>NC_136382.1:77666250-78266250 GCF_965140285.1 Lepidochelys kempii
TCCCATGGATTTCAATGCGTTTTTCAACTAGATCCTTCAGCTGTAAGCTCTGGCCGAGGTGCACTCATTTATACAAAATCTTTACACTTCAAACAAAGCCATGTACATATATGGAACCGTATCAGTAATAATAATGGCTCCACCCCAGTCAGACTTCAGTTTCTGATCACTCCCCATGGTAAAACTGTGTAAAATAATAAATGAACCAAAGTTAAAAAGTTGGAAGTTTTACCATCTATGGAGGAATTTGGGGTTCAATATACATTAATAAATTTAGTAATCACACATGTAATGCTATTGGAAATCCCCTGCAGATTCCAGAGATAATTACTTTTCAAGTACGATTATAAAGGGCAAAGAAAGGCAAGCCTTTTTTTCAAACTATTGACATTCTAAAACGTCGGGTCTTATGGGTTTCCCATCCACTAATAGGTTTTTAGAATTATGTCAGCAGTTCTCTAATATTTCAGAAATCCCAAATTAATCATCTATAGCCAAGCTGTCTTCCTACATTTTTTTTTCTCTATATTGCATCTTTCTCTGATCACACTTTAACACCTTCAGAAGGGTAATGGACCTAGCTGTCCTTGTGGTTAGTAGAATACATCCAGCAACATGTTCTTTAGGACCTTGTCCAATGTGCCTCCTTTAGGTCACCATTCAAATAACTTCTAAGATCGCTAATATTTCTTTTTTTTTTTGGAAAAATCTATTAAAAAATCCATCTTTAGACAGAAGTGTTCTATCACTCTATAAAAATATGTAGACAACAGTTAGTGTAAAAATTTAGAGATTTTCCATTTATCGACAAAGATACTAGAGAAGACTGCTGTACTATAACTTCTGTATCATCTTACTGATCATAGAATCATAGAATATCAGGGATGGAAGGGACCTCAGGAGGTCATCTAGTACAACCCCCTGCAAAGCAGGGCCGATCCCCAATTAAATCATCCCAGCCAGGGCTTTGTCAGGCCTGACCTTAAAAACTTCTAAAGAAGGAGATTCCACCACCTCCCGAGGTAACGCATTCCAGTGTTTCACCACCCTCCTAGTGAAAAAGTTTTTCCTAATATCCAACCTAAATCTCCCCCACTGCAACTTGAGACCATTACTCCTTGTTCTGTCATCCGCTACCACTGAAAACAGTCTAGAGCCATCCTCTTTGGAACCCCCTTTCAGGTAGTTGAAAGCAGCTATCAAATCCCCCCTCATTCTTCTCTTCTGTAGCCTAAACATATCCAGTTCCCTCAGCCTCTCCTCATAACTCATGTGTTCCAGACCCATAATCATTTTTGTTGCCCTCTGCTGGACTCTTTCCAATTTTTCCACATCCTTCTTGTAGTGTGGGGCCCAAAACTGGACACAGTACTCCAGATGAGGCCTCACCAATGTCGAATAGAGGGGAACAATCAAGTCCCTCGATCTGCTGGCAATGCCCCTACTTATACATCCCAAAAGCATTAGCCTTCTTGGCAACAAGGGCACACTGTTGACTCATATCCAGCTTCTCGTCCACTGTAACCCCTAGGTCCTTTTCTGCAGAACTGCTGCCTAGCCATTCGGTCCCTAGTCTGTAGTGGTGCATGGGATTCTTCCGTCTTAAGTGCAGTACTCTGCACTTGTCCTTGTTGAACCTCATCAGATAGTCAGCTACTCCAGAAATTATCAGTTCAGTTTTAGGCCAAACCATAATACACACACAGCTTTTATCAGAGTTTGTAATGATTTACTCCTGCACGGAGTAAATTTCAGTTCACTGTCTTGATCCTATTAGATATATTGGCCTCAACAAATTCCATAATCACAGAATGCCATTTGACCACTTTGAACATTTTGCAAGACTTTCATATTCTGTGTTGATTTGGTTCATCTCTCACTTTTTCCTAAGATTTACAGGAGGATATGTAACGAGAGACCTGGACTTGACATGACTCACAGCCATCTTCTGTACGGACTTAGCATAACCTCAGCCATCTTGTATGCACAACCACAAGTTGGAAACAAAACTAAAGAGTCAGGAGAATTAGGCCTTGAAGTAGGCATACAGACAGAAAAGTATCAGCGGCAGCATTACTAACAGGGATAGATATATATTCACAAAGTCACGAGAATGGGGAGCAAATGGACAAGCTAATCTTGAGTTTCTGCAGCTTCTTCATGACAATAAATAGTATGAGATTTTGCTGTTGCAAGTATATCCCCCTAACAAAGCACAAAGATAAGTAGACCTTGAGAAGTTTTACTAACTTTGAAAAATGCAAAAGCTAATGAGTAGGCAGCCGTAGGCATGTGAACCCCTATATAGTAAAAATGATTGTAGCTATGCAAAAAACACTAACCATTTTAAGTAAAATAATTGGCTAAGGCACAGATAAGAGAAATCCTCATTTTGACTATATAATGAGGGTCAGAAAATAAGCTCGCTGGAACTTAACTCTGGGGTACAGATTAAAACCAAAGCTGCTAGGATTTTTAACCCCTGCATGACTAGACTGTGTAGAAGCCGGTGCCCTGGACGAGATAAGATCCTGACTGGCCATCGGCAGAGGTCTGTCTGCTTTACTGGGAGTGGTAAGCATTAGATGCTTGATGTGTGTATTCTATTGATTGATTGTTATTTGCTAATAAATACGCACACATGTTTAAGGATATTCACTGTGTGAAGGCTCTTTCACTGGGAAAAGGCCTCACAGACCCGTAAATCCCTGAGTCCACTGGGAATGGGTGTTTGCCCTGAGCCCATGGAGGGGTAGAGGACTGAGCCCACAGAGGGGTACAACTGGGTTCCTTACACCCTGAGTATCCACAAGGACAGGTAGGGGTGAGAGCCCTATATTACACCCTGAGTACCCACGAGGGAGGATAAGGGTGCAGTATGCGGGTAACAGATACATTACAGATAGATAGCCTTTTCTAACTCTGGAGGCCCTTACTTGGTCAACCAGCTGTGGCTCTTTCATGAGGCCCTTCAGGGGATTTAGAGGGTTAGACATCACCTGCATAGTTGGAATGGTTAGGACAACATGGGTCCTTTGATGTCTGTTGCAGTGGGTAGTACAAGACTAACATGGGAAACTATGTTTTCTGATGCTTGTGCCAGATTGGTGGCATGGAGTAAATGTCACAGTTCTAACCTGAATCTCTACTCTACTGTTCTTCAATACATACTTCTTGAATGCAAAATCAGTAACATATGTTTTATTAAATGATTAATCAACAGACCAATGGATTGTTTATAGCAGTGGTTTATAAACACCTATAACACCTTCAATGCTTATAACCATCTATAATAGATGGTACTCATGTCTATGATTTCACATCTATAAACCATTTATAAATAGAACCTTTTATGCAAAAAAAAAAGAATGGCTATAATATATTTTTTTAAAACCCACTGAGTTCTGAGGGCAATGTGCTTAAGACAAAGGAGTATTTTAAAATTGAACATTCTACAATCAGATTAAAAATGTCACTTTCAAACATGGGAGATTTATATGCAAAAAATTCTTCACTGGGGTTTTCTAACTCTTGTAAAGTAGCAAAGGACTTAAGTACTTTTTGATACTATTAGTATGAAGCCAAAAAAGTCATCTTATAGGCACAGTCTTCTGTTAGAATGGTATTCTAAAATGAATCATAGCATGATGTGCATTTTGAGATTAAAGTACTTTCACATTAAGTGTTGTATAAAATTCTTGTAAAAACTTCCAAGCCATATGCAGATCATCTTCTATTACTATGTCAAAAATAAATAATTTTTACTTTCATAATATTGTTTTTCTAATTTAGCTTACAGGTTGACAGAGATGTTAGCTGACAAAAGACTGAAAACTTCTGTATTTGAAAACCTCTGTTGGGACTTGAGGATTCCAATTGCTTCCTTTGTCTCCAAATGTTCTTCTAGGCTTATCATCTTTGTTCTTAGCATCTACCTCATGTTCTGAGTGCATTAGAACTCTCCTTTACATCCAACCTGAATGGTTTTCCCATCAACAATTAGGCTTGGTAGAACTGGATTTCTTAAAATATAATTTTGACAGATAATATCAATGTTTTGTTTAATTTTTTTTGTAGATTATCTATTTCAATTTTGTGCAACATTATGGTTTTAAAGCATTTTTTAAAATAATTATCTATTTACATTTTCACAATTGCAGGAAATTATGTGGTGGGGCGGTCAGACAATTATTTGACGACAGTAGATGTTGAGAGTCAAAAAGTTAAAGTTTTATAAACCTTAAAACACAAATTGTAAAATTCACAAGTCAAAACATACAAAACAAATATCCTTAAATAAAACTATAATAAGTTCTCAAACAGCACTTTCCATGCTTTGCCCATCTGCAAAGTTCAGTTATCGATGGAAATATTTTTTCCTGAGTCTATGTGTAAGTGAAATTGATGTTTACTTACATTTACCAATAAAAAGCTAATGCTTCCACGTCTATCTATAGTACATGGCAGAGTCGTAGGAACTGTGTTAAAGAACTTAGGCTCTCTCTTTCATTTCCTGGAACTATGTAGTGTTCCTGCTGACATGTATCAATACAGCTTGGAAGACTAACAAATAGTTTCTTACAAGGGTTGGTGTAATGACAGACATATATGAAATGGACAAGACAAGTCAATTTTAGCACATCTATGACAGGTTTCAGAGTAGCAGCCGTGTTAGTCTGTATTAGCAAAAAGAAAAGGAGTACTTGTGGCACCTTAGAGACATTTATTTTCCACTGAATGCATCCAATGAAGTGAGCTGTAGCTCACGAAAGCTTATGCTCAAATAAATTTGTTAGTCTCTAAGGTGCCACAAGTTCTCCTTTTCTTTTAGCACATCTAGTTTCCTAATTCAACTTGATTTGACATATTTTGCCATAATTAGGCTTGATGAGATAACAGCATCCCAGGAAAGACAATACACAGACATCATTATTTCTGTACAAGCATACATGGTCTCAGTTAATGCAGGTATTACATACATGATTACAGAAATCAAACCTGACTTCAGGACAAGGAAAACCAAAAATGAACAACAAATGCACATCCTGAGTGATATTGAGCATGTGCTGATTCATCAGAAACTAAGCTGGATAATTCACCAGCACTCCGTAATCTTGTTTCCAAATGCTTATATCATTTACATTTACATATTCTGAGGGATAGCATCATCTAATGGTCGAAGTACAGGACCAGAAGCCAGGAATTGCTGATTTCTAACCTTGGCTCTCACTGACTTCTACATCTTTGCAAAACAGGTATAATACTTACTTCACAGAAGAATTGTGAAAATTAATGTATGTATAGCACTTTTGAAAAGTAAAGTGTTAAATAAATATTTTAAATTATTTTGCTGATTACCCTCTCTTTGATAACTTTCTGGATGATTAACTGGATTTTTTTTTACCTTTGTTCCCTGCAGTCATCCACAAAGAAAGTAAATGCCCTGCAAAAAACAATGTATGTATGAACTGAATTATATAATTTTAGGGCTCTCAGCAAGGTCATATATCTCATGTTGGGGCTACATTTCAGATGCTCATCATCTTTCTTTTGTATGTGTCCTTGAATCCAAAACTGCAAAACTTCTTAATCTTCCATTTTCTCATTGCTTTTACCATTATCTGTCATGTTTCACCCCATATTTTTCATAAAAATATGGTTATGACATGAATATGGCATAAGATATATTTTATGCAAGATGGGTCTTGTAAGGTATCATTGGAAAGGTTATGATTTACTGAATGTGATTATCCAATTTGTATGCATGTATCATTTCCATATCTAAAGTTACAAATATTGATTATGTAACTATTATAACTGTGTGTGTATTTGGGAGACACCCAACCAGACAAGAAGCCATCAGCTTTGATAGGCCATTAGGAAGAAACAATAAGACTTTAAAGATACGAATCTCTTTTCTTCCTGAGAGGCGTACTAGGACATATCAATGACACTACTAAGTCAGGTGGTTCTATCACCTAGTACTAAATACTACCTTGGACTTCTAGTAATTTTCTACTAAAAGGAGGGGGAGATCAAGACTGGGAAACAAAAGATTCCCACCTTATGTAAATCTTATTTAAGGCTGGGGAGTAAGGCAAACAGGACTCTTCTCCATTGCCTTCTTGCTCAAGAAGAAAGACTGCTGAAATTCCCCTAAAGAAAAAGGAACAGAGCCGGGGGAAAGGTAAGAGCTGAGTCCAGACAGACAGAGGAGTCTAGTCTAGTAAAAGAGAAATAACTGGAGCTCTGAGCTACAGAAACTCTGCATCCTGCCTAATTCAACATTTAGGGTAAAAAATTACAATTTGTAACCTATTTCTTTAGTGAATCAAGCTTAATTTGTGTGTTTTGTTTTATTTGGTTAGTAATCTGGTTTGTTCTGCTTGCTATCTCTTATAATCACTTAAAATTTAAGTTTTATAGCTAATAAGCTTATTTCTTGTTTATAACATAACCCAGTTTGTGCAATTTATAACTAGGGAAGGGGCAAGAAGTTGTGCATCTCTCTCTTCACATTGTGGGAGAGGGCAAATTTTTATGAGCTTGCGCTGTGCAGTTCTTTCTATACAGCACAAGACATTATCATCTGGGGTGTACTTTCCAGAGGGAAGCTGCACTTGAGTGTTGGGCAACTTCCTAGCTGAACCTTCCCATAGAGAACTATTTACAGCCTCTGTGTGATTCTACAGCTGGTGTTCCCTACCTGTATGTGTGTGCTGCCACAGGCCGGAAAAACTGATTCAACAAAACAGGGAGAGGGAGCCCAGGCTAGTGGAGCAGGCTGCCTCAGTGAAATCCCAGGACATCACGTGGCATTTCAGAAGGGGGGAGTCACCTGCCATACTATCAATTTGAGATTTTTTTTTTAAACAACAAATCTGACTTTCTTTGAACATAATTGTTCATTGGCTTATGTTTGTGACCAATATGTGACTTCTGAAATATTCAAACTGTTAAAATGAAATGTTGAAGCACTCAATGCACTTACTTGATCACAGATGTCACTAGGTAGTCCAGTGGAACAGTCTCAACAGTCCACTGAACTTTCTGATCCACTTCTTTTATCCCATTAAGACTAAACAATATGATATATACAATTTTGTTAAAATCTCTATCAACTACAAAAGATATTGTGATACTGTTTCATAGATTCACTTTTATTAAATAAAATGGTCCATGTAAAACCTGTAGTTCAGATCTGTTTTATGTATTGGTAAGTCAATACATTTGGTCTGGCTTTCTAAAATGTATTTAATATTATTGTTTGAAAAGTTCTGAAGTGCCAAAAGTTTGAGCAGGTAAATAAAAAGGAATAAAAATAACATTTGCTTGTGCTTAAGCTACAAGAAGAAACTTTTTTTTCAGAGCACTTTGATGCCCAAGAAGCAGAGATTCTACTCAAGATGAGCTTCTCTTCTATTTTTGTGCAGTTTGGCCCATAATAGTTAGGCCCATGGACAGTAAGATGAATTTAGCACAAACAGAAAAGAACACCGAAAGACGCAAACACCAAAACACCTTCCAAAGCTTATGCTTCACCACCATAGGGAAGTTTTCTTTTCCCATCTTGCTTATGGCAAAAATATAAAATCCCTGTTAAATACCAAAATTACACTCCTACCTACCCTTCACCCCCCAAATTGCTAAATTCAGTTTAAAAATCCAGGAAGTTATTGGTAATTAATTGGTAAAAATCAGTAAATTGTTTTTTAAAGGGATGAAATAGTAAGAGCACAACATCTCTCTTCCCTCCCACTCTTTTTTTGTTGGGGTTAGCCTCATTTTTTTCCCCAAAAAAGACAATATTGTCACATAGCACACACTATTTATAGAATATGGGGCAAATCCAGCTCACCCACTTTCATAAGCAAGCTGAGCAGGACTCAGTTCTTTATGTAAAGCATTCATTTTACCCATATTTGCAGTATATTCATTTTAACCAGATGCCAAGATCTGTACCAATAAGCATTGATGGATGGTATGATTTACTCTGAATATTGTGTAGATAAACTAAAGAAAGTAACAATAAAAAAAATAAATTAAAAAACCACTCAGCTTTGCTTAAATTACTGCTTTTCTGGGAGGTAAGGAGGAGATGGAAAGACAATTAAAATCAAAGTCACTGAATACAAACAGTTAAACAATTCTGTCAAACCATTAAGAGCAGGTTAGACAAGTACCTATCAGGGATGGTCTAGATCAGTGCTACTCAAAGTGCTGGTCTGCGGACCAGTGCCAGTCTGCGCGCACACTGGAAGAAAAAATTGCCTGTCCCCTGCATCAGATAGCTTGAGAAGCACTGGTCTAGATAATACTTAGTCCTGCCATGAATGCAGGGGACTAGACTAGATGACCTCTCGAGGTCCCTTCCAGTCCTATGATTCTGTGATTCTATGATTATCCAATTACATTATATTTTGAGAAGATTTCTGATCTTAAGAACAAAAGGTACCTGAAATTTAGTGTTTTTATTTCAACTGTTATGGAAACTATGTATTCTACACCAAAAATGAATCTAAAAGTATTTTGGAAAAAAAAAATCAAATGTATTACACAGTCTGTGCTAAACAGAGGGATAAAATACTTTGTTCTGTTATCGGCCTAATATATATTTCATGTCACAGTATACATTTGTTTATTGTATTTACTTTAATTATGCCTTTAAATAGAAAATAACATTAAATACAACAAAGGAAGATAACCATCAAGTTGGATATCTATGAAAATGCACCATTTGAAATAATCAGTGGTAGAATACTTCACTTCCACAGGAGCTAACAGCCTATAAGAATATGTCTATTTCTTTTACTTAAGCACACACAATGAAAACTGTCTCAAGTGACCCAAGGGACTGAGGAAAAATAGTCACTGAATGTAGGTGATGTCCTGAGATAAAGATTAAACAGAACTGTACTCACTATATTTGGGTGTACAAGGGTGCCTAAACAGTGTGGTACAGGTTTCATTATGAATTTAAGTTTTAACATAATTGAAGACTGTCTTGCGATTCTGATGTCCAGGTAATTTGAAATTACCAATATACAGTAAATTTCATCTGTGGAACAAAATTATTATGAAGAAATTGCATTGCATATCATGGCACCTGCTTAAGGAATACGCAATGAGGCTTGGTGAAATGTGCTGGGAAAATAAGATGACTAAAAATAGAATCAAATGAAAGCAACTACAAAGTGTCAGTGTTTAGTAAAATTTCAGCTTTCAGATTCTTCCCTAGGATGTTTCTAGCACTCTAGTTCTCACCAGTACCATTTAAAAACAGACAATGAAAATAAAAGATAAAAAGAACTGAAATGATGAGTAGTGGATTATCCAATGGGCTGATGGTGCCCGTGCCATGACCAACTGGGAACCTCCGGAAAAATGGGCACCCCACCCCCAGCAGAAATCCACTCTGGGCAGCAGAAGCCCTGGCAGAAGGGCCAGGCGGGTGGGGCATGGGAATCCCCCACACTCCAATCCCCAGCTGAAGCAAGTATTATTCTGTGGTAACTTGCATCACTGAATTGATGGCCTGCACCCCCCAATCAACCTTAAAATGTATAATCTACTTAATTATACAGCCCATTTCAGTAATCTTACCAGACTTGACACTTCTGCACTGCTTCCTCATCAATCAAACAGTAAGCTGAATAAAACTCAAATCTAGCGTGACTCAGCAGGTCCCAAAAGAGTATTACCTGCTTCTGGTCAACTATACACTAAGGGCTGTCATATGCACAAAGTAAGCAAACAGGAAAAACAGAAAAAAACAAACAAACCACTGTTCCTGATAAGTTTTCAGTTATAATCTTTATTACTTTAAATTATGGTAGCTACATTTTCCGACAAATGTGAATTTCAACTAGATGGTGTCTCTTTAAAATATGTATTTCAACTTTAAACTCAGTTGGCAGACAACAAGAGGCATTTGCCACTGTGGTCTGGTGTGTCACAAAAAGAAAGGTCTGAGTATTTGGCTACTGTATACAATCTGACTGTGAAACATATAGCACCACGATCTCTGCTGCAGCCAAGATCTGCTTGGCACAGCATGGAGCATATATGTGTTTATAAGACCCGAAGGCCATAAATGAGCCAATTATGATTCTCTGAACCTGTCTGGCTCAGCCCCAGATCTGACTCTGGTTAGAGGTCCCTCAGGGCTGCTGTAAACCTACAACAGCTGTCAACAGCTCCAAAGGTACAGTCTGCACCAGTTGATAAAAGCCAGAGTACAGCTGATCTTGAGCCTGCTCCCAAAACAACCTCTTTGCTGGGGCTAGGATGGGGCAAGTGCAGGAAACGGCTACACTGCCTTTATATCAGCCAAGAACTCCACCACCCTGGGTGGATTCTCAACTGCCAGGTATCACCAGATTTTGAACCCCCGTCACCTCAAGTGATCACTTTAGATAAGCTATTACCAGCAGGAGAGTGGGGTGGGGGGAGGTATTTTTTTCATGCTTTGTGTGTATATAATAAGATCTTCTAAACTTTCCACAGTATGCATCCGATGAAGTGAGCTGTAGCTCACGAAAGCTTATGCTCAAATAAATTGGTTAGTCTCTAAGGTGCCACAAGTACTCATTTTCTTTTTGCGAATACAGACTAACACGGCTGTTACTCTGAAATTGTAAATTAAAATTGCCAGTACACAGAGACAGCCATCTGCATCTGTATATGCAAGCCTTTGCATCCTAGAAATGATGCATCTAGGAACTCCTGAAAGTAGTTTCAGTAACTAATAAAAATCTCACCAACACTTAATTCCTCTTGATTAGAATTGCAATATTTTGTAGATTTTACAGTAATAAGTAATTTGATTTTAACACAAATGTGTCTCCTCATCACAGAAAACCCCTCTTTTTTTGGAACTGACTGGCATGGTACAGGCATGGTAATACATCAGCCATTGACCAGTCCAGACCAGAGAGAAATTGCATGAATGTGAGGGAGGGAGAAAGTGAAGTTTAGTATAGTTTTAAAAGAGATTTACTGTTTATAAATGTGGAGGCTAATCACATTCTATTAAAAACATATCGTTGGATTTCAACATCTATACTTCCAATCACACTAAATAAAGTGCATATTTTAGTAACATGTTTACTACAAAATGGGCAATCACAGAAAGACTGGTAAACACAATATCCTTTAGATATCCTGAGGGGGTTGTGGTAGGTGCAATTTAAGGGAAGAAACTTAATCATATCATAAAGATGACAACTGATTCTAACAGTTTTACAAAGCTCCATAGCCTATTCTGTATTTAGGATTTAATGAGAATTTTTGTGAACAACGAAACGGGATGCTATAAGCCACAAATTATCGTATACTTGAACAGAATATTTCTGTTGAGGATTTATAAGAAAAGACTGTAAAATCATCCTAATGTCCAATCGTAGTGTAGAGAATTGATACTGATTTTAGCCTGAACAGCATCTTGCTGAAAAACTGCACACAAAAGCATAAACCAGTTTTCTGGTTTGTTCCCTGAACTCAAACATCAGTACTGCTATCAAACAGACGTAGTTGTAGTCTGGAAAAGCATTCTAGAAACAGATTTGCAATCCCGCAGTTTTTAGAATTAGAACAGATATTCATGGGACAGGTTCCCAGCAATGAATGTGTGCATGGCAATCTATAGTAGCTTATGATAGGTAAAATTGAATATATGATCAGGCCCATAGATTATAAACAGGGATCCTAGTTTTCCATAATTAAAAAGAAATTATCAGATTAAAAAAAAAAACAGGATTAAAATGAAATGCTGAACTTTAGTTTCCCTAGCCACAATATATATAGGTATCAGTTGAACACAATGTTTTATGGATAGATTTACAATTAAGCTTACCAAGCTTATCAATTATTATAATAAAATAAAATGAATAGAATTTCAATTTGTAATCTATAGCCTTGCTGCGTACAGTACAGTACATTACCATCAACATGAAATTTGTCCTCACCAAACTCAGTGACAGTCTTTAGGGGGTGATTTTTACAGTTTTCGGCATCTTTTCATAACTTTAATTACTCATGTCTAGAGGCTGAAGTGAAATTTGAGATGCATTAAAACATGAACCTCTATACGCCAGAAGTAGTTTATTGGAGTATGTTTAGCTACGTACATTTAAAGAACATTCAAAAATCAACCACAAGAGGGGGAGGTTGCACACACTGAGTAAGTGACACTGGTGCTCTCAGTACATTTATATTAACTATTAACTAATGTTTTTATTTTTTCACAAAATGTAAAAACTAAAGATTCTCTGTAAAAATGCAAATTTTGTGTTTTTCCATGGCAAATAGATTTCTAGGATACCTGACTATGACAAAACAATTCCTCCCTTCTAACTTTCAAATCATATTGTAGAAAAGATATTCACTTGCCATAGTGCTGTGGAAGTCAGAGCTCCCAGACATCCCTGTGGCCCAGACACACTTGGGCCACAATTTTTAATTTTTATTTAATTAAGAATTAAATAAATGGTCTGATTTTCAGAGATGCTAAGCACCTGCAGTTGACAACAGAGTTCAGTACGTATGCTATCCGCTCTTATCCTTGTCAACTCATTACCAAAACACTGAGGTTGGGGAGAGATTTTTATAAAGAAACAACATATTTAAAAAAATTATTTATGTATTCATGTCAGTTAAAAGGATGCTGACAGTAGGAACTATTTGGAATCACCCTCTTTACTACATATATAGTATCATTTTGATACACTTGAGTAGACAGAAAATTTTTAGGTACTGGTATACAATCTGCCCCTTTTGTCTCTGAATCTGTTTTTTTTTTAAATCTCCATATTCAAGAATTCTAATTTTGAAATATGATTTCTACAAGAATTAAGAAGCAACTTAACTAATTAAACATCCCTCCTAGGAGTAGATTATTGACTAGCAGTTGCAGTAACATATACTCTGTCCATTTTAAAAGGATGGTGAATAATTAGGAACGGTTCAGCCAAGAGCCACAAGAATGATTTGAGTTCTGGAAAATGTGCCTTACATGAGAGACTTAAGCATCTCAATTAATATAGCAAAGATAAGGTTAAAAAAGAGATCATATATCTGGGGACAAGATTTCTGAAAACAGAATTCTCTTTAAAGTATCAGAAAAAGGCATAACAAGAGCCAATAGCTGAAAATTAAAGCAGTTAAATTCAAACTGGATGTTAGGTAATTTTTTTTTTTTTTTTTAACAGTGATGTTAATTACTCATTGAACTCAATTGAAAAACACCAAGGGAAGTGGTGGATTCTCCATTACTTGAAGTCTTTAAATCAAGTCAGGATGTCTTCCTAACAAATGTGGTCTAGTTCAACCAGTAATTTTTGTGCTTGATACAGAATTACTGAATGAAATTCTATACTCAGTAGTACGTAGGCGGTCAGAGTAGATGATCATAACAGAATCCATATTTGTTTGACTTCTGTAGACTATTAAAACTGGATACAATAACATCTTAATATTAATGAATGAAGAAAACAAGACGACTAGTATAAGATATACATCTATTATTTTATCTACATTTTTAATCACCCAATTAGTCAATTGTATATATTTAAGAAATATTTCTTTCCCTAATTGCAAAAATCCTGAGCATAGGAAAAAAGACTCAGGGGGAAAAAAAGTATGTGCCATATGTTGTGAGCTAAGACTACTAAGGTCTAACTTTGGTGCTTAAATTGGGCACCTAAATCATCATGCACACAACTAAATGGGGAGCTTGATTAGCAGAGATATTGAGCATCATAATTCTCACGGTAATCAATGAGTGTTGGGGATGCTCGGAAACTCTAAAAACCAAGCTACTTATTTGGGCAGCTCCTTGCGGTGTCTTAATTTATAGAGCAATAATATAATATGTTAAAAAGAACAATGGCTTTGTTCTGAATATCCCAAACTGTTTGTATGTGATTCTTAGAACATACATGTTTTGGATGATCTCCCTGAAAATTTATATAGTATTTTATATACTAAAATCTTACACAAAATATAAATTTAGGACATTAAAACTCAGGGCAATTTACATTTAAAATACTGTATTATCGCTTTATAAATTGATTCGAATGTAGCTGGAAAAGCAGTTCCCCAAAAAGCCACTTTGAAATTGGCATACTTGAGTTTTGAATTAGATTTTTAAAACAGACACGCTTTGTTATTTTAATGTGATGAAGAAACACATTGCTTAGCAGGATAGGACACCTTATAAGATCACCCATGCAGATGTAAAGGATAAGGAGCTTTTGTGTACCTCTCTCTTTGGAAAAGGAAAACAATGGTGTGAAAAACATGTCCTTGGTTTCAACTAAAAAACAAATGAATGGTAGCTGTAATGTTTTGTCTATACAGAATTATTTAATTCCTATATGTAACAGACTGCATTTAAGATGACAAACGTTTCTCATAAATATGTGATTATTCCTTTATTAAAAAGCTAAGCATATCCTTTGTTTATTTTAAACATACATGGTTTTATGCACAAAGGACTTTAATAAGCACACATTATATCCCCTAAAAAGTGCAAATGTGCACCCTAATTATTCCTAGCCACTAAGGACCCTGGACAAGCAGAGAAAATACTAATTCTAAAGAGGCACTACTATAAAAAAAGTCTACAGGGATAAAATTGCATTGGACCAATGAGCAACTTTGACATACCCAGGATACAAAACAGACTAATGAATATTTGTGTCACCTTTGCGCTGCAACCTTAGGTGCCTTACAATGCCTGCTGAAGAAGCTCCCACCTGGGTCACTCAAATAGCCTTCCAGCATGCAAGCCACACCCTGAGTGCCTGTGTGTAAATGCAGCCTTCCAGCCACACTTGGGTTACAGTCTGACTCTCACCAGACTTGGTTATACCGCAGGGTGACACCAACACATCCCCTGTCCCAGATTTCCTCCGAGAAATGTGTGTCCTGTGCTGCCTTTGCCCTCTTCTGTACAATACAAGCTTATATAAAGTCCATCATTTAATTAATAGAAATGATATGCACATAACTTGCCACCCCATATGGAGCATCTCAAACACTTCATTTCAAACACGCTGGATCAGATAAAACCAGTTTATACTAGATTAGAGAAGAATAGATTTTAAGTGAATAGAAGTCATGAGGCATAAATATCAGAAATGATTACAAGAAAAATAAAGATAAAATGCAACTAATGACTAACTTAAACTATGTCAAGTTCAAAGTAAAGTTTTTCTCACCACAGTCTCTCAAACAGGCTTACTGGCCACACTTCTTAGGCCAGGACCTCTTCTTCTGTTTAATGGCTGCTTCCTTTGTTCCTTTTGGTGCAGTGAAACAATGGACAGAGAGCGAGGAGGAGGGGGGCCCTTGGGGTGTCTGCCCCTTCCTTTTATAGTCCTTTCTCAACTTTAAGAAGCATCCCCAGCTTGGAGCATGGCAATAGGCAGTCTCTAAAATGTAGATTTTTCATGCACACTCCCTTTCCTGCCCCTCAAAATGGCCATTTAACAGGTAATGGCGCTTTAGCCTTGTTTACAACTGGCTGAGGCATCAGCTTGCCCTTTGTCTCTGAGGAAGCGGTTTGATCACTCCCCAGACTTAGAACATATTTTAGTAATACCATACAGTGGAATCTTATAACTTTACTTACCAAGTTGCCACATTTATTTTACTAGGACAATAATGAGTACCAAATTATGAGTTTTCAAAGTATACCTCACCAGTCAAACTTTATACAAAGATAACTATAATAGAGGACCACAGGTATATTCTGTCACAGCAAGTATTTGATTTTTATTCAGCTTTGAAATGTTTTTTTCAATAGCACAACATTATAGAATATATAGTAACAAAATTAGGTAAGTAGCTATGAAGCAAAATAAAAGCAATCCTTCTTAAAACAAACAAATATATTATCATCAATATGTTTAGCTGGAGCTTTTCTTTGCTGATCTGTTCACTCAGCCTCAAATTAAACAATTCTAAGCTTCCAAAAGTATGTTGCTAACACTTTCTCACTCAGCAAAGTGAAAAGGTTATAAAGAAAATCCTTATTTTCCATTTTCACTCATCATGAGAGAGAACACTTTTTAAAAAAAAACAACACTATGAAATGGCAGAATTCATTACAACTTCATATCCAGCTAAAACTTGGCATTTAAATACCAAAGTGCAGAGGGGAAAATGTACTAAAGCTAATAGAAGCATTAAACTCTTGCACTTCAGAACAAGGTTACATTTGAGTGAAGTCTTTGACACATTGTATTGCATATATATTTTTATTATTTTCTTAAGTGATAGTTAAAACTTTGAATACAAGAGCAAAAATAAAACTTTTCCCTATACTCCAGCACACCAGAGCTTCTTTTCCTCCTCTTTTGTCTCCCATGGCATTGAAAATGTCATTACATTTTCACTAATGAAGGAACAACTGGGTACCTTCAGAGGAAAACATTATTTCCTCTTAGTAAAGACTTGCTGTTTGTTAACAGCTTGGTTCTAACTTATACAGCACACTGCTGCTATCAGGTAGTAATTAGATGAACGTCTTTAACGTACTAAATTGGAATTTGTTGGAATATAAACATCTGTGATTCCCTACTACCTGGAAAGATAGCCAATGCACCCTGTTAATCATACTTTGCACCTGGGAGGGTGAGGAGCTAACTGGCTCCCTACCAGAGGCGGCGGAACTAAGCCTTAAGAAGCTCAGTTGAGGGAGATTCTCCAGAAGAGACAGGTCTCACTGGCTCAGAGAAGCCTAGTGTTAGCATAACAGCTGGGGTTAATGTGGGCAGCACACTACAGGGGGATTGTAGGCTCCCGCAGGGGAAGCCCCAAGATAGGGCCGGTGTAAGTATGCAGAGAGGACTTCAGTAGCCCAGGGGTCAGGAGAAGTATCCAGATTCATCTTGTCTTGTTTGTGATACCCCAGAAGAGGTTTGAACTTGGTGGCTTGGCTGGAGAACTGAGCTTCAGAAGACCTAGAGTCAGAGGCAGGCAGGCAGCTAGCAGGAAGCACTGAAGATGGAGATAGCAGCAACATCCAGCACCAACGCAAGCGAACACTCCAAGGGTGAGAGCCTTACCACAACATCTCCTAATTTAGCATTAACCAACTGCAGACCTTGTTAAGCAATGTGACCATATAAAGCCAACTTCTCTAACAGTATAAATTTGCACAGCTCTATGGAAGGCAAATGAGGTCTGCCAATTTCCCTCAGAAGAGATTTTGGTCCCAAACTATTTCCAGTATCTAATCTGGTATCTGCCAATTTACCCACCTTGAGGGTAACAGGTAAACCAATGAGGCTATCCAGAAGGAAATAGTGTCCTGGCCATGCAGAAGGAAACACAAGATGCAGGGGATGTGGTTTAATTAGGCCACAATTTTATTAACATACCTGGAAATGCCCAGCAATAAGTTTTAGGGATCAGGTCATCATTCTCTCCTAAATAGTTTTCACCTATTTGGGAGGGCTGCCATCAGCCATCCCCCTTCCTAACCTGGGACTCCGCCGCTCTTCTTTTGTATGAGGGTTAACAGGCTGGAATAAAAGGTTTTTTCCCTCCATCCTATCCCAGATGTTAGGAGGCCAAACCCATCTCCCTTTTTCTGACTTCCTTATGGGCTGCCTCCCCCTAAATCCACCTCCAACTCCTGTTTATCAGGGAACCATATCAGTAATGAGTACCCAGAAAGGACACCTGGTATTTCTGACCTATCCTCCAGGTTAACCCACTTGGTCCTTACACTGTGATGGAGAAGGCGAAAAAACCACCCCACCTCTGACAATCTGACAGTTGGGAAAAATTCCTTCCCAGATCGACAAGAAAACAGGCAACTAGTACTGGGCTCACCACAGATTATAAAAGCCAGGTCCTACTCTGGCTGCATTGCTGGAAGGGTGGTTGCTGCTGAGCCATGACAAATGAGAGAAGAGCATAGCTTTGGAATGGTTATAAATACCTGCTCCCCTCTCCCCCGGTGTACATTCTGGGTCAGTGCCCCACCCACCTGGTCCAGCCACTTCCTGTTCCCCCCTCGACTCCACTCTGGTAAGTACCCCATTCCCTTCCCTCATAACCCAAATGCAGTAGAGACCCCCTAAAAGAGTCCCAACTCCTTTTTTTCTGCCATCTAGAAAGACCAACCACATTCAGTTGTGGTGAGCACAATGTCACGAACTGGCATGGCAGCAGCTGTATTTACCAGCTTAAATAAGATTTGGTCATTGAAAATCTACAATTTAAAGACTAAACTATGAATCTTCAACTGAATGTTATTTTATTTTTAACGTATGGATGAGAAAGCTGGAAACCCACCGAAGGTACACACAGGTGTCTAAATACATACAAAAACAAATGCCTTAGAAAAATACTAGGTATTAAATGGAGTATATTTATAACAAATGCCAAGATTCAACAAAGTTCAACAGCCCCTTATCTCTAAAATTACCCAGAAAAGAAGATGGAAATATTTGGATCGTGTGGTAAGAGTAGTAATTTCCTTTCATAAAACAGAATGGCTAATGCTAAGTTTTCAAATGGGATTTGCTCTCATAGTATACTCTCATCAGAAAGTCTCTAAAAAGGATATTCTTTTATTCATCTGACAGCTTTATTGACAGAAATCTCCTTTCTTTTGGGATAGTATACTGATCTTCACTAATCTACTTAAGGATACTGAAGAATTTCCAAAGTTGGGCACCCGGAGTGCATGTACACCCACAGTGAATATCCATTGGGACCAGCACTCAAAGAAGAATTCCTTGCCATTGTGGTACTGTATACTTAAAACTAGAAAAGATTTCACCGTGACTCCAGAACTTCCCTCCAACTTGATGATCTGTGGCTTCGTGCTTCAGCTCACTGATGAAGTCAGAGTATTGAAAAGTTCCTCAAAGTGTTTGCCCTTCTTAATTACATAACATCGGTCTTTACTGGGTTATGTTTAAGTTAAATACTCTTAACTTCCATATTGACTGCAAGAACTTTAAAATACCTTAATTTCTAAACTAAAAAGAAAATTGTAATAATTATAAAACAAATATGGAATTTCAATATTCATTGTGCATTTGAAATTTAATGCAGCCTAATGTATTTGGATACAAATCCATTTTATTGTTTTTAACAACACATCAAATACTGGATGTTGTTAATAGAATAAAAATAAAATGAGAATTTGCATGGAAATAATTACATGTCAAACAAATGGGCATATAGCAAATATTTGATGGTCTCTAAAAATTCATTTCCTAATCATTTTAAAACATTTGAGAGACAATTAAGTGAATTAGTGGGACTGCTTTTGAGTTTTAAAGGGCGGGGGGAGGGCAAAGGCTACAAAATGCTATGGACTGTACTTATTTCAGCTCGGTGGTATCCTTTAGTAAAGTTCACCTATGCCTATTTGGTCCAGGCTGGAAGATGAATGATGCAGGTATTACTTCTGTTTTAAGTTACACTGAAAACTGAGTGTTTAGGATTTCTTGAAATTTTTTCTCTCTGAGAGCTCTTTAAATTCAAATGAGTTTAAGAAGAAAATCTATTATTTTCCTCTCCATCTTCTTCGTTCCCATTTCTCTAACAAGCTGAATCCTATGAATCAGTGGTTTTCAAACTTACTTAATCACAGACGCTCCCCGTCTCTGTGGTGGTTTACGCCCCACTTCTGCCACACGAGCACACATACAGATACAAAATAATCAACATGCAACTTTCACTAAATATTAAAAACAGTAAGGCATTGATTCAAACAGGGCCAACAATCCATTGTAATAAGAGCAAAAGCAAAACTGCAATTGTTGTCAATGCTAACAATTAAATGTGCACACCATGGCGTAACAAACGGATTAACGTACAGCTAGCAATGGATTTGTATAATGCTATTCAAGATTAACAGAAATCTGTCAAAACACACAGCACCATCTAGAGTCAAATGCACAGAGACATTTGAAGACTTGATATGTCTGGAGGAATCTGCTTTATTAGTTATTCATTGCTGTGGGTAAAATGTATGCAGTAATTCCCCCCCAAAGAAACCATAGTAAGAGAACCAAAAAAGAACCACCATGGCTAAGCAACACAGTAAAAGTAGCAGTGAGAAGCAAAAAGGCATCCTTTAAAAAGTTGAAGTTTATAGAAAGGAGCATAAACACTGGCAAACAAAGTGTAAAATATAATCAGGAAGGCCAAAAATGAATTTGAAGAACATTTGAAGAACAAATTTGAAGAATTTGAGTCTAAAGACTCAAAAAGTAATCACATTTTTTTTTTTAAAAAGTACATCAGAAGCGGGAAGCCTGCTAAACAACCAGTGGGGCCACAGGACGATTGAGATGTTAAAGGAGCACTCAAAGATGATAAGGCCATTGCAGAAAAACTAAATGAATTCTTTGCATCGGTCTTCTCTGTTGAGGATGTGAGGGAGATTCCCAAACCTGAATCTTTTTTTTTAGGTGACAAATCTGAGAAACTGTCCCAGATTGAGGTGTCATTCGAGGAGGTTTTGGAACAAATTGATAAATTAAACAGTAATAACTTACCAAAACAAGATGGTATTCACCCAAGAGTTCTGAAAGAACTCAAATGTGAAATTGCAGAACTAGTAACTGTGTGGTTTGTAGCCTATCATTTAAATCAGCTTCTGTACCAAATGACTGGAGGATAGCTAATATGACGCTTTTTAAAAAAAAATAAAAAACAAGACACTGGGAATGGGTGACAGGGTATGGATCACTTGATGATTACCTGTTCTGTTCATTCCCTCTGGGGCACCTGGCATTTGCCACTGTCGGAAGACAGGATACTAAGCTAGATGGACCATTGGTCTGACTTAGTATGGCTGTTCTTATGGTTTTTTTTTACACTGCATGCCTCTTCCAGCAGCATGTAGATATAAACAGAGGTAGCCCTCCTAGCATGGGTTTAAATAGCAGCATACATCCACGCTTAGGATGGCAAAGACATGCCTGAAGTATGTGGTTATGTACCAGAGTACATGCCCTACATGGCTCTTAACTCACCCATGCAGTGAGTCCCTGTCTATACTGCTATTTTTAGCAGTGTAGTATCCCGCTGACTCCTTGTAGCTAGAGCCCTTCCTGCTGCAGGGAAAGACTTCAGCAATGAGAAAAGTCTCCACCAACTCCCTGTTGCTGGAGACTTTCCTTGCGTCAGGGAAAACTTGACAGTGGGGAGCTGCTGAAGCCTTTCACTGTCATGTAGCTACACACCACAGTATGGACAGAGCTTGCTTTTCACTGTGGTGTGTTGCTACACATACCCTACATGCTGACACCAGTGGTTTATACTGTATTCTATGGCTACGTCTACATCCAAGTTATATTTACTGAAAAACAAATACGACAGGGAAGTAAAACCTGTTGTTGGGGTTCTGAAAACACCTCTTTTAGCAACTGGAGAAAGGAATATATACATGGTTTCACTAACATATATTCCCCAAATCTTTCACAAGTTGTACATCAAATTTAAAAACAATAGAAATGACCATTCCAAGGAGATGAAGGCAATGAGCTGAATACACCTATACCTAAAAATATGCATAAGATTTACATTTTAGTTTCTAAAAGTAGATTAAAAATATATACTATTCTTGTTCGTCTACTAATAAAAACTAATATGCATAAGTAGAGAGAAGAGGTATTATGGAAATGCACTTGAATCTAGGACAGCATAAAATGTGTTCACTAATTTCATTATTAGCTACAGACATAAAGTTTGTGAATATTTTATTAAACTATTTATCTAATTACAGTATGTTTTCTGAAATAAATAAATAAATAAATAAATAAATAAATAAATAAGTTTTGCTTTATATTTTACAGTAAATGCCAAACACAAAAACATGGCAGAAGTAATGCATTGCATTTTTCAGATATTGTTTACTATATTCTTAATCTGGAAACATACCAACTCCAGCCCACATCCACATTAAGTCCCTGGTCTTATTCACATGAATTCAATGGAAACACTTATGTGAGAAAGAATTACTTACATGAGTAATGGTTGCAGAATGGCCCTTGATATATTCATACAGTTGAAGAGCAACTGTATATTTGCATGAATTCACAAATTAATTCCTTCATGTATTTTAAATTTAACAGTGCTGTTTATCATACAATAATAAACTTAATAGTAAAACCTAGATATTTCAAATATGCTACTCATCTTTTATAGTACGTAATACTATCTAAAATAATCACCTGATATTGTTAGACCATTTACATTATTCTACATGTTTAGACACTTCCTGTCTCAATCTGTATTCATCACACAGCTTTAAAATGAAATATTGTATGCAAATATTCAAACACATTTCCAAGAATGATTAATAATATTTTTAATATGATAGTCGCTGTGTGACAGGTTTTACAGACTTCCAAGAATTCCCAGCCCTGTCCATTGAAATTTTTTGAGCACCAGAATAAAATAGTTGAATTCTGATAAAGTTCCTTTCTTATTTTGGTATTTGTTTTATTAATTTCCCTTCTCAAAAAGCTGAGGTAGTAAAATGAAACCCATAGTGTCTTGTTAAACTACAGTATGTAAAATTAATCTTCATATGACTCATATATTTTACCAATTACTTTTCATATTGTACAGTTTCTATAAGCCTTCAGAGAAAAGAGAAGAGTAAGAAATATTTTCCCTACTACAATAATGCTACCTTAGAGTCAATTAAATAAGAGGGTTATATGAAACATCACAGAAGGACTTCCCAGATTTTTAATCACTATGAAGAACATTTTTTTTTTGCTTTATTACAAAAATTAAAGAAGGTATGTACAAGGACTTTCATATAAATCTTTTAAAACAAAATCAGCTTATTTACAATCTTTTTGCACAGATAAACATTTGGGCCTGCAATCCTCAAACAATTCAAATTTTGATTTAAAATAGATGTTTGGATTCAGTCCAAACAAATGGATATTTAACACCTAAACAGTGAAACAGCAGGAGGACTCGCTATCACAAATTATTTCAGTGTCTTCTGTATTTAAATATGATGGATAAATACACTAAGAGAACAGAAGGAGCTGTTTCAGACACTACACCAACCACCTAACCCTAATCAGCATTCACAAATGTTTTGATCTAAATGTACCACTGTTAATTTATATCATAGGGGTCACCTTAACAGTCTGTACAAGCTCAGCTGACTCCCTCGGCATTACTATACATTCCAAATAATAATAATAATAAAAAAAATCTGTATAGTCTCTAACTTTCCTATACTATCACTGAAAAAAGAAGCAGGTTATACAATGAAGAGTTAGAGGGAGGTCTAATACAGCACAATTATTTTCACTGAAAAAATTGCGACAGAATTGGGTGCACAAGTGAGCATTCTCAGCCAAATGAATCACATAGAGCATGCCTCAACCTGGCAAATTATCTTCCAACTTCCACTCGCAATAAAGTTGCATGTCTTGAACTATACAAGCTACACTCTGTTGTACAAGGGGAAAATATGTTTTGTATATATTAAAAAAAAATCTTTTGTCTGAACAACTTTAGTACCTCCATGCTTTGGAGCAGGGACCAGAAATTTGGCAGAGTGCGTGGCTTTTGTGTAAGGCATGTGCCTGTTGTTGTCCCTTTGAAAACCTGCCAAAATTTGGCCCAGTTATAAGCCTTTGAAAAAATCACAGTTCGCATATTCTCAGTAGAGACTTCAATATTAGCTAAGATTTCTGATGATTCTGTCCTCACTGAGCATGCTCGTACCTCTTGTAGTACACTCTTGTACCTAGTGCTGATCAGACTGTGCATATACCATCCCCAGAGACCAAATGAGTGTGTAATCACTGGTGTGCATGTGCTGATCCACATCAAATACGAGTTGTTACAGCCCCAAGCTACAGAATCTTGTCTCATTAGCTCAAGTTGTAGCAGCTCATCCGTTTGGCTCTGGAGGTCCCTCGTTCAAACCTTAGTGTGTTGGCCAAGAGGACCGGAATCACACAGACTTCAGCTCCTCTAAGTCCCTAGTGCAGACCAGACTGCATACGTGCCATCCTAACAGAGCAACTGAACGTGATCCCTCTGGCATAGGCCTAGAGGGGAGAAAAGCTGGACTTTTCCTGTAATGGCTGCTCCAAACTGGGCTGGGACTGGAACGGAGAGAAGGGACCTGTCTCTCCTGTGCTTTCAGTGACCCTCTTGCTCGTGCCCCAGGCAATGTGGAGGAGGAGGAGGAAGCCATCTGATCCGAATGCAGAGGGGGCAAAAGCCAGACTGTATGGGGGTGGGAGAAGTAAATTGGGATAAGGAATCTGGTGAGTAGAGTTCCCAACCTTTCTAATTGCAGAAAACTGAACACCCTTGCCCCACCCCTTTCCTGAGGCCCCCGCTTCTGCGAGTCCCTCACCCCCCGCTCACTCCTTCTCCCCTTCCTCTGTCACTCACTCGCTCATTTTAACCAGGCTGGGACAGGCGGTTGGGGTGAGAGAGAGGTGAGGGCTCTGGCTGGTTGTGCGAGCTCTGGGGTGGGGCAAGAAATGAGGGGTTCAGGGTGTGGGAGGGGACTCTGGGCTGGGACATGAGGTTGGGGTGTGTGTGTGGGGGTGCGGGCTCTGGGAAGGAGTTTGAGTGTGGGAGGGGGTTCTGAACTGGGGCAGGGGGTTGGGGCTCAGGAGCGGGTTTGGGGTATGGGCTCTTGGTGGTGCTGCTGACCTCAGGCAGCTCCCAGAAAGTGATTGCCATGTCTCTCTGGCTCCTAGGTGGAGGGGCGACCAGGTGGCTCTGCGCGCTGCCCCTGCCTGCAGGAGCCACCCCCACAGCTCCCATTGGCTGCAGTTCCCGGCCAATGGGAGATGCAGAGCTGGTGCTCAGGTTGGCAGGGACAGCACGCAAAGACCCCCCGGCCACGCTTCTGCCTAGGAGCCAGATGAACATGCCGCCACTTTTGGGAGCCCTGCGGAGCCGGTCATGGAGCCTGCCTGCCCTGCTGAGGCCAACCAGAGTTTTAGGGACCCAGTCAGCTGTGCTGACCAGAGCCACCAGGGTCCCTTTTCAACCAGGCATTCCAGTTGAAAACCGGACCCCTGGCAATCCTACTAGTGGTGACCAAGGGCTGTGGGGAGCCTGGAGGGGGAGAGAAACAGGAGAACAGTGGGTTGAAGAGACTGGAACTGAGACCTAAAGTGGGAAGGGGAGGCTGGAACTGTTTGGGCAAGGAAAATGGGACTAGGGATTAGTCTGTGGAGAGGGAAGAGAGATCTGACAAGGAGATGAGACGTGATGAGGAAAAGCAGGGAGTCCTGTGGAAACAATAGAATGTGATTATGCAATTAAAGACTGTATCAAAATACAGATGCACAAGGGGGAAAAGCAAGGTTGCACAGGCAAGCTTATTCCTTAATTTTGGAATTTCTTAACTTCTATGTGCTTGCTTGACTTTGCAACCTTAATAATGTTCTTTTAATGTATTTTTTTGCTATATATATATAAAATTTGTAGATTAAACACTATACATTATAATTTTAATCTGTTGCCTGTCTAGTTTGATAAACTCCATTTTCAAATGCTGTCAATCTGTCACCTTTCATGAGCAAATAATCTATTAAATGTATTTTAAAAAAATATCATAAAAAACCCCATTCTAGTTATCCCCTCATATTTCCTAAAAGACTTTTGCTGTACAAATCTAACCACAGAAAGCACAAGATTAGTTTTGGATGTTACAGAGAAAACCTGTCACAGACAGGAAATTATGAAAGTATAAATCTGCCTACTAATATAAATTTCTACAATATATACATTATAAATATATTTTTGGCTTAAGGAATTTCAAGTGAACAATTTTCCAGTTTAAATAGTTCAGGAAACAAATTATCTGTTCAAATTTGGGACTAATTTCTAAACTTCTGTGCACATTAGCAAACCATTAGGAATAGAATTTAAATTTTGCAGTGTGTTACAAACTGAAATATGTTCAGCATGTCTGTTTATAATGCTGTCAACTTTTATGGATAGAATAGTTCTCGCTTACAAATCTGGCTGTAAACAACATACTAAAAAAAATCCAGTACATATTCTTTGTAAAGACATTCTTGGCAGTTCAGAAATATGAACTGAACACCCACAAAACCTTAGTACCATTAAAAATTACTGGGTTGGAATAAAACTCTCCATATATCCTTCAACACAATATAAAGTAATTGTCAAAGGACACTTCAAAGACAACATAGTTATTTAAATGGAGCTATGGCATAGAGCCTAAAACACAAAATTCCTACTCCACAGGTGGGCTATGAATATCCTCAGTGGCAGAAGTTAACTTATATGTATATCAAACATGTACAACGATAATTAATGAACACGTCCCTCATTTTCAGATATTTAACTTTGGGTAGCAGAGGGAAGTTATTCCTAAGAAAAAACTCACACAACTTAAATATTATTCTAACAACTAGATTAAGAATTTATCACCAAAAATGTAAGTGTCATATATATAATACAATAAATTAACAGTCATTTAGGATAACACTGTCTTGACATAGATACAAGGTCATTATTTAAATGCATGAGAAAGTTTACAAAAACTTTTAAGTCTTTTGCCTAAGTTTTATTTCTTATATTTTAGGAAATGTTTTGCTTTTTTTCAAAGATTTCTTTGGGATTGAGACACAAGCACCAATCATTACTACAGAGTATTGAGTGACTGTCAGTTTTTAACATACTGTATACAGTTAGTCAATATTCACCTACTGTTGAAAGTACTATTGTCCTGTGAGCCATATGCATACTTCTGAAACCTGACCAGTGCTCATCTATAGTTTTATGGTACAGCTAACATCAAGCTGGGTTGGGAGACAGACTGCTCTTGTAGGATTCAAATTGTTTTCCCATCACAGACTCTCAAGTCAGCCACTGTTTGGCGGGTCACCAACAGGGACCTAAAGGGAAAGTCATGCAGTATGAATGGGTGCAGATGTATAGGCTGGAGAAGTTTTACATTTTGAGTGGCTGTGAGGAACGTCCACAGTTTTGGAAGTTAAGATGAATGAATAAGACACACATCTAAATCTTTGATGTCTAGACAAGATGAACCAAACTCCCAGCCATTTTAAATGTATTAATCATTACTATGAACTCATTTCTCCTCCAAAAGTTTTGCTGTAATAGTCGTGTCCACTGCCTATTATCTACGAATGTAATGGTCACAAAGAAAGTATGATGGACAAGTTCCTACTCATACAAACACAATGGGCTTGTCTACACTAAGGGGGCTACAGGGGCATAGCTGTAACAACCTTAGTGTAGATGCGTCACATGTGCTGGAATAAATTTTTCCATTAATATAGGAACCCCACCTCCCTGAGCAGCAGTCGCTACACCTATGTCTACACTACCAAGGCCATCGCGGCACAATGTAGAAGTGTAGTGTAGACGCTATGTTGCTGGAAAGAGTTTTTCTGTCAACATAGTTTATCCACTTCTCTCAGAGGTGGTAGCTAGATGGATGGAAAAATTCTTTCATTGACCTAGCTGCATCTAAACTGGAGGGTAGGTAATTAACTAAGGCGCTCAGAGCACAATTTTTTCCTCAGCTCTGTGTGACACAGGTTGATCTAATTTTTAAGTGTAGACCAGACCTAAGAAAGCAGAAGCATTTTTTCATCAACCAAGCCAGGGGTTGGGTTGGCATAGCTAATGTTCTCAGAGGTGTGAATTTTTCACACCCCTGAGTGACATAGCTATGTCTATCTAAATGTTTAGAGTAGACTGGGCCAATACCTTTTGAGTGTATTATGGTTTGGACAATGCCCTACAAGTACTTAGAGAATAGCCATATTCTAGGTTTAAAGAGTGCCAGATCTATGTAATGTTTTTAATTAATGGGTGAAGAATATTGCATATACCTTTCCCTGGCCTTGCCTGCTCCTTGGTTCTTTAATCCATTCACTGGTCTCCCTTTAACTGCATTGGTCAACAATAGTGGTGTTGGTGAAGTTTGAAGTTAACTGGTGTTTGTAATATACATCAAATTCCAAAAGAATATGCCTTCATTAGGAAACAATTCAATATAAAAATAGGCCACAAGGGTTTCAATATCTACTGATGCCAGATTGTATGGGACATCTATACTAAATAAATGTTTATTGTGGAAGTATTACCTAGCATTGTTGTCCTAGTTTTTATTAAAAGTAAACCTTAAACGGCAGCCTATCTGAAGCCAAAAAATATTAATGAGCTAATCACTTCAACCTCACATATTCAAAAAGATAAGCATTCAGGAAATGTAAAAACTATCTCTTTAAAAACAATCTGAAATACTGTTTTAACAACAACCTGGATTAAACTGAGATTATGCCAGCACTGACAAAAGTGATGATGCATTTGCCATATTTAGAGAAGTGCAATCAACACAGAATAAATAACCGTAGGATATTATAACACATATGCCACTGTTGAACTCTTCAAATGCAAATTTACTTAAGAAAAACATGTCAAATAATGACAACATAAATCTGTAAAATGAGCTCTCTTGAAAATCTCACCTATGCTACAGAAAACAAGCATCTGTTAGCTCAAGCTGTCTCAAACTTGAAAATGAAAATTTTATAATTATGTACATTCTTACATTAAAATCACATACTATCATGAGAAAATATATTCCACATATATGGTATATGAACACACAGACCTCAATAGACCTGGCATCCAAACAAACAAAATATAAAAAGGATGCAAATACAACAGTACCCAAAATAGAGAGCACTGAAGTCACAGCTAACTCTGTAAGCCATTAAGTCAGGAATCATCAAAATAGCATGCTACAATAAATTATTACACCTTACATTTCACTCTGATAGCAGACATATTTGGGCTCTGGTGAACTGCAAATGGAGCAATATCCCTTGATACTGAAAGCCTGCTGTGCTAGACTACTGAAACTAAATCTATCTAAGTCTATAGCTAGAAAAATCCAAGTCTGTCTGAACTGTTGGGTTAGAGAAACAATCTGTCAGGTTGCTGAGTCCCAAGGCATGTCTAGATTATGCTCTGGATTGACGGGCAGCGATCGATCCAGTGGGGGTGTGTGTGTCAATTTATCGCGTCTTGTTTAGACGTGATAAATTGACTGCCAAGCGCTCTTCCGTTGACTCTGGTACTCCACCAGAGCAAGAAGCATAGGCAGAGTTGATGGGGGAGCGTCAGCTGTCGACTTACCACAGTGAAAACACAGCAGTAAGTAGATCTAAGTACATCGACTTTAGCTAAATTATTCACATAGCTGAAGTTGTGTAACTTAGATCGATCCACCCCCCACTCTCCTCCCCCCCCCAGTGTAGACCAGGCCCAAGACAATCAGGGCTTTAAAGATTATCAACCATAAATTAATGTATCACTTACTTGTTTTTCAGCTTGTCCATAATCAGGTCCTTGGGTTGGCAAAAAGTAGCAAATATGACCATTGTTTTTTGCTTTCTCTCGAAGAGCCATGGCAGTTCGTACAGTGGCATTTCTAGCATGAACAAACACCATCACCTGAAGATACAAGGAAAGAGTTGTTGATAAATAACAAAACGCTTAATAAAATAACTAAACTCCCCATGTGGTAATGGAGTTATCTCTGCTGAAATAACTGCACCTCTCTTTTATTGAGTAATACAAAAAGATTAGAAATGCTTCACCTCATATACTTCTGCAAAACCATTTAAATTTATACTAACCCTTCTTTATTAGCCTTCAAAAATACAAAAACAATTTCAAACAGCAACAAAGTGCAATGTTTACCTATTTTAAGCAGCATACCTAAAAAACAGAGAGGAAGTGTTTCTCTAAAAGTTTAAGAAGGAGATGAGAGTTTAGATGCCCAACTCCCATTGACTTCCGGTGTAAACTGGGTGCTTAATAGTCCTTTATACCTTTGAAAACCTCCTCCTCAACTGTTACATGTAGCAAAAAAAAAAAAAAAAAAATCCTCATTTCTGGAGCAAATCCTGACCTCTACTAAAGGCTACTTTGCATTGCACAAAACAGCCTTACATGTAGCCTTAACTCGCTAACTGAGAATAGCTTTGGAGTAGAGGAATCCCAAGTGAGAAGAGAAGCTTTAAACATCCCTCAACATAGGAAGACCTCTTGTGAGGAAACTGGGTAGCCAAAATGCTGCTTGCACTCTGGGTCAACTGTTGCCAAAACAGTCCTTTAGAAGATGTTGCTGCAGTGCCATCACAATTTAGAATATCTTTCAGACCCTAGATCTGTGAAATGCACTGTCTGCATATTTTGTATTAAATTACTAAATAAACTGGTAAATTAATGGCAATTTCTTTACCATAATTTCAAGAGACAGATACACAAACATCTACATTCACATAATAGCAAATCTGAAATTTTAATCATGCTATCAGGAAATTCTAAATTAAGAAGAGTATGGAAACATAATTGGTGTACACATTTCACCATCATGCACTAAGGAAAATGACCTCAATAGGCAGGGAAGAACATATACAGCTTTATTACAAAAGAACTTCATTATCTTCTATAACCTTAAATATAGTCATGTAGGATTTTGTACTACCATATATACGTTGTGTGTTCATGTACTGAAAGATTACATTGCTAAAGGGGTGAAGACAACAACATATATATCTTTACAAAAACAACTCAGGTAATATATACAAAAGAGACATTAGGTAGAAAGGGGGCATTTTAAAATGAAGCAAAATTAGTGTGAGAATATATAATACTACAATACAGTTGAGTAACTTTACCTATCAGTATGCAAATTCCAAACTTGCAACAACAACTAGAAAGATGTATGTTTCATAGTTTCACAGACTTTAAGGCCAGAAGGGACCATTCGTTCATCTAGTCTGATCTCCTGTATATCAGAGACCATTACACTCTATACTGAGTTTATATCTTTGAAATCCTCCCCCTCAACTGTTATATGTTATCCCCATGAAGGTAGGGAATGGACAGGAGAATTAATAGAGTCACAGATTCCAAGGCCAGACGCGACTACCCTGACAGGCCAGCGGAACCTCCTCATCCAGGACACACACACACAGGCTGCAGAAGTTTGCCCAGAGCCTAGATTTAAGCATATGTTTTAGTGATTTAATCTCATTTTCAACTCCAAGTGATGGGGAGTCCACCATCCGTATGTTCCAGTGTTTAGTTACCCTCACAGCTGCAAAAATGAATCTTATTTCAAGGTTGAACTTGTCTAAGTTCAATTTCCAGCCATGGGATTGAGTTATACCTTTGTCAGCAAGGTATAACTCTCCACTGTCAGTTATCTTCTGCTGTGTAAGGACCTATACACAGTGATCAAGTCAACTCTCAATCTTCTGTTCAATAAGCTGAATAAATTGAGCTCTGTACATTGTAAAGCCAACCCACATTGTAAGGCTTGTTTTCCAGCCCCTGAATCTGTTTTGTAGCCGTTCTCTGAACCCTAATACTTCCATGTCCTTCTTGAACTGTGGACACTAGATCTGGATGCAGTATTTTAGTAGCTCTCTTACCATAGCTGCATACAGAGGCAAGATCAAGTCCCTACTTCTTCTAGATAGTCCACTTTTTATATATTCAAGGATTGCATAAACCATTTTTAACCATGGCATTGCACAGAAAGCTCATGTGAATGATTATTTATGATGATCACCAAGTCCCTGCTTTTCAAGATGGTACCTAATAGTATAGGGAATACTCAATAATGTACCCATCTATATGGCAAACTCATGGGCTCCAAATGTACAAAGTGAGCCGATTTGTGAAAATATTCTACTGATGTGATTCAAACATGTCGAAAAAAGTTATATGGGTAAGAGACTAACTCCTTCTGAGTCTCAAACAGATCGTTCTGCAAAAAATCCAAACACTTCCCTCAAATAGCTAAATAACTAAAAAATCACATCTTTCCTCTCAAAATACTTGCAAACTGATAGCTAGAGGACAACATCCAAAGCAAAAATATTGTTATACTACTCAACACAGTACACAATTCCTTCTTACAGTTTGAGGTTTATTTTGTGTTATACTCAGTAGGTCAAATACTAGAAAAACAGTATTTTACCTATGTACTTTCAGACCATTCTCCTTTAAAGCTAACAATACTGCTTTTCTTTTGCCCCACTGTACTACCTCCTTTACTTGGAGGAAGAATGTTTCAATTGTACTTGAAAATAAGGAGATTAAGTTTAACTTTATTCTTTGAGAACAACTTTCATACTAATTCTTTAAGACCAAACTTCAAAACATTATTAATTTCTCTTGAAAGAAGTATTATTATTAAAGATTCATTCAACACTATACATATTGAAATTCACAGTCCCTGTCTCCAAGAGTTTACAATTTAAGACTGGACAAGTGAAGTCAGACCATAGAGTCAATAAGGGGATGGGATGGCATGCATAACATTGTGGTTTCTTTGGTTGGTCATGCATGCTTCATTAGTTAATTATTTTATGATTCGATAATAATCCTTCATAGCATTATGGCTCTTGCAATTAGACCCCTTCATTTAACTTCAAACACTCTTGGATGGGGTAAATACCACTGATGCCTGCATACCAATTTCCTGTTGTTCACATGCCACATAATGGCATAATCTTGTTTAAATTTCTCCAAAATCAGAGTCATGCAGAGCTGTAAGGAAGAGTAGATTATGACCCTAAATATTCATTAACCATTTCAGTTTGACTTGTCAATTTATCATTTTGTGACTTATTTTCTAGAACAGCTTGGATAAACCTAAGTTAGAACTTAAAGTGATATCACTGCACACTAAGTGGTGGGGGCCCTTGTCTGGTTTGTTGGAAAAGGTGTGTGTCTTTTTAAAGACTGGAGAGACAGGGAGTGATTTTCTGCTGCAGCTGACCCATCCCCACTTCCAGGTGACTGGAAGAGAGGGAGGACTAGGTAGGTCTATGCCAGGGCAGAAAAAACAATCTTTTACCTGGACTAGGTAGAGCAGCACCCATCCTCCTACCCACTGAAGTGGTGAAACTGCAGGTGCTCTCAGGCTCCACTGTGGGCATTGTGCTAATTGCACCTTTCTCAGGGGGCTGGAAAGGAATTTTTCCCTCACTGCCAGATTGGCCAAGGGGAAGTGTTTTCCCCCCCATCTTCTCCACAGTTGGGGGGGGGGGGAGGCTTAGTTGAGGAGCAGAAACAGGGTTCTTATGACTGGTAAGGCAGGGGCCAATCCCTCACCTGCATTTGAGGGCAGGGGTGGTGAGGTCCCAGCAGCGGGTTGTCTGGGGACCAGGACGGTTGATGGGAAGACTCATGGAAGCCTCCCAGGTACATTTTGAAATTATTATGAATTACCTTTCACTGTACACTTTTATCTGCCAGGTATTCCCAACCATTTAAGAATTAAGTTGTGACCTAATTAAACACCATCCAGTGTCTCCTGTCCTTCCAGCATAGCTAGACAACAACAATTTCCTTTTATAAAAGGATCCATTTCCTACAACTCCCCATCACTCCCACCACAAACACTAAGTTCTCATATCACAGGCTTGTGTGTTGACAGGCTTCACTTAAGACCTGCAAGGTTTTGAGCATCTAAAAATGTACTTGATTTTATCATTTGTTGATTTGTCTCCTTATTTAAAAGAAGCAATATGAACATTTGAATCTATACAATGAAACAACCCAATTTGATCTGACAAAAATACCTGCAAATAATCTCGATAAGATAGCATTGAAAGCTGACAAGTAGTTCAAGTGAAGTAGGTATAAGGACTTAATTCAGGACAGGAACTGTAGCTTCAAGCCAAGTAATTTTTTTGTTGGAAAAGGTGTGTGTCGGAGAGAGGGGGGGAGCTTTAAAATTAAAAGAAAATATAGTCGTATTTGACATTTTAACGTTGGTTGCTTAAAAAGTGTCACCGATGCTTTAGCTATATTTTTGTTTTATGATTTAACCACCAAATGGGTTTGTTCACTAGTTTTACATACAATTTAATCTGTTTCAGATTCAATTTTCATGTTCATTCTTGCAGCAATTTTGGAATGGCCTATTTCTAGCTCCAAAAAGGTAGTGTCCCACATGACATTTATATAGCATTAGAATTTATTTAGTTGAAGTGTATTAAAATAAATATTTCTGCATATTTTGGCATCATATTGATAAACACGGAGTTTGTTCTTCTCATTTTTAGTAAACTCATTATCCAATAACAAGCAAAGTGTGTTGTGACTTTGTTTTCCCCTCCTCCCTAAAATTGCTACAAGCTCTGTGACACAAAAGTTTAGGACAAAAATGATTTTGTTGAGGAAAAGGACAAAGAGAAAGCTCAAGAAAGAAATCTTTAAAGTTTGGAAGGGACATCACCTGGATAAGAATATAAAAAAAAGCTCAAGTCTGTAAGCAAGTATATATTTAAATCCAATAGACCCTGTAATTAACCAGGACCTGCCATTTGTGCTAGTTTTAATAAAATAAGAAGAGAGAGGGATCTTAGGAAGCAAAACCAAACTACACAAACCACACTTTCCCAAATATGATTTGGGTATAATACTGTGGTAACCTTCACACATCAAAGCAGCAGCAGGAAATCAAGTTGGATGTAGCCATAAGCCAGTAACAAATAAGTGAGGGATGGTGCAGAACTAGGGGACCTGGTACACCATGCCCGCTGTTGTTTACAAGTTCTTTTGGTAGTTAATTATTTAGAAATAGGACATTAAAAATTAAATATTATATGTATATATTCATTCTTTGGTGTTTTTTAAAGAATTGACATGTTTGTTTAATTTGGGAAAATGTTTTACCCTCTTTCCATTATTTTATTAGTCAATTTATATTCATGATTAAATAAAATAAAATAGGTAAGACTTTGAAGACTGGTATAATCTTTCCTGTAGCACATCTGTTTAAACTAAAGAAAATACTTTGAAAAATTATACTCTCTAGCCTCAAGTGAAAGTACAATTATTGATTAGGTCAGAGTAGATTGCCCAGTTATTAGCAGGCTTAGTTGTATGAGGAAACCTAAGTATAAAAATTAACCTGACGCTGAAAAGAGTTAAAATAAGAATGAAAGACACATGACCTCAGTATGTGTTTTAGCTTCATCTACTCTAATTGTACTGAAGTGGAAGTCCCATCCACCCTTAAACGTAAGCGGTGGGTGTAGTGTAAGACTATAGATGGTAAAGTAAGAGTAGACAAAAGCTGATCATACAGCCTAATTGATCGAAAATTGTAAATTAGCAAATGTCAAATTACCACTCATCAGCATCCCCAACATGTGCGAGAGCATTTGTAATAAAACATAGCAGCTGACAGCAATCACATAAAAAAACCCATTGCACCATGACTGTGCAAACAGTTGTCTATTACTAATCTATGCATAAGGTATGAGAGGAAGCTGGAAAAAACACAGCAGTATACGCCACAAGGAGAAAACTCTTATATCCACAAACATTACGATTGGCTTATTCCTTTGTGTGAAAACTGGGACCATCAGTCCAAAACACTGAACATATCTTGACCTGGTTTATACCTGGGTAGCTTTGAGACTTGAGGATGAAGAGCAGAGAACCTCTTGCCCAAATGTGGACCCCACCTCAATTACTTTGATAAAGGCAAGAGGGTAAAGGAAAATGGGCTGTTAAGTGAGGATTCCTACTTACTGTTTGTTAAGGTTCCTTCCCCACTCTGAACTCTAGGGTACAGATGTGGGGACCTGCATGAAAAACCCCCTAAGCTTATTTTTACCAGCTTAGGTTAAAACTTCCCCAAGGTACAAACTATTTTACCTTTTGTCCCTGGACTTTATTGCTGCCACCACCAAGCAAATATAACCAGGAAAGAGCCCACTTGGAAACGTCGTTCCACCTAAAATCCCCCCAAGCCCTACACCCCCTTTCCTGGGGAAGGCTTGATAAAAATCCTCACCAATTTGCATCGGAGAACACAGACCCAAACCCTTGGATCTTAAGAACAACGAAAAAGCAATCAGGTTCTTAAAAGAAGAATTTTAATTAAAGAAAAAGTAAAAGAATCACCTCTGTAAAACAGGATGGTAAATACCTTAATCAGATTCAAAACATAGAGAATCCCTCTAGGCAAAACCTTAAGTTACAAAAAGACACAAAAACAGGAATATACATTCCATTCAGCACAACTTATTTTATCGGCCATTTAAACAAAACAGAATCTAACGCATATCTAACTAGATCGCTTACTGACTTTTTACAGGAGTTCTGACCTGCATTCCTGCTCTGGTCCTGGCAAAAACAACACACAGACCGAGAGAACCCTTTGTTTCCCCCCCCTCCAGCTTTGAAAGTATCTTGTCTCCTCATTGGTCATTTTGGTCAGGTGCCAGCGAGGTTATCCTAGCTTCTTAACCCTTTACAGGTGAAAGGGTTTTTCCTCTGGCCAGGAGGGATTTAAAGGTGTTTACCCTTCCCTTTATATTTATGACACTGTTATTTATATAGAATAATAAATGCAGATGGCACTTAACAGGCACTTAAATATACACACTTCAATTCATAGAATACATGCAAAGTAAACCCACCATTTTTGTTATGGACACTAGAACCACTGACTGTTATAGAGTTTGTTCGGTACCAAGGTAAGAGGAACTTTAAAAATACCATAAATAAATCAAATAGAGTACACAAAATTAGAAGTGACAGATTAAAAAAAAGTTCTGACTCAAAGACCTTTTAAACCAAGGCCCTGATTCCCCACTGTATGATTCTAATTTTAAAGCAGCATGTCTCCATGGACTTCAAAAGATTTATGATCAAATCTAGACCCTAATCCTCTCCCAGTGATTACTACCTTAATTTTCTGTGCACTAATACAGAAGCCAATCCTGGATTCCCATCAGGTTTAAAGTCTTCCAATTCCTGCCAATGATATTCAATCTCCAGCACTTCTGGCATCAGGGCACCCACCAGACTGGCCAACACATCAGACTATATATCTTTATTTTACCAATTAGACTCTTTTGCAAGGACCTCTGGCAACCCTATCAAAGTTTATGTCTAACTAGGAAATTTCAATTTAACTTCTTTAGCGGTCTTATTTCCTGTACTGCTCTAGTTATTTCTGGCTCTTTATGGACAATACAGTACTTTAATACCTATGCTTCATGGGCTCATGTGTACGTTACCCAGAATCTCAGCTGGGTTATTATGGAAATTCACAATTTGGCAAAACAATCCCATAAAAATAGAAAACTTACATATTGTGACATTGGCTTTTGTTATTCACTTTTCCCTGATATTAATTCCTCTTCCACATCTCAAACAAATTCTAAGCAGCTTGCGATCAAGAAATGACTCTGAACATTTCTTGCTTATGTTTTCATTTTAAGGTTAACTCAAATGATAAATAGTTTAACAGTATGTAAATTGGAAAGTACTGACTATTAACAAGGAAATATTACAAATGTACACCCCATGCTCATATTGGGAAGATGCAGAAGCCAGGATCCATGTGTTCCTTACTCTTATAGTAACATACAATATTCTCATGGCCTTGAATCAATTTTCTTTTCTTTTCTTTTTTTTTTCTACTTTTTGCGTATACCAGTTCTGATTATTAAAGTTGCAAATGTTTTTATCTTTACACTAAAATACATTCATATATATATAGCTATGGTTAGTAAAATTAATCTAATTTACACTTTGGAGTTTAACCCTTATTACAGGTGGAATTGATAGTACTGTATATTTTTAAGGGTACCTGCTACTTCCACTATATGATCCTGTTTTCAGTCGCTTATAACCTCAACAAACTTTAACCACTTGGGCTGAAATTTTCCATGCTGGATGTCTGCCACAGGCTTAATTTTTTTCAGAACTTCAGCCAAAACTGTTTAGCCATTTCCAAAAATGAAGCTAGGGAAAAATCTGTTGCTTTGCCTATGTTAAAAAAAAAACACATTTCTGGTGGCATTTTCTTTGTGAAGCTCTAGTGCTATCATTCTTTGGAGCAGGGAACTGAAATTTGGCAGGGGTGTGGGCTTTCGCCATCGCCATGAAAATCTATCCAGATTTGGCCAAGTAATAAAACCAGAAAAAATGTGGTGTACACAGTCTCAGTAGAGACTTTCTAGACCAGTGGTTTTCTACTTTCTTCATTTGTGGACCTCTAATCAATTTCAAATGGAGATGTGGACCCCTTTGGAAATCTTAGACATAGTCTGCGGATCCCCCAGGGTCCAGAGACCACAGACTGAACACCACTGAGCTAGAGCTTCACAGCTAACCACCAGAAGATTCCATCTGTACTGGGCATGATCCAGTCTGGAGCTTAGCAGGATCTCGAGGATGCTACGGGATGGGCACTGGAACTGACTGCAGCAATCCCATCCTTCCTCGACTCTCGGATGTTACCCCACCTTCCCCCATTCGCTAGGCCCAGGCAGCATGGAAGAAGAGGCTGCTTGCTTTGAACACAGAGGGGAGAAAAGATGGACTGGGATGAGATGGAGGGGAAAAGGCATGGAGTAAGATTGGGAAAAGGAACTTGTGGGGGGGAGACTGGAACTTGAGGCTGACAGGGTAGAGAAAGGGAAACTGGGGTTGGGAGCTTAAGTGCATGACTGAGACTGTCTGAGCAATTAGAGGGGCAGACAAGGGATGACAAGAAGGTGGTAGGAGGGAAGGGGAGACATCTGATGAGAAGCCAAGTTGTGGAGGGAGAATTAGGACTGGCTGAGACAAGAAGCGGAAGGCATACCTCCTGAGATGGGACAAAGAGCTGGGAGGCAGAGAGAATAAGGAGGCTGAGGAGAAGAAACCGGATGTATGCAGGACTGGGACCATGAGTAAGTGGGGATAGGCTAGGATGGAGGAACTAGGGAGACGATAGTAGGATTTACTGGGAAGGAGACTGGGATGAGGAACCAAGGTTGGAAAAGAGACAGGACTGGGACAAAAACAGGTTAAAGGGGATGGGGCAGTAGGGGTTAAGGTTGGGGTCTGACAACTAGAGCACACGCCTCTCCAGAACCTGGAATGAAAGACCAGATGAATCAGAGTTAAGTATTTTCCATAGGAATTCCGCCTCATTTGTTGAGGAACAAGGCAGGGGATTTCAAAGAGAGAAAGTTAAGGCAGTTAAATGGAGCCCTGGAGAACTGGATTCCCACTGGATTAAACCAAACTTTTCACAAGTAGTCACTAATTGTGAGTTCCTCATTTTGTGCCTGACTTGAGACTCTGGTGTCTGATTTGCAGAAGTACTGAGTATTCAAAGCTGCAACTGAAGTCAATAGGAGCTGTACTCTGAGCAGCTGTATAATGTTAGGAATTCTCCAACTAGGGTATCCAAAATTTGTGGAAACTTTTGACCCTAATCTCTCTGTGTTTCAGGTTCCCCATCTATAAAATGCTGCCAGTAATCCTCTATCATTTCACAGGATATTGCAAAAATAAATTAATGTATATTTGTGAAGCACTGAGTTACTCTTCTGATGAGCATCCTAGAAAAGCCCATGAGGAAATTAGTAATTCTGCCTTAGATCAAGGTTTGAATAGTGTGGAGTAAATAATGCACTGGGCCATACATTGAACGAGGCAAAAACAAAAGGTTCAATAGCTAACATAAGAATGGCTCTACTGGGTCAGACCAAAGGTCCATCTAACCCAGTATCCCGTCTTTCGACAGTGGCCAGTGCCAGGTGCCCCTGAGGGAATGAACAGAAAAGGTAATCATCAAGTGATCCATCCCCTGTTGCTCATTCCCAGCTTCTGGCAAACAGAGGCTAGGGACACCATTCCTGCCCATCCTGGCTACTAGCCATTGATGGACCTATCCTCCATGAATTTATCTAGTTCTTTTCTGAATCCTGTTATGGTCTTGGCCTTCACAACATCCTCCAGCAAGGAGTGCCACAGGTTGTCTGTGTGGTGTGTGAAGAAATACTTCCTTTTATTTGTTTCATTATGTGAGCACTGTCCATCTTATGCACTGAATGAGGCAGTGGCCCTGTGGAAAACATACCACATTCATTATCTTGGAAACATATTTGAAACTATTTTTATATAGCTGTTGTACAGTTTCTATTAGAAGCATCATCATATGAGATATCATATTACAGCAAACGTTCAACTCAAGAGACCTTGTTCAGTCAAACTATAATAAAAGGAAAGCAAGTATGTGCAGAATTACCCTTTGTTTGGAAATCTTTCTACAATACTTATGTATTTAACTTTTAAGAATCACCTTTTCTGTATGAAATTCAATCCCATGCATGCTCACCAAATAATTCACATTTGAATTTTATGATGGCCTATTCTACGACCAGACTCTTAAGCAATTTAAAATGCTGGTGCAATTGCTGAAAGTGAACATAAGATCTCCACATTCTTTTTCTGTAGAATGGGCATCAAATTTGAGCAATAAAAATAGGACAGCTTTATTAGCTAACTACAGGCTCACAGTACTATGATTAATGCTAGAGCTGACAACTGATTACTTTTAATCCTTGTACATTATCAAATGTGATTGTAAAAATCAGCTTTGATTAACTGTCACTATACAAAGTCCTCACAAAATATGTGTATTTCTTCAACAAACAGGGTAAGCATTTGCCAGCTATTTTGTGGAAATAGCAACATAGTCCTAGCTATGTCAGAGAATGTTATATTTCATTGGCTAACCTCTGTGCATTAAATTATGCAAATAAGTTAGGGAAAGTAATTTAGAATAGAGAAGTGGTTCCACAGCTACAAGCTGTGTAATTAGATCTGTACTCTGCAGTACAAAGCTAGCTCTGGCGTCTAGTGCTGAGAGTCCGTGTAGCTCTTCTCATGAAACCTAGGCTTTCAATGACAAAATACGCCAAGTAAGCACAAAGCTAATGTCCCTAGGTTAATACTGCAAAATTTTGTACCGAGTATGTGAAAAAAAAAACACTTTTACTGAAGATTGCTTAAGCTTCACAATTATGTATGTATGCTTAAGCCTCAAAAACCTTATATTGTACATGTTGTAGTTTTCCTATAACAAGTAGCACTACTTTACCAAAGTACTGAAGAGTGTATTTTTCAGGGTTCCCTCCCCACTCTGAACTCTAGGGTACAGGTGTGGGGACTGCATGAGAGACCCCCTAAGCTTATTTCTACCAGCTTAGGTTAAAAACTCCCCAAGACACAAATTTTCCCTTATACCTTGGATTAGGTAACGCTGCCACCACCAAGTGATTTAGACAAACTCAGGGAAAGAACCACTTGGAGTTCCTACTCCCCCCTAATATCCCCTAAGATCCTGCACCCTCTTTCCTGGGGAGGCTTGAGAATAAACAAGATGAGCACAGACCAACCTTGGGTTTTTTTAGGACACACACAGGATTTTTGATTACTAGAAAGAAAAAGGGTAAAAGAAGCATCTCTGTAAAATTAGAATGGAAGATAATCTTATAGGGCAATCTGATTCAAAAACACAGAGGATTTCCCTCTGCGCCAAAATTTAAAGTTACAAAAAGAAAAACCAGGAATACACCCTTCCTCTCAGCACAGAGAAAATCACAAGCCAAAACAAAAATAAGCGAATGCATTCCTTTGATAGTACTTACTAATTCTAATGGAGTTGGATTGCTTGCTTTCTTGATCTGTGTCCGGCAAGCACACAGAACAGACAGATCAAAACCTTCTCACCCACCCACCCCAGATTTGAAAGTATCTTGTCCCCTTATTGGTCCTTTTGCTCAGGTGCCAGTCAGGATACCTGAGCTTCTTAACCCTTTATAGGTAAAAGGATTTTGTTCCTCTGGCCAGGAGGGATTTTATAGTACTGTATACAGGAAGGTTGTTACCCTTCCCTTTATATTTATGACAGTATTATTCACGGTATGTGAGAAATAACACAGTGAACATCATTAACACTAAGCATGGGACTACTCACACAAGCAAGTTTGCAGGACTGGTTACTATATTTCAGTCATTAAACTAAAAATTATAAGCATAATAAATGCATTTTATAAATATCTCAAACTATATAGTGTAACTGATACCTGTTGATAGTAATGACAGAAACAAAGATGATTGGAGGAAGTTTCCATGAAATGCTAAAATCCTATATTATATATATTCACATACTTTATCCAATAAGAAACTTTATTTTCAGCCTTCTATTGTTGGGCATAACTAGGTGAGCTGAAAAAGGTGGTGCGGAGCTGCAAGTACAGTATACATTCCCACTTCCCTAGCCCACAAGCTGATCATGTTTTCAAAGTGAAAAACTGGGAAATGTGGGTGGGGCTGTAACAGGGAAGGTTTTGATGAAGGATAAGGGAAGTTGGTGCGAAAGTGGAAAGAAAATGGGGCTTCCTCTTTCCTCTCTTACCCTTACTAAAATTTAGTAACTTATGAAGGTCTGATGAGAACGGAAAGATTTATTAAAGGAATAGAAACAAATCACACTCTCATTCCATCTGTAATGTGTGCTGCAGCTTTCTCTTTTTGAATTTATTTCTTAATCCTCATTTTCTATTTGACTCTCAGTCTTTTACTTATAGAACTCACTGTCAAGTCTTAACCCTTTAAACACAGAAGAATATGGAGGTGGGGGGGAAGCGAAGTAGGCTCTATATCTTATCTAAGCAACAAGAAAATTCCAAAATACAAATATATTTTCCAGCCATTTTATTAACAATTAAACTACCTCAGATTTCAGGGAATATTTCTTGTAAACTAAATTTGAATTAAGCTCCTATTTTTAAAAGGCATCTAGAAAATTGATGAATTGACAAACGAGCATACAAGCTAGAGGTAATGGCATATATTCCATACAACTTTTTTGGTCTTTAGAGCATAAAATCTTGGCAAGTTAGAAAGCAGGCTACACTTACTCTTCGTGTCCAATTAAAAGATGGAAATCTTCCTTCAAACGGTCTTACTGACTTATGTTTTTTAGTTTGCTGATCACTCAACAGCTCTCTTTACATACATAAGTAAATTAAAGAAAAACTGTCTCCAAGATTTGCTGAAATAGAACAGAGGTACACAACAGCAGTCCTATTTTAAAAGGAAAGATTACCCATCGATAATAGTGAAGTAATCCACAATGCCCCATCAGATATGTTATAATCCATTTTTAATTCTGATATATCACCATTCACTGGTGTCTCCTGCAAATGTTGACTCAATAGTTTAAAAAAAAAAAATCCACTGCTGATCATTCCTGCTTAAACAAAATGAACTGAGATTTCTGAGTGTGTGCCCATCCACAGGGGAACCTACTGAACACACTTCATCGTGAGCATAATGCATATTTATTTAATCCTATTTCTGTTGATATTTGATACATTTTAAATTTCTCTTTCATTTATAATTCCTCATCAGTTAAAACAGCCTCTAGAAAGAGTAGCAACATATCCATTGGGTAGGAAATTTCTAGTTAATATATACGTACATTAGGGAAGGGGTAAAGTTATTGTGCATGTACAGCATATAGAATTTTAATCATCCAAAGGAAAAATAAATTAAAAAAATCTGTTAACATCAACAACTGAAGTATTAACAAAAAAGTCTGAAATACAGTAAGTAGTGGAATTCATTTATTTTCATAGTTACTAATCCAAAGAGAGCTTTTATATTGTCCTGATGTAATTTATATTTGTACACCCTTGAGTTTGAAAACAGCATGCATTATGATTAACTATTTGTATTACTGTAATTCATAAAGACCTCTTTCAGGAGTAGAATTTCATTGTGTTAAGCACTGTACAAAAAGCACTTATGAAAAGCCTGCCTCTGCCCCCAAAGAACTTATGATCCATTTAACTACAGAACACAACACCTGAACAAAAAAACCGAGGAAGGATGAGGAAACAGTAGAAAAAGCATGTATTAATAAATTAGCTATGACTTGCTATTTGCCTAATACACAGGTTAGCTTTGCCCCAGTGAACAGACTGGATAATTCATTTCTTAAATACAATAAAATAATGTGGACTCAAATCCAATATCCAAAAAACATACTAGAATTGCTACCACCCTAGGCAGCCCTGTATTCACACCCTACACACTACTGCAATAATTTTTATACAAAATATGCCTCATGAGGTATTATTTGAAGACTAGTAACACACTGATCAATAATTTAAAATACATGTATCCATGCTGCACGCCAAATTATGGATACTCACTAATTTCATGCTTTAAAATCTGTGACTAAAGACATTTAAACCAGACGTCTCAGGAGGAGTTGATAAACAGGGTTTCTCCAGACAAAAAAGAGAGGCTGACACCTCAAACCAGGCATGGCCCAAATTCAATGGACTATTAATTTGTATAGGAGATTACAGCAGGGAGAGAGAATTTGCACAGTAGAAACCACCAGTAAGGAGGGAACAACAAGGGACCCTTATCTTCCAGACTTCATGGCTCCTTTTACTCATCATGAACTAATTAGCTTTATCTGGGAGTACCCTTCAAAAGAATACATTTCAATGTTCATTGGACTATAAAAGAGAGGGGGCAAAGAACCCCAAGTTATCTTTCACTTACGATGACAGAGGAACCAAGCACTCTGGATTTTGCGGGAGGTCAGTCACCTTTCTGGAAGGAGATATGGTAAGAAACTTACCTTGAACCAAGACTGTAGTTTTGTTAAGTGTTGGTCACTAGAAAGCGCTGTTCACTTTTCTTTGCTTGTAACCATTTCTGACTTTACACCTTACACTTGAATTCATTTAAAATCCTCTCCCTTTTTGTTAATGAACTTGTTTCACCTTTAATCTAAACCAATCCAGTGCTCTATTTGAAGTCATTGTTAACTCCAGTTAAAGCAACAAAACTGCTGTGTTTTTATCCCTTTAAAAGAGCATCCGACCTTATGTTCCAGGATACGGCTGGACATTTCAGGACAGATGGATTTGGGGAAATTTAGGACTGGAGGTGTGTTGTGGACACTTGGCTAGTAGTAACCAAGGATGATGGAAACCAAAGTGGCCATGGTGTAACGAACAGCATGCTGGAGTAAAAGTTGCTGAGTTAGGTCTGTTTATCCATACAGACACTCAGTGCATGCTTGTATGCTGGCTGGGAGAATCCAGTCAGGGATCTACACCACAGAGCATTTTAAGGCATACAGAGTGACAGAACAAGCGGTGACAATCTCTCACTGGTCTGAGTTGCACCGCAAAACATGCCAATTGTCTAGTTCATTTTTTATCTGGAGAACTGTTAATATAAATGCAGACTTAGAAGACCTTATTAGAGAGGACCCATATTGTACAGTGATGCTGAATCATGGTCTTTCAAAAACTTAGAAGAAATATGTAACTTACCCTGTGCTTAGGAACCTAAATGTAAACAGATACCTAACTCTCTTACCCTGATGCTCCATTTACCAACTCAAAGCTTCAAGATGGTAAATTTCATAATGAATTCTGAAACAATCAAATCTAGTTTCAAAACTATACACAGATCTACCAAAAAGTAAATTACTCTTTGGAAGCAATTCAAAAGCTTAAGAGGAAAAACACTCGGAGTACAAACTGAATCTATAACATTGGTCAAGATTTAAAATTGCCCAAATGCTTTTAGTCAAATGAGATAAAAATATAATACAGTTTAAATATTTCATAAGGTGTGCTGGACTCTTCTGCAATGTAATAGGACCAGAATATGATGGTCCAGTACTGATTAGAGGAGTATGAGAACAGTGGGGTTTGTATTATGTATATTCTTTGATCATGCCACATGTACCAAAGGCTAACTGATGCTATTGACAAGAAGTAAGCTAGCAGACTCCCTGTCAATGACAAGCATCTCAATATTACATGATTTATATCCTTGACACCTCCTCCTGCCATACATTTTGAAATGGCTGTTAGTTAGAAAATATGGCTGAAATTGCCTGTAACATACAATTTACATGTCATATAGAAGCTTGCCCCAATTCACAACTATATGCTATAACGAATATTTTAAAAACATCTATAACAGTGGTTCTCAATCAGGGGTTAGAGTACCCCAGGGAGTACACAGGGGTTTTCCAGGGGGGTACATCAACTCATTTAGATATTTGCCCAGTTTTACAACAGGCTACATAAAAAGCACTTACGAAGTCAGTACACAGTAAAATTTCATACATACAATCACTTGTTTATACTGCTCTATATACTATACACCGATATGTAAGTACAATATTTATATTCCAATTTTTTTTTGTGGTTATATGGTAAAAATGATGAAGTAAGCAATTCAGTAACAGTGTGCTATGACACTTTTTTAATGTTTGATTTTGTAAGTAAGTAATTTTTAAGTGAGGTGTAAACTTGGGGGTATGCAAGACAAATCAGACTCCTGAAAGGGGTAGAGTAGTCTGGAAAGGTTGAGTGCCACTTATCTAGAACACTTCACTTTCCTCTCCCAGAGGTGCAGATGGGAGATATCAGACTGTCCCCACTTCAATAATGCAAATACATCTTTGCAAAAAGGTCTTATTTGGCTTGGCAACTGAGGTGCTGCAACTGTTGCTTATCAAGCTCTCCTTGATTGTCTCATTGTTACCTTGTGTTCCCCCCATCTGTTTCTTGTATCCAGCTGTTGTGTTTCACTTTATACACAGATTGTAAATTCTTTGGAACAGGGACTGTCTTTCTGTTAAGCATCTGTACAGTGCTTTGCACACTACTGGAGCCTTTATCATGGCTCCTAGGTGCAACTGTAATACAAATAATTTATTGGGAAAAATTAGCCAATGGGTTCTTAGAGAGACAAGGTGGTTGAGGTAATTTCTTTCATTAGACCAACTTCTGTTGGTGAAAGAGATAAGCTTTTAAGCTATACAGAGCTCTTCTTCAGGTCTGGGCTCTCCAAGAGCTGGTTTACTATGATCACTTACTTATTATTACCAGTTATTCTCAGAGTCCTACACTCTGGGGGAAACTCTCGGCAGCAGCAGTTCCAAGTCCAGGAACAAGCCAAGCAGAACTTTGTGACTTGGGCTACCCATGGGGAGACCCCTGGGTTGAACAGCTGTATCACGGAGCTCCTGCTTCCACCAGCCCCTTCTTAGGGGTAGAAAGTAATGTGATCCCTTTTCTTCTCAAGGCCAGACGGTCTCTTGGTCAGAGCTGATGTCCATTCCTTGCCCTGGGGATTCAAGTGACTTAAGAGCTTCCTGAAGTGGTGGGTCTGACATTTCCAGGCTAGCAGTCACAGGCCTGGGTATCTCACCTGAATACAGCTATTTTTGGCTCTTTCCCCTTTGGCTGCCACATCCTCAGGGTAACCTGGCCAGATAGCAGGCTTCCTCTTTCAGAGCCTGCTCTCCCAGTCTGCTAAGGCAGTGGTTCTCAAACTTTTTTACTGGTGACCCCTCTCACATAGCAAGCCTCTGAGTGTGACCCCCCTTATAAATTAAATACATGTTTTAATATATTTAATGCCATTATAAATGCTGGAGGCAAAGTGGGGTTTGGGGTGGAGGCTGACAGCTCGCGACCCCCTATGTAATAGCCTCATGACCCCCTGAGGGGTCCTGACCCCCAGTTTGAGAGCCCCTGTGCTACGGGATCCCCTTTCACCTCCTGAGCTTCCTTCTTTGGAAAATGAGGTTTGGCTTTCCCTAGCACATCCTCCAAGGACACTCTAGGGGTATAAGAGGCACAGAGGACAGATGTTAGCATAGCAAAGCGTTTGGTCCAATACCTGATAAACAGCAGGAAGAGGGGTGAGGGGAAGCAAAAACAAAAAGAGAAAACAAGCTTTAGTAATGTGTGTGGGGAAATTACTCCACCCAAACATGGTGGAAACTTTCAAATTTAATTCCTCTGTGCCTCAGTTCCCCATCTGTGAAACAGGGTAATACCTCCTCACATCACAGGGGTGTTGTGAAGGTAAATTCAATAATATCTGCAAAGTCACTCAGACACTATAGTGATGAGTACCACAGAAAAGCCCTGAGAAAATTAGTAAGTCTGTCTTCAGAGCTGAATAGTGTACAATAAATAAGGCATTTCAGCACTTCTGATAATTAGGTTCTTATATAAAAGTACAATAGCTGAAAAGTATGTTTTATTTACCACAGTTTCATGCTTTGGACAATAATCTCTCCACAAACATAAAGCTTTTCTTTTTTGACAAGTTTTAAATTCCTCTTTCTTCTTTGCTCATGTCATGTGATTTCATCTAACATTTTACTTCTTTTAGAGACAAACTGCTCTTACACATTTTGCAAGCAAAGCTCGTCAAAGCAACAGTTCTATTGCACCAAGCAACTAACCTAATTTCTGCTCATTTAAATTCTCATATTATCTGTCAAGAGAAAATCAAATATTTAACAGTAATAATGCATATTTAAACATACTGGGCTTGATTCGGTCTCATGGAAGCAGTTGCATTCCCGATTCCTAGTGAGGACTCACCCATAGCAGACTGAATAGATGGCAGTTTTACCACCATCTTCTGACAGAAGAGGGCAGCTTTCAACTCAGATCTGCCGGCTGCCCAGGTTGGGTTGTAAATCAGTACATTAACGGACAGCCCAGTCCCTGTCCCTTTCCTCTTTGCAGTCTGGGCTGGCTGACGCATGGTCGCTACCTAGAGCGAGGTTAGTGGTCAACTTGTGCCCTATTCCAGTCAGATCATCTACCACAAGGCACTCACAGTCTGTGCTTCGCTGGTGAAAGCCAAACTGAATCCTGCCTTCTGCGTCAAAAGCAATTAAAATAACTATTATTATTATACAGCAACAAAACAAGCCACGGCCCTTGACAGAACAAACAGAAAGACAAGCCTTGGGCAAGATTTTCAAAAGCGGCTAGTAATTTTGAGTGCCTCAATTTCTGAGTGCTCAACCTGAGTCAACTTAAAGATGTCTGATTTCCAGACAGTGCTGAGCATGCACCCTCTGAAAACTAGGCCCCATTAAATTGTGTCAAGTTAAACACCAATACAACTGAAGCATTGAAAAAAACAGTAGTCACTTTCGAAAATATTTGCCAAACCCCTTGCCCTAAAAATCTTGTCTTGTTTTAGACATTACATGCTGAGCAGGGGTAAAACACTAAAGAGGAGATGAAGTAAAGAACAACAAATAAGAATACACAATTTGGTTTGGTATATGAATTACTAGAAGATACCATCAAGATTTTTAAAAATATTTTTTGTGTTATTTATTATGAATTGTTACAAAGAAAGTGAATGGACCCTGTAGATCAACAAATTTGGACTATTTCAGACTAAACTGGTGATGGGAAAAACAGAGAAGAAATGAATTTCAAAGGAATTCAGGGAATTCCTTCCCTGAAAATACGCTCATCAGCCTTCTCCCAAATCAAAGTGGTTCCAATTCAGATTCCTTCACTGATTACAAGTGCAGAAGTATGGCATATTAAGAGGTGATATTCACAAAGACAGGTCTCACATAATTTATCATGTTTCAGAGTAACAGCCATGTTAGTCTGTATTTGCAAAAAGAAAAGGAATACTTGTGGCACCTTAGAGACTAACATGTTACAGGTTAAAACCAACACCACAAATTCCATGAGAAAACCAAAAGGAAGCTAATGCAGACTATTTAGCTCTGGTATAATATTCTCTTGACATAGATAACATGGTCAATATTCATGTTTCAGAGTAGCAGCCGTGTTAGTCTGTATCTGCAAAAAGAAAAGGAGTACTTGTGGCACCGTAGAGACTAAAATGTATTTAAATTTATATAAATGTGTTAGTCTCTAAGGTGCCACAAGTTCTCCTTTTCTTTTTATGGTCAATATGTGAAAGAAAAAGCCTCACTCAGCCTTCCAACCAGACACACAGGGAAAATGTCCTGGTCACCACTGTTAACTAATCGTCTATAAGCAGTTGTGCATCTAATAAAACATAGTTTATGGACTTCAGTGAAAAATGAAAGTCACATTCCCGGACTCAAGTAGTGGATATAATTTGTGCCATATCTTCATGCTCTTTCCGCTAACCTAACAGCACCACCTCAGACCTATCTGTAGGGCCCTACCAAAATCACGGTCCATTCTGGTCAATTTCACAGAGGGTTTTAAAATTGGTCATTTCAGGATGTTGTAACTGTTGGGGTCTTGAACCAAAATGGGATCAGGGGAGGGGTGGGGGGGTTGCAAACGTGTTGCAGGGGGGATTCCAAGATATCCACCTTCACCAACCTCCTTTAACTGCAGGAAGCTCGGAGTGAGGGTGGCAAAGATCTCCATGCTGCTGCTGGGGGCTTCTAGCTGCTACTCCAGGCCAGTGACAGATAAAGGCCCCTCAGCCAAACTTGGGGCCCCAGCCCCAGAAGCCACCCAAGGGTGGAAGCCCTGACTGGGTCACCCGAGCCCCGGCAGGAGCCCTGGGGGAAGAAGTCTCGAGCCCGGGCAGCCTCGAGCCTGGACTTCCAAGCCCCAGCTTGGGGGCAAGCCCTAAGCCCAGGCTGTCCCGGCTGGGGAGGCAGAAGCCCCGAACCAGGACTGCCCTGAACCCAGCTGGAGCAGCGGGGGCTGAAGCCCCGAGCCCCGGCTGGAGTGGAGGGAGGGGCGGAAGCCCCGAGCCCCAGCAAGAGCCACCATGGGAGGATGCCTCGAGCTTGATGCCTGGAGCTGTGGCAGGAGCCACAAAGTGGGGGGCTGAAGCCCAGAGCCTGGGAGAGATCAGATTTCACGGGGGAAAGATATTTTTCATGGACCGTGAAATTGGTAGGGCTTTACTTATATGTATTGAGCCTCAGCTAGCTGATTCACACCCATGACTATGTCTCCACTATACATCAGGTCAACCTGTACACCAAAACTAATCTTGTTTTAACCCCTCCACCTCCCACATACAAGATGCACAAACACAGATTTTGTTTGGGATCAAGAAGTATCTTACACTTGAAATGAGGTGCAAAGAGCATAGCTTTGCTGTAAGTTTAATTTTCTTACTTCTCTTTTCTTACAGTACTTCCTGCAGAGGAAGTGAGCCATATTCTGGTAAACTTTAAATGTGAGCAGAACAGGCTTTTACTCTCTGTCACTTTTGTCAGTGTCTTATTTATCTTAATGTCCATTCTCAAAAAAAGAAAAAGAAAAGAAAAAAAAAGCATGTTTTAAGTACTACAGAAATATTACTTTTGCAGCTACTGTCTTCATAAATAAATAAAACAGTATTACAGGCATATTGCATTCACTATATGTGAAAAATTACATAAGTACATGGAATAAAGGAAAATAAATGTTTAGAACCCAGGGAGCTTGTGGTTAAATCCTGGCCCATTAAAGTCAACAATAAAAGTCCCTTTGAGTTCAGTGGAGCCAAGATTTCTCCCACAATCGCTCTGAAGTGCTGAACACCTTTAACTGTGAAGGTGTACCACAGCTTCCAGAAAGTGCTCAGTCCCTCTCAGGACTGGGGCCCAAGATAGCATTTCAGGATGTATCTACACTGTACTTAGATACCCACAGCTGGCCTGTGTCAGGCTAAAGGGCTCAGGCTAAGGAGCTGTTTAATTGTGGTATAGACATTTGGGCTTGGGCTGGAGCCCTCATAGAGTCCCAGAGTTAAGGCTCTAGCCCAAGCATCTACACCACAATTAAACAGCCCCTTAGCCCCAGTGAGCTGACACAGGCCAGCTGTGGGTGTCTAATTACAGTGTAGATGTACTCTAAATTTCTACAGATAAAACAATTTTACTAAAAGTGAAATTTTTGCCTGTAAGAATGCAGAACTACTATTATACAACTTAGCCTACAAACCCTTACTCAGGAGTGTAGCCCATACCCACACAGGTAGTTGCAATAAAATCAATAGGAGATCTCAAATGACTAATTATTATTTATTTAAAATTTTGAATGATTAGCCCCATGACTTCTCCTTTTTACTGTCTAATAGAAATACTTAACATACTTTTTACTATTCATTTGTTGACTGGCTTACGTGATAACATTTATGCCATCTAGTTCTAATTGGTATTAAAATAATTCATGTTTACAATCATTGATGCCTATTTTCTTGTTTTATTATAATTTAAATAACCCCAACAGGGAAACTGGATGAACTGTAAAATAAACTAATGCATGAGGGTGGGCTACAGTTATTGTAAGTATCTACGGCCTAGAACCTGGGTCTGCAGAGCCTTATGTTCCCACAGTGCCACCAGGCGGCCATGAGAGCCACAACCAGGGAACACTGTGGAGATTAGGTGCTGCAGGAAGTACCACCCCAGGGGGCCAGAGTGACAGGACCCTGCAGCCCTCTGATTGGCCAAACACCCTATTTTACCCTGGAGGTTGCCCTGGGGAGGTAGTCTGGGCAATCACACAGACTTTGGCCTGCTGCCACTCAAGACTTTGCCTTGTCTCCTGATCACCAGTCTCCAATCCCAGCCTGACTCTGACCCTGACTCTTGCTTCCAGACTCCGCCCTGGTACTATTCTCCAATCTCCGACCCCGGCCTGACTGACTTCGACTCTTGTTTACTGAACCTGGCTCTTTGCGATTCCTCCAACTCCCATTTTAGTGACTACCACCCCTGACGTACAGACCCCAGCCCAGCTGTGACTGGTAGGCGAGACTGCCTGCCCCCCAAGTCCCTTGTGCACCTGTAACTGTAATGGAGTTATTTCTTAAGTAAAGGGTAAGCAGATATGCGCTAGCTATTTTCAATTTGATGCATCAGTAAGCCACATTTAAATTGTAAACAAATTAATATAAAATTCAAATACTATTTCCATGCTGAGTTATAGTTTTTGACATCTTGTTGTAACTTTATTAGATGTACATGATCATGACCTCCTGAGGTCCCTTCCAACCCTGATAGTCTATGATTCTATGATTGATTTTATCCCCAAAAAAGACATAAGCAGTACATGAGATATTATATATATTCCTGATGAAACTCGTTAAGAGGGAAAGGTCAGAGCATTCATTGTAGATTAAGAAAACTGCACGAGGAAAAATAAAAACTCAAAAGAACCCACCAAAGGTTGTTTTACAAGGTACTAATCTAAAATAATATGAGGCACTGTCCTTATTGAACTGAAAGGTAGTATAAACAGAATGAAGGTGAACAAGGAAGAGAGCTTCCTTACTAGAATGAACACAAATACTTAATACTTGACTGACTCCTAGGGGTAGTAGAAATTACTCTGAATTGTTACTGACAGCACAGAAATAATGGTGTCTGTTCTTGTACAGAAAATTATGCAAGAGCAGCTACTCTATTATTATGCAAGTATAAGTCATTAGACAACTAACAATTGCATCTCTGCAGATGCCAATGGACTTGAAGGACAGTTATTATTCAACATTATAAGAAGCTGTGGACTGAATCTAATTTCTGAAAAACAAGAACATGCAAGAATTTGTTTCAAGTGTTTCTTTTCTTCTGACATTAGCCGTTCTGACTAACTACAGTAAAATCACCATGTTGTATTTGACAGTCTTCATTCTAGAGTGAGAATTCAAAAAACGGGATCTGCAGCCCCATGCTGTGGCCCCCAAAGTTCCCTTGCTCAGCTCTAGGGAACCTGTAAACATAGGTACTGGTTTGCTATGCCATATAGGGAGAGAGGCTGGCCTCAAATACACTACCACCTTTACCTCATTGGAAAGGAAAGAGGTGGAACTGCGAGCCATCCTGATACCACTTCCCTCCTCTGCCCTTTACCTTCCAATAAGCAGAAAAAGGCATCACAGTTGTGGGGCCAGCCCCTCTTCACTGAGCACAGGGAGTCAGTCTTTTAAGTTACTATACAGCTAATTAGTAAAAGATCAGTTTTTGGTGTATTTCTTGGCTCATCTTTACTACATTTTCCATTAAAAAAACCCTGACAAACCTGAGACTCCACCAGGTATACAAGAGACTGTTCCTTTAACTCCGGACTATCTTCCCAAGCTGGAAAGTTGCAAACATGTATGCATTCTATGGAAGTCATAACAACACACTGGACTATATAAAATGATTATATAGTGAGGCACTTGGCCACTGAAAGTGATGAACATTAGGAAGATTTCAGCAGCTGATAATCAGCGATCAATAGCTTATCCTAGTAACTGAGAGGACTGCTAGAAATTGTGAGAAATTTGTGGGAGGGAGGTTTCCTCAACTAGAAGTGGAGGAAGTCTGAATTTTATAGGATGAAAGCATGCCCCATATCCCATCTGAGAAGCGAACAACTCACCCTATAATCACAGAAAAGGGGATAAATAGGGGATGACTGCCTCCTACAGTACCCACTCCAGAAAAGAGGCTGTCTTCCTATCCTACATGCACGTTCATGGTAAAATGCACATATCCTATACACATATGAAGCTGGACCTGCCTCTAACGGACACAGAGTGTGGTCTGCTTCTACACAAATAGATGCTTAGACTGCCTGCAGATACATAGACATTATTCAGTTCAGTGTTCTCTAGCCATGCAAAAAAATGTGCTAAGGCACTCTTGATACATTCTTGCATCCCAAAAGGGATCCGTTCTTCCTCAGCCTCACTGGTTTCTCCAGACAGACTCTGCTGTTTTCACAAAAGTCTGTCAAGTTGTATAGTTTTCAGTTCAAAACCATCATCGTATCTGGATCACTTGATTATACTTATTTGAGGATAGGGTTTTGGAAGACACCACCATCTGTTCCTTCAAAATGGAAGATTGACTACTTTTAAAAGTTTGCATGAGGTTTGATAATGGTCCTACACACTTATCTGCTGATGCACATTCACCAATATCTAAATGAACAATTTCAATTTTGTCCATGGCTACAGGAGCTTTGGAACATGGTCTAGAGCATAGGTTCTTAATCTGGAGGTTGCAAAATCTCAAAGGTCAGGAAGGAAGACTGGGGCCATGCTATCCTTCCCCTACCCTATGGCTAAATGTGAGGAAGTCCTGGAAAAGTGGGAGGGCTGTTTTGGGGGGTACCCCCTTATGGAAAAGGTTGAGAACCACTGGTCTAGAGCCAGTTTTTCTACATTTGAAAATTTAAATATGTCTAGAGGTAGCCTATTAGCCAACCACAGAGCAAATATTTCTGATATTTCACAAATGTGCACATAGAGGAAGATGACAGTAATTCTGAACCTAATTAAATTAATGATGAGGATTTAAAAAGATTTCTGTGTGGCATGCATAACAGCAGAACAGTTCCTACTGTGTGAAACTACTCTTTCAAGCACTAACATTTCCCACGAAGAATAAAGAAATTATTGCATACCTAAATAAGACCATAGGAACACCACCACAATAAATTATTTTAATGTTTAAAATTTATAGTCCTGGTATTTTTAAGTTCAGAATGAACTTTTCCACCAACATGCTACAATTCTGTATTAAGAAAACGAAACCACCTCTCAGATCATAATAACTCTCAGCAGAGGTAATATGCTGGGTCACATGCCCCCACGACCCCAGATTTGCTGCTTGGCTTGTACTGAGCATACTCAATAATACTGCTGAAGCAGGCTGCCCTCATTCCGCCTGCCCACTCTCAGCAGGCATGAATCATCCCTGACTCAGTCAGCACGAACGTATACTAGATTTGAACAGGAGAGCTAGTGAAAAATAGTATTTGTATAGCATTACCCCTACCCTGTAGCTTCTTTGAATTATTAATATATATTAAATATAGTTTCTGAATGATATTGACTACAGAGTTGATATATTGGTATGGAATTTTTTAGAAGAAATATTTATTGTAATTTTTAAGGCAGATATAAACCTTGGGTTATTTTAGACAGAAAATTCTGTTACCTACCATAACTATATTTAAAATTGTATCAAGGATCTATTAGGGATAATTAGGAGCCCTATATCATAATTAGATAATATTATCTAGAGTTTGGTGAGAATACCATGTTTAAAAATTGAAATAAAAATATGTGTGTCTGAAACTGACTACTTAATAGCTCACGAAAGCTCATGCTCAAATAAATTGGTTAGTCTCTAAGGTGCCACAAGTACTCCTTTTCTTAATTTCTCTACAAATTATTGAAAATAGCCAAACTTACCAATAGCAGTTCATAGTAAGAGCAGCTGTAATTAGCCAGCAGGCACTGCAATGCCATTCTGGGGATGTGGCCTGCCCTCCACTATAACCTAGTGCTGGCTACAAGCTGCTTTTACTCAGTTTTGTATTTACTTCTAAACTGCAATAATACTATGATCCTAAGAGCATCCCAAGGCCAGATGGACCACTGTTGTCATTGTATTTACCCAAAAGGTGGCATGTAAACTACCACTGGAAAACAGTAACTCACTGATTATTAATATTCTTGTGCAATATATGTACAGTTAACCCACAAAGAATTTTACACGTGCTGGAAATATGTGACAAATGTGTTTAAAGCAGGCATGGGAGGGGGAGTTGATCCACCGGTTTTCTCCAGACAAAGAAAAGAAGCCAACACCTCAAACCAGGTGGGGTGAAATTCAATGGGCTATTCATTTGTATCAGAGGTTACAGGAAGAGATCATTTACATTGAAAAGAATCACCAGCTGGGAGGAACCAGCATGGAGTCTACACCAGACAGCATGGTGTCCCACCCAGCAGGGGAAAGGAACTTTATCTGGGGATACACTTTCAAAGGATCACTGGACTATAAAGAGAGGGAGAGCAAACCCCTAAGTCAGGGATTGGCAACCTTTGGCCCGCGGCCCACCAGCATCCCTCCCATAGTCGTCTCTTTTCTAAGCTGAACAGTCCCAGTCTTTTTAACCTCTCCTTGTACGGAAACTGTTCCATACCCTTAATCATTTTGGTTACCCTTCTTGGTACCTTTTCCAATTCAAATATATATTTTTTGAGATGGGGAGACCAGAACTGCACCGAGTATACAATGTGCTGGAGTACCATGGATTTATGTCATGGCATTCTGATATTTTCTGTCTTTTTAATCTACCCTTTTCCTAATGGTTCCTAACATTGTTAACCTTTTTGACTGCCACCGCACATTGAACAGATGTTTTCAGAGAACTATCCAGAATGACTTAAAGATCTCTGTCTTGAGTGATAACAGCTAATTTAGACCCCTTCATTTTGTATATATAGTTGGGGTTATTTTTTCCAACATGAATTGCTTTGCACTTAACAATGAATTTCATCTGTCATTTTGTTGCCCAGCCATCCAGTTTTGTGAAATCCCCTTGTAACTCTTCACAGTCAGCTTTGGACTTAACTATCCTGAGTAATTTAGTCTTGTCTTCAAACTTTACCACCCCTTTTTCAAACTCTTTCTGAATATGTTGAACAGCATAGGTCTCAGTACAGATCCTCAGGTTGTTACAAGAAAACTGTACTTGACATAACCTCAGCCATTTGTGTACTCAGCCACCATTAGCTGAAAGTAGACTGTTTGTTAACCCCAGTTAAGGTAATAAGCTGCCGTGTGCTGTCTCTAGGAGCAAATGGGTTTCAACTGATTGTACCTGCTAGGCAAGGTGGGACTAGCAGAGTCCTGAAAAGATGGCTGGCAAGGCAGATAAGCTGGTGTGTCAGGGAGCTAACACATAGCTTAGCAGCACTTCTCACCTGTTGATGCTGAAAGGGATAACACAGTAACCCAATTCTGGTAACCCCAGCAGAATGTCACAAATTATTTGTAAAATAAGCTGAAGCTGAAGCAATGTAGAAGTAATTAAGAGGACAAGAAAGCAAGAAGAGGGACAGATTGATACGAGCCCTCTAGCCATGGTTATGGAATTAGAGACTTGATAAAAACTCCTGAACAGAAAATATAAATTTGACTAATCAGGTAATCTTTCAGTATTAAGTAGTCACAAGTGTGAGTATAAAGTAGAGTAGTCTTCCCTGAAAGAAGCCTTAAATAAGTTTAATCCTCAAGGCACCAAATTCTAGAGAGACCTCCAAGGAAAATATTGTTTATTAAATCTTATCTAATGACACAGCTACATAAATGTTGTCAACAGTTGCTTGTGGTAACTAAGCTTATTAAACTTCTATCATCCCATGGCTTCTATGCCCAAACAACAGCTGGAAACCAGATAATAAAGAAATTCAATCCATCATTCTTATAGATGAAATTAATATCTGTCAAATTCACTTCTGACAATTTAATATAATGGGTTTAAAATAGCTGCTTAGATTTCTTTTTCTGGTCTAAGGTAGCTGTTGTAAGAAAAACAAGACGTAATTTCTAAGTACTGCCAAATTCAAGTTAATTATCGTAAACAGGAAACTATTATAGATACTAAATTAATCCAAGATGTACAATATATGTAACACAAACAGCAGCTCTGTATATTTGAATTAAAAATATAACCTCTTATGATAAGTAGGCCTGGTCCATGACACTGATAACCTGAGGATTGAGGACAGAATAAAGGACTAAAATCAGTGCCAGGTGATAATTTAAATAAATCCTCAGCCTCTTCTAATGCATTATTAAACTAATTTGTAGCATTTCAATATAAAGTCTGCATGCAGAACAGCATAGGAATGTAGCAAATTGTAATTAAGAAGGTAAATTCTGATGAAATAATCCAGCAAGCAAACTGCATACTGTTGACTCAATGTAGAAAATAACTGAAAAAGGTAGTACATATAAATGCATTTTAAAAAATCAGAACTTCAGAAGTTACCCTGGGGGCAGGCATGCACGCTGCACCAAGTCAAAGGGCAGCATAGTGGTGATTATCGTACTCTGCTTTTGGAGGCCTTGTGCTTTACTGAGGGCTTGTCTATACAGTGCAGTAATTCACTTGGGGAGGGTATTGAATTATAAAGTGCACCAACATGCACACTAGGGAACTTTCGGTGTATGCCAGCAGGGTCTATACAGGTCAGTGTGCAACATGTTGGTGTGCTTTAAAATTCACACGCCACTGGCACGCATTTCCATGCTGTCTAGATAAGCCCTGAGACACAATGTTTTCAGGAGCTCCAACTGTACTGGACAGTTTAACCTTTAGAGCGGTATTAACACTGAGAAGGACCAAGCATGGGAATCAATAGCTCCCCACTGCTGGAGCCTTTCCCTGCTTCAGTGAAAGACTCCAGCAGCAGAGAAAGGTTCTGGCGGGGGGAGGCAGCAGGGAAAGTCTTCGGCAGTTCCCATCCTCCAGAGCCTTTTCCTGTTGTCTCTCCCCTCCCCTCCCCTCCTGTCCCACAGCCTTTCATTGACACGTGTAGCTACACACACCAGTGTGGACACAGCTTTCTTTTCACTGCAGCGTGTAGCTATCCATACCCTACACACTACCCTCAGTCATGCGCAGTGTAGATGTTGCCAAAGGCTAAGCCCATTGGAGACCACAGAGTATTACTTTTCTTTTGTTCCTGTTCAAATAAATTAGTACTTTAAAATATTTGACAATTTTTATTATTATTTGACAATATTTGACTGGTCAACTGACCAATTATTTTTGGACCGGTCAAATACCCCACAAACTAGCAATATTGATTGGTGAGTCCTCTTCTCAATGGAGATCACTCCTGAAAGAAAAGAGCCCTACAGCACAGAAGTGCACTAAGGGGTAGAAAATATGGTCTTGATACTGTAATGATGAAACTTAAGGTTGTATTTGCTGCCATTTGCACCAGGCACGCTAAAATACACAAATTAAAAACGATTAGATAAATACTGTATACAGGAAGGTGCCTTTTTTTCTGAGCATCATTTTAAAGCTCTTCTACATCAGACTTTAGAACAAATCTTAACTCTACACTTAACTCTTGTTTGTACATTTGAAACTTTCAAAGTGCACCTTCATGCATTTATTCACGGTTTCCTTTTATGTTAACTCTGCTCACATATTTTTTGTTTATTAGAGTTGTGTTCGTGCAGCAATATATGTATTTTTAGCAGCATCTCTGCTGTTACGTTAGGGGGTCACTGGTGTCAATTTGTTTTAAATGATTTAAAATAATGCCTCATTTCTTCCAGTTAATCTCATTTCAAGATCTTGCACAGTTTTGCTTGAGTTCAGTGATGACTGCAGATACCACAGTGACCTATCAGGTCACAACACCATGAGCCAATATAGTCATTGGAATAATTGGCTCTGCAGTTAAGTGTATTCATAATGCTGCACTCACTCTGATAGGGAAAGGTCTGTCCCGCATGGATTCTCAAGATATTTAGACCTAAGAATGTTGAGTTTCATATTGTATGTGAAAGACTGACACAAAACATTATTAACTAGCTACCAATGGCAGAAAAGATGATATTCCATTGCTGTTAGATATGTAGGGAAAGATTTTAAAAGGTATTTAGGCACATTAAAACATAGATAAGTGTGCAGTGGGATTTACATAAGAACCAAAGTCCCATTGACATCTACTTTCCCAAGAGATCTAACCTCTGTGAAATCTGTAAAGTTAGGTTTCAGTGCTCTAGCCTCCAGCTCTGCTATAAAAATCTCAACATTTTTTATTAAGTAACCCAAATATGGATTACTTTTATAAAAGCAATAATGTAGAAACAATGTCAGATTCAAAGTGCAATGCCTACATATTAAATAAAAATAAGTTTGCAAGCATCTCCTAGTATTGTGAAATGCAGGGTGAGCTATACACACATTTTTATCACTAGAAGGGAAAAATCATGAAAAATGAAGTAATTTATTTCTGATGAACTCTTCAGTGGTTGCAGCTGTTTACTGTTGATGAGAGTTTTCCTTATTCTGCAGACACTCACAGTAAAAATGGGATACAAGAAGGTGCCTAAAACAATCTACTGCAAAAGGAGATTCTTACCCCATTTTCTGATCCCCTCTCTTGTGCCCTATCTCACTTTTAGATCATTCTCATTTCCCTGAATGATGACTAGTCAGCAATATGAAATAGAAGGTAGAAATATTACCCCATAAATTGTTACCAATAAAGACGAAAGACAGTGACGGAAGTTATCATTTTTTGGTAAGTGTCATTATTTCTGTACCCTTCAAAATTAATGTCAACGTAATGTTTAACAAGCAGGAGACCACATGCATAGCAGTGAAAAAGAAGTCTAATGCTAAACAGTAAATGGAAAGCTTTGTTAGATAGTTAATTGCACTCAGTTTCACGCCCAACCCAGAAATATACTTCTTTTCTAATATTAGTGTTCTCATGATACCTGCATCCAAACAAAAATGTGAACAACATGAACAGATAACCAATCTCTCCTTCAATTCCATATGCCAGAACCCAACTATTCATCCTGATCTTCTGCACTTAAAATTCCAAATAAATAATTTTAAAAGGCTATGCTTGCCAATGAGTCTTCAGTCATTTCAAAACCTGTTCCCTCTATTCCCTTCCAGTTATTCAATTACACTTGACCCTGCCCAGTATTATCAGTCACAAATAAATAAAAATCTTTGCCAAAATCTTTTTCAACCATCAACCCATGTTCAAGTCACTATATTCACCATAGTTCCCATAAGGAAGGAAAGAAATACAGGTGCCAAATCCAGCTGGATCTGCTGAGTAAGCCCTGTAGATACTCAAGGAGCTATAGACCAGGATCCAGTCAAAAAGTGGGATAAGTGTGGAACTCCATCACAGGATAGGTTAAGGCAGGATCATGATCTCAGATTTCTTGGGTGAAGAGGGTGTATTCTGGTACTGAAGGTAAGGAATTATTTTAATAATTTACTGGAAATATTTGAAAGACTCTGAATAGAACCAGTGGGAGGGGAAGAAAATGCTGAAAAAGTACAGTGGAGACAGGAAAAAGAAGTGAAGATTACTAAATCAACAGCTGATAACAATTAGAGAAACAGCCTATGAACGGCCTTAAAAAGCAAAATGGAAGGCTCAAATAACAGTACAGAAGATATGATTGCAAGTGCCAGGATGAGAGAATTTATGAAGCACCAGAGGGCACTACAGACAGCATATTTCCCAGTAGACACACATGTTGATGTGGGCACTTGCTAACACACAGAAGGCTGTTAAAAACATGCGAACAAGTAATCTGCTTTATGTTAGTTGAAAAGCATACTGAAGCCTTCAAATGTGCTGAGCAGAAAATGCTTTGAGGCTCCTTCTCATATCATCACAAGTTTTTCAGCCTGCACAGGTGAGTCATAAAAGCAATAGGACCACTGAGTGAAGGTGAAAGAGGAGGGGGTTTGAAAGTCCACGCTCTTGCTGATTTTAACTGAATATGCAGTGCTAGCATCAGGTGGCTGTTTAGTGGTGTATTAAAGTGGTGCATAAAAATATTCTTTTGGGGTTTTTTTAGGAAAAATCTAAAGCCTGAAGATTGCACGCACTGGATCTTAGAAATGCACATGTATGAAATTACCTAAACTGTAGCAGCAAAAGTTATCAGTAGTAGAGGAGACATTGCACAGAACTGCAATGCCATCTATTTTTGTCTGCAGTAGCACTCAGTGTGCAGAGTGATCCCTTGCTGGATGTGGCAATGGTGAACTTTCTCCTGAACATGTACAATTGCTTGAGCACTAATGCAAGCCCTGTAGGATATACAACCTACCCTGGAAAACGATCCCCTCACTCTCACAGACCTTGGAAGGCAGGCCAGTCCTCCCTTACAGACAGCCCCCCAACCTGAAGTAAATACTCACCAGCAACTGCACTCCGCAGAAACACTAACCCAGGACCAATCTTTGTAACAAACCCCGTTGCCTACTCTGTCCCCATATCTACTCTAGCGACACCATCAAAGGAGCCAACCACATCAGCCACACCATCAGGGGCTCATTCATCTGCACATGTGATATATGCCATCATGTGCCAGCAATGCCCCTCTGCCATGTACATTGGCCAAACTGGACAGTCTCTATGTAAAAGAATAAATGGACATCCTTCAACAAAAAAAAAAACCTTTAAAAACAAACTTCAAAGAGAAACTGCAGAGCTACAATTCATTTGCAAATTTAACACCATTAATTTGGGCTTGAATAGGGACTGGGAGTGGCTGGCGAACTACAAAAGCAATTTTCCCTCTCTTGGTATTGACACCTCCTCATCAGCTATTGGGAGAGGACCACATCCACCCTGACTGAATTGGCCTTGTCAACACTGGTTCTCCAGTGTTGTAAGGTTCTCTTATCTTCATGTGCCAGTATATTTATGCCTTTATCTGTAATTTTCACTCCATGCATCTGAAGAAGTGGGGTTTTTTACCCATGAAAGCTATGCCAAAATAAATCTGTTAGTCTTTAAGGTGCCACCGGACTCCTCATAATTTATACAGTTCACACTTAAAACAAATGTTGGTACAGCACCTCTCCACCTAGGAATTGAAACTCCTTTTTGCGGGCCTATCCTGTGAACTGTGGGATGTGTACCCATAATATACCAGTATTGTAACCCGACAGTGGGTGCTATGTGTAGATATCCTGTGTAATTTTATACTAGCCAAAGTTAGCGAGGAGAAACTGCACTATCAGAAATTATAGCACTTCAGTAGAATTGTAAGTGCAACTCTATACTGTAGGAAAGGCCAATGGTGCCCATGGGTAGCAGAGCTTGGGGGAGAAAAGCTGTAATACAAAAGAGCAGCAGACTCAGCAGCTTCAGAGCTGCATGAAAAACATTCACAAGGTTGTGGGCAGGAACTGGGACAGGATGTTTCTTAAAAGTTTATCAAAAGAGGGGAAGAACTTGAGAAAAGAGCACCTAAGGCAGAATTGCCCAGGTTAGGAGCTAAGAAACAGTCCAATTGGCAAAGGATTAAACAGTGGTGGCTAAGGAACAGAGAAGCCAGCAACAGAATCCCTATGGTTGGGAAGCAATAAAAAACATTAAAAAGTTCAGTAAGAGTCAGAAAATAATAGAGGGGTATAAAAATACAATGCAGAGAAGTAGATATCAGAGGCCTGTTGAAACAGCATAGGAGGCCTGGGGAACAAAGGACTTGTTTTGAAGGCTTAAGTAACGTAAGAAAAAGTCATCTGGGCAACAAAAAAGGCTGCAGAAACAGAGGGGGCCTTCAAGCTGTCAAGGGAACTTCAGAAAAAAGCCAGAAAGGGTCACAAGAGCAGCTTGAGGAAAGCATTATTTTCTCAAAAGGCCTTGATAAAAACCATCAATGATGCCATTATTTCATATTTTACAAACTATTTATAGGTAATGTTTTGGTGAAGGAAACGTAAATTTTCTGTTAGTTTTTTGTATACTATCTTTGCAAAGGAAGTCCTGTCAGCCATAAAACACCTATGTATTTAAGTGACAATAAGACTCAAATTCTCAGCAGCAAGCCTTTTCAGAGCTGATGGGGATAATCTGAGAGCAGCTCAAGACCTGAATGAGATCAGATCTTGCTCAGTACAGAGACAAGGAGATAAAATAGGAAGAGGCCAACAATGGCATGAGACAGAAAAGATAACCACACAAAAAATAAATGGGATCTGAGTGGAAAGGAGTTTGGGACCAAGTTACTCAGACATCCGAACCTGATCAGAGTGCAAGAACACATTTTTCCAGGCAAAAGAACTTAAATTGGTGTTATGGTTGCAAATATGTACTAATTGCCTACAGGAAAGAGTCTTTAATAAACCATGTTATCTTTAAAAACCAAATCAATAAAACCCTGCAAGCTAAGCAATTCATTACGTCTACAAAAATAAATAAAAATACAGAAATGTAAAGTTAATCAGCATCATTTCTGCCATGGTATCTTCACACTACCCTGGAAATCGACAACTCCTAATGCATGGGCAAATGTTTTCACAGTGTGGTCCACAATTTAATCCAGAGATTGTTCCATGTCCCACCTGCCCTCCCATTCGTTATTCACTTCCCTCCCCCTGCTTACAGCTGCTTACAAAGAAAAATAATAATAGATAAGTATTTAGTGGGCTTTACTTTATCTTTAAATGTAATTTGGCCAATACAGTAAGACCAGCCAGCTCTCCAGAGACTGTAAGTTTCCACATATTCCATGCCCAGTTATGCCACACATTCTCACATCATCGTCCAGTGCAACACAGAGACAGCTGGTCAGAAAGTGTTATTTTTTTTGGCAGAAACTTTCAACTTTTCATTGTTACCCCTCAACCCAGTTTTGACAACTGAAAACTGACAACAGGAAAAAAAATATATCAAAGATTCTTTAGGAAAGCAAACACTTTTCACAAAAGGTTTTGTTTAGCTGAATACCCAATCTTCTGTCTGAAAGACAGATGGAAAAATTTTGACCAACTTTAATAGATAGGCTTAAGGGAACTGCACTTTGTTGTAACACCTACAGGAAAGAGGACAGCAAAAACCAGAAAGTAAAGCATCTGGCAGAAGACCAAGTTACCCTTGAAGCAGGAGAATCAGGCCACAGATGGGGAGCATATGTAACTGGGATTATTGCAGACAAATTATATACAACTACTTGTACATTGCCTTTTCTGCAACTTAGTTTAAATCTTTACTGAAACAGAGACAAGAAAGCAAGCATTATACAGAATCAAACCAAAGGCTACAGTATTTAAAACCCTGAATTTAGCTCTTAAAACCTCTCAGTCATATTCAGAGGGGAAAAAAAATCACACAATTGCTTAGTATGAAAATATTTATATTTAATACAAACAACAGTATTTGAAATATTCTGAAAGATCTTTAAGACGGGTCAGTAACTAGCAGCACTCGCTCCGCTGTTGTTAATTTACTTTCTCTCCTTAGTTTGGGGTCAGAAACAATGTTTGCATCCAAAATGTTACAGGTTTTAAGACATTAGCAAATACAAAATAATCCATCCCTCCAATTCTTAAAAGGCTCTCACTTCATAAGATACTGCCCTTCCCAATAAACTCAACAATGTCAGATGAGGGATTTATAACCCCTCATCTCATTCAGCTCTGCCTCTTCTTTTCCTTACTAATCAGGACAGCATTCCTATTTAAAGTAGCAAGCCAATAGGCAAATATAGCTTCCACAACCTCATGAAGTGACAAAAATTTCCCTTGCAGTGCTCCTTCTAGGTCTTTAAAACACAGTGCAGACCATGCATTATTTTAATTTAGCACTTTGTTGGCAGATAAAGACTGGAATAACATTCACCTCTAGACAATATGTTACAGATTTTGAGAACCATCGCTGACAGCAACAATATATTATGGCCTTGTATTGTCATTCTGCAGCTGAATTCACTGGGAGCTTCCAGTAACTTTATAGATGCACATATGCACACCTATAAACATTTCTAATACCATTCCTTCAACTCATGACAAAACTGAGTTGTTCCAAAAGTTGATTTAAAGCTCATTTTTCTTTTTCCGATCTTTTACAAATGGTTTACCTTGTTTAATTCGAATTTGACCAAGAAGTCTCCTCTGATCGGCATATATAACATTTGAAGCAGAAATTACCTTTTCTGAGTATTTAGAGGGAGGAAAATATCAGGACTATAAAGGAGAACTGGTTATAGCCTTATCTATAGATTGACTACAAACTCTCTATAATACGTATTTGTGTGTGTGTTACATATTTTTTTGTACGCATGTCAGTATGTGAGAGAGAGAACACTTATACCTATAGTAAAATGTGTGTGTAAGATTCAAATTGACAGAAATTAGATAAGCAAAGAATTGAAGAGTTAAGGTGCCCCAAACAACTTTAACTCTGCAACTGTGTTGCATTGTAAACCTGTGCATTGTCCATCCTCTATGACAGTGGCTCATGAGCGGCACATAGCTCTTTTACAATTAAAGTGTGGCTCGCAGAGGCTTTCCCTGCCTCTGCCCCCATTCTCCGCCTATCAGATTGGGGATAGAGGGGAAGCTCGGGGCTTCTACCATGTGGCGGGGTGGTGGGGCTAGGGCCTTTTGCCAGAGATAACTGGTACCTGCTGAGACAGGGAGCACAATTTAAAGGTTTGCTGTCCCCCAACAACTTGAGTCACACACCCTTGGCATGCCCCCTTTACCCCGCAGCTCCCAGGTGTTAGCTCCCCAGGGAGAGGCAGCAGCAAAAGCAGCAGCTGTCCCTGCAGCTCCCAGATGTTTGCCACTGCCTCTCCCCATGCGCTGGCTCCAGCAGCTGCCATTCAGGGAGGGGGACCTGCAGCACCATGTAACTGAGCAGAGCCAGCAAACCCTGGCAAAAATCTGGGGCAGAGGCACGTGAGCCCCAAACCCTAGAAGGTGCCTCCCGGTTCCCGAACTTCTGAACATTGTTGTATGTGGTTTCGAGGGTCAGTAGGTTTCGCTACCTCTGCTCTGTGAGGATTCTTTATGTGAAAGGAGAGAGAGAGAAAATAAAATCCTTACTAAACAATCTAATGAAGCGCGTTAGACTGAGCATCTCTTTCTACAGATGTGTTTGTCACAGTTTCAGGGTAACTGCACCTGTATCTCCCCTCTGTGGTCCACTCCCAGAGTGCCCAGTCAGGTCTTCAACAGTATCTGTCTCTGGACAGTGACCCTTGTCCCATTCCCTTCTGACCAGGGGTTTTAAGGTTTCACAACTCCCTGCCTTACACGGAGATACCCCCAGCAAGCCAGTCTGCCTGAAGGCCAGCACCTGCAGTTTGCTTTCTCTCCAAGAGCTATGAACAGTATATTGCATTGCCACCAATTACAAGTTACCATTCAGCTCTTTCTAAGCAAGCACTTTTATTCTTAAGGTAAAAGCATTATAGAAAACATAAAAAAAATAAGCATTCCTACATACATGTTAAAAGCTTACCAGAGGTCTCCCATCAATCTTATGGGGCCCTAGTAGACTAAAGTCTGTCTGACCCATTTGGAAGGGTTGGTGCCCCCCTCGGACATACAATCCTGTCCATTGGCTGCATCAGAAAGAAGGCCCTCACTCTGTTTAAGTCCAGCCTTTTTATGTGAAAAGCCTTTCTTTTTCAATTGTCTCTGACAACTCACTTTGAACCAGTATATTCAAGCCTTCCAAGAGGTGCTCTCTCTCTGGAGGTATCTACAACCTGAGTGATCACCTTAATCACCCCCTAGCCTCATTGTTTTTAGTTTCTAGAGGAGCTGTGGCAACCCCCGCCCCCCCCGGGAGTTGTATATACTCCCTGGCCCATAAAAACCATTTAAAAATTTAATACAGTATGTTCTCCCAAAGATACTGCAGGGAGTTGCAACATCTGTCACAGTCTTAAGGATGTCATGCAGCCCGATATAACACTCAGCCTGTTTTAATATCTCCTGTGTAACTTCACAAAAACTGTCCTGTTCATTGCAACTTGTAAATATATCATGGCGGAAACAAACTTCAAATTTGTCTTCGACCCAAATGTTGAGTTGTCACTGCATAAAACTGTTAAACTTTTTGAAAACCGCAATTCAAAGATTTCTTAAAAATGCCAGTATTTCCAAAAAAACAGACTATCCCTCATCCCCAGCCACCCCGCAAACCTTTTCACTGACATATGCACATGAAGAAATTGATTCAGAAAGATCATTTGCAGGAGAACGGAGATGTAGCAGAATACCTTCATTACAACAAAATCCATGCAATAATGACAGAGACTGACATCTGTCCAAAATATGTACAAAATTTAAGGATATGGTGCAACAAGTCCTCCTAGTTATTTATTTGGTTCTGTTTAGTATGCAACCATGCACTGCTTGTGGAGTTATGAAACAGAAAATGTAATTAATGGTGAAAAATTGTGACTACAAAGAGAACAAAGAAAAAAGAAATGTGAAAGCAACCTTCTTGTCCATTCAACTGGTAATACATTAAACGCTCAAATAAATTGGTTAGTCTCTAAGGTGCCACAAGTACTCCTTTTCTTTTTGCGAATACAGACTAACACGGCTGCTACTCTGAAACCTGTCATTAAAAAGTCTATAACAGCAGCACTGAAATGGCTTTCTATGCCGTCATGCAGGGACTTCAGAAATGATCAGCACTTTGGCACAGGAAGGGCAAAGGGAAGGAGGGAAGGTATGGTAAAACACCAGTTTGATTGCTCGAGCAGCTGAGAGATTTCTGCAAAGGCAGATGATTGATAGTGTGTGGGACTGATAGTGTGTACAACAGACATAAGTAATGGCATGTGTAAAGTAACTAGAAGCTTCCCGATGAAACACTGAGAAACATAAAACTTGTTTTGAAAAAGAAAGATTTGCTAAGTTGCAAAGATAAGAAAAGCAGAGTTTGTGTTGAGAAGTAAACTAGAAAAAACAAATGTACGTGGTTTCTCACTTCAGTTATAACACATATTAAGACCGTAACACCCCTGTACTTCTATTCAATTATTTCATCCAATTTTAGGATCATTTGTGCCTGGTTTACATTTTGGGAACAAAGCAACTGCATGCCATTCTATGAAATGCCACCAATACTGTCTGAGAAGGTAGTCCTGTTAGTAGGACTGCCGTTTCCCTCTCTGCTGCTACAGCCTCTTCTCTATCACTGTGTAATTATCAAATGTTTTTCTTAAAAGAAAAAAATCATTTATTAAAAATAAAGAAAATCAGTCAGGAAGATCTAACCAACAGGTGGGTATGAGAAAAACAATACAAAAACGAGAACACAGTAAGTTTGGTGTGTGAATGGGGAACAAAGATACAACAGCTGATGCTAAGCACATATCAAAGTTTTCAGAAAAACTTTATTATCTTTCAATTTTAATGGCTTCAAGAGTTGTCACTTGAAGTCTTAAGGCGGTATTTTGATAAAAAAAATCTTGTGATGGAAATCTACATCTTTAGTCGACACTACAGAAAGAGCTGTTTAAATTAAAAAGCACATGGAAACCTTTGAGCCATTTTCTAATCTCTGTTTTCTTAGTATTGTAGCTGTAAGAAAGTTTATAAAACAGAAACAAAATTCAGTTGGGCTAAGTCATCCATTATTATCCATGGGGGGAGGGGGTTCACTCAGAGAAATTATATAGCTCCACTTGCATTTGGTAATTCAAAGTGAAGCCCACAAATGAGACGTCTCATTAGTTTGAGCAGATGGATCAAAATTAAAGGCTGAATCACCAACTTTTAATTTCCCAGTAGCCAGGAAGAGTTTGAGTCTTGCAGAGTATGACTGTTAAAAAATCAACATGAAAAGATTTTCTCCATCTGTCATAACACATGCCTATGTAGAATACAACTACCTCCTACTGTCCTTACTCTTTAAAAATGAAAATGCACATTACATCCATTAAACACAGGAACATACAACTTCAGCTGAATATCTCACTGCAATCTGTAGTATAATAATGTGATACGAACAAACCAACATGACTTTAGTCTGAGTAAATTAGGTCTCCTGTCAACACAGCCCAGTGTAGACACCACAATAAGTGGATCTAACTACTTCGACTTCAGTTACGTTATTCACGTAGCTGAAGTTGCATAAGTTAGACCTATTTACCGCGGTAGCATATACCAGCCCCAAGACTTTCCAACTAGCAACATTTTTGGTAAGAACAAAAACACTAACCCAGGAACCTATCCTTGCAGCAAAGCCCGTTGCCAACTGTGTCCACATTTCTTTTCAGGGGACACCATCATAGGGCCTAATCACATCAGCCACACTATCAGAGGCTCATTCACCTGCGCATCTACCAGTGAGATATATGCCATCATGTGCCAGCAACGCCCTTCTGCCAAACTGAACAGTCTCTATGTAAAAGAATAAATGCACACAAATCAGTCGTCAAGAATTAGAACATTCAAAAACCAGTTGGAGAACACTTCAATCTCTTTGGTCACTCGATTACAGACCTAAAAGTGGCAATTCTTCAACAAATAAACTTCAAAAACAGACTCCAATGAGAGACTGCTAAATTGGAATTAATTTGCAAACTGCATACAATTAACTTAGGCTTGAATAAAGACTGGGAGTGGATGGGTCATTGCACAAAGTAAAACTATTTCCCCTTGTTTATTTCCCCTCCTACTGTTCTTGTAAAGTGCTAGAAATGCCCACCTTGATTATCACTACAAAAGGTTCCCCCCTCCACCCCCGCTGGTAATAGCTCACCTTCCCTGATCACTCTTATTACAGTGTGTATGGTAACACCCATTGTTTCATGTTCTCTGTGTATATAAAATCTCCCCACTGAATGCACCCGATGAAGTGAGTTGTAACTCACAAAAACTTATGCTCTAATACATTTGTTAGTCTCTAAGGTGCCACAAGTCCTTCTTTTGTTTTTGGTAAAGACTCTCACAAGAGCATACAGAGGAAACTTGATAACCACAGAAGGGAAGTACTAATTCCAGTCCTGGATTTAAAAAAAGGATAGTTATTTCCCTCTAATTCTGTTTCTGTCACACAGGATTCTCACTATTGCATCTTCTGTTTCAGTGTGAGACAGAGCATACAGCTTTTTGGTCCTCTGAGGTAGTGATAGTAGAGACTAACATGAGATATCCCTCTTCTGACAGTTATACACTACCTCCTCAGCACCTAGAACCTTCCAGCTAGTTACTAAACTGCACACAGACAGCCTAAAGGATGCAAAGAAAGATTCCAAAGAGCATTAACCTTAGCTGGGTGAAATAATCCTCTAAAATATCTTACAAAGAAGGAGATTTACATGTAAAGGAGAGGAAATGATTTGTAGATACCATGTACACACAATTCATACTCTCAGGAAGTAAGTAGCTTGAGGCATATATAAAAATATAGAATGGCAAAACATAATAGGCAATATTAAAGAAACACACTCATGCCCAAACTGGATGCAAAAAAGTTTATTTGTAAAACAAGGAGTAAGTGTCACACAATGACAATCCTAGAAAAACAAATGCTACTCTCAAAGGATTCAAAAATTCCTTCCGGGGGTGCTATCTGTCCTCCCACCTGGGGAGAGGAGAGAGGATCCAGAGACACATTCATGTCTACATTTTTACTACAAATTTTGATATAATGTTAGATAGCAAGAGTGACTATAGAAGCTATTTTGGTAGTAGGAAAAAAAAGCAACCAATTTGCCCTACATGGTTCATATTAATCTACAACACTCTCTGCTGCAGAGTAGTATGACGGCAAATGGATTAGTGGGAATTAAAAAAAAAAAGACCACATATTCAGAGAATAGACTCTGCAGTTACAATAGCTAGGATAAAAAGAAAGAAACACCAATCACCAGCTAGAGTCACTAAAATATTCCTTCATCTTCAAACTATAATACTCTATTGCAACGTCATGTGGATTATGGGTAGGTTTATGCTTCTTTTGAAGCATTCTACATTGTCAGGGGCAGGATGCCAGACTACACAGACAATCAGCCCATTCCAGGATGGTAAATCCTATGTTTCTTTAGTACTTAACATAGAAACACACATATTTTAAAACTTCAAATTAAAAAGAAAAATGTTGGTAATTTCAATATGCATTTTACCATTTTCTGTAAGATTGTTTTTTTTAAGATATCCCTCAAGCTACTTACATCTGATACACTGTGGGCATCACTGAATTAAAATACAATAAACTGATTTGTTGTAATTTTACATGCATGCAGTATTTAATTTTCTCTTCCGGATATTCAACGTACTGACAAGAAAACACATCTGCAAATGGTTTGAAGTAGAAAATGTCAAGCAACCATATTTATCCTGAAATTTTAAGGTCAGTAAGCTAAACAACTCTGTGCACTAAACAGCATTTTTGTCACTCAATAGTTAAAACCATTATATAACATCAATACATTAAACTTTTAAACAAGAAAGTGCTCAAACTTATAGTGTTTTTAAAAAGTTACTATCAACAGCAATCTGGATCTCAACGTGGAACCAAATTGAGATTTAGATAGCAAAGAAAACAATAATTCTGCTGAGAGTGAAAATGTACTGTTTATTGAGCTGTTAGTTTGAAATATAATATTCAAAAATTGAGTTCAGTGATTGTGTCAGCTATTGAAATTGTTACATTAAGACGACAAACTTCATTTGACCTCTCAGCCATAGTATAGACCTCAAAGTAAAATGCAAACCCACAGTCATATTTTTATTTGTATTGAACCTCAAAATGATTTTCAAGTAAAGTTATACAAACAAAAAAATTTCTCCCAAGGAGATTACACTGCTTACAAAATTTTATTTGAATTTCCTCTATAATAATATAAAGGTTATTGTAGTTTGTAGCACAATGAAATCAAGAGAGCAATTTGTCCTTTAGCCAAGAAGACTGTTCCACTCAAATCTCCTAATGGAGGCATCACTGACAGATGCAATGCTGGGCGGACACTATCACAAATTTTACTCATGTGAAACCACTGTTTCTGAAGCGGCACTAAATGGGATCCCCAGGCTCCAGATTATCAAAGAGCTTAATTTAGAACCATCTATAAGTGATCTTGAAAAGGTGATCACCTCCCTAGCATTGGAAAGCCCAAAGGAAAAGACGGAATTCCAGCTAAAGTACTGAAAGGAGGAGGACAGATTGTGCTTAAATATCTGTACAATATCCTTGCTTGTTGGGGGGAAGGAGTGATAGCACAAGACATAAAGGATGACAACAACATAATGTTGAATAAAAATAAAGGATATCAGAGTGATTACAACAACTACAAGGGAATCACTCTCTATAGTGACAGGTTTCAGAGATGCATTCAGTGGAAAATACAGTGAGGAGATTTATATACATAGAGAACATGAAACAATGGGTGTTACCATACACACTGTAACCAGAGTGATCACTTAAGATGAGCTATTACCAGCAGGAGAGTGTGGGGGGGGGAAGACACCTTTTGTAGTGATAATCAAGGTGGGCCATTTCCAGCAGTTGACAAGAACGTCTGAGAAACAGTGGGGGGGGGGGGGGTGAGGGTGAGAAATAAACAGGGGGAAATAGTTTTACTTTGTGTAATGACCCATCCACTCCCAGTCTCTATTCAACCCTAAGTTAATTGTATCCAGTTTGCAAATTAATTCCAATTCAGCAGTCTCTTGTTGGAGTCTGTTTTTGAAGTTTTTTGTCGAAGAATGGCAACTTTTAGGTCTGTAATCGAGTGACCAAAGAGATTGAAGTGATCTCCAACTGGTTTTTGAATGTTCTAAATCTTGACGTCTGATTTGGGTGCATTTAATTCTTTTACGTAGAGACTGTCCAGTTTGATCAATGTAAATGGCAGAGGAGCATTGCTGGCACATGATGGCATATATCACATTGGTAGATGAGCAAGTGAATGAACCTCTGATAGTGTGGCAGATGTTATTAGGCCCTATGATGGTGTCCCCTGAATAGATATGTGGACTCAGTTGGCAACGGGCTTTGTTGCAAGGATTGGTTCCTGGGTTAGTGGTTCTGTTGTATGGTTGCTGGTGAGTATTTGTTTCAGGTTGGGGGGCTGTCTGTAAGCAAGGACTGGCCTGTCTCCCAAGATCTGAGAGTGACGGGTCATCCTTCAGGATAGGTTGTAGATCCTTGATGATGCCTTGGAGAGGTTTTAGTTGGGGGCTGAAGGTGATGGCTAGTGGCATTCTGTTATTTTCTTTGTTGGGCCTGTCCTGTAGTAGGTGACTTCTGGGTACTCTCCTGGTTCTGTTAATCTGTTTCTTCACTTTAGTAGGTGGGTACTGTAGTTGTAAGAATGCTTGATAGAGATCTTGTAGGTGTTTGTCTCTGTCTGAAAGGTCGGAGCAAATGTGGTTGTATCGTAGAGCTTGGCTGTAGACGATGGATCGTGTGGTGTGGTCTGGGTGAAAGCTGGAGGCATGTAGGTAGGAATAGTGGTCCGTAGGTTTCCGGTATAGGGTGGTGTTTATGTGACCATCGCTTATTAGCACCATAGTGTCCAGGAAGTCTCTCTCTTATTTGGACTGGTCCAGGCTGAGGTTGATGGTGGGATGGAAATTGTTGAAATCATGGTGGAATTCCTCAAGGGCTTCTTTTCTATGGGTCCAGATGATGAAGATGTCATCAATGTAGCGCAAGTAGAGTAGGGGCATTAGCGGACGAGAGCTGAGGAAGCATTGTTCTAAGTCAGACAAAAATTTTGGCATACTGTGGGGCCATACGGGTACCCATAGCAGTGCCGTTGATTTGAAGGTATACATTGTCCCCAAATGTGAAATAGTTACAGGTGTTGCTGGAAGAGCATTTTCCTGGGTCACTTTCAACAGATTGCAAGTTCTTGCTGACCATCAAGAGCATAAATCTGGCTTCTGTGCCAGTAGATCAGCCTGCAAGTTATAGTCCCATATGACATGATCAGTATGACAGCTTTGAAATTAGCAGTGGTCTGAAACAAAGATGTGATCTGGCAGCAACATTCATCAATATATTTTTCTCTTTAGTGGTTCATCATGCTCTCTCATCTACCACCAAGGGTATACAACTTTATACAATATCAGTTGGAAAATTCTTCAGCATTGCTCATATGAGAACAAAACAAAGTTAAAGATGTGTTGATGAAAGAACTTCTTTTCACTAATGACGCAGTGCTCATCACAGACAGTGAATAGGAACTCCAGAAATTTTACAATAGCTTTGTGTTAGCTTGTGATTAATTTGGACTAATCATCAGTCTAAAGAAGATAATGATTATGGCACAAGATGTATTGATAGCACAAGAATAGCTGACATTACGATAGAAGTTATGCACAAGCCATGTCTGGATCAATTACCTTGGATAATCTATTTTTGGATTACAGACTTAATTCTCACATCAGAAAGGTAGCCATCACATTCAGCCAACTGACTGAGTGCATGTGGGGTAATAGGAAGCTGGCAAAGTTACGTGTTCTGAGTATTCAGACATGAGAGAAAGCTAAACACCTTCCACACCCACTGACTTAAATATCAAGTCAGAAACCAAAGTTCCTGATACTGAAATACTTGAAAACAGAAAATTGCTAAACAATCACTATTCTTAAACACAAATGTCTTTGTTGGCTCAGTCATCTACACCAGCTGGATGATGGACACAGCCCAAATGACCTCTTTATGGAGAACTTGTGGATTCTCCATGGCCACTGGGCTGACCTGGGCTCAGGTTCAAGAATGATCGCAAGCAGGATTTGAAAACTTTCAACACTGAAAGCTGGGAAAAGGCAGCTAGTGATAGGCTACGTTGGAGGGCTGTGCAGCACCAAGGAGTCAAAGAAGCCTAAGAGAGGTTGTGGAGAAAAAGAGAGCAAAGAGGAAAACACAGCAGGCGTCAAGTGCCAATAGCGTGCCATTTCATCTTCCGGCCCTGTGCCTTACACTTGCACTATCTGTGACAAGGACTGCCACTTGAGAAGTGGACTTCTTAACCACTTGTGATGCTGTATTACTGAACTGAACTGCTTTGGCGCTTACACCATTGTCTTTGGAGATGGATTATTGCCATCTATTATAGTCTACTATAATCACAAAATAGAGATTTTTTAATATTATGTTGTAAAAATATATATTTTTCTGTGGCAATACCAGAAATTGTACATATTTAAATCTTACGGATTTAAAGAGATTGCTACCATTAGGTCTATGCATAGCCAGAGACAATACTAGCAAACCAGGAGAGAACCGAAAGATGATAAATAAAACTCACCTAATTGTTTGGGCACTTAGTGAGCATGCTTGTTTTTTTATTTACAAATGGTACTGTAAGAAGAATCAGCTAAATCCATCTTGCTTGTAACAACAAAATGGGCTCCTCTCCTTTACTTTAACTTCGATGAGATTCTGTGTGCATTATTTGTGACAAAGTCATTTCTCTAGTGCTTAGGCCAGATGGACCGTGGTGACATTTCTTGACAACACATCATCAGAAGGAGGAGAATAAGAGGTTGACACTGACTAATTTGGGGACCTTGAAGATTGAGGACCTTTGAAGTAATTTCTCTCAATTTCAACATCCACTTCCTCTAGTCCTGACCAAATATTTCTTCTGAGAAAGAGAACATATTTTGAAATCCCTCCCAAAAAGTGTTTATTCTTAGATGTTTTTGGGAAGGGAACTGAAATCTCTTTTACCTCTAGATCTTTTACTGGAGTTACTATGCAGGGATTGAGCACGTGTTAGCATCTGTTGCTGCACTGGCCATGCACCATAAGGACCATGGCCATTTGTCTTAGATGCACCAAGCTGGTGATCCAGAAGCAGGAAATAAAAGAGTGATAAGCTATTCAGACATGTGGATAATAACCACCCCCCCCCCCCCGCCAAATTGCTTCTTGATTGGACATAAGTCTGAAACCTAAAAACGCACTTTAGAAACCTCCATTGCAGACTGAAGTGGAGGACTAATTGTGATTTTTATATGGGACATTTCAAAGAGCAAGAGATAGGAGATTCTCTGCTAAACATTTAAAAAACAATGGAATTCTTTGCCTGTGATGTACATATTAATCTTGTATAGTACACCTCTTAAAACATAGGTGGGATTAGGAAGTAGGCCAGAGGCTGAAAGAAATTCTGATCACTAAAGTTACATTTAGCTACATTTAAAACTATACTTTAGAATTGTCACTCAGGAAAGAGAGAAACTATTTACAGCAAACTTTGAACAGAATCAAATGAGAGATGAATGGTTTAATGACCTCTTATGTAAGTGGAAAGGAAGAAATGATATCTGTTAAAGAGATGGACTTCTCAGTAATGAACCTTATTACCGTCATTATAAGAGGAAATATATTTACACATCCCCCAATTGTCAATGGCTGATTTATTGATACATCAAACCCTAATAAAAGCAGGTTGTTCAGCTGGTATGGGGAATCTCTTCAGAAGCACTTTTGAGGGAGGGGAGGGATAGCTCAGTGTTTTGAGCATTGGCCTGCTAAACCCAGGGTTGTGAGTTCAATCCTTGAGGGGGCCGTTTGGGATCTGGGGCAAAAATTGGGGATTGGTCCCTCTTTGAGCAGGGGGTTGGACTAGATGACCTCCTGAGGTCCCCTCCAACCCTGGGATTCTGTGATGTAGTTCTATAACATATAGTTTATTTTTATTATAAAATGTAATAAGTCTAAAATCCAGACCTACCATGCATTATGATTCAAAATTAATTATAATCACTTGATATAGTAATATCAGTTGTTTTAAAGCGCTATACCAAAATACTAGACATTTTCAGCCTTATGCTTCTTAGTTAAAAGTTAACATTTAGTCTAAGTTTTTGTGCATGAAAATTCTTGTTCAGATTTTTTTCAAGAAACAGATTCTGAGTAAAAAAAATATATATATATATATATATATATATATATACCTGGTGTCCAGCTGTTATTTGCTTCAAAACATTTTCATAACATACTTCGTCCATATTATTCATCTGCTGCACCTGGATAGTAATAAGTGACACATTACCAACTGAAAGTAAAAGGCAATGTTTCATTCTAGTTGAAACATACTTTATATTAAATCAATTAAAAAGAATTCACCCAAATACTTATTAGAAACCAATATTAACGTCTAATAAAAAATACAATATAAAAACACTTAGCTTTTTTCCTGTCATACTGAAGTCCTACTAGCATATGCACATAGCACAGTAGGTCTATCAAAATCAAACACAAGTGTTTGAATATCAACCACATCTAAGAATTGATTAATAAAGCAAAATGTATTTGCTATCCATATAGTAACATTCACAGATATAAGATCAGCTCTCCAAGTCATTGTTCATTTCTTCCACATAATTCAGATAATTCCAGCTAGTATTAAAAGGATTCTCTATAGGTGTACGTAGTGTCATGTGAAGTGGAAAGAATTTTGCAGAGTAGCAGATCCTTTTTACACAGAGTTCTATGAATCCATCACATTATTATTTATCAGTAATTCTGTACCAAGAACTTACTATCAAAATTTCTGACATGATGCAAGTGAGAGAAGATAGTGCTGTACAAGGATGTCAAGAGTAACATTAAAATAAGATTATCCAGTGACTCAAAATCAATCACTAAACGTGGCTTTAGTTAAAAACATTTAAGGTATTATGCCAATAACTTTGTCCATATCTTATTAAGCTCTCTTAGGAAGGTATCACAATCTAATGAGGATGAGTAGTTCATTTGAATATAACCACTGCAAACTTAAGATCTATGCAATTTAGATAAACATGCACATATTTGTGTGACTCTCTCAATATCACTGCTTACATTCAAACAAAGTTTATACAACATTAAGGTTGTGACAAAATGAAACAAGGGAATTCAAAGTCAGAGCTGACACTCAGTCTCTAGCTCATTTTGTTCATTTAAGGGGGGAAAAAAAGACATTTGATAAATGAGTTGAATCTTCCAGTAGAAAAACATGCAATATTCAGAAAATGGAAATGTAACCTCTCTCTGGTATGTTCAGAATGGTTGAAATAATTGTTAAACATGGATTTAATGGAAAAAAATAACTTTACATGGGTGAAATAAATATATCCATATATGGTGTCACATGAATGCCATGAGAATAAGAATGCAACATGTGTCTTTCAAACATGGCATTATTACTAAGAGCAACATTTTATAGATTACATTTCATATTCTATAGACTAATTTCATGATATAGTGTTAGGTCTTTCCTGTCTGAATGAAAACTTTCTAAAAGATAAAATGAGTTAAAAGCATAAGAAAGGAAAGGAAAGAAAAGCGAAATGAACAAATTGTGAGAAGTAGATCAAAAAGATAAAATAAAGGATAAGTGAATGCTAATAGCAATGCTGAGCTGAGATAATGATGACCTATTTAGGATTAGAAGAAATTAAATTATTTACTTTTCTTATAGTTTCATAAACATACATGGGCGCTTTATAAAACACACATGAAAATATGGTCACTCTGGTAGGTAGTATCTGAATTTTGGTGAAACGAAAAGAAAGAGCCCCATTTGTCTGTCCGAGCTGAAAGATGGTGCATGTAAAAGGTTCCATTCTCAGCATCGACAGAACAGACTCTGTTTAAGTTATACACTTCTTGGAATAGGGACTGCCCTTTAGTTCATGTTTTGAGCACACTGTTGCTGCTTAGCATCACTACTTAGAAAGGGATGTGCTTACCATCAGAAAAACAAGAACAGAAATACAAATAAAAGGAAAATAAATTTTTGTCTGGCAGTGCTGGAAGAAAGGCAGGAGGCCATGGATGTGCTTTAATTAGGCCACAACTTTATTCACTTAAAATATCTGGAAGTACCCAGCAACAAATTATACAGTACAGAGTCAGCATCATTTCATTATTCATGTCCACATAATCCCCAGACTGATCCCAGCCATCCCTGACCTGGGATCCTGCCACACTCCCCTCATATGAGGTGAAAGGGGGGGTCATAAAACTGTGTGTGGGGGGATCAGCTCCCCACTGTTCCAGAAATAGGAGCCCCCAACCCCCTTCCTCAGATCTCTTAAGGGAATTGCCTCTCTCGTTGTGGGTTCCAGGACTAGCTGCTCCAAGAAGCAGTCATTTATGGTGACAAGAAACTCTCTCTGCATCCTGTCCTGAGGTGACATGTTCCCAGTCAATATGGGGACAGATGAAATCTCCCATTATTGTTGAGTTTTCTATTTTTATAGCCTTCCTAATCTCCCAGAACATTTCACAATCACCATCCTGCTCAGGTGGTTGATAGTATATTCCTACTGCTATATTCTTATTATTCAAGTATGGAATTTCTATCTATAGATAGAAATATCTATTTATAGATAGATACTAAACTGGGAGGAGTGGTAGATACGTTGGAGGGGAGGGATAGGATACAGAAGGACCTACACAAATTGGAGGATTGGGCCAAAAGAAATCTGATGAGGTTCAATAAGGATAAGTGCAGGGTCCTGCACTTAGGACGGAAGAATCCAATGCACCGCTACAGACTAGGGGCCGAATGGCTAGGCAGCAGTTCTGCGGAAAAGGACCTAGGGGTTACAGTGGATGAGAAGCTGGATAGGAGTCAACAGTATGCCCTTGTTGCCAAGAAGGCCAATGGCATTTTGGGATGTATAAGTAGGGGCATAGCGAGCAGATCGAGGGACGTGATTGTTCCCCTCTATTCGACATTGGTGAGGCCTCATCTGGAGTACTGTGTCCAGTTTTGGGCCCCACACTACAAGAAGGATGTGGATAAATTGGAGAGAGTCCAGCGAAGGGCAACAAAAATGATTAGGGGTCTAGAACACATGACTTATGAGGAGAGGCTGAGGGAGCTGGGATTGTTTAGTCTGCAGAAGAGAAGAATGAGGGGGGATTTGATAGCTGCTTTCAACTACCTGAAAGGGGGTTCCAAAGAGGATGACTCTAGACTGTTCTCAATGGTAGCAGATGACAGAACGAGGAGTAATGGTCTCAAGTTGCAGTGGGGGAGGTTTAGATTGGATATTAGGAAAAACTTTTTCACTAGGAGGGTGATGAAACACTGGAATGCGTTACCTAGGGAGGTGGTAGAATCTCCTTCCTTAGAGGTTTTTAAGGTCAGGCTTGACAAAGCCCTGGCTTGGATGATTTAACTGGGAATTGGTCCTGCTTCGAGCAGGGGGTTGGACTAGATGACCTTCTGGGGTCCCTTCTAACCCTGATATTCTATGATTCTATGATAGAGATTCTATGGTATTGTTTGATTCATTTATGATTTTTCCTCTCTTTGACTCTATGCTTTCTTTCACATATAGTGCCACTCTCCCCCTAGCACAGCCTACTCTGTCATTCCTATATACAGTAGAACCTCACAGTTATGAACACAAGAGTTACGAACTGACTGGTCAGCACACACCACATTTAGAACCAGAAGTATGCAATCAGGGAGCAGCAGGGGAAAAAAAGCAAATACAGTAGAGTACTGTGTTAAACATAAACTACAAAAAAAAAGGGGGGGGGAGTTTAAAAAAGATTTGACATGGTAAGGAAACTGTTTCTGTGCTTGTTTCATTTAAATTAAGATGGAAAATAGCAGCATTTTTCATTTGCACAGTAAAGTTTCAAAGATGCATTAAGTCAAGGTTCAGCTGTAAACTTTTGAAAAAATAATATTTTATTCAGTTACAAACAGCTGCCATTCCTGAGGTGTTCTTAACTCTGAGGTTCTACTGTATTTTGTACTCTAGTATTACTGTGTCCCATTAATTATTATTTTTTCCACCAAGTTTCAGTGGAGCCTATTATATCAATATCCTCATTTAATACCAAGCATTCAAGTTCACCCATCTTAGTATTTAGATTTCTATCTTTTGCATACAAGCATTCATAAAGTTTGTCACTTTTTAGCTGTCTGCCATCATGTGATGTAACTGAACAGGACTCTTTAGCTAGTGAGCTCAAACCATACGGTAAATTCACAGCATTCAATCAATCTTATTATTTTTACCTCAGAAATTTGTTGAAAAGTCATTTGTTCACATAAATTGATTTTATTATGGGGTCTCAATCTTTCTTTTAACCATACACTACATTTAAAGTCCTATCAAGCAAAATTGTGCTTCAGGACATGTTAGGAGATCGAAAGAATCTCTGACTGGAATTTTTTCCTAATTGATGTTTAACACTGGTATGGAACCAAACTTTTGTACAAACAACAGTAAGTTTTGAAACCATGTGTTCTGTTTTCACTTAAACAGAAGAGCATCATTTGGAAAGAGAATTATTTTGTACTTTCTTTGGCCAGTTTTAATTTTGTGAAGGCCAGGTTGTACACTGTAGCTAATTGTTTTCTAACCATATCAAATAAAACAGAGGGAAAAAAGCACTGTCATTGTCTAGTGTCTGGACTTAACAACAAAGAAGCAAATACGCATTAACTCATGTACCTAAGAGTTTTATCCACCTTCTACACTAGGGACCCAAAACCAATTTGTTTTCCAATCCAACTATTAGGTATTTTTTCCAATCTGGGCTGAGATGTATCTGCCCTTTTGACCAGAACAATAACCAGAGAGGGACAAATGCAAAGGTTTTTTCTGTTTAAGTTTTGGCATTTGTTACTCACTGAGGTAGGAAAGGTGTTTGAAAAACATCAGACTAATGCCTTAGACCGGGGGTGGCCAACCTGTGGCTCCGGAGCCACATGCGGCTCTTCAGAAGTTAATATGTGGCTCCTTGTATAGGCACTGGCTCCTGGGCTGGAGCTACAGGCGCCAACTTTCCAATGTGCCAGGGGGTGCTCACTGCTCAACCCCTGGCTCTGCCACAGGCCCTGCCCCGACTACACTCCCTCCCCTGAGCCTGCCATGCCCTCGCTCCCCCCTTCCCCCCGCCCCCGAGCCTCCTGCAAGCCACAACACAGCTGGTCAGGAGGTGCGGGCCAGGAAGGGGAGGCGCTGATCGGCGGGGCAGGGAGCTGATGTGAGGCTGCTGATGTATTACTGTGGCTCTTTGGCAATGTACATTGGTAGATTCTGGCTCCTTCTCAGGCCCCGGTTGGCCCCCACTGCCTTAGACCCATTGCCTCCTAGCTGCTGAAAGTATGTGGGGAAATGACAGGGTTCATATTATAGCTGCTTCTACTAAAGTGAGGAGGATGCTGTCTGTTTTGAAGGGGCCTTGTGAGCAGTCTATACACACAATCTGGAAACAGATTGCTAATTGGCCAATCTTCACTTTTTCGGATAAGGTTACTGGGAAGGTTGTGGCAAGGCAACTCTCATAATATCTAGCTGCCTCATAGCTCCTTGATATTTGCCAGCCTCATAGCTCCTTGATATTTGCCAGACTAGTTACAAACACTGCATCTATTGTGTTGGCTGATGATCTCCTCCTAACAAGGGATAAGGATTAAAAGTCCATACTAATATTATTAGACCTAACAGCTGCTTTAGTGGATTGTGTCAAGAGTTGCTTGTTGGCCCCACAAACACGTTTGTGCTGTCTCCTTGGTCATGGGAGGGTTGGGAGAGTGCAGACAGAGACCTGGTTCTGCAAGGTCTCACACTCTGTTTGGGTAGGTTCAGTTCCTATATTGTCCTGGGAGAAATATTCTGACATGGAGATTCAATACTCTGCATTCCTCATTGAGGATGCCAGCTGCTGTAAGGCACATTCAATTGACTCCACAATGTTTTTTCTACCTCAAATGTCTGATGACATTCTTCTGAGCAATACAAGGACTTTTTCTTGGCTTGTGATATTAACGGAAACATCATATCTGTCTACCTTTTTTTGTCCACATGAGGAGGGGTCATTCATTGATAATTTCACTTCCTTGTTACCTTTTTTTTGGCAGGGAAAGGGGAACTAGTTATTTCACGGACATTTCAACAATACTTTGTGAAGTACTTGACACAGTCGTCTCCTTTCATTTTAAAGCTATAAAGCTTATTCCAAAGTTGCTATTAGGATACTACATCTTTGCCTTTTTCTAATGATACAGTACGAATAAACAAAACATTCAAATGAAGTATTAAGAAGTGATTAAAGAAAGGCAACAGCAAATATTATTGAAGGTACTTGAAACAATTAATGAAGGTTAAAATATGCACATCATAATAAGTACCATATGGTAAACTTATCCTTGTGTGGACATACATGAAATGGCTCCCTTATGGTTTTAAGGCACCTTGCTTGTCTGCATTGTGGATGGAGTGAATTATTTAAAGAACCTAATGAGAAAGTCATTTTTCACGCTTTTAAAAACCTACCATATTATCGATGGAGCTCTGACACTAACTTTTGGTTGAAAACGTAATTTTAAAAAAATAGGCAACCTACAGTCTAGCAGGATATTCTAAGGTAGTGTGACAAGTTGGGCTACAAAATAACATGATTTCTTATCTTACTTTGCTTTAGCAATCAGAGAGTAAAAATAGGGGAATTATTTCCAAGCCAAATCACGAAAAGATGTATATTTAACTTGTATTTAACTGCAGAATTAGTATTTTTGTTTTAAGCGTCAAGTACATTTATCTCAGACTGATTTAATATGCAGTAATGAATTCTAATACAAATATAGTTACCTTTACATGATCTGTATACCTTGGTTATATTTTCTCTCTTTTTCTCATTTTGGAAAAGAATATAAAAGACTGGGTTAAAGACTACTTTCATGTCTCGCTATCAAAACTGCATGTATCAAAGCTGAGCTTTTCCTATGACAGGTTTTGATCATAAATTACTCATATGGCATTTAGTACATCAAATCATATTTTTAATGTTTATGTCCAAACTACTTGAGTACTTTCCACTGAGTTGAGTGCTGTCACTTCTTATGTATCCTAACAGCAAAACAAACCAAATTCCATAATTTCCACCAAAGATAGGGACTGAAATGGGAGAACTAGACAGAACAATCTGCTTTGAAAACACACTTCACAACAAGATTTTGGTAAGGAAACTCACCAACTGATCATAATAACTGCTGTTTAATCAGGATAGAGCTTTGTTATCAAACACTCTGCTTAATGGGGAGAGTACAAAGGAGATAAATGGTGCTTAACCACAGTGAAAATTCTAAGTTCCAGTCTAAGTTATGCAAGATGGTACTATTCTGAAAATTTGGAAGTAACTTCTGAGCCCGGGTGTTTGTGAAGAGATCTACTTACAATGCATGAGGCTCCTGCACTAAAAGAATAATATAATCTGGAGTATTCAACCACTACCCAGATAGGTAGGAAGGCATTTATAAGCACACATGCTGGACTCCATAATTCTGTATAAATGTCCAAAAAACATCTTCCAGATTTTCCATAGTCATTTACCTTATTTGTTGTCTTAATTCCTATAAATGTCTGCCCAAGTGGTACAGGTCGAAAACGGCCATCGAAATAGAATAGTCCGATGTAGGGATTAACATGTAGAAATGTGGCAACATCGAGGTAATTAGGTAATGTAGCCGAAAGGCCCAAAATCCTGATCATGCTCTGTGTAGATTCAACCTATCAAAAAATTAAACAAATGACTTAGATATGAGTAAATAATCTGAGTTTTATAAATCAGATACAGAAAAGGATTAAAACATACCTTATAAAATAAGTGAGTCACACTATTTTTTCTTGCAAACAGCTAATAGTTTAATCATAAAGGAGGAGAACAGAACACAAGCTGGTGGTTCCTGTCTATTCTATACACCACATCTCCATTAAAACATTCTAATACCTCTTCTCATTAAAACATTTTACTTCACCCAATAAAGTTAATAGTTTTGTACTGCCATAAAAAAGTTGTATCTGTAATAACTGCAACATTTAAAAGGTCAATACAGGGTTTAGTTAAGGAAAAGATAATTAGGCTCCCTCACTCCAATTCAGACCACAAATGTGAGGTTTATGAACCGGAAGACAATACCAAGATAGCTGTTTAAATGGTATAATTAGGTTAATTCATTCTAACATTGCTGTCTGCCCTCTGAATTGATATACAGTCTCTATTGGAAAAAAATGTCTACTTATAACTATATAACAACTTTTTTAATGTAACGACATTATGTTTGAAATGTCTTGATCAGATACACTCACATAAGCGTTTGTTGCATGAGATATTTCTTTTCACATAAGAGTTTATATGTTACCTGTACTTGTAGAGAGAAACCATTTTCAAATATATATATATATTTTTTACTATTCTAGTTTAGTCTGCATAAACCTCAAACAATCTTTAAAGTAACAAACCATCATAAAATAATCACTTTTTAATTGTGCAATTTGTATCATCTCCTTTGCATTATGATTGCTTTTTGATACATAAATTTATTTTCTTCCCTATAAACAGTGCAGATTTTATGATTTTTGTAAGAAGAGTAAAACTGATGCAGAAAAATACAATTACATGCATTATTCTGTTGAGGAAATCCAAGCTAAGGAGAAATCTCTGATTCTACCTTCCATGGCAAATTGAGACAAATTTGCCAGAGATTCAATGCAGCAGACACATGACGACTTCCATTTTTCAAAGACAAGGCATGTTAAAGTTCCTCTCATGAGAGAGTGCATTCAAGAAAACAGAGCCTCTGAGAAACCAGAGTGGGAGAAAATGTTCAGCATTCTCCGTCATCTTCCTCTCCTCATCCCTCCTACCTCCTCACCTTTCCCCTTCATCTGTTCACATTCATGCTGTCACATTCCAGCTATTCTCATTTACACTCCAGTTTCTCCATAATAAAAAAAGATATTTAAGAAATTAACCTGATTTTTTTAAAAAAAGTATACTAATAAATAGAAAGACGACATCTAAGACTGGAACATGATAAAAGTGTATAAAATAAAGAATGAGACAGAAAAGGCTGACAGGCAGAATGGAAGTTCCCAGTTTTTTAACACAAGAATAAAGGAACATTACTCTGAAATTAAAAGGTGGGAAATTCAAAACCAATAAAGGAAATATTTTTTCACACAACACGTGATTAAAATGCAGACCTTGCTGCTATAGGAAGTCATTGAAGACGAGAACTTAACAGTATTCAAATAGGAATTGGATATTTATATGGATATCAAGAATATCCAGGAGTTATAATTCATGACAAAAATTCTGTGTTTTGGAGCATAGGTCAATCTCTAACTACTAAAGTCTATAATGAGACCTATGCAGGGGGCAGGTTATCCCATGTCTCCCTTCTGCTAGGTTCTTACATCTTCCTCTGAAGTATCTGGTTCTGGAACTATCAGAAACAGAATATATTGGTACAAATGGACATTGATTAAGTATGGTAATTCCTGTGTTCCTAAATATAGATATGAACTTGGCAAACGTAATGCTAATATTATTGGCATCTTCCCATTCCAACTTGTTTGCTATCAATCATGTTGTAATTAAACATAACACAAACTCTTCAAAACATGCCACTTGTCATTTGCATGTCTCTAAAGCACATAGCACACTTCTGGGGAGTTAAATAAATAAATAAATAATACCTCTCCACATCGAATCTTTCATCTGAACGTACTCTCCCGTCATCTATTTTTGGGTGTCCAGTCTCCATTTGAAACACTCACTCTTCAAAAGTGAACTTCACACCTTTCCTTTTCTATCTCTTTTGTCAACTCTGCTATTCGTTCTGACAGAATCTGATCCTTTCCGCACTGTCAGATGTCACTTAGGGCACGAAAAAGGCTCTGTCATACTTGTCTATCTTGGGACACTCTTTGCATGTCCTCAGTGCTGTAAGTCTCAAAACCTTTCCCCCTCTTTGGCCTGGTCTACACCTAAAAATTAGATTGACCTAGCTACATGGGTCAGGGTGGGGAAAAATTTCACACCCTGTGCAACCTAGTTAGGTTGACCTAACACCACTATAGACCCAGGTCAACAGAATAATTCTTCCATTACCTAGCTACTGCTTCTTGGAGAGGTAGACTAAATACATTGATGGAAAAAACCCTTTGGTCGATATAGGACGCATCGACATTATGGCACTACAGGGGCACAGCAGCAGCACCATAGCTGTGCTGCTATAGCCACTGTAGCGTACACATACCCTAAGTATCACTTCATGGAGGGATTCTTTCAGTCGGTATCTTTTAGGTCTTCTTCCAGCTGCCCAATGGCACACTTGCCATGACAGATATTAGATAAGTCTACGCAGGGTTAAAAATAATTGTGTAGATGTTCAGGCTTGGGCTGGACGCCAGGCTCTGAAACCTGGTGAGGAGGGAGGGTCTCAGAGCCCAGGCTCCAGCCCGAGCATATAAAGGGCTACTTTTAGCCCTGGCTACTTTTAGCCCAGGCTCCAGCCCGAGCATATAAAGGGCTACTTTTAGCCCAAATCACTTAACCTGGCCTCTGAGACTTGCTGCCATAGTTATTTGGTTTCTTGTACCGTTATTTTCATTCTAAACTCAGCCTGCTCTTCCCTTAGCTTTGCTACAACTGCTTCCTTTATTCTACAAAAGATGATACGGTAGAAGACTTTGTCTATCAGTGAAAGGAATGTAACACCTTTCAATTTAATATAATTACTTAGATCACCTTTCTTTTGGTATTTTGATCACAGTGCCATTTTTCTGGAGACTTTTCTTGGTCCCATACTTTATTGAAAAGTTCAGTACTTTTAATCAGTGGTCTCATCATCACAAGCTTTCAATGTGTGCCAGGTGACTGTCTTCATCTGCACCCATCCCAGGTTTTAACTTAAACTCTGCTCCGAGTCTCAGGACCACAAACGGTTAAACTGGCCGATGCTCTATCTAGTGCTTTGCCAAGTTTTCATTTTGTCCTTTACCATTTTTACTACCTACAACGTAGCTCAGGCTGCACTCAGAGTTTTGCATTATAATATGAAGGAGATTAATTTGTTGGATGAAGCATGTTTCTCTATTTGTTGGACGAAAAAGAAAGTACTTTGTGAAAATGCATGGAGTCTGTCACTGACAGTGAAAATATACTGTGTGAGCATTAAGAGTCAATGAAGAGATGTCCCATAAGTTGGTATTTCCTTGTTTTTTAGAGTTTGCATGGGTGAGATGTCACACACACAACCTTAAATCCTTTTGAATAAAGCTGTTTATGGAAAACTATACACACAAATACTTTATGCATGTGTGTGTGTATATGTGTGTGTACAGACACAGATTGCGAATATATATGTGCACATGCGCACACACAAATGTCCCATAAATATTAGACATGTGTATATACACGTGTGTATCTATACACACAATATGCATGTATATGTACATACATACATACATACACACACATACATAAAATGATTGTTGATGGAAAATTCCACACACACAGGACCTGTCCCCTAAGTAATCTAAATCCCTTATACTTCAGGGCATAATCCAATCACTAAAATGGGGTTAAGAAGAAAATTTCTTATATTCAGGTTGTCCTTTCATTGTCCTTAATAGGATTTCCTTCACCCCCATCCTCCCCGAAGCTCCTGGACATTAGCCACTGTCAAGGACATCACACCGTAAGTGATGGACCCCTGGGGCTTCTCTCAAATTCCCATGTTCCAAACTACTTGGGGCACCTTATATGAAAATTAGACTTTTGTCTCTAATGAGCTAATTTGGTCCTGTTGCTTATGCCTTAAATGGGATCATACCTGTTCATTAAATCAAATGCATTGGTATAGAGATGATGACAGTGTCAGAAAACAGGATTGTACATCCAGGCAGGGATTAATTAGTAGAAACATATGAAATGACAAAAACCACAGTCTGGTTTCTAGTAAAAAAAAACAAGAGTACTAAACAAGAAATAATATACAGGCCAGACTGCCTTTAAGCAAGACATTTTTTTCAGCTTCCCAGGAAATGAGTCCTTTTTTATTAACACAGTCACCGTGCAAATGTATGGAAGCACAATTTGTTAAAAATATTATGAAAAGTATGATAAAATCACAAGAACAAAGAACATATTAAAAACAATTATTTGTGTACAGTAAGATGCTTTCATTGCACTTTAATTTATTTCTCCAAAACAGCCTCTATTGCCCATATGGTCCAGTTTAAGCGGCTTATTTTACAGAATGTATACAGTATATTTGGATAGTTCATTTTGTGTGCATTTAAGTCAAAGAAAAAACATTACTCACGCAGCATATTGTTTTCACTCAGTCATTTTTATTTCTCAAACAAATTTGTTTCCTGAAGTCTTTGTACTATGCCAAATGTGATATCTTAAACAAATTGTATTTTTAAAGTTATCTGACCACCTTATAAATGTTCAACTGCAGAAGAGGTTTTGTTTTGGTCCTACCTGCCCACCAACTGAAAAACACTCCCTACTGCATAATAGCTCATTAGGTTTCCTTCAAATTTCCAAAACACACACCCACAACGCAGTACTTGGGACCTGGAAATATGAAGGAGATTTCATCCCAACAGCTGAGAGATTTCATCCCAATTTAAAAAGTTGTAAACCACGGATAATGGTTTAGACCACCATTATTGTGGTCTGAACCATAACTGCTTTGCTAGTGTGGCTTTAATTCCAAATAACGGACATAGATTTAATCTAAGGATATTGGTGCGGTAGAGTGGAAGTTTCACACTAGATACCTAATTAGTCTCTCTGAAATGCATGAAGGATGAACAAAGCGCCTGATTTTCTGCCTGATTATGTCCTATTCAAAGAAGCATCAAGTATGTCTTGAATATCAGGGCAGCAAAGGACTCAATCGTAGGGTGTTTTACATAAAGACAAAGCAAAGAAAGTGTGATGATGTCTTGATTAATGTGGAAGGATTAAATATTCTTGAGAAAAAAGAGAAGACACGCTTCTCAGGGGACATGAAGAGGAAAGATTCCTGATGCAGAGAGAGCCCAAACTTGAAAACCTGTGTACAGAGACCGTTACAACAAGCACAGTAATTGATCATCAAAAATACAAACATGCATAAGGAGAAATAGCTGTCAAGTGGTCAAAGTGTACTTATAAAGTGGTGTGGTAATGTGAGTGCAATGATCACAACTTGGATGATTAGGCAGTGGATGTGATCCACTCAATAGCATAGGAATACAGTAACATTAGCTAACTGATTGGTTCTCATAGAACACAATAAAGCACGAAGAACAGATGTGCACAGGGAGAACTCACACTTAGTCCTTTATTTGAGGTCACACAAAAAATCTCCAGAATAAGCAGCGGTTCAGACCTATAGCAGCATCGCCCACCCACTGCCTCGGGTCCCCGTTCTTAGGAACCTCAATAACTTTGACAGACTTTCATGTGTTGAGTAACACCTCTCCTTGGGGGGGGGGTCTAGGTTTATTAAAGTTTAAAAGGCAACGCAAGAACTCCCACCCAGCCTTCCAAGCCGATTCACAACCCTTTATGCAGCGTTCTTAGTCCCATCCCTGCTGCTTTCCTCTAGCAGATTTACTCTTCACACTACAGTCTTCTAGCTGGCTCCTGCTCCGTGCAGACTTGCATCCCCAGCCCTCTGTCTAAGAGCCAGGAAGAATCACTCTGTAGAATATCTCATTCAGTCCTCCTGCTCCCTGGAATCTCTCAACTTCCAGGACTTTCTAGCCAGAGATTCCCTCTCTCTCCTTTGACTGTACAGGTGTCTCTCTTATCTATACTCCATGCCTCATTTAGACACACACCTGCCTGTCATGTGACACTGCTTATTTTCTGCACCTGGGGAGTAGAGCTAATTGTGTCACACCTGAGGCTGGACCCATTTCCTCCTCAAGGGCTAGTCGCCTTGTGAAAAGGGAGATTTTACATTCAAAAGTCTTGCACCAAGAGAGGCCTCGGAGAAGAGACCCTGAGCAAGCAGGGTAAAGACTGCATAGGAGGAGATGTTATCCTCAATAGAGCCCCCGTCCCATCCTTTCTGCAGGAAGAGGTATATGAAAGCGTGTACCAGGCCCTTTAAGGCCCCCTGCTGGAGGCCCCATGACTCTACTGCAGCACATGTGGGTCTTCCATGCCTTTCTGGAGAGGTTTCATATGAAGTAGACAATAAAAGCCCAGCAGTCTTAATTAAAAGCACTGCAGGGGCATAAGTAGTTCAGTTCCTGGCTGGGACTGGTGCAGTAAGGAAGGGTGCTCCACTCTGGCCACAGAAGCTCAAGAGAACCAGAAATTGAGTTCTGGTTACATTTTGCTTTCTGCAAGGATAGAGTGGATCTGAGAACTGTAACTCCAAGGGAATGGGTGACAGGGCAGAGATCTGGTGGGAAGAAGACCAGGAAAAATAATATCAGCTAATGGAGGGAGTTAAAGGAAGCTGTATATAACCACTGTTCATGGGGTCTCTGGGTAGGGACCTGGAGTAGTGAACAGGCCCAGTTTCACCCACTGGCAACTGGGAAGTGGCCTCAGCCCTGAGAAGAGGACAAGAAAGGGCTGGAATTTAAAGGACTCGGGGAGGGGCTGAAGACCCTGGTAACAGCAGCTAGACAGTCTGGTGAACCCTTGGTTACCCCTCTCCCCTGGAAGGGGACTGACCTTGAGAAAGGACCTAGCTGGACGGCTGGGGCAGTGAGAACCAGTGAAGATAAGAGTCTCCAGGGAGAAAGCCCTAGGGGCAGTGCTCTATAGCAGGGCAGCTGAAGGACCTAAAGTTAGCCCGGAAGAGGCTGAGAACTGAGCCCAGAGACAGGAATGAAGACACTAACAAGGGCACAATGATAGTCCTCGTTGGATCTTTTTTTACCCAGGAAGGGGTTCATTCATGCATATTAACTGTGCGTAACTTGGCTGGACAGCTGAGCCACTGAAAACCTGCCTAGTGAGAACAGCAGCCGACAGGAGGTGCCAGACCCAAGAAAGATTGCAGCATTGTACCTAGCTGACAGAAGGAGCTCATGAGAGGTGAGTGACCCATCACAGGGAACAAATTATAGTTTAAAAACCTGTGCTGGATATGCCTGATGCTAATAACTCTTCAGAAGCATAAAGTGTGAACTGATTTCAAATCAATTCCATTTTTCTCTATTTAAACAACTCTTTTGGTCTTGAAATAAGACCAGTAGGCATTTGCTGATATACTAGTTCTGCTGCTTGTTCACAGGCACCAGCAAGATGACATCATGTTAATCTGGAAGTCTACTTGCATTCTTTTCTTCTAATCCATAAAGAAACTGAGATCTAGACAAGTTAATACTATATATTAATTTTCCTAAGGCCCTTAAAGTAAGAAAATATTAGCTTCAAAATGCACTTGTGGGTTCCTTTAATTCAACACACAGTAAAACTACATCAAGCATTTAACAAAAACACTTCATGTTAACTCTGGAACAACGTACTGTCTTGCACATCAAATATAGTTCTGTGCTATATATAGACCATGGTTTCTGAGCAAACCAATAAACCCATGTCTTCAAACTATACCATTTTAGCTTGAAAATACCAGTTGTAATCTGCAAGGCTTCACTGGTGACACCATTGTAAATTTAACATTTCAGTTAAAATTTATTCATCCGGCAAATATGTTAGTTTGATCTCTAATTAGAAGATAGGAAAAAATCTGTCCTGCATTCTAACTCCATATGAAACTCAAATGGGAGGGTTAACATTGATGCAAGCATAATTCAAAGCATCAAACATAATTAATGGAATTTCCTTTTCTACATAAAAGAATGCTTAAAATATCTGAAAGTTAAAGTTTTTAGCGTGATGATTTTCTTCTGTTTCATGTACATTAACCCATAAAAATATTGGAAAGTTCTGAAATAAATCCACAGGTAAATTCTGGGGGTTTATTTTGCTTAAATATGAAGATATAAACAAAATACTCATTGAAATACTGTTAATAATCTAGTTTAAAGCCACAAGTGACAGAATATTCAACATTAAATTGGATGCTTTTTAAAATCATCCCTCAGTATGTCAGTGTTCTCCAATACACACATCACAGTATGTTCAATCAGATTTCTCTGATTTTTCTGTATTGTCAACAGTATTTAAAGTAGACAGAGTAGGAGCCTCGACTAGGAATTTCATTGGCTTCATGAAGTTTGTTAGGTTATCAAGATTATTTTTCAGGGTTGGGGTGGGTCAGTTCACATCTTTGTTATTGTCAATGATGTGGTACATTGTATGGACTGTTACATTAAAGTTAATCACTATTGGGCATCCCCAAGAGCAAGCAACCTAAATCCTGATCTAAAAGAAGGAAAACAGGTAAGAGAGAACCATTTAAGCACTGGGTCAAAAAAAACAAAAACAAAACCACACCACACCAGATTCCTCCCCCAAAAGTGTTCTCAGCACTCAAGGTTAGGACCAGAACTAGAACTGCTTTTAAAAATAAAAGGGAAGCAGGAGGTTGGGGTGGAGGTTGGAGTACAAAATATCTCAAAAAAACATCTTGGCAGATTAACATCAAATTTACACAAAACAGTCCCATGTGCAAAGAGGTCTGCATGTGAGCTCTTCAACAGAAACTAATCCTTCCTCTACTGAAATAAATGTAGAGTTTAACATAAGGCTTATTAATTAAAAATACCTTAATTATGGAACCAGTTGCTCTACAGTATAATAAAAGTAATTAGAAAAGTCAATATTTGTCAGCCATAGGAAACTCAGAAAATGTGTGGCAACTGATGGAAAATTTTGACTTTTTAGTAACAGCCACTGTACCAAAACTTTCATATAAAATCAGCAATACAATAAAATATGACTCATTGTTTCCTTTCATCGTGCCCTTTCCCTGTGCCTTGGAATCCCTCTTTGATCATGTACCAAGATGCTTTGCTCACATCTAACTCTTTCCTAAAAACTCACTTTGATCCACTTGCCTTCCACCACTAGCTTTCCACCACTCTGCCCTTCTATTCATAGAAAATACTACAAACTTTTTTTTAAATAAGTAAAGAACCAGGGAGCAACAAGAAGTGTGCTCAACCTAAACAAGCCAAATTCCTTGACAGTCATCACTCTCCTTGCTCAACTACTTTGTGCTTGTATATGTAATCTGAATTGAAGGCTATTTGGGTCATAAGCTATCTGTAAAGTATCATGCATGCTTATAGTTCTTTATAAATACAATACACTACTACTACCCAGGAGATGCAGCGTGGCCAACCTAATGCTGTTGTGGTAATTGTAAAAGGCCAGAGGAAAAAAGTTAACTGTATATCCTTTTCTCCTCCTCCTCTTTCTGCTGTAATTATAGCTTTATCCTTTCAGTGATTTATATCCAGATGTGAACTTTATTTTTTTCTAATGATTTACAGATTTTTTTTAGAATGTGGGAATCAAAACTGATTGTATATTTTGTGTACTGTGTCTTCATTTGTAATCTCTGAAGTGTTAATTTGTGTTTATGTTTGCCCGTGTATGTTTTTAAAAGTCTGCCTTAACGCCCATTTGCATATTTTATATACATACACTGCATAAAAATTCATATTTTGGTGTTCCTGTGTCATTCATCGTTTTTATTACAGTTGTGCCTAGAAAGTCTCTGACCCCATCGTACTAAGCACTGGGCACACCTTTACTACTAAAATTGCTTGAGTGTCCCAAATCTAAACATTTCTAAAATAATGAAAGTTATTTTTAGAAATGTAATTTAGAATCTAAACCAGTTGACCTTGGTATTCACTTTAAATGTGTTCTTCATTTTACCGAAACATGTCCTTGAAGAATTTATTCTTAGGGTTTAGATGGAGGATGTCTTCAATGATCTTGAGCTAAAGATCTCACATAAGAAAAATCTGCAATAAAACCTCAACAGTTACAAGATTTCCTTTTGAGGAATAAACAGCAATCTTGTTTGTGTGTCCAGTTCTTTAAAGGATTCACTGTGCCTTATCAGTTTGATAAACAGGCTGTTATAACACTTCAGAAACAGGATTAGGTCAAGGAATAAAGCTGTTTTATATATGTATCTAATTCAAAGGAAACTACAATTCTGTTGGGGAAAGTGACAGCACATCTTCTCTTCGTTTAGTCAATACTGTCATAGAATCATAGAACCACAGAAATGGAAGGTACCTCAAGAGGTCATCTAGTCCAGTCCCCTGCACTTTATCTAGACCATCCTTGACAGGTGTTTGTTTAACCTGCTCTTAAAAATCTCCAATGATGGAGATTCCACAACCTCCCTAGGCAATTTATTCCAGTGCTTAACTAACCTGACACTTAAGAATTTTTTCCTAATGTCCAACCTAAAGCATCCTGTGACACACTGTACCTCGAGGGAACACTCATCCTTATAATATGATTGTGTGGTATCCAATGCAAAGTTTGTCATATTGGTTGTCTTTGGAAGGCTCATGATGCACGAAGCATTGTTATAGTAATGTTATAGGTTGCAATTTCACATAAGTAGTTATGAGGCTGAAAATGTGTCCTCATGGCTTAAAATAAGCCCAGGCAAAACACCCTAGGAGCAGAGGGGCAGTTCACACCGCATCAGGGCTTGTATGGGACAAACCTAGCCCAACCTCACAGGAACAAAGGACACTGTCCTAGACAGCAACAAAGGATCTGTTGGACTCTTGAATGAGTTACCCCCCCACCCCGTTCCCTTGGTTAGTTTATGACTACGATGAGGTAATGCTCACCTTACTCTGAAGGGAGGGGCAAAGCCAAGATGGAAGAAAGAACATGATAAAAAGGAAAGACATTTGCCATGCTCTCACTCTTCCACCTCCAACTACAGACACCACCACCAAGCAACTGAAGAGCTGATCAAAGGGGAGAGCCTGGCTGAAGGGCAACCAGCCAGCCTATGGTGAGAAGCATCTAAGTTTGTAAGGGCACTGAAAGTGTTAAGATCAGCTTAGACTGTGTTTTGCTTTTATTTCATTTGACCAAATCTGACTTCTTGTGCTTTGACTTATAATCACTTAAAATCTAGCTTTCTAGTTAATAAACTTGTTTGTTTATTCTACCTGAAGCAGTGTGTTTGGTTTGAAGTATGTCAGAGACTCCCCTTGGGATTACAAGCCCGGTGCATATAAATGTCTTTGTTAAACTGACGAACTAATATAAGCTTGCAGTGTCCAGTGGGCATAACTGTACACTGCAAGATGGAGATTCCTATGGTTGTGTCTGGGACCAGAGATATTGGCTAGTGTCATTCAGCAATCCAAGCAGCAGCCAGACGAAAGTGCTCACTCATGTAGCTGGGAGCAACTTACATGCTAGGGGATGTGTGTGAATAGCCCAGGAGTGGGGGTTCTCACAGCAGAGCAGGACAAGACTGGCTCCCAGAGTCAAGGATTGCAGTGACCTAGCAGATCACCAGTCCAGATAACACCAGGGGAACATTACACACCCTTTGCTGCAATTTAAGACAACTGCTTCTTGTCCTATCCTCAGAGATTAAGGTGAACAATTTTTCTCCCTCCTCCTTGTAAAAACCATTTATGTACTTGAAAACTGTTATCAGGTCCCCTCTCAGTCTTCTCTTCTCCAGACTAAACAAATCGATTTTTTTTTTCAATTTTCCCTCACAGGTAATGTTTTATAGACTTAATTTTTTTGTTGCTCTTCTCTGGACTTTCTCCAATTTGTCCACATCTTTCCTGAAATGTGGCTCCCAAAACAGGACACAGTACTCCAGTTGAGGCCCGATCAGTGCAGAGTAGAACAGAACAATTACTTCTCGTTTCTTGTTTAAAACACTCCTGCTAATATATCTCAGAATGTTTGCTTTTGTTGCAAGTGTTACACTGTTTACTCACTGTAACCCCCAGATCCCCTTCTGCAGTACTCCTTTCTATTTCCCATTTTGTATGTGTGCAACTGATTGCTCCTTCTTAAGTGGAGTACTTTGCATTTGTCTTTATTGAATTTCATCTTATTTTCTTCAGACCATTTCTCCCGTTTTTCCAGATAATTTTGAATTTTAATCCTAACCTCCAAAGCACTTGCAACCTCTCCCATCTTGGTATTGTCCACAAAGTTTATAAGTGTATGCTGTATGCCATAATCTAAATCATTGAAGAAGATGTTAAACAAAACTGGACCCAGAACTGATCCCCGTGGGACCCCATTCTAGGTGCACTTCCAGCTTGACTGTTAACCACTGATAACTACTCTCTGGGCATGGTTTTCCAACCAGTTATGCACACACTTTATAGTAACTCCATCTAGGTTATATTTCCCTTGTTTATAAGAAGGTCATTCAATCAAAAGCCAAAATATACCAAAAGTACTGCTTCCCCACTATCCACAAAGTTTGTTATCCTGTCAAAGAAAGCTATTATGTTGGTTTGACATGATTTGTTCTTGACAAAGTCATGCTGTTATTTATCACCTTATTATCTTCTAGGTATTTGCAAACTGATTGCTTATTTGTTCCATTATCTTTCCTGGTACTGAAGTTAAGCTGACTGGTCTGTAATTCCCTGGGTTATCCTTATTCCCCTTTTCATAGATTGGCACTATATTTTCCTTATTCCAGTCCTCTGAAATCTCTTCTGTCTTCCATGAGCTTTCGAAGATAATCAATAATAGCTCAGATACCTCCTCAGTCAGCTCCTTGAGTATACTAGGATGTATTTCATCAGGCCCTGGTGACGTGAAAACATCTAACTTGCCTAAATAATTTTTATCTTGTTCCATCCCTATTTTCATTTTTACTGGCATTCTCTGAGTTAGATATCCAATTGCTACTAACCTTTTTGGAAAAAAAAAAAAAAGCCATTTAACACTTTTTCCATTTCCACATTTTCTATTATTGTTTCCCCCACCTCGCAGAGTAATGGCCTACTCTGTCTTTTGTCTTACCCTTGCTTCTAATATATTTACAGAATCTTTTCTTGTTACCCTTTATATCTCTAGCTAGTTTAATCTCATTTCGTGCCTTGGCCTTTTTTAATTTTGTCCTTATATATTTGTGGGGGTCTTTTTATATTCATCCTTTGTAATCTGACCGAGTTTCCACTTCCTGTGAGACTCTTTTTTCAGATCATTGAAGATCTCCTGGTTAAGCCAGAGTGGTCTCTTGCCATACTTCCTATATTTCTTATGCAGTGGGATATCTTGCTCTTATGCCCTTAATTATGTCTCTCTGAAAAACTGCCAACTCTCTCAAACTGTTTTATTCCCCTTAGACTTGCTTCCTATTGGATCTTATCTACCAACTCCTTGAGTTTGCTAAAGTCTGCCTTCTTGAAATCCATGATTTTTATTAAAAAGAAAAGGAGTACTTGTGGCACCTTAGAGACTAACCAATTTATTTGAGCATAAGCTTTCGTGAGCTACAGCTCACTTCATCGGATGCATCCGATGAAGTGAGCTGTAGCTCACGAAAGCTTATGCTCAAATAAATTGATTAGTCTCTAAGGTGCCACAAGTACTCCTTTTCTTTTTGCGAATACAGACTAACACGGCTGTTACTCTGAAACCTATGATTTTTATTGTGTTATTTTCCCTTCTACCATTCCTTAGAATCATGAACTCTACCATTTCATGATCACTTTCACCCAAATTGCCCTCCACTTTCAAATTCTCAACCAGTTCCTTCCTATTTGTCAAAATCAAATCTAGAAGAGCATCTCCCCTAGTATCTTTCTCCATCTACTGAACTAAAAAAATGTCTCCAATACATTTCAAGAACTTTTTAGATAATCTGTGCCCTGCTGTATTATTTTCCCAACAGATGTCTGAGTAGCTGGAGTCCCCCCGCAACACCACCAAGTCGTGTGCTTTGGATGATATTGTTAGTTGTTTAAAAAAAGCCTCATCCACCTATTCTTCCTGGTTGATGATCTGTAGTAGACCCCTACCATGACATCACCCTTGGGTTTGTTTTTGGTTTTTTTTTTTACCCCTTTTATCCTTACCCAGACACTTTAAACAAGTGTGTCTCTTATTTCCATCTTAATCTTGGTACAAGTACATACATTTTTAATATAAGGCAACACCTCCTCCCTTTTTTCCCTACCTGTCCTTCCTGACCAAGCTGTACCCATCTATACACATATTCCAATTCCATGCTTATTGTCCCACCAAGTTCTGTTTGCCATCTGTGTCATAGTTATGTTTATTTATTGGTATTTCAAGTTCCTCCTGTTTATTCCCTACATTTCTTGCATTGATATACAGACATCTAAGATGCTGATTTGATTCCCCACCCCCCACTTTCTAGTCTCTCGTCTTTCCTTTATCCCTGCTATAATGGCCAATGCTCTCCCCAGATTCCGACACCATATCTTTTTATAAGTGTATGACACACTATACTTATATAAAAAGAGATGTAAATATTAGCCACCCGTTGCTGAACACCCTTCTCCAGCACTATCTGCTCTTATGCTCACACTTGATCCTTTATAACTGATATGTACTTTATAGTGTAGATTGCTCAGAGTAGATAGGTCTTTCTTTCTTATTGTGTCGTTAAATCAACATCACATTATATTATTATTTGTATTCCTATAGTGCCTAAGAGTTCTATTCATGGACCAGAACTCCACTGTGCTAGACACTGTGCAAACACAGAATAAAAAGAAGGTCCCTGAACATAAGAACGGCCAGACTGGGTCTGACAAAAGGTCCATCTAGCCCAGTACCCTGTCTTCTGAAAGTGGCCAATGCCAGGTGCCCCAGAGGGAATGAAGAAGAACAGGTAATCATCAAGTGATTCATCCCCTCACCCATTCCCAGCTTCTGGCAAACAGAGACTGGGGACACCATTCCTGCCCATCGTGGCTAATAGCCATTGATGAACCTATCCTCCATGAACTTATCTAGTTCTTTTTTGAACCCTTAAGAAGCTTACAATTTAAGATTGCCCCAAGAAGCTTACAATTTAAGTAGACAGACAACATCCTGTGAGACTATGGAAAGTCTACGGGAAGACTCATTTTATCTGCCTTCCATACTTCTCACTAAATTTCATATTCTTAGCAAGTTTCCCGTTTTCACCTATTAAGACACTGTATTCCTAGAATTAAGATTGATAAAAACAGAATGCATCTCTCATGCATCATTTAATTTTGTCATTGAATTAAACAAGGCAGACATCACTACACTTTATACAAATTAATCTTTGATGTATGGTTAGGATGCTAGCCTGGGACTTAGGAGAGCTGGGTTCATCTCCCTGCTACCACTTACTTAGTTTCTCTGTGCCTCAGTTCCCTGTCTGTAAAATGGGAATGGTACTTTCCTACCAGGGGAGTTGTGAGAATAAATACATTAAAACTTATGAACTGCTCAGACACTACAGTAATTGAGCCTTGCTAGACACACCTAATCTGGATTTAAATGCCTCCGATTGTCATTCCTCATACAGGTTTCTGTCCTGGGCAGCTCAGTTATGCATCTATAAAGCATTATCTTACCGCGCAAATTGAAGATATTAATGAACACCCAAGATACAAAGCGCACAGGTGGAAAATCTTTAGTTTGACTGCTACCTGAAAGGAGTCCTATAGGTATTAATGCTGTAACCAAAACACACACTTGTTCGTTCCAGCTCATGTTTATGGCACTCTGACAATGCAGTAATATGGTCCATAGAAATGCCTAGATTAGATATAGGGCTTGTCTACATGGGACAGTTTTACCGGTTATATCGGTTATATACTTATACTTATCTTATTCAAGTATAAATGTGTCTTTTTCTGGTGTAGCTTAAACCTCTTCCCAAGCAGCACAAAAAGAAAAAAGAAAAAGAAAACTGTTACTATTTGCTGCTGTGGAGACAAAGAAACAGGAGCAGAAGGGACCATGGATGCCAAAACACTATTCCGCATCCATGAGCTGCAGAGAGGAGAGCAGCCCAGATGTCCAGAACCGTAGGAGATGCTGGACTACAGAAAGCCAAGAGGAGGTGCCAAATTGAGGGGTAGATCCTAAGCTTACCCTAAACCATGTTAGAAAGAAGTGCAGGCAAAGGTGGAGGATGGGGCTTGCTTGCTCACTCTGGCCCAGTGTTAAACTGTTGCACCCTGGATAAATAATAAAAGAATCATTAGGCCAGAGGGCAAACATTAGAATGACTCTGTAGCCTGATGGTTAGAGCACTCAACAGGAAGGTGGAAGGCCCAGAATCAAGTCCCGCTATTCCAGTTACTTTTAAAAATAATTTAATCACCACGGAACAGCTTCAACAGGAGAGACTAAAGGAGCCCTACATCAGAATATCCTATTGCCAAGTGGTTAGGGCACTCACCTGAGGGGTGGCAGATCCCAGTTCAAATCCCTTCCCCCCCTCAGGTAGATCCCAGGTGAGTACCTTAACTACTTGGCTAAAAGTTATGGAGGAAGTTCTGGCACCCCCCACTATATTTCTAGCATTTCACGTAAGCTTCTATATATGGGCTCGATCCAGCAAGTGAGGTCTGAACACCCTTACTGGATGAGGCCTCACAGGCAAGTTAGGCAAAGGATTGCCTATCTTCCTCTTGTTTGTGCATTGAACTGAGGCTTAGGAGTCTAGCTGCCTGACAAGGGGCTGCAGTGCACCGGCTTAGAGGTAGAAACAGGCACTTAGGGAACTTTTGCTGCAAAAATTTAGGCATTGGGCAGGTTTAGGCACCTCAGGGTTTGGGGGTCAATGAACAGCAGTTTTCTGAATCCCAATGGGATGTAGACAGCTAAGTCCTTTTGTGAATCTAGCCCATCTAGTCATCACTGGTTTAATGATTCCTTGACTATCTTTCTGATTTAAATTCTTTTGGGCGGGATTTTGATTTAAAGTTTAAAAATTAGCTTTGCAGACATGATTTTACTCATGAGTTGTTTTCTCCAGACATGTTTTAAGTTATAGATATTCTGACAGTTTTACCACAGTGCAAACTGCAACAGTACTTTTAACCATTATAGGCCAGATGCAAATTTTTATTAGAAGCAAATTTAAGACTAAAATTTTGCAGAGTTCAATTTTTGATTCTACAGGTTAAAAAAAAAGACAGAAAATGAAAGGTTTAATACATGTGACACCAGTTAGCTTGACCTACTACACAACAATGTACTGAGCAACGATCATCTTTATCAATGTCTGAATAAATGAATCCCCATCTCGTGAGAGGCATGTTGGCATATCAGTAAATTGCAAATGTAGCAGAGGTATGGAGAAATGACTGACATGTTATCATTCTGATGGGACTCTCAGTCCCAGATGTCAGCTCCCTCACATGAAAACATTGAGAACACCACGTGCTTTTGAAAATGTATACCCCAAAAGGTGGCAGCAGCAGAATGGAACACAAGCCTGACCCTCCCCCATTACCAATCATATGCTACCTGCTCAAATTAATTGCTGGACTTCCAATTAAATATGGATTGCACAAAAGGCAATGATTCCAAAAGTAGTAAGTAATTTAAATAGAAAATAATTTAAATAGAAAGTATTTAACATATGCCAAAAAAATTCATGTGCCAAAAATCAAACATCACAAAAAGTAACATCCAGACACTGAAAGGAGGTGTGGATGAGTGTCTTAAGTTCTTAAGAGCAACAGAATTTCAGACCATTCAGTCATGTGCACTGTCACCTTAAAGCCAGTGGCTGATGTGAAAGCCTCCCTTTGTGGAAAGGGTCCAAGTGATGACAAACTGGCCCAGGAGAACTCAGCATGGACTTAGCCTTTCACAATGGAGCCTTCACCTGCTTCCCAAACAAGATGTTTCTTGTGTAAGGAAGCTCTAAGCTCTCTCTGGGTCAGACAGCAGAATAAGGAAAGCTGAAACCAAGCAGACCTATGGGAGCCTAATCCCAAGGCACTAGCTTTTGCTGCTGTATCATCTGCACCAAAACCTATCTACATCTGATACCAGACCAGACCTACACCTTTGTCCACCAAGTTTCTAAGTTCCTGGTATTTTTTGTTGGATAGAGATTTGACCAAGTTAGGTCTTCTTCTTTAAAATAATGTAATCCGTTTGGCCATGAAAGCCTAATAATCTATTATTAAAGGTAAGGAGTACTTGTGGCACCTTAGAGACTAACCAATTTATTAGAGCATAAGCTTTCGTGAGCTACAGCTCACTTCATCAGATGCATATCGTGGAAACTGCAGCAGACTTTATATATACACAGAGAATATGAACCAATACCTCCTCCCACCCCACTGTCCTGCTGGTAATTTAGAACAACGCTTCCTCAGCTCTCGTCCCCTAAAGCCCCTACTCTACTTGCGCTATATTGATGACATCTTCATCATCTGGACCCATGGAAAAGAAGCCCTTGAGGAATTCCACCATGATTTCAACAATTTCCATCCCACCACCAACCTCAGCCTGGTCCAGTCCACACAAGAGATCCACTTCCTGGACACTACAGTGCTAATAAACAATGGTCACATAAACACCACCCTATACTGGAAACCTACTGACCGCTATTCCTACCTGCATGCCTCCAGCTTTCACCCTGACCACACCACACGATCCATCGTCTACAGCCAAGCTCTGTGATACAACCGCATTTGCTCCAACCCCTCAGACAGAGACAAACACCTACAAGATCTCTGTCAAGCTTTCTTACAACTACAATACCCACCTGCAGAAGTAAAGAAACAGATTGATAGAGCCAGAAGAGTTCCCAGAAGTTACCTACTACAGGACAGGCCTAACAAAGAAAATAACAGAACGCCACTAGCCATCACTTTCAGCCCCCAACTAAAACCCCTCCAACGCATTATTAAGGATCTACAACCTATCCTAAAGGATGACCCAACACTCTCACAAATCTTGAGAGACAGGCCAGTCCTTGCCTACAGACAGCCCCGCAACCTGAAGCAAATACTCACCAACAACCACATACCACACAACAGAACCACTAACCCAGGAACGTATCCTTGCAACAAAGCCCGTTGCCAATTGTGCCCACATATCTATTCAGGGGACACCATCACAGGGCCTAATAACATCAGCCACACTATCAGAGGCTCGTTCACCTGCACATCCACCAATGTGATATATGCCATCATGTGCCAGCAATGCCCCTCTGCCATGTACATTGGTCAAACTGGACAGTCTCTACGTAAAAGAATAAATGGACACAAATCAGATGTCAAGAATTATAACATTCATAAACCAGTCGGAGAACACTTCAATCTCTATGGTCACGCAATCACAGACATGAAGGTCGCTATCTTAAAACAAAAAAACTTCAAATCCAGACTCCAGCGAGAAACTGCTGAATTGGAATTCATTTGCAAATTGGATACTATTAATTTAGGCTTAAATAGAGACTTGGAGTGGCTAAGTCATTATGCAAGGTAGCCTGTTTCCTCTTGTTTTTTCCTCCCCCCCCCCCCCCCCCGATGTTCTGGTTTAACTTGGATTTTAACTTGAAGAGTGGTCAGTTTGGATGAGCTATTACCAGCAGGAGAGTGAGTTTGTGTGTGTATGGGGGTGGGGGGGGATGTGAGAAAACCTGGATTTGTGCAGGAAATAGCCCAACTTGATTGTCATGCACATTGTGTAAAGAGTTGTCACTTTGGATGGGCTATCACCAGCAGGAGAGTGAATTTGTGTGGGGGGGTGGAGGGTGAGAAAACCTGGATTTGTGCTGGAAATGGCCCACCTGATGATCACTTTAGATAAGCTATTACCAGCAGGACAGTGGGGTGGGAGGAGGTATTGGTTCATATTCTCTGTGTATATATAAAGTCTGCTGCAGTTTCCACGATATGCATCTGATGAAGTGAGCTGTAGCTCACGAAAGCTCATGCTCTAATAAATTGGTTAGTCTCTAAGGTGCCACAAGTACTCCTTTTCTTTTTGCGAATACAGACTAACACGGCTGTTACTCTGAAACCTATTATTAAAGGTGGCACTTGCAGATTGGTAACACAATGCACAAAAGAAACCCAACACTACAGATCATTACCATGTGAGCAGCAACTGTTCCTTTGAGCCATTGTTGCCTCTATCACCACTATCTAGATGTGAGTGCTAGTTTCTGTGCAAAAAAACCCTCCAGCCACTCCTCATTCAGAGTTAGATGAATGCTTCAAATTTAGCACTGATGACTTAATACAGGGGTGGGCAAACTACAGCACGGGAGCTGCATCCGGCCCTCCAGACGTTTTAATCCTACCCTTGAGTTCCGTGCAATTCCTGGAAGCAGCAGCATGTCCCTGCTCCGGCTCCGACATGTAGGGGCAGCCAGGGGGCTCTGCACACTGCTCCCACCCCAAGCAATGGGGCAGCACACACTGTCTGGCCGTGCCTCCGCGTAGGAGCCGGAGGGGGAACATGCTGCTGGTTCTGGGAGCTGCTTGAGGTAAGCGCCGCCTGGAGCCTCCACCCCTGACCCCCTCCCGTACCCGAACCCCCTGCCCCAGGCCTGATCCCCCTCCTGCCCTCCGAACCCCTCGGTACCATCCCAGAGAGCTCTCCTGCACCCCCAACCCCTTATCCCCAGCCCTAGCCCAGAGCCCGCACCCCCAGGCAGAACCCTCACCCCCTCCCGCACCCCAACCCCGAATTTTGTGAGCATTCATGACCCGCCACACAATTTCCATACCCATATATGGCCCTCGGGCCAAAAAGTTTTCCCACTCCGGCTTAATGGAAGCCTCAGAGAGGACACTGTGATGAGCAGGTCACCCAGTATATACTCAAATCACTGTCTTTATCTCTGCCTCAAAAACATGAACGCAGAAGGGATAAATCTGGGACTTTTGTAACTATACTGGCTGGGAATTGTGACAATGAGTTGCTAGCTCTCTTTCAATGGCTCAACACCTTCTGCAGAGATTCTGTTTCATCAGATAAGCTAGCATGCCTGAAGGATGACTTGAGAGCCATTCCCAATGTTTTCTTAGACTCGTGAGTGACATCTGCAAGTAACTTTAGCCTCCCTTGAGTTTTCAGCCAACTCCAAGGCAAATGATGCAACAGAGATGGTTGTCTGCCACCAACATAAACCAGCCACAAGGACATGGTTTGTAAGCTACAAAACAGTTCTCCATCCTTCTTAGGTGTTGATCAGTTTGGCATCCTATAAACACAAAGTGCTGAGGTGAATCATCAGAACTGCTGCAGACACAGACCTCAAGATTCAAGCAGGGGTCCCAGATGCCAAAAAAAAAAAAAAAAAAGGGGGGGGGGGAATAATCCAGCTGGTGTTGAGAATACCAGAAACACTGACACAGGCCCAATGAAACCCTAATTGAATGCAAAGAAACACAGGAACCAAACCAGGCAGTGAAGTACTAACATCAGCTTTCTCTCTGCAGCCATCAGCAGCAATGTAGAAGCACAGGTCATGAAACACCAGCTCCGCTGAGTTGGTCACTGTGATGGGCAGTGTTTCTGTACTTCCTTATACAGTGACTGTACTAAACATGTTTCTCCTTTTCCACGCCTTACTGCTTATTGGCTATTTACATTGGTTTATACTGTTCACATGGTAATAGACATGAACAGAAAAGAGAGTAACAACATTAGTGCTCTCTCTTGGTCAGTCCTTATTTTACCTTGATCACCAGGTAAAAGCATCAATCCCAATTCATGAACACTCACACTTTTTTTTTTTAAATTCCCTCCAGTAAAAAGGAAAATTTCAAAGGAGTTTAGAAACTTCACAGATCAAGTTTGTAATTCTGCAAGACCTACCTTAATGTATATCTACTCCTCAAAGACCTATCAATAGTTATTCACTATGAAATTCAAAACTCACAAATTAATCACCATAACTTGCAAAAAATATTTTTAATTATTTCTCACTGAGAAAAACAGTTTTGGAGTTTTTAAGACTAAGCTACTCCCTGCCCTCCTCCCCCATGATATTACAGAAAAGGGTGGAAATTTTTCAAAAAATAATTTAACTTTTCCCCCTAATTCTTGTCTCAAAGCATATCATCTAATTAACATCAATTTCGTATAAAAAACAATTCCCTTGAAACCTAGCTAAGAATAGTCATTAATTTTCGTTGTTGCTGCTTTGGTTTTGTTTGTTTTTAAAGATGGGTGGGGAGGAGATCAACAGTAGGTTTATAATGGAAACTTTTTAAAAAAACCTTAACTGTTGAGTCATGAAAATCTTTTAGGAATGATTTTTAACAAAACACCCCAAGCCATACATTAAAGGAGTTAAGAGTTTCAGTACAAAGCTTCCATTTTGTTAGCAACAGTTTCCTTTTCACCATTACTGAACAATAGGAAATACTATGGTTCCATTAAAGGTTAGTAACATTACAATGAATGAATATAATTTCTTGTCTTTAATAAACAAAAATGGTAAATGGGAGAGCAAAAAGAAAATGTTACAACTGCAAAATCAAAAAGCATATTACTATAAAAAGTTTTTTTAAAAAAATCAGTCATATAGGATTCAGTTTAAAAATCTATGCCCCTTAAGTATTTGGAACAGAATGCATTTGTTACTAGGCAACCACCTGGTTGTGTAATTTTATAAATGAGATTAATTCTGCCACTGACTCCAAGGGCTTAAAATACTCTGATCTCACCATTCTCCACTTACAGCACTTTTACAAAAATCAAGAAGTATGCTGAAAAAAAAAAATGAAGAACAATGTTTTCATACTATCTTGCCATGGTTTAGGAGCCATGATCATTTTCCCTCAGCCAGCATGCTAAGTATGTGTTATGTTGCCTCTCAAAGGCTTAAATCTTGAAAGTTAATTAGAGAAGTATCACAGTCCTGTGCAACCCCATGTTAATACTCATGAATGACAAAGTTGCAAAACACATGGTAAGCCTATTGTTGTTCCTTAATATTTAACGTGTTTATTGTGGACATGCCTATGGGCCGACCAGACGTGAGGGCCCCATTATGCTAGGCATTGTTCAGATACCTATCCCGAAGATATTATAATCTAAATAGACATGACGAACACAAGATGGGGAAGAGGTACAAAACACACATACACAGTGAACAACACTATGGCAGCAAATGTCACGTTAGTTCCACATTGTTTTGGTTTTTGGATGGGTTTACTTAGGAGGGATCAGTTATTGGAAAGAAAAGGGAAGGGTATTGGGGGAGGGAGTAGAAAAGAGAGTCAGGTGTGGAGTGAAGTTAAGGTGAAGAGACTGTGAGCTTGTCTACACAAACACTTAGTTCCTGGCAAGCTAGGGTGTAAATCTACCCAGCACTAATCTACCATGCACTTGGACCATGCTGACAACACTAACAGTTCTCTAATGCAGCGGTTCTCAAACTGTGGGACGAGCCTCCCAAGGGAGGCACGGGAAAGTGTCAAGGAAGATGTGAGCTGTGTGTTTTTTTTTTTAAAAGCTCAGGTGGCTGGGACTCATGCAGAAGGGCCATGCACATCCAGGAGGCAGGGGAAAAGGAGACAACTGGAGCCCCACCGAACTGGAAGTGACAGCTGGAGCACCGCCATCTGGGTTCTCCTCCTCCTACCCCAATCCCTCACCAGAAGGCAGCCCAGACTCAGACTCTTCTCCCACATCCAATCCCTCACCAGAAGGCTCTCCTTCCCCCAACCCCCATCCTGCACCTGGAGGCGGCAGGGCTCCAGCAGTTAGCGATAGAGTGGCAGCAAAAGACGAGAAGGAAGGGTGGCAATGAGGTGCTAAATCTCACTTTTCACACTCCCGCCCTTACTTCTGTACTGCTGCTGGTGCAGCGTTGCCTTCAGAGCTGGGTGGCGGTATATGCACTTGGGAAGGCGGGATTAAATGACTACAGGCACAAAGAACAGGGGGGCGGGGCTTAAATTCATTTGAGAACTACCGCCCTACTGCATTTAGATTAACTCCTGTTTTCAAAGTGGGGTAGATCAAAGCACATTACGAACTGTTGGGGCGCGCATCAGCAGGATACACACAGACACTCAATGTGCAGCAGGCTAGTGAAGGGTAGATTTACACCCCAGCTTGCCACAAACTAAATGTTCATGTAAATAAGCCCAGTCAGGAAGAGGGAGCAGGAGGTTTGGACCCCTCACCAGCAGCAGAGGAGAGAGAACGTCTAGTCAAACTGGAAAATTCTCTAATTTTCCAAAAATAATTTCCTTTGCTACTTCTGCCCCTACTGGCTGCAGTTTCTGGGCTTGTCTTCACAGTGAGGTAATATGCTCTCAGGGGTGTGATTTCTGAAGTGCACTTACAGGCTGTACATGAATTAATCTGTGTAGACCTTGCTGGTGCACATTAAAGCGTTCCCTAGCATGCTTTAACATAGCTCAGACCAATTAATGTGCAGCATATTAATGCTCTTAGAAATTGTACCCCCGAAGAGAGCATTAGACAACCATGTAAGTAAAAGCTCTGTCTGGTTGCTTTCTGGCTACCAACTGATCCTAGTACCCCGAGCGTTGAGGGTATCTCTTCTGCAAAATTCTGGATCTGAGTGGTGCTGGAAAGTGGCGAGGGGCGCGGCCTGGCTGGATCCTGCCCACTATAGCAGTTCCTGTTTCAGCTGCTTCTTCCCCTACCAGAAGGAGTATGTTCCTTAACTTGTGAACAAAAAGGAAAGATGGACTCTGTGATGCAATGCAACCGCAGTAGGTCTCAGACTCATTTTTATAAGTAGCAAAATACTGTCTAATGTATTGGTCTTCTCAAAAAGCACATAACCTAATCAGGATCTGGATTTTAATTTTTAATTCATCTTAGATTCAGAGGAATGTAGGGCTGAAAGAGACCTTGAGAGGTCAAAGTCCAGCCCCCTGCACTGAGCAGAACTGAGTACACCTAGACAATCTCTGACAGGTGTTTTTCTAACCTGTTCTTAAAAGCTTCCAAGGACAGGGATTCCACAACCTCCCTGGAAGCCTGTTCCAGTGTTTTAACTTTCCTTACAGTTGGAAAGATTTTCCTGTCACCTGCCTTGCTGCAGATTAAGCCCATTACTTCTTGTCCCCCCGTCAGTGGACTTGGAGAACAGTTGATCACTTTATAAGATCCTTTAACATATCTGAAGACTATAAACAGGTCCGCACTCAGTCTTCTTTTCTCAAGAATACACATGTTGGGTTTTTTTTTTAACTACATCTTTCTTAAAATGTGGCATCCAGAACTGGACACAGTACTCCAGCTGAAGCCCCCCCAATACCAACTAGAGTGGGACAATTACTTCCAGTGACTTACTAAGAGTAAGTGACTTACTTACCTAAGAGTTATATTAGCCTTTTTTTTGCAAGTGCATCATACTGTTGGCAAATATTCAATTTGTGATCCACTAAGTATAGTACTTCTCACTTGTCTTTATTGACTTTGTCTTCATCTTGCTGATTTCAGACCAATTCTCCAGTTTCTCAAGGTCGTTTTGAATTCTAATCCTGTCCTTCAAACAGCCAGCAACCCCACCCACCTTCGTGTCATCCACATATTTTATAAGCATGCTTTCCTACACCATTATTCAAGTCATTAATGAAAATATTGACTACTAACAGACCCAGGACAGACTCCCACAGGACCCCATTAGATACATCTTTCCAGTTTGACAGTGAACCAGTTATAATTATTCTGAGTATCGTTTTTCATCCAGTAGTGCACCCACATTACAGTAATTTCATCTAGGCCACATTTCCCTCATTTGCTTATGAGAATGTCACATGGGACTTTGTCAACAGCCTTACTAAAATAAATATATATTATATCTATAGATTGCCCCCTTCCACTAAGTTTGTACCCTGTGAAAGAAAGACATTAGGTTGGTTTTGCATGATTTGTCTCTTGACAAATCCATGTTAGCTATTCCATAATACCCTATTATCCTCTAGGTGCTTACAAACTGACTGTTTAATCTTTTGTTCCAGTATTTTTCCTGGTATCAAAGTTGGACTGACCGGTCCATAATTCCGAGTCCTCTTTGCTCCCCTTTTTAAAGGCAGGTGTCATGCTTGTCCTTATTCATTCCTCAACAGCTTCACTTGTCCTCCATGAGTTCCCAAAGATAATTGCTAACTGTTTCATGATTGCTTCAGCTAGCTCCTTAAATACCCTATGGTAAATGTCATTACACCCTGCTGACTTGAATACCTCTAATTTATCTAAACATTTTTTAATCTATTCTTTCCCATTCTAGTTTGTGTTCCTTCTTTCCTTAGAATAGCAGGAATATTCCAGAAGACTGGAAGATTGCTAATGGGCCAATATTCAGAAAGGGAAAGGAGGATTACCCAGGCTTGGCGGCCTTTTTTTAATTGTAGGCAAAGAGACCCTGTTTGGGATAAAAAATGCCATGGGGAGAAGGGGTAACTGAGATAAGGTGATAATAAGATAAGGTGAGATAGTGGTGGAGGAGAGAGACTGGGGCAAGGACAGGTTGGAGAAGATGGGGCAGAATGGGTCAAACTTATGGGATACAGGCAGAAAGGTCTGTGACCACTACAACACACTCCCCTCCAGAACCAGAGATTGCTGTGTACCACTGTTCTTCTACTCTCAGCAAATATTTATGAAACCCATAGGCAATGTATTTCATCCCACTTTAACGATGGTCTACACAAACATAACTTACTACTGCTATCAGAAAAGGAGTACTTGTGGCACCTTAGAGACTAACACATTTATTTGAGCATAAGCTTTTGTGAGCTGTTCTTTTTGCGGATACAGACTAACACTGCTCCTACTCTGAACACTGCTATCAGTTACTTCATTAACTCAAATAGCAGTGTTCTGAGTGGTGAATCTCAAGGTTCCAGCCTTGCTGATAGCCTATGTGGGTGTAAATATGATGCCACATAATGGAATTTTAGTGGGAGGGTTCAGTTGGCTTTATTAGAAACCTAGGAAATTTATATTTTAAGGATATGCTCACTCTGGAGGATTTGAGAATGCTTATTTCCCTTTTTTCTGTGGGGGGAAAAGCATAGCAAATACAGCCTAACATCTAAAAATCACAGGTGCTCCTGAGAGTCAAGGGAGACAAACAGGGAGCCTGCCTGCCTGTTATAAGTACACTCCTAACAAACGTTAGAAAATAAATTTTCTAAATGTTTTGAATACAATACAGACGTGATATCAGGGTAGAAGAATGTTCACCCAAAAGCATCATCTTTGACATTTTCCTTTACTACAACTAAAATCATAAACACTGTCTATTCCAGTTGTCTCAACCAATGATTATGACCTAATTTAGTTGTTCCAAGTGTAGATAACAAGAAGTTGATCTAGCATATTTATGCTGAGCATATGTTTGGATGAAAGAAATATCAAAAGAAGTGCTTAATGTTGCAGGAACACAGACAGATTTATTATTATTATTAAAGAGATATACATTGGAGATTTTTAGTACAAACCAGTTTTTTAAAACTCCTACTCAAAGGATTTGAGAGGCACTAAGCAGAAAATTATTCTGAGCAACTGATATTCTGAATGACTACCTAAACATCCTGAATCATATTACAGGTCTCAAGTGTTTTTGATAAAAAATAACTTACAGCAAGAAAGGTGAATGAGAACACCAACAACTGTGTTCTCCCTCACTTTTAAAATTACCTCAAAGCTCATTTTATTGATTTTGCTCCTTTGGCCAAAAGACCTGTATTAAGATGAGGATGTACATAGTAGGATTTTTACATACAAGGTACATATTAGGATTATTTTTTGCAAGCCTTACAATATTGTGTATTATATTGACTAGGATTATTATTAATTCTACAATTTCAATGTGATAGAGTAAACTGCCTAAAGAGATTTGTATCTGTCTTCAGTTGTATTGAAGCTGGCTGAAAAATTTCTAATTTTTTTTTTTTTTTTTTTTTTTTGTCAAAAATGAGGACAAGTTTGTTTCACCAAAATGTTTTGACCAATTCTAGGTACTCTGTGTTCAGTTTTATTCAATTATTGACAGGATTTTATAATTTATTTTCATTTTAGTTGTTTAATCTGTGATTCATTTGGGAAAGAGGGAGAATCACAAAAACTCAAATTCTATTCCCACTGTTCAGCTAAGAATTAGTGTAATATCCAGTATGTCTTTTGTGAAGGAGCTACCTCCCTAAGTAGCAAAAGTGTCAAGAAGCCATCAACATCTCTGGATAATGATGACCAGATTCTTCAGAATATGCATCACCAATTCAGAAAACAGTTCAACTGATCTTTTAAACCAATATGCTAAATAGATATTACAGAGCTGTAGAAATTTTGATTAAAAAGGTTTAAACATTTTGATTTTACATCTGTGTTATGCTCAAGACTACATAAAACTTTAAACATCAAAGTTACAAAATAGTTTCAAAGAACTCTTTTGATGTTATATCCACAGTATATCAACAGAGCTCAAAGCAATTTTTTCCACTAAAAAGAGTTTAGTAAAGTCAATTTAAATCACTTGCAAAAACATTCTTCAAAAATTGAAACGTGCAAATGAAAAATGCATTAATGAGCTGTTCATTCTACTAGAGCTAAGATTATGTCAGCAATTCTATTATACATATCTTTTTTCAGGTGTTTCAATGTCACAGGTTTGGTACCCAGCACACCTGGTAAGGAGGGGCCCCCAAACATGGCCACAAGCCTTTTCTACACCCTCTCTAGCCTTAGGTGCAACTTAGGGCACAGCTCCTACTCTCCAGTGTAGCCCACCTGGGGATTCCCCCACACCAACACCATCTTTGGGTAGCTTGGCAAGTCAGCTTTGCAGATGTTTTACGCTGGTGGACTGGCACAAAGTAGCTGTAGCAGAGAAAGGGATTTGGCCAAATGTGTACAACTTCAAAAGAAAAATCCATTATCTATATCTAAATTACAATTAACATCCTTCCCCTCCTCTTTCTCCCTCTACTCACATTAAGGTCCAAAGTTTCAAGTGCCCTCTAATTTTGTGCACACCTAAATCCTCAATTCCTGGGTATCCAACTTCAGACAGTAAGTACTTAATCACTTACATTTCCAAGTTAAGTCAATGGAAGCTGTCTCTGAACCTTAGGTCCAAGTTGCCTTGTTTGGCAACAAAATCAGTGAACACTTTTGACAACTTCTTCCTTGATGCCTATGCACCGAGAATGTCTCCTCCCCCTGCAAAACCCCCACCTATTTTTGAAACTTGGTTATAGCTACAAAAGTAGTATGTAAAATAGGTAATACATATCGCAGTATGATAGGCAGGAAATTCTAGAATACATATTTTCTCCCTTCAGACCTCAATATAAAATCACTAACAAGGAAAATATATATAACAATATATATTTATAATATATATAATATATATATATAATATATATAATAATATATATAACAATATTATTAAATATTTAAAACAGGAATTGGTAAATGGTAAGCAATATTCTGGGCTATTTATCTGCAAGAGTTTCCTTATTTTCTAGGAAGCAATATGTGATTTGTTCCATGGGTAGTTATTGTTCAACAGTATGGATTGCAGATTTTTTAACTTCATGTGTAAAATGAATATATTTTAATAACAGTGTTGAACTTTCCATTCTTATCTTGTATGAGTAGCATTGCTATTAATCCCTCAAAACACTGGTGCATGATTAGATATGATTATGAATGCTATGTTTGTAGAGATTACATTGTTTGAACAGTCTAAGATGAAAAGAAATATCCATTTCAGAATTAGTTTGAGAAGGGCTGGAATGAAACTCGATCTTTATATGTTGGGGGATCCCTAAATACATTACTCCAATTAAAACATTTTAAGGTATCTTTCAATTCCTTGGAGTTAGCTGAGGAAGAGATGGTCTGTCCGCCCACTTAGTTAATAATTAAACTCACCAGCTGCCATCATATTGCTATGCTTCATAGTGCTTTTGATACACATTAAGGGCATAAATGTTAGCTATTATTAAGTAATAAACCCTAGTTTTTATTTTATCACAAGCCATCTAACCAATATGTTTTATCATGTATGCAGTCTAAAAATGTATGTATCCTATATATTCATTTCAGTCTACCATCTTTACTCATGTTGAGCAGCATCTTACTCAATGAGACAACATGACATAAAGGGCCAGATTCTGCCACCTTTAAATTAGTATATGATAATGGACAAACACATTCCATCCAGTTATTTTATAATGTAGCTTGTTTATAAAGATAAATGAGATGATTGCTAAAATATCTTTTTTTTAACGAAGCATAATCTTTAAAAAAAAATCCTTCGATATATCAAGTGAACAACCTTAAGTCCCAAAAAGAGGTTTTTGTCGGTAATTTTTGTAGAAGAAATGTTGGTCCTTCCCACATATGGTCTATCCTAGAATTTCAAGTAGTCCAATTTATGATAGGCTTAATTAAGTTTGACATCAGAAACTACAGGTAGACAAGCAAACATTTATTTTTGTGCAAGGGTGGTGGCATTCCTTGATTCAGGCTTTAGGGTTTTAGTTCATGTGTTACTGTAAGGCTGGTCATGTTCAAAAGGCCTTACAGTAGATTCCAGAATACCAGTCACTATTCAAATTCGTAGTAGTGGCAGCAAAGCAGTTCTGCTTAAGGCAGAATTGCAGGTGGTCTACTGCCCCTTATAGCTTCAGTTTGGAGCAAAAGGAAAGTATCTGCATAGGCATGGAACAGACACTACTTTATAGAAATATCCAATCTTAGGTGCATGGTGCCCATGCATACTCACATGTGGAACACACATGGGGACCAGCACTTAAAGAAGAACCAGTCAGTATTTAGATTTATAGGAGTGACAGCAAGGCTCTCTTCTTTAAGGCATTATTCCCAGTTGTCTTCTGGGAAGATTTTAGTGTAGGGACTCTAGTTCTTAATTAAAGAACAACGAGTCAGACAGGGTACTAGCAAGGATTGATTTTCAACTGAAGCAAGGAAGAAGTCAGCTCAACTTCACATCACCCAAAAACAGGTCAGCTTGGTTGAGATATCAAGATTGTGCTGAATGAGAGGAGCAAAGTAGAAGTTTGCCCTGTGCAGACATTAAAAGCATTCATCACAATTCAGCCTTTGGGTCCAGGACCTTTGTTCATCCACAAAGATGAGATTTTTTTTTTTTAATTTAAAAACATGTTTCAGTTCACAGCAGTGATGAAGAAAAGTCAAGTTTCTCAGTTTGCCTTCAAAAGACTTTGACTCCTATTCATTTAGAACCAGGTCAGCTACATTCTCTGAAATGTTATGAAAGGCAGCAGATGAGATACATAATATTGGACACTTGCAATCACAAGTCTTTAGGTCTCAGATTCAGCCTCCTCAAGGTAATAATATTTGAACTGGAACTTTCACGGCTGAACACGCTATTGTTTGTTCTTCTTCAGGATCCAGCAGCAAAGCCTGACCTATAGCTATCTGTATATGTGGGCTTATTATTATTCACTGGGTTCACAAAAGGGCATTTCACCTCCAGCTAGGCTTCCCCAATTTGGCTGCCTGAGAGGACAGAGAAGGAGGGACACTATGGAAAAAGTGAGTGAACCTTCATTAACTCTATGGCAGGCTGTTCTCACGCACAGAATATCAGGGCTGGAAGGGACCTCAGGAGGTCATCTAGTCCAACCCCCTGCTCAAAGCAGGACCAATCCCCAATTAAATCATCCCAGCCAGGGCTTTGTCAAGCCTGACCTTAAAAACCTCTAAGGAAGGAGATTCTACCACCTCCCCAGGTAATTCATTCCAGTGCTTCACCACCCTCCTAGTGAAAACGTTTTTCCTAATATCCAACCTAAACCTCCCCCACTGCAACTTGAGACCATTACTCCTTGTGCCGTCATCTGCTACCAGAGAGAACAGTCTAGATCCATCCTCTTTGGAACCCCCTTTCAGGTAGTTGAAAGCAGCTATCAAATCCCCCCTCATTCTTCTCTTCTGCAGACTAAACAAACCCAGTCCCTCAGCCACTCCTCATAAGTCACGTGTTCCAGGCCCCTAATCATTTTTGTTGCCTTCCGCTGGACTCTTTCCAATTTTTCCACATTCTTCTTGTTGTGTAGGGCCCAAAACTGGACACAGTACTCCAGATGAGGCCTCACCAGTGTCAAATAGATGGGAACGATCACGTCCCTCGATATGCTTGCAATGCCCCTACATACACTGCCCAAAATGCTGTTGGCCTTATTGGGAACAAGGGCACACTGTTGACTCATATCCAGCTTCTCGTCCACTGTAACCCCTAGGTCCTTTTCTGCAGAACTGCTGCCTAGTCATTCGGCCTTTAGTCTGTAGCGGTGCATGGGATTCTTCCATCCTAAGTGCTCTTGTCCTTGTTGAACTTCATCAGATTTCTTTTGGCCAATCCTCTAATTTGTCTAGGTCCCTCTGTTTCCTAACCCTACCCTCCAGCATATCTACCACTCCTCCCAGTTTAGTGTCATCTCCAAATTTGCTGAGGGTGCAGTCAGCGCCATTCTCCAGATCATTAATGAAGATATTGAACAAAACTGGCCCCAGGACCGACCCTTGGGGCACTCCACTTGATACCAGCTGCCACCTAGACATGAAGGCATTGATCACTACCCACTGAGCCCGACGATCTAGCCAGCTTTCTATCCACCGTATAGTCCATTCATCCAGCCCATACTTCTTTAACTTGCTGGCAAGAATACTGTGGGAGACCGTATCAAAAGCTTTGCTAAAGTCAAGGAATAACGAATTCACTGCTTTCCCCTCAACCACAGAGCAAGTTATCTCATCATAGAAGGCAATCAGATTAGTCAGGCATTACTTGCCTTTGGTGAATCCATACTGACTGTTCCTAATCACTTTCCTCTCCTCTAAGTGCTTCAGAATTGATTCCTTGAGGACCTGCTCCATGATTTTTCCAGGGACTGAGCTGAGACTGACTAGCCTGTAGTTTCCCGGATCCTCCTCCTTCCCTTTTCTAAAGATGGGCTATATTAGCCTTTTTCTAGTCATCCGGGACCTCCCCCAATCGCCAAGAGTTTTCAATGATAATGGCCAATGGCTCTGCAATCACAGCCGCCAACTCCTTTAGCGCTCTCGGATGCAACGCATCCGGCCCCATGGTCTTGTGCTCGTCCAGCTTTTCTACATAGTCCCGAACCACTTCTTTCTCCAGAGAGGGCTGGTCATCTCCTTCCCATGCTGGGCTGCCCAGTGCAGTAGTCTGGGAGCTGACCTTGTTCGTGAAGACAGAGGCAAAAAAAGCATTGAGTACATTTGCTTTTTCCACATCCTCTGTCACTAGGTTGCTTTCCTCATTCAGTAAGGGGCCCACACTTTCCTTGACTTTCTTCTTGTTGCTAGCATATCTGAAGAAACCTTTCTTGTTACTCTTAACATCTCTTGCTAGCTGCAACTCCAAGTGTGATTTGGCCTTCCTGATTTCACTCCTGCATACCTGAGCAATATTTTTATATTCCTCCCTTGTCATTTGTCCAATCTTCCACTTCTTATAAGCTTCTTTTTTGTGTTTAAGATCAGCAAGGATTTCACTGTGAAGCCAAGCTGGTCGCCTGCCATATTTACTATTCTTTCTACACATCGGGATGGTTTCTTCCTGTAACCTCAATAAGGATTCTTTAAAATACACCCAGCTCTCCTGGACTCCTTTCCCCCTCATGCTATTCTCCCAGGGGATCCTGCCCATCAGGAACTCACCCACTCCTCACAAACTATTGTTATTCACCTGGGGGAGAATGATTTAGACACAGGAAAGGGGTTAATTTGATCATCAGAATAAAGAGAGATGTCAGCCTCATTTCAGCTCTTTTCCCTGGATCTGTCTTTGTTTAGAGATGTTTCCAAGATAGGTTTGGTGAGGAATTGCCAGACCTGCCAAGATCAACCAGGCAAGATTGGAAGTGAACTGGGAAACTGCTAAGTATATTACAACAAAAGGGGATACAGTGGTTTCCCATACAGAGAGTAAACTTATCTCCCCAGAACTGCTGACAAATTCTATGAAAACACTGAAGTAGTAATGGAAATCAGTGGTGAAAAGAAAGAGAGTGGTAAACCTTATGGGAGACTGGAACACAAAAGTAGAAAGGTAAAAACTAACTGTGGCAATTGGCCCATTTGGCCTTGGTGAAAGAAATGACAGAGGAGAAATATTCATATAATTTCGTAAGAAATACAACTGCATTATTTGCAATATTTATTTTCAACAAAAAAGCAACAGGCATACATGAAAATCAGCAAGATGGATGTAAAAAGCAAAAATTTTTTTGTAAATCAATCTACCATGGGTACAGAAAAGGTGTTAGGAAACTTGAAGTTATGCCAAGTGCACATTGTGGATCAGAAAATAGACTGGTATTAATAAGACTGAATATCAAACTGACAAAGTTACAGAAAGCCAAATGCTACTCAGATGGAACACTAAAGCTCTGAGAAATCATGAGATACAAACTCACTCACAAGAAGTGTTGTGGATCATTAATGACAATAAAGATAAATTGACTTTGAAACGTCTGAAAGATGCTACCAAAGAAACCTCAGATAAATATGTAAGGAAGAAATAAATAACTAAGAAAAGCCTATGGATGACAAATGAAATCATTGCTCTTATGGATATAACACAAAGTAAAAGCACAGATTGAGAACAGAAAAAGAGGAATACTAAAGATTAATAAAATGATTAAGAATAACTGGAGATTTGTGAAGTCTGAATGGTTGAATTAGAAATGCAAAGAAGTTGAACAGCTGGACAAAGAACAAATCAAGTGAGATGAATCAAAAGATAAGAGCTTTCAATTACAGAAGAAAGGTGACCATATGACACATTAGGACAAAAACTGACAGTATTTTAAAGACCCTGAAAGGTAAGAATGAGAGATGGTGAGACAACATCGAAGAACTATGGTGATAGCCCTGAAAAATTCTCAACCAAAGATTAATAAAGTAAGCCTTCCAATAATGGATGAAGTCATGGCAACAATAAAAAAAAGACTTCTGAATGAAAAAGTACTAGGCTGCATTGGAATACCAGCTGAACTGTTAAAAACCATAGGGGATGAAGGCTTGAAAGGCCCATCAGAGGTAACAAAGATTATGTTTGAGACAAGCAAATCACCAGACAACTTTACAACTTAATTGGGTATCTACATTTTTCCAAAAGACAATGTCATGGATTGTAACAACTACAGAACACTCAGCCTAGTGTCACAGGCCTCTAAGGTAGTTTTGCGAGTTGTTCAAGACCAAATACAAGGAAAGTTTGATAAGGAAATATGCGAAGAACAATATGGTTTCAAATGTGGAAAGTCAAGATAAACGCTATTATAAACTCCCAATAATAACACAGTTATACTGGAATCAGAAAGCAATTATAAATGAAAGATGGAAGCGAAAATCTAAGAGATCAAGAGAGGAGTGAGACAAGGTTGTATATTGCCACCGACTTTATTCAACATTTATAGTTTGATTAAATTAATTGAAGAAACAGAAGAAGATATTAAGATAAATGGAAAACAGATTAACATTCACTATGCAGATGACAGTGTGGTTGGCTGATTCAGAAGATAATCTAATGAAGTTAGTGGAAAATTATACATGAATATGGCAAAGAATATGGTCTAGAGTTGAATGCGGAAAAGACAAATTATGATGGCATGCAAGATTCCAGTGAGTGACACAGCCATACATCAAGTGACAAACTACTGCTACTCAGGAAGCATCATTACAGAAGATGGAAGATCAGATACTGAAGTCTGCACCAGAACAGAAAGAGCTGAAGAGACCGTCTGAAAAAATAAACATCTGATGAGAAGACATGTAAATCTGAAGAATAATGTCCAGCTCTTAAAAAACCTACATTTGGTCTGTGTTAAATGATGGCTGTGAAACAAGGACATTCAAACAATCAATAAATTACAACCCTTCAAATTATGGTGATAGAGAGGAGTTCCGAAAGTATCATGGATAGGTCATATTCTCAATGAAAAAGTATTGGAAATGACTGGAACTCTTCAAACACTAGTCAAAGATTTTATTACATGCAAGACACTATTTATAGGATACAATTTAAGAGGTTCAGCAGGCAACCCCTAAACACAAGCACTAGAAGGGAAAACTGATGGAAGAACGTGAGGCAGAAAAAGAAGATCATGGATGGATGATGTGGTACCCTGGGTGGATCAAAAGGACAATTCACTCACAGAGATTAGCACAGAATGGTTTGCCATGCTTGCAAACCTTGAGTGAGGAAGATGAACTGTTTTGACAGGATGGAGTACAGCTATCCAACATGGGGTGAGAGGTTTTGTTTTTTTTTTAAAAAAAGAAGGACCTCAGGCAGCAGGTGGATGCCTTTCTAGCTGCCTGGCAGGATTCAGGTAGATGTGTAAGCTGATTACTGTCTCCTCTATGGCAGGTTTCAGTGCAGTTGCAAGGAACCAATTGGAGGGCCCTGTAACCATTCAAATGTAGGACTGGAAGGAACCTCAGTAGGTTATCTAGCCCAGTCCCCTGCTCTGAGGTGGGACTAAATATTATCTAGGAGATCCTGACTGGTGTTTGTCTAACCTGTTTTTTTAATTTGGTAATTAATTTTTTTAATTTGGTAATTTGTTCCTGTGCTTAATTACCCTTACATTTAGGATTCTAAATCTCCCTTGCTGCAATTTAATTCCATTACTTCTTGTCCTGTCCCCATTGGTTAAAGAGAACAATTTATCACCCTTTTCTTTATAACAAACTTTTATGTACTTGAAGACTGTTATGTCCCACCTTAGTCTTCTCTTCTCCAGACTAAACAAACCCAGTTTTTTTCAATCTTTCCTCTTAGGTCATGTTTGCTAGATCTTTAATCATTTCTTTTATTACTCTCTTCTGAGCTTTCTCCAATTTGTCCATATCTTTCCTGAAGTGTACTACCCAGAACTGGACACAATACTCCAGTGGTGAGTAGAGTGAAGAAATTACTTCTTGTGTATTGCTAATACATCCCAGAATGATGTTTGCGTTCTTCCCCCAAACAGTATTATACTGTTGACCCATATTTAGTTTGTAATCCATCATAACCCCGAGGTCCTTTTCTGCAGTACTCCTTCCTAGGCAGTCATTTCCCATTTTGTATTTGTGCAACTGATTATTTCTTCCTAAGTGTAGTGCTTCGGATTTGTCAGACCATTTGTCTGTTTTGTCAAGATCATATTAAATTTTAATCCTGTAAACACTTGAAATCCCTCTCACCTTGGTATCATCTGCAAACTTCATAAGCATATTCTCTATCTCATAATCCATGAGGATATCAAATAGAACTGGACCCAAGACAGATCTCGGAAGGACCCCACTTGATGTGCCCTTCCCACTCAATTGTGAGCCACAACTTTAATAACAAAAGAAGATAGGATTTTAAGAGAATTCAAGTATCAGAATTAAAGTCAGAAATGATTACATGAGAAAAGAAGATAAAATGGTTTTCTAGTAGCTAAAACTTAACAAGATAGATTTGGTTCAAGGTAAAATCCTTACCACATGTACCCAGCAACATGGTTGACCAAATTCTCAGGTCAGGATCTCCCGCTGAAGTCAAAGGGCTGGTTCCCTTTTCTTCTAACGTCAAAGAGAGAGAGCATGAATTTGGGATTTTCTGCCCCCCCCCCTTTTTATTTTTTTTAACAGTCCAGTTAATTTGGAAGTGGATTCTTCAGAGAATTACAGCTCAAAGCAAAGTTTATTCCAACAGTAAAGAAGGTGAAATGGAGTCTGGTAGAGAAGGAGGCTCCATGTTCATTCTTCTCACCTGTGTTTGACGAAATGAAAATTTTCTTGGTCTCCTGCCATCTCCGCTCCCTGCTGTCTCGAGAACCCTGTTTACAGTTTGTCTAGACTATATTTCTCCAATATGCTGTGTGGGTACGGGTCCAGAGCATGACATCACATGGTGAGGAGGCATGCATCCATCTGTCACACAGCACACGGCTCCTGTCATCTCATCTCTCTTACTTCCTGAGTGAAGGAAAGTAGGATTGGTACTCTGGGTCCCAGGTCTGGAGGTGTAGAGAAGGCAGTGCCCTCATATCATCCTCAAGTTTGTAGAGCCCTGCACTGGAATGGCCCTGCTGGTAATTTGAGAGAGACAGCGACAGAGTGTGTGTGTTTGTGCATGTGTTGTGGGGAGGAGAAAAGTCCCTGTTAGTTAATAAAGTTGCACGTTCCATATTGGCATTCTTGTCTCATTGTTTTCAAGTCCATATCAGTCTCTCTGTCTTAAAAGGCTAGACTTTTAATGTTTGTTTGAAATAAAACAGAGTTTTGGCATAAGATATATGATTGTATTGAGAGAACTATTCTACATTTTTTAGGGTGAAATCCTGTCCAAAAGGAAATCAATGGCAGTAACCTGCTTTAATCTGTCTAAAGCAAAATATAAATGGAAACAATAGGCATTTCTTCCTTTGTAGCGCCTCATGCAGCAATGAACTCTAATTTTATAAAAAGCAGATTGCAGACTCACAAATTTTTTGCTTCCATTTTAAGAATATTAGGCAGCTGTTGTTCAAAATAGATGCATCTTGTTTGTCCTTCACCTCTGGAGGGCTCATTATTCTAAAACATTTTGATCTTTTTTCGTTTCTACCGCTTACCTTCTAATCTTTTACAAAAAGTTCTGTTTACACAGTTTTGTTTTCTCTGTTGATTAGCCTTCTCTTCTAGAATGTGTGTCTATCATAGTGAGGTTTTCTTCTATCTCAGTATTTTTATATTCATTTCTCTTCCCTTCCCCACAATTTTGCAAATTCTGTTATGAAGATATGCAGTACTCTCCACTTCTTCTTCTTCTTGCCATTATGAAAGCAAGTGGCAATTCATGAGGGCTCAGTTTCTGATGCTACAATTTCTGCTCAACTATGGTTGGTGGTAGTGTGTTTTTCTGTTTGTTTTTGGTTTAAGATTTTTCCTGTTTGTTTTTTGGGTGAGGGAGGGGTTATTTAATTACATATTTACTGGACACAAAATTAGCTGAAGTCCAACAGTGATTCAAGAGTTCAGTTTTTATTGTCTTAAAATTCCAGTGATATCAATTTGAAACAAAATATCTTTGTGCTATGAAAAAATGATGCTGCAAGTCTCATAGGAACAAAAGAGTATGTAGATGCTGCTCTTCTATATTAGAAATAGAGAAATCAACACTAGAATACCAGGTCTTTTTTATAAGACATCTGAGATGATAAACAATACCTCCCACAAAAGAAAAAAAAAACACTGTACACAAAATTGCACAGAACTTACCAAAAATCCACTGATCTGGAAGGTTTAAAGCTTTATTCTAAGACAAGGGATCTTAGCACAAAGTAGAGTTTTCCAACATTTTGAAGCAACAGTAGCAATGGTAATAATTATCACCTATATTGCACTTACACGGGGACATCAGTATTATCATAGTAGATCTAACCAGTGGTCCATTTTGTTCAGTATCCTGTCATGCAAGCAACCTTCAGTTGGCTCTTATGGAATAGCCTGCCTATAAGGAAGTTTATTTTTAGCCCTTGCTTGTTAATGGTTGGCTTCAGCCACAAAGCGTGAGAGTTTATAAGTCCTTCTAAAACAGTTGTCCTATACAGTGTACTTGTGGGTGCGCTAATTGTTCAAAGAAATGTCTAACCCTTTTTTGACCCCACAGATCAATGTGTTGATCACAACAATATTTCCTTTTATCTATTTCTATAATAGATGTTGTTTTGTTTATTTCATTGTAGGTACCCTTGTTCTTGTATTATGAAAAGGATAAATAGGAACTCCATTTATCTTCTTTATATCATTCATTACTTTATCATGTCCCTTCTTATTCACTTCCTCTCTAACTTGAACAGTCCTGCACTTAAAATCTCTCTTCATATGGAAGCCTGCACCATGGCTCTAATCATATTAATTGTCGATCTCTGAACTTCTTCTATTTGTACTGGATCACGAGAATCTGGTATTCTTCTATGCTCTCCATTCCCTCTTTCCCCCCTCTGCTACACACCCCTCTGGTATTTAGAAAATACCAGTCAGAGTATCACATAACAAGATTATGCTTCTACTACTCCTTTACATAATACTTTTCCAGCAGCACTATAAATCTTCCTTAGTTTCAATCTACTACTCTGCATTCATGCTTTGTCAAACAGTATCATATCAGCAGATTTCACTTTGTATTGAAAAATCCTAGTAAAATGTAAGTTCCCATTCATAGTTTTGCCTAAGACACTAATAACTCATTAATGAAGCATTAATCCTAAAAAATTTATTCACATATAATATTCATTTAACGATGAAAAACACTTTGATTTTCCCCTTAGACTGGTAGCCAAAAGTAGCACAAATAAAATTTACATTATATAATTTTTGACATCCCTTCCCAGTCATTTAATATGATACGATAAGGGAAGTCCGATTGCTAGACAAAAATGAAATATACACCTCCTTCCTTTGTATTGTAGCACTTATTACAACTAAAAGAATTACATGCTGCCAAAGTACCATGAGGTAATATTTTAAAATACTTGATTTTTTACCTCTAAATTCTATTTATTCTTGAATTATTTCTGAAAGTCAATGTCAAGATTTTTACTCTTACCTGACGTAAGGTGCGTGCCACTAAACTCTCTAGCACTGGTCCTCTGTCTTCATGCAACAGATGCACTTCATCAAGAATCAGGAGCTTGACAAGTTGAGAGAGTGCTACATCCCCAACACTCTTTCTTGTCACTACATCCCATTTCTCTGGAGTGGTCACGAGCATCTGTCAAACAGGAAAAAGAATCCTAAGCATCCACAAAGGAAAATTCATGCCAGCTACATCAAAAAACAACAATTCTTTCAATCTAACACTACAGGTGAAATTTTCAAAAGCATTTAAGTGACTTAGGAGACGAAGAGTAGACATACACTGCAATTAAGAACCCGGGGCTGGCCTGTGCCAGCTGACTCAGGTTTGCGGGGCTTGGGCTAATGGGCTGTTTAATTGGGGTGCAAATGCTCAGGCTCAGGCTGAAGCCCGAGCTCTAAGACCCTCCCCTTTCACAGGGTCCCAGAGCCCAGGCTCCAGTCCCAGCCCAAATATCTATACTGCAATTAACCAGCCCTTTCGCCTGAGCCGCACAAGCCCAAGTCAGCTAGCACAGGCATCTAACTGCACTGTAAACATACACTAAGTCTCACTGAATGATACCAGTGATAAATAAAATAATAGCATGTTTCCAATTTTCACCACCTGTCAGTTACAGGGCACTTCAGACCCCCTTGCAGCCCCTCTTGAGGGTACTCCTCAGGTGACAAGATTTTCTTCCTTTACTTCTCTCCAAAGTAGAACCCCACTGTTCCAGTCTGAGTGGTTGATCTCTGGGTTGCAGCTCCCCTATTCACCAACTGTGGCTCCTCTAGCAGATCCAGTTGATCTTGGCCCCTGCAGGAGATTTTCCTTCAGGAGCTGTGACCAGTGGCTAACGACAGTTTTTCCAAAACCAGCTTATTGTTTATTCATACAAAGGTACATAATAAGCAAAAAAAAACCCGAGTTAAAATTATGGAAGTGTAGTACGTGTCTCTCTCTCTCTCTCTCTCCCTCTCCACACATATCCTCCCCCCTCTCCTCCATCTTACCTAAACCTTATCCTTTCCTTACAAGTTTTGGTGATTTCTACTTAGCCTAGATACCTCAATCTTTGGGATGGGAGAAAGACAGCCCTGCAGCATTCTCAGCCTCTTACTGCGTGTCTGCCAATGTCCTGTTTCTCTCTCCATCCCCACCTCCTGAGGTGCTGCTGACTCACCAACCCTATCTTTCGCCCAGGGTATACTTTTAATTGTTTATGGCTCTTTTGATCTCTAAGCTCTGGCCAAAGCTGAGTAACTTCGCTGGTGTCTGGAAACAGCATCTTCCCAATTAATGGCCCAGCTATTGTTATCTTCACTGCCTTGAAGTTGTTTAACCCAGGTGTCTTATGTCTACCATTGATTCCTTTACTGCTTGCTCTTCCTAACTGCCCCTTTAAATTCACTCTGTGTAGCCAGACAGAATAATATCAAGCAGGTAAGCGGATGTATATATAACATGCATAAAAAGCAGTACAGGTATCTCCCCCGCACTGTACACCGTCTGATAACCCTGTCAAACACTACGGGTTACAGCTTTATGCTATAAGAAGCAACATCTTTAATTTGCAAATTGCCGATACAGTGGCCACGATTAAAGATATTTTCCAACAATATTATAGCTATACTCTGCAAATGGATGTCTCATATACCCCTCAACACTGAACACTGGCAAAAAATGGTAACTTTTTGGGTGTTTACTGCCAGGCATTTATGGCTGAGAGTTAGGATTACCGCTTTCTACCACACAAAATTCAACACCCTAGCCCTGACCCTTGTTTGAGTCCCCGTCCCTGCTCAGTACATTTCCCCTCCCTCAGTGGCTCACTCTCCCCCACCCTCACTCACTTTCACTGGGCTGTGGAAGGGGTGAGGCCTCTGGGGTGGGGCTGGAGATAAGGGGTTTAGGGTGCAAGAGGGGGCTCCAGGCTGGAGCTGTCAGATTCGGAACATGGGAGGGGGCTGTGGGGCTGAGGAAGGGGGTTGGGGTGCACAAAGGGGTAAGGACTGTGGGGTGGGACTGGGGATGAGGGGTTCAAGATGTGGGAGGGGGCTCTGGGCTGGGGGTGCAGGCTCTGGAGTGGGGACAGGGATGAGGGGTTGGGGGTGCAGGAGGAGGCTCCAGGTTTGGAGGGGGGTCAGGACAGGGGGTTGGGGCTCAGGGTTGGGGCATGGGTTTACCTTGGGGGGCTCATGCTCAGCGGCGCAGCAGGGGGGCTAAGGCAGGCTCCCTGCTTGTCCTGGGGCACCGCGCTGTGCCCCAAAAGCAGCCAGCAGGTCCGAGTCCTAGGCGGGGGGGCCAGGAAGTGCCGTGGAGTGTTCTCACCCGCAAGCACAGCCCCCCTAGCTCCCATTGGCCGGTTCCCTGCCAATGGGAGTGCGGAGCTGGTTCACGGGGCAGGGGCAGCACGTGGAGCTTCCTGGCCCCCACACCTAGTACCCGGATCTGCTGGTCACTTCTGGGGCACAGCACGGTGCCTCAAGATAGGTAGGCACTAGCCTGTCTTAGCTGAGCAGCACCGCTGACCAGACTTTTAACGGCCCGGTCAGTTGTGCTGACTGGAGCCACCAGGGTCCCTTTTCAACCAGGTGTTCCGGACGAAAACCAGACACCCCGTCACCCCACTGAGAGTTAAGGACAGTCATTTGTTGTTTATTTACATCCTTATAAATAATGTGATAAATCACTGCCCTGATAGTCATAAATCTCAGACTTCAAGGACATGTAGAAACCTTACCTGCCTCTTTTTCTTTAGGCTCAGTAGAAAAGCAACTTTTAACTATTGAAATAAAGCTTACAATAATACCATTATATCTGAAAAGCAACTTGTAAACTAAAGAGAATAATTACAGTTCAGGCCTGGATAGTTCATTGAGACTGTATTACAAGAGTTAAGAAACCAGAATATTCTTATGATTTATAGAGCAAAATTAATACTGTTCTTCTTGTTTTAATGAACAATGGGGCATAAGGATTCTTTGATTAACTTGATAGTGTTAACACAGGCTAAGGATTTTTTTTTTTTATTAGTGAATGTATTTCTATTTAATAATAGAAAATGGATAGAAGTGACCATTTTTCCATATTGCCCTTGACCAGGAAGGATTCTCTCAAACAGAGGATAATTCATTCTGCAGTGAATTTGAAAATTTGCTCCCTTTGCTATGACTGTTTATAAGATTGTCAATTTCTGATGAGTTTTTAGTAATGTATACACTTGTCATCTAAGAATTGGACTGACGCCACTAATTCATTTTATATATGCCATTGAGTAGTTGGGGATTGCTTTTGCTTACTACTGATGTGGTCCAGATTTCAGCCAGTGATCTAGAAGGTAAAATCCATACCCCTTCGCTATTCTCAAACTACCCAGAATTTGCAAAATAGTTTGCCATAAAAACGGGTAACCTATATTATGAATACATCATATATTTGTGAAACATTTATCTGCAAGTTATGAAAATCAATCTATGATTCAAAGCTGAATCCTCTTTGAATACATGGTTTTCTCAAAGGTATGTTTGGAGAGTGGATACCAAGTCATTCTAGTTTGAGTGTTGATATAAAATGTAGCTATATTAAAAACAGAAGATGAACTTTTCAGGACACTTTCATTTATTTACATCTAAATGAAAAAAATATGATTTTTTTTTCAGTACATATAGCTAAACAATCCTTCTCAACTTTGCACTGGGGAAAAAAAGCCACATTCACTTTAATGTTTCGTGTTTAAACAATCAGTGCTTCACACCAAAAATTAGAATTAACCCTAAGGCCTTGCAAGAAAAAACATTCTGCAATTTCCTTACAGGTTCTTGTAAACTTAAAAAAAAACAAAACAAAACAAAAACCTACTTTTCAAAACTGGATGCATTTTTGAATCTCAGCTTTTCAGAAGCTCAGAACTAAAACATCATGAAGAGTAAACTGACAATCATCTCTGCAGATGCCAGTGTCTGCAGATTGAATGTACGAATAGCAAGTCTCTAGAAAAGCTCACACAGCAGCTACTTGCATTCTGTACAATTTTGCTGTAATCTAAGAAAAGTTTTTACAGTAAGACTCCAAGCAATCCATTTCTGCAAGATATTTCCTAAATTCTGTGACAGAATGCCAGGTTCAGTCTTAGCCACATTTTTATAATAATTGAAATACCCTACAGTAACAGAAGAAATAGCCTGCTTGCTATGATTAAAAATTAGTACTCCACTTCCTAGATACAAACAAGGAAGATATACCAAATATTCTCATTACTCGCTAATGTTTTTTCAGCAAGACCTGTAAGGGTAGATTAAGATTAAATTGGGCTGGGATCCACAATAATTTTGCTCCCTCTTCCCAAAATGTTGGGGTCTGCTTCAGAAATTGAGAAATTCCCTCTCAATTTCCCCTCAACCTCTTTCTTCCATAGCTTCTTGAATATCTTTCCCCAGCTCCCATAAAAACTTCTTCCTTTCAGCTGCTCAACTCAGCTAGGAAAGCTACAAAAATTATAGATTTTTCACCAATTCACTCTTCTAGGCCTTCTCAGATCACTAGACTCAGATTCCAAAGATCCTGCCTTAAAACATCTTCACAAACCACAAAACATCTTCAGAATAATTGGCACAGGAACCTTAGCTAGATCAATAATATTGCTGGAAGAACATGCAATTACAGGAAGTGGAGTTAGCTTTGTTAAAGAGACTGGTCTTTGTTTAAGTGAGTTCTAATAGAATCATAGAATATCAGGGTTGGAAGGGACCTCAGGAGGTCATCTAGTCCAACCCCCTGCTCAAAGCAGGACCAATCCCCAATTAAATCATCCCAGCCAGGGCTTTGTCAAGCCTGACCTTAAAAACTTCTAAGGAAGGAGATTCTACCACCTCCCTAGGTAACGCATTCCAGTGTTTCACCACCCTCCTAGTGAAAACGTTTTTCCTAATATCCAACCTAAACCTCCCCCACTGCAACTTGAGACCATTACTCCTTGTCCTGTCCTCTTCTACCTCTGAGAATAGTCTAGAACCATCCTCTCTGGAACCACCTCTCAGGTAGTTGAAAGCAGCTATCAAATCCCCCTCATTCTTCTCTTCTGCAGACTAAACAATCCCAGTTCCCTCAGCCTCTCCTCATAAATCATGTGTTCCAGACCCCTAATCATTTTTGTTGCCCTTCGCTGGATTCTCTCCAATTTATCCACATCCTTCTTGCAGTGTGGGGCCCAAAACTGGACACAGTACTCCAGATGAGGCCTCACCAATGTCGAATAGAGGGAGACGATCACGTCCCTCGATCTGCTCGCTATGCCCCTACTTATACATCCCAAAATGCCATTGGCCTTCTTGGCAACAAGGGCACACTGCTGACTCATATACAGCTTCTCGTCCACGGTCACCCCTAGGTCCTTTTCCGCAGAGCTGCTGCCTAGCCATTCGGTCCCTAGTCTGTAGCTGTGCATTGGGTTCTTCCATCCTAAGTGCAGGACCCTGCACTTACCCTTATTGAACCTCATCAGATTTCTTTTGGCCCATTCCTCCAATTTGTCTAGATCCCTCTCTATCCTATCCCTGCCTTCCAGAGTATCTACCACTCCTCCCAGTTTAGTATCATCCGCAAATTTCCTGAGAGTGCGATCCACACCATCCTCCAGATAATTTATGAAGATACTGAACAAAACCGGCCCCAGGACCAACCCCTGGGGCACTCCACTTGACACCGGCTGCCAACTAGACATGGAGCCATTGATCACTACCCGTTGAGCCCGACAATCTAGCCAACTTTCTACCCACCTTATAGTGCATTCATCCAGCCCATACTTCTTTAACTTGCTGACAAGAATACTGTGGGAGACCGTGTCAAAAGCTTTGCTAAAGTCCAGAAACAATACATCCACTGCTTTCCCTTCATCCACAGAACCAGTAATCTCATCATAAAAGGCAATTAGATTAGTCAGGCATGACCTTCCCTTGGTGAATCCATGCTGACTGTTCCTAATCACTTTCCTCTCATGAAAGTGCTTCAGGATTGATTCTTTGAGGATCTGCTCCATGATTTTTCCGGGGACTGAGGTGAGGCTGACTGGCCTGTAGTTCCCAGGATCCTCCTCCTTCCCTTTTTTAAAGATGGGCACTACATTAGCCTTTTTCCAGTCATCCGGGACTTCCCCTGTTCGCCACGAGTTTTCAAAGATAATGGCCAATGGCTCTGCAATCACAGCCGCCAATTCCTTTAACACCCTCGGATGCAACTTGTCCGGCCCCCTGGACTTGTGCACGTCCAGCTTTTCTAAATAGTCCCTAACCACCTCTTTCTCCACAGAGGGCTGGCCATCTATTCCCCATGTTGTGATGCCCAGCGCAGCAGTCTGGGACCTGACCTTGTTCGTGAAGACAGAGGCAAAAAAAGCATTGAGTACATTAGCTTTTTCCACATCCTCTGTCACTAGGTTGCCTCCCTCATTCATTAAGGGGCCCACACTTTCCTTGGCTTTCTTCTTGTTGCCAACATACCTGAAGAAACCCTTCTTGTTACTCTTGACATCTCTCACTAGCTGCAGCTCCAGGTGCGATTTGGCCCTCCTGATTTCATTCCTACATGCCCGAGCAATATTTTTATACTCTTCCCTGGTCAGATGTCCAGCCTTCCTCTTCTTGTAAGCTTCTTTTTTATGTTTAAGATCCGCTAGGATTTCACCGTTAAGCCAAGCTGGTCGCCTGCCATATTTACTATTCTTTTGACACATCGGGATGGTTTGTCCTCAACAGGGATTCCTTGAAATACAGCCAGCTCTTCTGGACTCCTTTCCCCTTCATGTTAGTCCCCCAGGGGATCCTACCCATCCGTTCCCTGAGGGAGTCGAAGTCTAAGTCCACTGTCCATATCCTGCTGCTTACCTTTCTTCCCTGTGTCAGGATCCTGAACTCAACCAACTCATGGTCACTGCCTCCCAGATTCCCATCCACTTTTGCTTCCCCTACTAATTCTTCCCAGTTTGTGAGCAGCAGGTCAAGAAAAGCTCCCCCCCTAGTTGGCTCCTCTAGCACTTGCACCAGGAAATTGTCCCCTACGCTTTCCAAAAACTTCCTGGATTGTCTATGCACCACTGTATTGCTCTCCCAGGAAAATCAGGAAAATTAAAGTCACCCATGAGAACCAGGGTATGCGATCTAGTAGCTTCTGCGAGCTGCCGGATAATAAAATAAATTTCAGCTTCCAACAGTTAACAGACAATGGTAACTGGGATACTGAGCTATTTCCCTAAATTTAGAATGTGAAAAACCATTCCTCTTGAAAAGTCATTCCTCTCATTTGCTAGTCTGAGGTTTAAGTGATCATCCCCTGAATTCTAAAGCATATACAGTATTCTTATTTGGTGTGCATTGCATTTTCCTTTACAATAACACCATAAAAAACTCAACGTTTATCCACAGTATCAAATCACAGTATCTGGGACTCTATTTCTGCAGAGCCAGTCAACCTGAAAGTTTACTTCTCCGCGAATGTGAGCCACAATGCTGGGAAAATGTACCTTGCAAAGGATGTGGAGCTTCTCCCTGAAGTAGAGAGCTCTCAGTGATAACCTAAAAGTATATGTAGCTTCAGTTCCCTTGTCATATTCTGTCTGAATTGGTGTAACAGAGATGACAGATTCATAGCTTTTAAGACTAGAAGGAACCATTATAATCATCTAGCCTGACCTCCAGTATAATCACAGGCCATTCTCAACTGTTGCACATCCTACTTGCGACGCTGACAGCTAGCCAGCTCAGATCACCACCTCAAGGAAGGGTTAAGTGTACCAATTCATTTGTGCCAGGTAATTACATTTGCTTTAAATGCATGAAAGCTAGTGACATAAGGTTATTGTCTTCACCTGTTTCCTGTGATTACTATCTTTATTTTATTGACCCTAGATCAAAGGATATTTAAAGTTTAGATATGAATTTATTTGATGTATAAACTGCATATTAGCTAATGAAGTATTGTTCCTGGCTGTCACATTGTTCATGAAAACTAATTGTCTTGATGCCTGTAACTAAATGTATTATGTATATCTCTAATTGGATGGCCCATCAGGACTGAAGCCTTAGAACTTCAGATGAGAAGGTTAACTTCAAAGCATGGGTTATTGTGTAGGACTATGGGAGATCCATAAACTGCGTCAACAACCAAGAGCCCATGGTGTGCTAGGAATGCATTTATATTATTAAATTTCATCCCACTTCTATTTTTCCAGTCCACGAAGTCATCCAGTTCTTCCTGGTTATACTCCAATTCTTCTTTGTATTGATGATGCCTCTTTAAGCCATTAGCATATTTTATTAGCACACACCTTTTTTTTGCCAAGATTGTTAATGAAAATATTAAATAATATCAGTCTCAAGGCTGATCATTGAGGAAGTCCATTAGTAACCTCCCTCCAACCCAACAGTTCTCCTTTCAGCACAACCCATGGTCTTCACATTATTCAGTTCCTTATCCACTTTACAATTCCTGTACTAATCCCCATCTTGTCCCGTTTACCTAATAATTTCCTACATAGTACTATATCAAATGCTTTACTGAAGTTCAGATAGAATAGATCTACTCCATGTCCTTTGGATATAAAAAAAACCCTCAAAGACAGACATCAGGTTAGTTTTGCACAATCTGTTTTTGGGAAACCCATGTTGCATTTTATCCCATTTTCCAATTACCTCCATGCCCTTAATTATTCTTTCCTTCAGAATTGTTCTTAAGTTTTGCATACTATTGAGGTCATACTTATGGGTCTGTAGTTGCCTGGATCCTTTCCCTTCACCTTTATTAAATATAAGTATTATGTTTGCTATTCCCCAATCATACAGTACCATCCACAATTTGATAAATATATTAAAAATCCTTTCTACCATATTTGCAATTTCATGTACCAGTTCTTTCAATATTTTGGGATGGAGATTATCTGGTACCCCCAATTTGAGCACATTAAACTCTGAATTTTATTTCCACTCCATTTCCATTTTTATATACTCATTCTCATACGCTCTCCTATTTTTACCCCCATGTTCGACATTAGCATCCCTACTGAAAACTGAGGGAAATCTTTATTTACTTTCTCAACCATACTCAGATTATCCTAAATCTCTACCCCATCCTTGCTGCTTAGTATCCTCACTTCTTTTCTTCTTCTTTTTTTTTTTTAATATCCTTTGTAACATGCAACTCAGCTTGACTTTTGGCAATTCTCACTTTATCCCAACAATTTCTGGTCTCCAAGATATAGCTTTCTTTGCAGATAAATACCTTCTTCTATTTTTTGTAGGCCCTCTGCTTACTCCTAATATCCTTTTTGAAGTAGTTATTCTTCTAGTTTGAAGGAGCCCTTCCCTAAATGTTTTTCCCCCACTTCCTTGGGATGCAAAATATGGATAGTCCTTGCAGCGCTAACGTAAAAGAAATTCCAAGCCTCCTCTACATTTAAGTCAATCCAACTGATCTCACTGCCCAGTTCCCTAAAATTTTCGAAGTCTGCTCTTTTGAAAACCTTGGTTACTGACCTGTTTTTGATTATCCTTCCATTAAATTTAATTTGAATCAACAAAACATCTAGAAGATAATAACGTGGTAAGTAATAGTCAGCATGGGTTTGTCAAAAACAAATCATGGCAAACCAACTTTACAGCTTTCTTTAACAGAGTAACAAGCCTTGTGGATGGGAGGAAGCGGTGGACGTGGTATATCTTGACTTTAATAAAGCTTTTAATACTGTCTCGCATGACCTTCTCATAAACAAACTAGGGAAATATAACCTAGATGGAGCTACTTCAAGGTGGGTGCATAACTGGCTGGAAAACCGTTCCCAGAGAGTAGTTATCAGTGGTTCACAATCATACTGGAAGTGTATAACGAGTGGGGTCCCACAAGGATCAGTTGTGGGTCTGGTTCTGTTCAATATCTTCATCAATGATTTAGATAATGGCATAGAGAGTACAGTTATAAAGTTTGCAGATGATACCAAGCAGGGAGGGATTGCAAGTGCTTTGGAGGATAGGATTAAAATTCGTAATGCTCTGGACAAGCTGGAGAAATGGTCTAAAGTAAATAGGATGAAATTCAATAAGGACAAATGCAAAAGTTCTCCACTTTGGAAGGAAAAATCAGTTGCACGCACACAAAATGGGAAATGATTGCCAAGGCAGGAGTACTGCGGAAAGGGATCTGGGGCTCATAGCAGACCACAACTAAATATGAGTTAACAGTATAACGCTGCTGAAAAAAAACCAAACATCCTTCTGGGATGTATTAGCAGGAGTGTTGTAAGAAAGACACGAGAAGTAATTCTTCCGCTCTACTCCACACTGATGAGGCCTCAACTGGATTATTGTGTCCTATTCTGGGAGCCACATTTCAGGAAGGATGTGGACAAATTGGAGAGAGTCCAGAGAAGAGCAACAAAAATTATTAGAAAAACATGACCTAGATGGACCTAGAAAACATGACCTATGATGGGAGATTGAAACAAATTGGGTTTGTTTAATCTGGAGAAGAGAAGACTGAGAGGGACATGACAACAGTTTTCAAATACATAAAAGGTTGTTACAAGGAGGAGGGAGAAAAATTATTGTTCTTAACCTCTGAGGATAGGACAAGAAGCAATGGGCTTAAATTGCAGCAAGGGCGGTTTAGGTTGGACTTTAGGAAAAACTTCCTAACCGTCGGAGTGGTTAAGCACTGGAATAAGTTGCCTAGGGAGGTTGTCAAATCTCAATCATTAGGGATTTTTAAGAGCAGGTTGGACAAACACTTGTCAGGGATGGTCTAGATAATACTTAGTCCTGCCTTCAGTGCAGGGGACTGGACTAGATGACCTTTCAAGGTCCCTTCCAGTTCTATGATTCTACGATAAACCGAGGCACCAAAAATCATTAGTTTTTGCAAATTGATTGCTTAATTATTTGTTCCATTATCTTTCCAGATACAGAAGTTAAGCTGACTGGTCTGTAATTCCCCGGGTTGTCTTTATTTCCCCTTTTATAGATGGGCACTGTATTTGCCCGTTTCCAGTCTTCTGGAATGTCTCCCATCTTCCATGACTTTTCAAAGATAATTGCTAATGGCTCAGATATCTTCTCAGTCAGCTCCTTAAGTATTCTAGGATGCATTTCATCAGGCCCTGGTGATTTGAAGACATCTAACTTTTCCACTGAATGCATCCGATGAAGTGAGCTGTAGCTCACGAAAGCTTATGCTCAAATAAATTTGTTAATCTCTAAGGTGCCACAAGTACTCCTTTTCTTTTAACTTTTCTAAGTAATTTTTGACTTGTTCTTTCCCTATTTTAGACTCTGCTCCTACCTCATTTTCACTGGCATTCACTATGTTAGACATCCAATCGCCACCAACCTTCTTGGTGAAAACCGAAACAAAGAAGTCATTAAGCACCTCTGCCATAACTGCTTAACTTGAGCCATTTTAAAGTTGCCTGGGTTTCAACAGGGCAAGGACTCAGCATCTCTGAAAATCAGGCCCCTTTAAGATTTCTCAAGTAAGACACCCCAAAATTGAGGCACCCAAAATCACTAGCCGCTTTTGAAAATCTTCACTCCTCCCCTCCCTCTCTCCTGATACTACTTAGTCATGTTTCCCAGAGACAGTTATCCCTAGAGCACCTCCAGATATTGTTCCAGTGCAGTGTTATTTGCCTTTGGAATACACTAGGTTTTATCAATTGCCAGTAATTCTAAAACTGCTTCAGAAGACTCATATCACAAGAAAGTCTGTGCTATCCCAACATTTACCATGCAATAATATCTAAGCATAGATATTATGTTAGAATTATTTATTTATTATTCAGATACTACTTTGTGCTAGCAGTTGGTAAATGTGGACTTTAAGGACCTCCACGGTAATTCAAGGTGGAGAAACGTACCACTGTAATTTATTAACTAAATTGTGACACTACTACAGATGCAGCTGTTATCACTTTGAAATGAGCCATGTCAACCACAAAAATTAGCAGCTGTATTTACATAGAACATTAATTAGCAAACTGTGATGAAATATATTTAACAATGCATATTAAGAATTTAAAGTGTGAAATACTACAAATGCAAGCTACTTAACTAATTTGCTAAAGCTAAATTAGTACTGTTGAGATCACACTAATTTTTTAAGCCATAGTCTTGCTATCAAAAATTTTAATTATAAACAGATGTATATTCTTTCTTTTCCTGTTTTAGAAATATGTCTAAACATTCACCATGCACTACAATGAATGCTCTTTTATGTCTTTGAATCTTATTTTAAAATAATGGCTCAAGATGCTCTAAATAATGACCCAAATAAAAAACTACATAAGATATAGTCATACTTAAGGAAGCTGGAGACCTCTGGCAAATATCTTGCCAGCAATTGTGATAATTTCTTAGATTTATTTTGGAAGTAGCAAGCAGAGTTATGAAAAAAATTCCTCCGGAAAAACAAACTTTCTGTGGCCTGTTTCTGAAACAGTAAGTCTACTAAACTTTAAATTAAATTCAAAAATATTAAACACTAATTAAAAATACAAGCGGAAATAAAAATGTCAACTAGCAAATGTTAAAACTACAGATTACTCTTTTCAATTAAAATAATAAACAAGCACTCTTACTATTCACCTCATAATTAGTTTTAAATGCTGCACCGGCATTTCTCTCATAATTAGCTTTCAGGGACAATGACATGTTTCATCCATTAAATTATAAACTCTAAATTTTGAGTCATCAGAAAGCTGCGCTACTTATCCTTTGCAAAAATTACAACTGAATCTTAAAATGTCTTTCTTGTGCATTCTCTGATATCCTTTGACTTCAGTTATCAGCACAGTGAGAAATGCATTCATTTATATCACTATTTCACCACTTCATTTCTCTCAGCACTGAAATGGCGAGAAAATAAAGTGTCACATTTGCTTAATGAATTGGAACTCATGCAAGACATTTCAATCTGGCTTTCGTATTAGGGCATGGCTGAATAGAAATGGGTTAACTGTCAATATTTTTACTGTCAACTTACATTTCTCTCTGCCCATGTAATTTTTTTTTTCCCAGCAGTATTCCAATTATTATTAGGAACCATTCCAGATTTACCTTGCCCACTGGGAAACATACAAAGCAGATACACATGGATATCAGAATTATACAAAAGGTCTTGCTTATCAAATTTAGAGGAGTGTGTGGCAATTTGATATTTATACCAATGATCATAAAATGGAAATGTTTTAAAACTTTCAGTTAAACTTAGTTCAGAAGCAAAGCTGAAATATGAAATACTCAGAACCCAAATCAGCCTTTTGTCTCTGGATAAACAAGATGATGGAGCTCAGCGTTCATAGATCTAACATGCTCATGCTCCAAGACAGCAACAACTACTCAGAACAGTCATATCCTGATAGTCAATCCACAAACTGTAGCCTCTTGGCAGGCATCTGTCTTTCATCTGCTGTCCTAACCAGAGGAACCACCTCAGAATTTTGGCAGACTTGGGCTAATAAAATTCATGGAGGAAAAAATGGTCACAGACCTGAAGGTGTGAAAATACTTAGGATCCCAGTGGTCCTAGATTCTAGTTGTGCCAGAGATTAGAAGAAAAAGCACCACACAGACAACTGTCATTTTGGACAAAATCATCTTTTGTGCCATGGCTCCCTATCTGTTCCAGACACCTGGGTTTGAAACTTGATCAGGACATGCAAAACAATGAAACACAGACAAGCGGATAGATATCTAAGTGGAAGACCACAACTTAATGATCTTTTAAATTTAATGGGGGTGAAGGACTAACACCCCACTTCCCCCCCATCTCCCTGCCAAAAAATCAGGCATTTATTTTTATTTTGGTTCAGTCTAGCGTTAGATGGCCTCCATACCAAATAGTCTGACCCTCTTCAGACTAATCCCTAACATTCTGCCCACCTCTGAATCCTCTCACCCTTCCCTTATGACAGAGAATGAGAAATATGAAATGTACTTCATTTTGCAAAAATGTAGGGACTCTCCTTCCTCCTCCAGGCTACTAGGGTCAACCAGTTATCCTTCTGAGTTTCATGTCTACCTGTGGGAGCTGGCCCCTTTGACACCAGTCACACAGGGTGTCAGTAAACAGCTTGGTCACAACCTCCACCTCAGTAGCTAATTTCTGCCTCCCATTAATCCCATCTCTAAGATCTCCCAACCACATATCAGTTCCCATGTCTGACAAATGAGCCCATCTTTCATGTAAATCTCAGGATCATCATCCCAGATTTGCCAGTATGCGATCACCACACTGCCAGTGTCTAAGATGACTCTGGTGACATTTTAGTTCACAACCTTCCAGGCCTGATCCACACAATCAAGACCTTATAATCATTTGAGACCAAAGCACATTTGGTACCCAGGCATAACTGTAATCCAACATACATTCCTGCTAAATTCTGACTCTCAAATTCACTCCAGCACAAATTCTAAGATTGCTCTCCCCTAAAAGAATAACATACAGGTATCAGAGTAGTAGCTGTGTTAATCTGTATCCGCAAAAAGAAAAAAAAAAGAGTACTTGTGGCACCTTAGAGACTAACAAATTTATTTGAGCATAAGCTTTCGCACGAAAGCTTATGCTCAAATAAATTTGTTAGTCTCTAAGGTGCCACAAGTACTCCTTTTCTTTTTACATACAGGTATGCGATTCACCCATCAGGTGGCACAGAACCAGCCTGAACTGGTCCCACAAGATGCTCTCCTCCCAAACCCCTGAGGATGGACAACTTCAGACCTGAAGCAGAGTGGCGACCTACTTGCTGTTCTCCTACCCTTTTGAGGGATTGGTAGACTCTAATGCCTATAAACCCAGATATCCACATTGTTTTTGAGATTTCTGGAAAACTGTAAGCACAAAAGATTTAACTCATATTCTCCCCCTGCCCTGCTCGTCCACATTATAGGGTAGGCATAAGGCATTCCTATAGCCAGAGCCCCGAAGCTTGAACCCCTCTGAGAATCAAATGTCTCCAAAGCTGCAATGTAACCACACCAACACACCTGAATTGATTTAGTTGGTGTTGGCCCTGCTTTAAGCAGGGGATTGGACTAAATGACTTCCTGAGGTCTCTTCCAACCCTAATATTCTATGATTCTATGATACTGTGTAACACCACTTGCTGGACTGCACCCCAGGCAGGCTGAAATGTTCCTCAATACTGCAGGAAACGGATACCTGCTCAGGTAACTACCATCCCAAAGTATAATACAAAGCCTGGCTCTTGAAAGTACTGATAATAAATACTGTCATTCCAGCAACAACAACAACAAAGAAAGAAATATTCTTTTTTTTAGGTTGTGAATCATTAGGACAGTAGGAAAACAATGATCATCCTGAAAAATGAAATTTCAATCTATAATCTACTTGGATTTAGAAAGTGGACTAATCACTCACCTCATAGAATCATAGAATATCAGGGTTGGAAGGGACCCCTGAAGGTCATCTAGTCCAACCCCCTGCTCGAAGCAGGACCAATTCCCAGTTAAATCATCCCAGCCAGGGCTTTGTCAAGCCTGACCTTAAAAACCTCTAAGGAAGGAGATTCTACCACCTCCCTAGGTAACGCATTCCAGTGTTTCAGCACCCTCTTAGTGAAAAAGTTTTTCCTAATATCCAATCTAAACCTCCCCCACTGCAACTTGAGACCATTACTCCTCGTTCTGTCATCTGCTACCATTGAGAACAGTCTAGAGCCATCCTCTTTGGAACCCCCTTTCATGTAGTTGAAAGCAGCTATCAAATCCCCCCTCATTCTTCTCTTCTGCAGACTAAACAATCCCAGCTCCCTCAGCCTCTCCTCATAAGTCATGTGTTCTAGACCCCTAATCATTTTTGTTGCCCTTCGCTGGACTCTCTCCAATTTATCCACATCCTTCTTGTAGTGTGGGGCCCAAAACTGGACACAGTACTCCAGATGAGGCCTCACCAATGTCGAATAGAGGGGAACGATCACATCCCTCGATCTGCTCGCTATGCCCCTACTTATACATCCCAAAATGCCATTGGCCTTCTTGGCAACAAGGGCACACTGCTGACTCCTATCCAGCTTCTCATCCACTGTCACCCCTAGGTCCTTTTCCGCAGAACTGCTGCCTAGCCATTCGGTCCCTAGTCTGTAGCGGTGCATTGGATTCTTCCGTCCTAAGTGCAGGACCCTGCACTTATCCTTATTTAACCTCATCAGATTTCTTTTGGCCCAATCCTCCAATTTGTCTAGGTCCTTCTGTATCCTATCCCTCCCCTCCAGCGTATCTACCACTCCTCCCAGTTTAGTATCATCCGCAAATGATATTCACTCACATTCAGCTCAGGCCTTTCTGGAACAATGGGTATGTAAGCTAGTTAGCCAAAACATATACCTAATTCACATGACTTGGGGGACAAAGCACAACAAGGATGTACTCAGTTTACAAGCAAAAAAGAATGTTTTCCCCCTTTTTGATGACAGCCCTGAAAACAGCCTGGGTTCTGGGAGTTGAGCTGGGTTCTTTCCATCATCCTCAGTTGAGAAGTTCTGCAGGCCAAATTATGCTCTTAGTGACAGCTATGTAACCTATTGGGATTGCACCAGCATCACTGACTGGAACTTAGTAACAGTGTTGTTGATGATGCATAAAATGGAATAAAATGCACTCCATTCCTTGTTAGAGATATTCCAAATGTTTTATTTAAATGTAATAGAATTCAATTAAAACTGGCATGACTGAAAAGTAAATGCTTATTTATTAAATTTGCTAAGAGGGTTAGACTTCAGATATTCTAAAGTGAATTATAAGAGCCTTGAGAGCTATATATTAACTTAATAAAGGAATATGAACTAATATTCCCTAAGACATTTTTGCTTGATTCTGCAGAAAATAAAATTATCAACTTGTGCTCTTCAGTATAAATCAAGATTCTGAAGTTCTATCTATTCAGGCAAATATAGATTTTTTCCCTGCCAATGCATTATTCTTCTAAGGATATTGGTAAATTTGGGCCGCATTTTGCTACTAAAACAATGTCATTGCTGACTTACTCCTCAGAGTGTCAGGAACACATTGGTGGTATGTCAGCCCCAAACATCTTTCCTAGTAGCTTCATATAGATGTTGAATAGAATTTGTGACAGATGGACGCTTGTGTGACTATGTACAATCCCTCATGAAGGGTAAGCCAAAACACTGCTGTCTGGGATCTCTCACAAAGGAAGAAAAAACCCAAACAGAAGGATCACTGTATCAGTCTCTACCGATGGGTTGGTAATCTTTTATAAATCAAAAGGTATAAAAAATAAAATAATTAATAATTAATAAAATCAACATCAACATCTTATCCTGCTCCATTACCTGGAGGAAATCACTATTAATAGTAACTGACTTAGTCCATACCCCGGTCTGAAACCAGATGAAGGAGGACTCTAGAAATATATAGCCTCCAAGTTTTGATAGAACAACCTTACCACACCTTTCCTGACAAACTCCCCTAAAATGGGTAAGTTTAAAACAAATCAGTAACCTGAAAGACTGTTAACATCCTGTTTTATTGTCCTGCACTGTATATAGGTTTTACATCACACTCATCATTATAGTGTCTGAGCACCTTCCAACAGTGCATTAAGCAACATAACTAACATTGGTCATGTCTTTGTTTTCTCATTCTTTTCCCAAGGGTAGGTATGTGTGCAGTAGAATGTTTTGGGGGTTTTTGGTTATAAAATAATACTAATACATACTTTTCCATATGTTTATATTCGAAAACGCAAGGTTGAAGAAATGTGCCTTGAACTTGGAATGGAAGGTGTTTTTTTCCCCCTGAGTATCAAGCCCAACTACCACCCGCTGAGGGCAGCTGGCATTTTGTGAGTGGTAGGGATTGTTAAATTTCTCTAAGAGCAGCCCAAATGTCTCTGTTAACCTTAACTAACTGTAGAACATATTGTTCCATCTCCAAGCTCTTAAAGAGTGTGTGCACCTGACTTGCACATCAGTTGTGTAAACGCACCCAAATATGCATGTACAAAAATATCTTAAATTTGGGGTGCATGCAAGAGCACATATGAACTTTTGAACATTAAGGCCTAATTATTGTATTTACACCACCAAAAGACTTCAGTTATTTGCGGTAGAGCTAGTGGGGAAACTAGAATAAGGGTGGATTAACTTCAACAGGGGCAGAATTAGGCCAACAATGAGCATTTATGAAAATCCTACCACAGTAGTCCAGCACTACTTTAGTGATTACAACATAAAAATATGCATCTTGTAGCTCCACTACTTTATGCTGCTTTTACAATGATAAGGCAAACGGAACCTATTTAAGCAGACAGAACCAGAATAAATAAAATGTCAGGAAAACAGGACCATGTCTTTTATTTAGGCAACTAGCTTCACACTGCACTTCAACAGTAGCCCTCCATCAAATGGACCAAGCAATCTAATGAAGTCTACTAATAAGCAAGAGGTAAACAGGCTGGCCATGACTCTGACCATTACATGCCCCACCAGGCACTGTTAAAAAGGTATCGTCCTTGTGGGATTTCTCTCCAGAACTAGAGGTTCTGATCCATGACTGACCTCCATGAACACCCTCCTGGTCATAAGTCTTATCTACAATGTGGGTTGGGATCCCATATATAACATATCTATACATAGGTATATGAAAAATCTTGTATCCTACTCATTATGGAATAATTTGAATACCTGATAACAAAACAAAAGTATTCCGTTTATATTTTTTATACATAAAGCTCACATTATTACTAATAATTTTGCAAAACCACATGTACTAAATCAACAGATATTTTCCACAGCATGTTATTCCTTTTCTTTCCCTTTGTTTCCTTCAACTATCTTGATTAATTGCTATTGTTTTTTTCCATTCTGTATCACTACTTGTGTGTTCCTTTCTCTTTTCCATTATTTAACCGCCTTCACTGTCTCGTCTTTCTTGAGACTGCAGAGAATTTGTGTTTTAAACAATTTTAGAGGCACCTCATGTTTAATACTGTATATGTGCTCATGTGCTCTCCTGCTGCTTCTGCCTTTTAAATGCTAACCCAGTGTGCTCCTCCTGTGCAATGATTGATGATGTCGGGGCTGTTCATATTGCTGATGAAGGAAAAAGTTGTGACTGAACATACTGAAGCTGGAACTAAATATGTGTTTGTTGTGGGGATAATGCCAACAGCTGAAACATAGGTCAGAAACAAATAAAATCCAGTTGCCCTAGTGCAAAATATACATTAGATACTTTAGAAAGTAGACATTTAACAAACAAAATCTTGGTCAGATAAGATAATTGGAAACTATTTCATCACTTGCTGAAAATGATTATTAAATAAGTTTTACTTTAATGAAACTATCTGGAATACTGTAAAATAACTTACAGATATCAAAATTACAGAGCAAAATGTTTAAGAGTGCCAAAGGGATTTAGGAGCTTATCTCCCTTTGACTTTCAGCAAGACTTAGGACTGGTGTACATGACACAGTTAGGTCAATGCAAGGCAGCTAACGTCAACCTAATTTTACACATGTTTACGTCTCAACTGGTCTCCCACCTTTCTAAGCACCCCCCTACGCCAACACAAAAGTAACCACCAACTCCCCGAGTGGCACAGAGAAACAGTCAATATACTTAGGTTAACACAGTGCAAGTGTAGATACTGCATCAGTTATCCTTAAAGACAGGATTTAGTCAACGAGACCATAGAAGTCACAGAATCTGTGACTTTAACGTGACTTCTTCGGCTTCAGCTGTCAGCAGCTGCGGCCGGGACCGTCTCCTGCCCAATCCCCTTGTGACTGTGGCGTTCCAGCTGTCAGTCTCCCCCACACACACACCCCACTCAGCCCTCCCTCCAATTATTTTTTACTCACAGACAGGTCATGGGCTCCCATGAGTTTTTGTTTATTGTCCGTGACCTGTCCACGGCTTTTATTAAAAAAAACCATGACGGAATCTTAATCTTAGTTATGTTGACCTTACCTGTCCTCCAGCAGTTGTCCCATAATGCCCCATACTGATCGCTGTCGTGAACTCCACTGCCCAATGGTCACGGAGACTGGAAGCCACCATGGCCCTTTAAAGCCCCACAAATTTTTAAAATCTCTTTTCCTGATTACCCAGCTTGACGAGCACACCAAGTTGCTCTCCATTGTTGAGTGCACCTGCCCATGCTGACCATGCCCATGACACGCTCCAGAGGCACACCTGCCCGGAATGGACATCAGATACTGGATCTCCTGGGCTGGTGGTGAGAAGAAGCTGTGCAGGCACAGCTCCGAACCAGCCATAAAAACATCGACATATGAGCTGATTGCTCAGGGGAAATGGTATTACAGGGACCAGCAGCAGAACCACATGAAAGCGAACAAGCAGCGGCAGGTATACCAGAAGGACAGAGAAGCCCACAAGTGATCCTGTGCAAAGCAGCAGACCTGTTGTTTTTACAAAGAGCTGCATGCCATCCTCAGCAGAGACCCCACCACCACCCCCAAGAGCACCCTGGATATCACCGAGGAGCCCAAGTAACAAGCGTCTACAATGAACAGCAAGGATGGTGGATGAGGAAGGAGAAGGAGAAGTACAGGGGACAGGTGACAGAGGGATCCAGCTACGCAGAGAGTCGGGACCTGTCTTTGACTCCACCACAGTCCAGTTAGTTGAGCACGGATGCACGGGAAGCATAAATGTAGATAAATATAGATAAATTTTCAATTACAGAGATGCCCTCTCCTACAAAGTAGCAGGACACGATCTTTTGACTTCTCATTCATTTACTTGTATTAGAAGAGGCAGCGGTGCAAGCATAAGAGGTATAGTATCTATCTGCTTTTCTTTGCACTTTAAAGTTGGCACATGAATATCTTGACTTTAGTGAGGCTTTTGATACTGTCTCGCGTGACCTTCTCATAATCAAACTAGGGAAATACAACCTAGATGGAGCTACTGCAAGGTGGGTGCATAACTGGTTGTGAAATCATTCTCAGAGAGTAATCATCAGTGGTTCACAGTCATGCTGGAAGGGCATAATGAGTGGGGTCCCGCAGGGATTGGTTCTGGGTCCTGTTCTGTTCAGCATCTTCATCAGTGATTTAGATAATAGCATAGAGAGTACACGTATAAAGTTTGCGGATGATACCAAGCTGGGAGAGGGTGCAAGTGGTTTGGAGGATAGGATTAAAATTCAAAATTATCTGGAGAAATGGTCTAAAGGAAACAGGAGGAAATTCAATAAGGACAAATGCAAAGAACTCCACTTAGGAAGGATTAATCATTTGCACACATACAAAATGGGAAATCATTGCCTAGAAAGGAGTACTGCGGAAAGGGATCCGGTGGTCATAGTGGATCACAAGCTAAATATGAGTCATTGTTACAAAAAAAGCAAACATCATTCTGGGATGCATGAGCAGGAGTATTGTAAGCAAGACATGAGAAGTTTCAGAGTAGCAGCCATAGTCTGTATCCGCAAAAAGAAAAGGAGTACTTGTGGCACCTTAGAGACTAACAAATGTATTAGAGCATAAGTTTTTGTGAGCTACAGCTCACTTCATCGGATGCATGCCGTTGGGGGGGGGGGGGGGCAACAAAAAATCTTTTGTAGTGATAATCAAGGTGGGCCAGTTTGCAAATTAGGCTTGAATAAAGACCTGGGGGGGGGTCACTTGTCAACTTTGGGATGCCTTCTCTGAATACCCTGGAAAGATAGCGACAAAAAAGTCTGTACAGAGCTGAGTTCAATAAAAAAAAATCACAGTCAGAAAGGACAGTATGATATACTGTCAGGGTTCCTTCCCCACTCTGAACTCTAGGGGACAGATGTGGGGACCTGCATGAAAGACCCCCACTAAGCTTATTCTTACCAGCTTAGGTTAAAAACTTTCCAAGGTACAAACTTTGCCTTGTCCTTGAACAGTATGCTGCTACCACCAAGCGTGTTAAACAAAGAACAGGGAAAGAGACCACTTGGAGACGTCTTCCCCCAAAATATCCCCCCAAGCCCTACACAGCCCCTTTCCTAGGGAGGCTTGAGAATAATATCCTAACCAATTGGTTCCAAAATCAAAAGACCCAAACCCCTGGATCTTGGAACAATGGAAAAATCAGTCAGGATCTTAAAAGAAGGATTTTTTCTTTTTTCTTTTCTTCTTCTTTTTTTTTTTTTTTAAAGAAAGGTAAAAATCATCTCTGTAAAATCAGGATGGAAAATACTTTACAGGGTATTCAGATTCAAACCACAGAAGAGTCCCCCCCTCTGGTCAAAACCTTAAAGTTACAGAAAACAGGAATAAATCTCCCTCTTAACACAGGGAAAATTCACAAAAAACAAAAGATAGACTAATCCGCCTTGCCTGGCTTACCTATACTGGTTGCAATATTGGAGACTTGGATTAGGATGGGTTGAAGGAGATGGATTTCTGTCTGGGCTCTCTCAGTCACAAGAGAGAACAACCCCATAAACAAAGAGCACAAACAAAAACCTTTCCCCATTCCAAGATTTGAATGTATCTTGTCCCTTTATTGGTCCTTTGGGTCAGGTACCAGCCAGGTTGGCTGAGCTTCTTAACCCTTTACAGGTTACAGGATGTTGCCTCTGGCCAGGAGGGATTTTATAGCACTGTATACAGAAAAGAGGTTACCCTTCCCTTTATATTTATGACATATACAAAGGCTATAAATGAAAAGGGAGAAATGTAAAAAATTAACTAACCAAAAAATATATTTTGCAGGCTCATTGCACTAATGAGGCCAACTGAAAGGCCAGAATGAACAGGAAGGCCTAACAGAAGTCAAGTGCAAGCTACAACCATGCAGCTAGGTAAAAATTCACAGAAAGAGCCAATAGGCTAATGAGAAAACTGATGGCCATACATTTATGGCCTGATCTTCCTTCCACGGAAACCAATGGAAGGTTTGCCTTTGAATTCTGCGTGATCAGGAGTCAAAGAGGGAGAGCAGATTAACTACATGAAGACTAAAAACAGCAGCAATTTTGAATAGGAACTTGTGATAGGTAGGAAAGCATTAACATAACAGATGTTGAAATCATATAGTGTTGCTTTCCAGAATCAAGAGAGAGTGGTCTGAGTCCTATATTTTAAGATATATGGGGTGAAATCCTATCATTACGGAGATCGATGGGCAAATCTCACAATATATAGAAAAACAGACCAGGGAGACATGAAATGAAATCGTACATTTTGGATCAACAGCTAACCCGCAGTTTATGACACTGAGGCCAAAGTAAAGATCAAGGTTATGGTAATGACAGAGGATTTAATGGCATATGCTTTTGAGGCTGTCAAGTTATCACCTCACCAGAATATTACACTTAACCTGAGGAGTTAGATGGAAGATTGAGGACTCAGAGTTAGTAGTTAACTTTCAGTGATGGGTAAACAACCCACTGTGAAGATTCCTGATGTAACAGTGTCATAAAAATAAAGGGAAGGGTAACCACCGGTCTGTATATAGTACTATAAAATCCCTCCTGGCCAGAGGCACAAAAACCTCTTACCTGTAAAGGGTTAAGAAGCTCAAGTCACCTGGCAGGCACCTGACCAAAAGGACCAAAAAGGGGACAAGACACTTTCAAATCGGGGGGCAGAGGGGAGGCGGGAGGCTTTGTCTGTTCCGTGTGGCTTTTGCCAGAAACAGAACAAGGAAGCAAGCACTCCAACTCCTTAGTAAGTATTTAGCAAGGAAATGTGTTAAATTATCTTTTGTTTTGGCTTGTGATTTTCTCTGTGTTGAGAGGAAAATATGTTCCTGGTTTTTCTTTTTGTAACTTTAAGGTTTTGCCTAGAGGGAAATTCTCTGTGTTTTGAGTCTAATTGCCCTGTGAGATTATCTCCCATTCAAATTTCACAGACATGCTTCTTTTACCTTTTTCCTTTCTAATAAAGTTCTGGGTATTTTTAGAATCTGACTGGGTTTTTTTAGTGTCCTAAAAAATCCAAGGCTGGTCTGTGCTCATCTTGTTTATTCTCAAGCCTCCCCAGGAAAGGGGGGGTGTAGGGCTTGGGGGGATATTTGGGGGGAATAGGACTCCAAGTTATCTTTTCCTTGATTCTTTGTCAAATTATGTGGTGGCAGCATTTACCTAATCCAAGGTACAAGGGAGAATTTGTGCCTTGGGGAAGTTTTAACCTAAGATGGTAGAAATAAGCTTAAGGGATCTTTCATGCGGGTCCCCACATCTGTACTCTAAAGTTCAGAGTGGGGAGGGAACCTTAACAAACAGAGATGGAGATTACTATACCATGGGAATCTACTAATAACCCATTAAATCTGCCAACCATAATCAGTAGCAGAGCTAATGATGAACTGCATTATCCAGGAAGTTAGTCCAGCAAACTAGTGACAGTCACCAGACACTTAGAAGCAGCATTTCCTTGAGTTGGTAAACAAATGTTTGGCTTAATTGGCTTCAGCTTTATATTTATTCGGTCTAGACCATTTATTCAGAGAAACCAACCGGTAATAGAGACAAAACAAGGAAGATAGCCTCTCTCTTCTAAGTAATGAACGAAAATAAAAAAACGAGTGAAGTTTTCTTGTTCTTGAAAACCTGGTGCTCTCATTGGCTATGCTGCCTCCTCCATTACAGTTGAAAAGTTGCCAAATAATAAAAATGGTGTTGCTCCATTACACAAGGAGACATAACTTGGGAATCCTGGACTGTTGATCTAAAGCCCAATAGCTACGTAGGGATCTCATGTACCCAGTTCCAGATGGATTAGAGATGTGACTGTAGATCTATTAACATGAAGATGCACCAATCAGTCCACTCTGTGTAGGGGAAAACACAGGTACTGAACACATGAAGATGTAATAGCAGCTGTAGAGCAGTTCCACTACCACTTCATAGTTGGGAGTGGAAGAACCACCCCTCTACACTAAACCTTGCTAGCACAGTTTGGCACAGGGGGTAGAATTTCCTATTAACATGAATGTATAGAGAAGTTGTTTGATACCAGAAAAACACCATAGTCCTGGCTATAAAATTATTTTCTCTATTTGACTGAAATAAATTGCAGTTCTGTACAGGCCATGTGTAAAGAATTCCATCATGTCTAGATGACAGATATATAACACGATCAATTCAAAACTCTGAATCAACAGATTTTTTTAATTTAGATAATTTATGTTTTATGTCAATTGTATGTTTAACATTTCAGATAGTCATACATTAAAAACAACCAAGGTATGACTTACAAAGTACAGCACAATCCTACACAGGAGGATTCACAATTTCATACTGATAAGAGACAGATAAAATGGATTACAAAATTCCCCTAGAAATTCTAGGTATTCCATTTAAAACTTGATATAGTGGACTGTGACAATCATAATAAACTGGAATTAAATCAAATGCAGGCAATCAGGTGGATAATTCCTTTTCTCACGTGCAGTGAAAGCATTAAAGTTGTGCTTCTTAATAGAAGAACATAATGGTGTATATACAACCTAGTTACATGAACTCTAAGGAGAAACTATGCAGAGCAATAGGCACTAGAGTCATATTTACTGTTGTGAAAAGTAATATCATAAGCACACCTGCTCAATATATTTTTCTGGGGTAAAAACAGTCTGTTTGGAGTCGGTACAAATCACATGTTAACAGCCAGGGCTACAGATGAAAGAGAACAGCTTGCATGATTCATTAAGTTCAGCTCTTAGATTGTAAAATATATAATTAGTTACACAACCTGTAAGTTTAAATAAAGATTTAAAAGTTTTAAACAGGAGCTTGAATTCCAAATGCTACCTTACTTTTTTTTTTCTTTTTGCTGTCAATTGCTTCATAATTATGGTTATACTAAGCTCAGATATACCACTGTCAGCTCTGATTGATGCCAATACCCCTTTAATCAGATCTGACAACTTTCAGCTAGTGTCTGTCTCTTGGGGTACAACCAACCAACCTGTTCACTTTAATGTCTTCCCTATGCTCCTTTTTTCTCCCTTTTGCTGCCCCCTCTTCTACAGAATAAATGTATATTGCAATAGCAGTAACATTCAAATATATAAATAAATGTTAATGTACGTAATTATGCACTTTGAAGCATGTTCATGATTGTATTTGGGTCAAGAATGACAACTTCCATTTACTGGATAAGCATTTACTATTAACAGTAAAGATTTCAAGTACAAGGCTATTTGCTGGGAAATCTACTGGCATTTGTGCGAAACTTCTAATATGATCATTTGCCCTTTATCTCGGACCATGTTAAAAAGAAGTTGTTTCAGATGTGACAAAGTTCCTCCTCTACCTTGGTGGGTCTTGCGCTTATTGGCGGATTTGCTCGCCTCGAAGATTCACAGCAGCCCTCAGTTTGGCTGTTTTCGTGAACCCACAGTCCAGGTCAACTTCTCCTGTGTCTAACCAGGAGTTGGGAGGTTTGGGGGGGACCTGGGCCCGCCCTCTACTCCGGGTTCCAGCCCAGGACCCTGTGGAATGCAGCTGTCTAGAATGCCTCCTGGAACAGCTGTGCGACTGCTACAACTCCCTGGGCTACTTCCCCATGGCCTCCTCCCAACAACTTCTTTATCCTCACCATAGGACCTTCCTCCTGGTGTCTGATAATGCTTCTACTCCTCAGTCCTCCAACAGTACGCGTTCTCACTCAGCTCCTAGTGCCTCTTGCTCCCAGCTCCTCACACGTGCACCACAAACTGAAGTGAGCTCCTTTTTAAACCCTTTTTAAAGCCCTGATTAGCCTGCCTTAATTGATTCTAGCAGCTGCTTGATAGGCTGATGAGAACACCTGCAGCCAGTCTGTCCTAATTGTTTCCAGAAGGTTCCTGATTGTTCTGGAACCTTCCCTGTTATCTTACCTGGGAAAAGGGACCTACTTAACCTGGGGCTAATATATCTGCCTTCTATCACTCTCCTGTAGCCATCTGGCCCAATCCTGTCATATGAGTAATTTTTCCCTTCCTATAATTATCTTTCCTATACATTCAATAATAAGGGGCTGTTTAATTAGCAATAATGCAAAAGAGAAAAAGCACTCTGAAAATGCCTTTTTTCCTTCATTGAATATAAGTGGAATGGCAATTTTTGTACCTTTTGAGACAATAGGGACTGTCTCAAAAGGTACAAAATGGCCAACAATGACTTCTAATAGTTATTCAACTGTGTAATTTAATAAACAAACAAAAGTCCCACTAGAAGATTATGTAGTTTGCTACATAATTTTAAATATTTGTTTACGGGCATCTCTCCAGGACTCATCACAATAGCATCTGGGAGTATGTCTACACTGCGTCTGGGAGCAATCCTCTCATCCCAGGTAGACAGAGTCAGGCTAGCAGGGCTTGAGCTAGTGCATTAAAGTACCAGTGTGGATGCTGCAGAGACTGGGGCTAGCCACCTGATCTCAAACCCAGCAGGTTGAGTTGGCTTGAGAGTTTGCGTTTCTACGTCCACACTGCTCTTTTTAGTATGTTAGCTCGAGTCCAGCTAGTCTGAGTCTGTCTACTTAGGCTGGGAGACTCATTTCCAGCTAAAGTATAGAGATACCCTGTGTTCCTGAGTATCTATAATTAGCCATTAATGTTAAGTCCAAGCATCCTTAATTAGTTGCCATTTTTTTAAAATTTATGACAGAAAGAAATGTGGGTTCAGTCAGAGCAAGTTGGTACTAAAACAAGCTTAAAATCTCTCTCAAATTGCTTCAGGACATCACTACACTGCAATGCCACCCCAAAATATAGTGGGATCCCATTCTCTAGAATGGGAGTATCCAACTTTTTCCTCAGTTATCCAGGAATTGCTCTTAGAACACAGGGCTGTTTTTGGCTAGCTGTTCCTCTTGTGTCCTGCCCTTCAAACCATACTCCTGGGATAGGGTCCTACAACATCGGTTTTTCTAAGTTAGTTTCACAATACAATTACTTTGGAATGCCACATTGTAATTATAACTAAGGAGGGCTGCTGTTATCCCATAGGTTGAACAGGTGTGGAGTGAAGGGGAAGAACAGATATTACATTAAGAGACCTAATCATTCTACTTATTCACAAAACCACAATACAAGCTATATATTAATCTGCACTCTAGAGAAAGTTATATATTCAAGTCATCTTGCTAATGGGAAATAGTGAACCTACAGTACAGTACAACTCATAACTCGGAGACTATAAGCCTAAATGTTACTAGAAAGTATCCGGAGACCAACACGGCTACACCACCACTGCATACCAGAGAATTATTAATTTGCATTCCTGCAGGATTTGCTACCTGACCATAGCAAACATTTATTTTGCAACCTTAAATTGCAATTTAATTGCAGTATTCACAATTAAGACCACCAATTAATTAAACATTTAATCGATGACTGCTCACAAATTATTGTTTGGTTGGGTTAAAATCTCTCTGAAAATAAGGTACTATTTCTAATAACCTCTCAAATGTAAATTCTAAGCACGCTTATTTCAGTCAAACATGAAATAAATTAACATTAATGCATGATTATATTTTTACATAGATATAATTACTGAACTAGCCTGTAAATATTGTGATTTCTATAAATGATTCTTAAGGACTTTCACTGTGATGCAGCTGTGGAATCAGAATACACTTTATATCTATAATCTACAAAATAAATTGGAATTATGTACAAACATTTATCTGTAGTCTTATTTAGGTAAAGTTATTCCTTTTCCATAAATAATCATATTAAATGCTAAATAAAAAATACACTAATCGTGGAAAAGAGCAAACTAACTTAGGGAATGTAACCTATAAACTGCTTTAATATTATTTCTTAATTTAAGTCTGTGAAAGATGGCCACACACATAACAGGTCATAAAATGTTAAATAAATCTGGTGAAGAGCCAGAAAAAGCAAATACTAACAGAACATGTTTCCTCTCCACCCCATTCAAGTAATTCCTTTCTTCAGAGGAATATTCTAACTCAGCAGGCACAGATGTTATTCTGCAATTTTTACAGCTAAATCAAGGATAATTGGACTTGTGAGTACCTTTAAATTGTACTCTGAGAAAAGGGTCTAGCTTAATGCATCATTTGCATTAACTATAAAGACTGCTTTTTTATCCTTTAAAATTTATAGTGCTTTTTTTGTATGTGAGGAAGCACAAAACAGTTATACAGTAGTTTTATAGACATATGTGGACTTCTTTGCCCAGAACATTTTAAGTTATTTTATAAGAGACCATTAAATCTTGCAAAAGTAAAAAAATAATCAGTAACCAACACCAGGGGATCTACAGTGCTACAACTATTTTTTAACTAAGCGATCAATAAAAGTAATGAGACATTCTTCAAAAGGGGACTCTCTTATTAGTTTTCTTAATAATATGCCTTCTATGCAGACAAACAGCTTTCTTTGGCATCAAAATATCTGTGTTATATTTGGTACTTTAAATAAGTTGCTTGATCTCATTAACTATATGCCTATGAGCAACATCATTTCATAAGACTACTTATTCAAGCCTCGATCTATTACCATTTTATATAAGAATTCTAAATCTTTTTAGATCGTCTTCTTTTGAGAAACTCAGGAACTACTTATTCACTTCTCTTACTGTAGCTTTGTATTAACGTTTAAAAAAGCTTAACATTAGGATTTCCAGCCTTGATCTTAAATAAGAAAATATAAAATTACAGCTGTATTTTCCCCCACACCCTCTCCACTATCACTGGTTTTGGCTAGAATTTTTAATGTATTTCATAAAGTGTCTTCTGCAAACACAAAACAGACCCAAAATTAAGGAACTTCTCCACATGCAGGACAGTGTCTAAATTAATTTGTATTGTTCATCATTTATTGCTACACAGTAGTCAACACCATATGCAATTTAACTAGAGAAGGCAAAAATCTAAAACTGGAAAGACAGGTATAAATACCAATGTTGAACAACATGATTAACAATAATAGTTGACAGAATTGTTGAGTTTTCTTGAAACCCAAAAGCTTTGGTGTTTTCCATCTAGATTTAAAATAAATACAATACTGAAGTGACGTATTAAACTGTAATTGAATTGATTAGCATTACATCATCCTTCACTGATTTATGAAGCAATATGGACAGCACTAGAGTGAGGTGTATAACTGTATTTTATTCTCGTTGCCCTAAGTAATGCATGCCTGAATCACAAATCTGACCACGCAGATTTTCACAAAATGCAGAAATGTAAAATACATCCTTCCATACGGATATATTTCTTGTGTCATTCTTTAGAATACAATTGGTTTAAAATAATGTGTAACTTGTTTAAATTTCCAATGACTCAGAGAACTACTGGCCACTAAATTGCAGATTATTTCACATGGAAGCTATAGACATACATTTATGCTTTATAAATGTCATTTCCTGAAGCAAAGCAAGCGGCAAGTAAGGCATTCCCAATGTCTGAACAAAATAGTGTGGTATGGGCTATTCTTTTAACAACCACTCTATATACATAAAAGGAATATATTAAGGAAGCTACCAGCAGAAACTTTTAAATATACACTGTAGTATTACAGGTGTAATATTGGGACGATGATATTTATGTTTAGGTACATGGTTAAGGGGTAATTTTCTATTATTTTCTAGTAAACAAAGTAATGAAAGTCACTGAGACAGACCTAATGCTAAAAACTCAACAGCCATTTACTGAAAATACTACAAAGCAATAAGGTTATAAGAATTTTTAATATTATATTAGAAACCATACCATGATAAAGGTTTCTTTTTTAAATGTTCTTCCCTTGAGAGGGTTCAACCCATTTTTTTTGGTGTGGGTGTTTTTTTTATGTATGTATGTTTGGTTTTTTTGCATTTCCCAATTATATTCACCTTGGGCAACACAGCTAGGAAATATATGTAAACAAGCGTAAAGCCAAACAACAATAGATTGCCAAGGGCATGTTTCACATAGGAATACTTGATCAAGAAAATAGCAAGAGCAGAAAAGCAGTGACGCGTTTATCATCAGTACAGCTTCAATATAAAGCAGAGGTGGCCAGCCTCCAGAAGGAACCAGAATTTACCAATGTACATTGCCAAAGAGCTACAGTAATAAGTCATCAGCCCCTCATCAATCCCCCACCCCGCTCTTCCCACCCACCGGCAGTCGCACCGATCAGCGCCTCCCTCTCCCTCCCCCATCTCCCGGTCAGCTGTTTCGCAGGAGGCTCGGGGCGGGGGTGGGAGAGGAGAGCGAGGACATGGAAAACTCAGGGGAGGGGATGGGAAGGGATGGAGCGGTGGAAAGCCTGTGGCAGAGCCAGGGTTGAACAGTGAGCACCCCCCCGCACATTGGAAAGTTGGCGCCTGTAGCTCCAGCCCCAGAGTCGGTGCCTATACGAGGAGCTGCATATTAACTTCTTAAGAGCCACAGGTTGGCTACCCCTGACAAAGTTCAATTCTGGGGCGGGGGGGTTAATCATCTAAAATTCTTCTCTTCTTGAATAGCAGATATGCAGTAAACAGCAGCACTAAATAAGTCCAGGTCTCCCCTTAAGAAGTTATGTCAACCCCACTACTTCACTCAAGGGTGTGAAAAATCCACCCCACCCAAATGATGTGGTTAAGCCAACCTAACCCCTGGTGTGGACAGCACTAGATTGATGGAACCTAGCTACCACCTCTTGGGAAGGTGGATTAAATACATTGATGGGAGAACCTCTCCCTTTGCTGTAGTGAATGTATACACTGAAGTGCTGTCGCTGTACTGCTACAGTGTTTCTAACGAAGACGTCGCCTAAGTTAGCAGACTTTGGGAAGGTTCAAAGAATAGGCTGAATGGACGATTTAGCTTTGTACCCATTGGTAAGACGCTAAAGTACAATCCAGGTCAGTAATGATCTAAAGTGATTTAAAACTTATTCATTAGCTATATGAAATGAATTGATCGCCTCAGTCTGACTCACTATGGACAAATATTTTCCTCCTGAAAACCACCACCATGCTAGGAATCACTGTGTCCTGCAGTTTTAGATGAGAGGACAAAGATGATAATGTTGGTCATAGGCATTTAACTATCCCTCTTTCTACCTCAGCTTAATGATCCCTCTAGATAAATGTGGGGACATATTGGGAGGGCAATGTGAGGAAGCTGGTTAGTCTGTCACTATTTCATGGGGGCTATTCAGTCTTCAAGTCCTCTCAATAAAGCATTAAACTTTTTAAAGAACATATAATCTCCTTTTAGAAACATTATATAAAACATAGACCAGACCCGTATTCAGTATAATGGATCGCTGCTCATTAGGCAGGTGAAGTGTTATGAATGTTATTTATCTCACTGGTCACCTTTGTGCTATTCGCTGTTTGTTGTGTCCACCTATTATCTCATCTTACAGTTAGATTGTAAGCTCTTCAGGGCAGGGACAGTCTCTGCATTATATGTCTGCACAGTGCAGCTGCAGTCTCTAGTTTCTACCACAATGCGAATAAAAAACAATAAATGGATGTAAATTTTGAGTTCAGGATTGAACCATGTGTGGCCACACTTGGTCAAATAGACAGTCATAAAACACCCCTGAGCGACGTAGCTGGGTCGAACTAACTTAAGTGCTGCCTTTTACTACATACCTGCTATTCAAGAAGAGAAGAATTTTAGATGATTACACCCCCCCAAAAAATTAAACTTTATTTCTTTATACTGAAGCCATATTGATGATAAATGCATCACTGCTTTGCTGTTCTTGCTACTTCCTTGATCAAGTATTCCTGTCTTAAACATGCCTTTGAATAGTCTATTGTTGTTTAGCTTTACGCTTGCCTACATATATTTCCTAGCTACACTGAGTACCTTTGGAACGAAAAAAGAAAAATAAAAAAAAAAAATCCCACAATACATTTAAACAAGTGTTTTTGTGACATAGGTAAAATCTGAAAATAGGGAAGGAAAGTCCTTTCAGGATTGAGAGAATCTCCAAAGATAACCAAAAACATAATTCTAACCCTAGCATTAAGGATTTAAAGTATAAGCCATTATGCAATCATGGTACACCATGTCATATTCAAACTGCAGATTTACTAAGCTAATACCAATATATTTTTACATTCTTAGAATGAAAAAGGGCCTTCATTACATACTATAACTTCTCAAATGAAATACACCCCATTGTAGTTTGCTCAAACTAGGTTTCTTCCTAAAATCTCACAATGAATATTAGTTTTCATTCAAATGCAAGCTGTCCCAGTTCTTATTGAAAGAAATCTGTTCTAAATATTTTTTTTTCCTTAAGTAAAGTTGATTCTCCAAGATATTTCTACAGTTGGGAGAATATTAAAAAAAAAGTTGTGTGAATATTAATTTGAATTTCAACACAAATTCAACACACTTTCGTGGTGTGCATTCCATTTTTATTTCCTTTCTGCAAATATCCTAGCATTAATTTATTAACAGGAGTGTTCACTAAAAATGAATTTTAAAGAAATATTGCAGAATATGAATAGAAAAATGCCAATATTCTCATCAGACCCTGGACTCTAACAGTTAAGCTCGTTGAATATTCAAAATGAACTCTTTGCAAGCAAGTTAAATATAACAAATTGTTTCAAGAAATTATTTTGCAGTTTTTTATAGCAAAGTAATTTGAGAAAATTACCATCTGTTCACAGTTGACCCTAAGAATAAAAGGCAAGAATCATTAAAATATGTATTATAAAATTATTCACTGATTTTCAATAAATACCTTATCTTGTATATCTTAGATTTCCCATTTGAAGGATTAAGAAAGCTCTTTGTTTCACCTGCAGGTGACACTGTTGGGCTTATCCACACAACCAAAAAGCCACAAGCAGTAAATATTTCCTCTCAATATATTCAACTGCAGTCTGGATTGATCATGTATCCCAAACACAATTATTTTCTTTATATTTGTACATTAGTTCTTTAAAGTTCCACGGTAATATCCAGCCTCTGCAGAGACAGTGACTAATATAAAGGCTTCAAGTTTAGATATATTAAAAACTGAATTTATTCAGATAAAGTTTAAAATAAATGAAAAAAGGTGCACACTGTAGAAAAATACATATATATTTATTTCAGAAAAAATATATATATATTCAGAGCAGTGGTTATTCACCCAAACTGAACTTATGCATAGTTTGATTTTAGTGTTGAAATAAAATACATGACAGAGATTATAGACATTTATTAATAAAAATTAGATTCAGACTTCATTTTCAGACAGGTTTAGAAAAACTTTCAGGAAACAAGAATAGTCAGGTGTGAACAAATTTACTTCCAATAAACAAGAATGCACAACAAAGTATGCAATTAAAGATAATCCTATACAATTTAACTATAGAAATTGAGTGGAAGAAGTTTGTTGCTGTACAAAATTACTATAATTTTACTTGGCATCATTTCAACTGAATTTTTCTTCAGAAACGAAGCAATAAATTAACTCTGTCCTCCCCTTCCTGAGCAAATTGAGAAAATCCAGATAGAAAGATCTGAGTAGCTCAAACACAGAATGTTAAATACCAATTTTAATAGTGTATTTTCTCAGACTATGGACATCTATTATTAAAGGCAAAGGAGATAACTTGTGTACTGTATATGAATGTTCCATGAAGTCTTAGGCAAAACAGCACACACTGTAATATTAATAAACCATGACCTCACTGTTTGAAAGAGAAATCAATTCACATATAAAATTCAAATGTATGTTTAGTAGCAGTTAGCAAACAAGGGAGCTACTTGTACTGGATTTGATTCATGCTTTTATAAAGTTAGAGATTAATACAGGCCACAGAAAGTATCCCCAATTCCTAATGTGGAGACTAATGCTTCTGATTCAAATTATTGCCTTTTGATCTTGCATCGGTACAGTAAAAGCTGCTTTATCCAGCACTTCATCAACCGGAAAGCTCTATAAACTGGCATTTCTGATCTTCATTGAAATTCTGGTTTATAGTCTGGTGGGCGCAGAGCCAGCAGGGGGTTGGGGCGTGGAAGGGGATGCGGGGCTAGGGCTCAAGCTCAGGGAGGGAGTTTGGGTGCGGGAGGAGACTCAGGGCAGCAGGCTGGGGCATGGGAGGGGGTGTGGGGTGCCGGATCCGGGGGGTGCTCACCTCACATGGCTCCCTGCAAGCGGCTACCTGTCCCAGCTGCTCCTAGGTGGAGGCGCAGCAGGCTCCTAATATCTGATCTCAAGAGTGACCAAGCAGTTGCCTTATCTTTTTATAGAAAAGATGCTTTAATAAGTAAGGAGGCAAAGGAATTTGATACAGAATCTGTAGATTTTTTAAGTCTTACCTGTCTCAAAAGATATTCTAGATGGTGTGCTTTTCTAATGCATAGTTCTGCCCTAAAGGCAGAATGAAGAAATAACAGGGAAGTAAGTTTTTGTTCTGTGGAGTGTAAATCCACCTGATACAAAGCAAAATCCATAAGAAAATGACACAGCATGAGATGGGGAAGACTTTGGATAACAGAAACGATATGGTATAAAGAGATTTTGATCTCCTTAAGGACAGCTATACATTTTAAAAAGTAGCTCACAGCTCTGACCACCACATCAATCTTTACCAGCAGGACAGTGGGGTGGGAATAGGTATTGTTTCATATTCTCTGTGTATATATAAAGCCTGCTGCAGTTTCCACGATATGCATCTGAGGAAGTGAGCTGTAGCTCACGAAAGCTTATGCTCTAATAAATTGGTTAGTCTCTAAGGTGCCACAAGTCCTCCTTTTCTTTTTGCGAATACAGACTAACACGGCTGTTACTCTGAAACCTGTCATTTTGGAACACTGTGTCTCATATGAAAGATAAAAGTTTTTAGTACTTCATTTAAAGGGAGGAAAAAAATCTGGTTTTAAAAAGATCGTATCTTTTAACATTCAGAATAAAGGAAGTTTTCTTTCAGCAGAATTATGCCACAGAGAAATGTTGTGGGAGAAGAAAAAATTCTTACTACTTTTATTAGCATTAGACTGTGATGCCCTTTGGTAAAGTTACATCTCCCAGTCCAAATGTTGATCAAAAGAGGAGATTCTGCTTCTGGAGCTCTGTGGCTGTGCAGTTGCATTCACGTTAGACACGATGGAAGAAATATTAGAAGTGTTACCTGGCTTTAACTCTTCTTTTCAAATGCAAAGCTGTGGAAGGGTAGCCACTGTGTGGTTCTCACCTGTGCCCCAAGAACCATTTCTGGTAGTCTGTAGAGAGCTGGTGGATCAGCTAATGGATTGTCTTCCTAGCTTCAGCTGCTTCTACAGATGTCTAAAGTTTTCACTGTAGAGAGCCCAGTAAATGTAAAGCATGGGAAATAAGGAAGAGGAGCCTGTCTAAATGTCTCCTTTAGGGGATGCTGTAACATAAGGAGGAAACAAGGGGAAAAGGGAGTCACTCTGAGGGTATGTCTACACTGTAATTAAATGCCCATGGCTGACCCGTGTCAGCTGACTCAAGCTCATGGGGTTTGGGCTGTGGCACTGTAAAAATGTGTCAGACGCTTGGGCTGAAGCCCAGGGTCTGGGACCTTGTAAGGGAGTGGGGATGGGACTTCTACACTGGAATTTTACAGCCCCGTTGCCCAAGCTTGAGTCAATTCACACAGGCCAGAAGCAGCTGTTGAATTGAAGGGTAGACATACCCTTAGAGCCTGGTGTCAGCAGCAAGACTAGTGCTTTCAACAAACCCTGAGACTTACCAGCTGGAAGATAAAGGAGTCACCATCAGGAAATGAATGTCCATTGGAGAAGGGGAACAGCAAACTCCGACCCCACAGAGATGAGGGCTAAATAAATACCTAACAATTAGGCAGCAAAAGTAGGGAAGAAATGGACTAGTCAGCAATGGAGCATACAGAGAACGGAAGTGTACAACCCAATGTATTAAAGAGCCAACAGAACAACAAATGACATCTTACCTAATATATTTTCAATGTATACAAGTGCTGTAGTTGCCAAAAGGATATAGGGTACAAAGCTTCCACCAACCATGATAGTCAGTGAGGGAACCTGGACAAGACAGATCCCGAATACAATTTGATAAATACATGATTTTGATTCTCCCCTTTTTATTCCTAACAAAGAAACCCTGAGAAAAGAATTGTGTATCAAGTATTCTCAAACATAGAATCATATCAGAGATGGAAATTCATTAGCAAAGAAATGACTGATCTAATGTCTTTTTAAAAATCTGAGTTCTATAATATGGATGTTTCCCTACTGGCCAACAGGAAGTGGAATTTCACACTCACTGACCTCACCTAGGACACCAACTATATGGGGCTACTTAATACTGTGGTAATACAGCAACTCTGAAAACCTGTGCACTCCTCCTCATTATTGCTGCTTGATTCCTGCAAAGGAAACCTCTGCATGCTTCATGATATGACCAAAGCTCTGAGATGATCTACAAAAGGATGGAGCTGATCTACAAAAGGCAAGCAAACCTTCTCAGAATAAAAGTATCATTCTCCAAACTATTATTTTTGTACTGTATCTAAATTAGTATATATTGGAAGCACTGCACTATATAAACCCTCCACCCTACCCCCAAATAATCCACATCACTTGCATAATTTTTCTAGAATAATCATACATTTTGAGTACCGTAGCTTAGTACATCTTTCTGACGTTAAGGAAAATAATGTATTACTAATGCACACTATTGTTTTCAAACCTCTAGAAGTTACTTAAAAACAAATTAGTCAATCAAGCAGAGACACTAGTCCTCAATCGAGACTGCTTGAGTAGTTACACAGTTGAGTAGGTCCAGAAGTAGATCAATAATGGGTATCCTTCTGTTGAATGGCTTAGTAACAATTCTGTCATTAATTTTTGCCACCTCTGAAGTTTAATAAAATATTTTTTTAAAAGCTATATTTCAAATTCAAATTCCTGAAGTCTGGATTTTTTTAATTGTTTTTTATTTTATTTTTTTTTAAAGAAACCCATTATTTGTGGGTTGAAACGAAGCATGAAGAATCTGAATGCAATGGTTAATGTTTTGAGAAATTTATATGACAAAAAATAATCAGAAAGTGCAATTTCCATTTCAACTACTAGAGTGTCACTATCGCATCAATATACCACACACACACACCCCTTTTAATAGTAAGTCCATTCATGTAGTTAGTAGCATGGGTGTTCAACACAGTACACTGCCATCATAACTCATTGCAGAAACAAATGTACCGTCTCCATTTTCCATCTCCTACACAGAGAAAAATACAGTAGGTTTCAAATTCTTACTAAATCTGTTTTATTAAGATCATGAGAATTGTACATAATATGTAAAACACTGCAGATCTCAGACAAAAGAGACTGACACTGCAGACTTATAGCTCTCTCTGTTACTTCAAGTAGTTTTGGAGCTGATTAGTTTTATTTAGCAGGTGAGAATTTAAAAAGAAAAAGGCATTATTCCATTGTATTAGAATCAGATTTCAAAGAGAAATAAAGCCTTCATGACTCAATATTAGAGTCCATCAGCTGACAAAACCCATCAGGGTAATCATCCATATTTCTCAAAGATCCTGATGCCATTTGCCATCCTCAGTACCACTCACCCTATCAGCTCTGACAGTCATAGTCTCTGCTTCACTTCTCACTTCTGCTTTGTCATCACAAGTACAATTAATCAACTAATCTTTAAGACGTCACTCTATTCAGTCCTCTAAGCTATTTTCTCTGCTCAAGAAAAATCATCTCTGCACCAATAACCAGACAATTACCTTTGCCCCTAAAAACCACACTTGCATAAATTCTGTTTTTATTTTTCAAAAGTGGCTTTTTGAAAAACAAATTGTTTATATCAGTATTGTATTACCTATGCTCTTCCGAGGAGGCGATTAATGTTCTTCTCTTTTCTAATTTTCAGGAAGAATCTCCCTTCTATTTCAAACTACACAATACTGACCTTTGTGGCATACATTGACAGTCATAATCGTTTTCATATATAGTTTTAATATGGCAATTATCCAAGTCATTTGTGTGTGTTTTGGCTATTTTACAGTTGCACAACAAAAATATTTCTCTTTCTATAAAAACTTTAAAAGCAAAGTGCTAGACCAAAAATGTCTTAATCCTTTTAAAACTAACTTCAACATAAACCTAATATTTACCTACTCATCTTTTCTACTATTTTGAGAAAAATAAAGAAGCGGTATACACTGTATGTAAGCATTGCAATGACACAGCTGCATCTGTTCTGAGGATAGATTTCAGTTTATCCCAGTCAAAAAAAAAAAATTAAAGAAAATGCTTTTCTTTAAAATATGTACTGCGATTTTCAAGCTCCACACTGCTCAAAGTTAAACACATTTTGTTTAACTTTGAGCAGTTTAAATTCATATAGACAAGATTGCAAACTGTATGCTGCAGTTTCAAACTACCAAAGTCAAAGTTTCAGTGAAAATGATGACTTTAACTAACCAGTGCTGTTACAGCATCCATATTATAATTCCTCTGGAGAACAGCACATAAAAAAAGATTCTTGAATGATGTAATGTAAGTCCTTGACACTTTACCTTAAGGTGTTAGTCACAAGGAAAGCTTCTTAAACACAGGGTTACAAAAAATGCTTTGGCAGAGTATGCTCAGAAACTACATGATTTTTATATTGTAGAATGCTTGGGGAGTTGGTTTGTTTGTTTTATTTTATAACAGATAGTTGCAAAGCACAAGAAGTTTTAAAATCCTTTAATGTGTCCTATCCTTGCATTTCCTGATGATCAGCTCTGTTCCAGCAATAAAACCACTGAGGATAATATCTTCACAAAGGAAAATTTACAATATAACCCTAGGAAATTTAAGAAATCAGCTCGAAGTATCATCATCATTTAGTTTTGGCAAGCAAGCAGAGAACAAACATGATAGTCAGTTGTCTATGTGTGCTAGTCAACAATAAAAGTGATTAAAATGACTTTTTTTTCAGCAGGCTGCACTGAAACAAAATATGCAGGAGCATAAAACCAAAGAATTTCCCTATAACACAGACTGCTGCAAAACAAAAAAACATTTAAGTTGATTGTATTGAAATTTCTTGGAATTTTTCAGAGTAAGGGATCCTTAAAATTATTTGTATATCAAGCATGAAAGTATTTATGACATTCAATGTTGCCCTGTTAAATTTGCCAATACACTCCATAAAAATGGCATTTTTATATTGGGGGGGAAGGAAGAAAGGGAATTATGTCAGTCCTGTTCTACTCCTGGGATGGGACAGCACAAGGAAAGAACTGACTCCCAGGAAAGAATTAATCTGCTACTGGATCCATGCCAATAGTGAATTATTGCCACCTCTATGCCAGCAAGGCTCTGCTGGTTGGCACATTGGGAGGTTTACCCACTCACCACTCTGTCACTTCCCTGTCTACCCATGAAAGAAGAGCCTATCAGTCACTATGGAGGCTGTGATCTGCAGTTTTTTTCCCCCATCAGGTATGTGACAATACTCTCCTTAAGCAATTAGTCCTACAATGAAACACATAAAGCTGTTAGTTTTTAAGTACTGAGAAGTTAAAGTGTTGGACACTGAAGAGAACTGTAAAACAGATCATTTTAAATAAAAAAGCTTGCATCTTATAAGCTTTGTTTATTGATCAAAAGACAATGAAAACACCATACATTAAAAAACTACATTAAAAAAAATTAAGGTTGCGAAGTCAAGCACTCAAACTTAGAAAATGGAAGAATTACGCAACATAAATTTGTCCCCCTTGTGTATATGCATTTTGATAGATTCATAAATTCCAAGGCCAGAAGTGACCCTTGTGATCATTTAGTCAGATCTCCTATATATAATACAGGCCACCAACTCGTACCCCACATTGTGCTTTATCTGCTAGGATGCTGATCCATAAATATTCAAAATCATTTTCTTCTGAATTATAATTGACTTGGAAATAGGCAATACCTTTTTCTTTTGACAGAGTGCCACTTCCCCTTCCTAAAGAGGTTATAACCATTGATTTTAATATTCCAAATATGATAATCAACCCACCAGGTTTCAATAATACCAACTAAATTGAATTTATGTTCATAAGTGAGCAATTCCAATTCCTCTTATTTGTTACCCACGCTCCTAGCATTGGTGTACAGGCAATTAAAGAATTTCTTGTGCTCATGTCCTTTGGTTCCTTGATTAATTTTGTCTCAGCATCTTGATTTTGTGCTAAGTGCTCATATCTTCCCTCTTTTTACCCTCCCTTTCTGTTATTAGTTTAACACCTTCATAATAATATGTGATCATGGAATTAAAGACTCCCTCCCCCCCGCCACAGGAACGCAGCATGTGCAAACTGATATTTTACAAAGTACAGCAAAAGGCTCATTCCTGACAAAAGGGCAACCCACTCTGACAAACTTTGAGTCCCTGCTTCAAAGCATGCTGAATGAAACAGAGGTAACTTTTTTTTTTTTTAAAACAGGAACAAAAATGTATTTTTTCCATAATTAGTCCTAGAAAATGGCTGAACTACTTTTGCTGAAACTAAACTAAAACTAAACTAAATTAAGCCAAGCCTAATGTATTGCATAGAAAATGTTACCCCTAACTGTTAATGTTTGCAAAAAGAAAAGGAGTACTTGTGGCACCTTAGAGACTAACCAATTTATTTGAGCATAAGCTTTCATGAGCTACAGCTCACTTCATCGGATGCATTCAGTGAAAAATACAGTGGGGAGATTTATATACACAGAGAACATGAAACAATGGGTGTTACCATACATACTGTAAGGAGAGTGATCAGGTAAGGTGACTGCTGGAAATAGCCCACCTTGATTATCATTACAAAAGGTTCCCCCCCACCCCACCCCCCTGCTGGTAATAGCTCACCTTACCTGATCACTCTCCTTACAGTGTGTATGGTAACACCCACTGTTTCGTGTTCTCTGTGTATATAAATGTCTCCACTGTATTTTCCACTGAATGCATCCAATGAAGTGAGCTGTAGCTCACGAAAGCTTATGCTCAAATAAATTGGTTAGTCTCTAAGGTGCCACAAGTCCTCCTTTTCTTTTTGCGGATACAGACTAACACGGCTGCTACTCTGAAACCTGTTAACGTTTGGTAAACTTATAAGCAACTGAAATACTGCTTGCTCAGTGACATCAAGGTATTTAAATTCCCTCTTTTCTGACCATTTTCACATCACTTGCACACTTTTAAGGAAAGATTACTGACATTTATAGATGTGGAAGGATGAAGTGGAAGTTCAAGGCAAATATCACGGCAAATTCCCACACCACAGAACAGGGGATCGGCAAGCTTTGGCACACGGCCTGTCAGGGAAAGCAGCTGGCGGGCCAGGACGGTTTGTTTACCTGCAGCGTCCGCAGGTTCAGCTGATCGCAGCTCCCACTGGCCATGGTTCGCCGCTCCAGGCCAATGGGGGCTGTGGGAAGCGGTGGCCAGCACATTCCTCGGCCCGCGCCGCTTCCTGCATCCTTCATTGGCCAGGGACAGCGAACCACAGCCAGTGGGAGCTGCGATCAGCCCAACCTGTGGACACTGCAGGTAAACAAACCGTCTCGGCCCACCAGCAGCTTTCCCTGACTGGCTGCTTGCCAGAGGTTGATGATCCCCGCCATAGAATTTAAAAAAAAAAAAACAAAAAAAAACCAATACATAGAGAAACATTGGTGATTTAGGTCCTTGGAAAATATGAAGTCTCATTCCAAGAGCCATGATTTCCCACCAGTAGCAACAGCACAAATCCAACTGCACCAGTGTCTTATCCTTTTGAAGAGGTGAAACCCCATTTCTTGGGATTAAAATGAAACTGGGAAACATATGGGTATGAGAACTCTATGATTTAAAGCACAGAAGTCCATATGCAGAGCTAACACACACTTTTTACAGGTCTTAATGAAATTTAAGAGTGTTCTAATTTCTCAGATTAAATGTGACTGAAAAGTAATAGCATACAAGAGGCTAAGTAACCAAACAGTTTTGAGGAACCTTGCTATCTTATCTCATCTAAGACAATATTTTGGGGAAATTCTCCTATATATCCAGGCCACAGACGGACACTGGTCAATCACCATCAAATTGGTTAAATCCTAAACTAGGATGCAAGGTTTAAGCTTTCTGCTGTCTCTTTGTCCCCGCTTTCTCTCCTTCCTATCCTTATTGTCTTCTGTCTAAACGATTTCAAGCTTGGCCAGATTCTGTATTAGTTGAACTGCATGATCTTACCAACATAACAAGCACAGGCAGCCTTCTCCCAGCATGAAGCAGTCCCTGTGCTGGAAGGACACTAGACATTGCCCACCAGAGTTCAACCCAGAAAGCGCAAGCACCATGGGTTCAAGCAGCTGAACTGAAACTGTGCTAGTCTGAACTGTGTGTCCCATATCGTGTCTACAGCACTTGAATGAAACAAGAATGAGCCAGGCAGAAGTTTTCCTTTCCTTTTATTATTTCATTCTCCCTCTTGTATACATTTGTCATGTGTGTCTAAGGGGCAAGAAATGTCTTAACAAGAACTGAAGTTGAAATCCAACAGCAAAATGACTTCTTCCAAGGGAAACTTTTGCTACTAGTAAAAGACATTCTAAACAAAAAGGGGAAATTTCTCAAAATTAATTATTGCATTCCACTTTTGAGCCCCAAATGTTTTACTTTTCTGTTTTTTGTTGTGTTTAAAATAAATTCTATAAGTATGGCTGTGATAACCAAGCAAAAGTTCCTTTCCTCACAACTCTCAAACTACAATTAACACTTTAATTCAGCAGCCATAAAAAGATGACACCAACAACTCAGAGACTGATAAACCATTCTCTAACAAGCCTTTTTCTGCAACAACCACCACCACCACCGATATGCATCACCAAATCTGTCAGCATACATAAATACAAGGGAAAGCCAGCAGAGGCATGTGTATTTTTGTGAATACACTAGTTGCACCTCCCTTGGCAAATGTGGCCTTCACACTCAAAATAGCAAAATGACTTGATGGTTCTTGAAAAGTAAAGAAATTCCATGTTTCTACTGTGTGAACATGAAGCCATCTTAAATGTGTTTTCCTGTTATTACCATGTCATAGATCTCCCTACTTATCTTTAAACAGCCAGCTCCTTTGCATATACAGCAATAAATCCTTAATAAAAGCACAATTCAGCATAAATGCAATTAAAGTGGAACCCACACATGTATCAAATCATATTATTTAATACTATCTCCCTCTAGGCATTAATATGCTTGGGGGCCAGGAAGCTATTTCTGTGATTCTCTAAAGGTTACAGCTGTCTACCACAGGCTAAGACATCATGCTAACAGAGCCATCTGTTTATAATACAAAATGCCAGCATACGCCAGCGTCACAAAAACATGTTATATCTCCTAGCCTAGTGATTTACAAACAAATCTGTACTAGTTCAAACCCATTTGTGTTCTCCATGGTACAGGGGGTTTCAAAGATATTTGTAATTGTTTACTGTAAGACACTGGGCAGAACTATAAAAGGATAGTTCTCTTCGGGGGGTTTTGATAAACCCTGTTCAAGCTGTAGCATACATTCTTGTCAATTACATAAAACAAAAGCATTTTGAGGCTACTGTAAAGCCCAAATGAACAACACCCCATGATAGCTGATATCCCAAAACCATCATTACATATATATTCTGTAATATAAATATTAAGCAGCATGTACACGTTAAAAAATCCTACTACACTGCCATTTCCCCTTGGAGAGAGGATGAGGAAATAAATCACATGTAGCAGATGTTAGTTATGTCACTTAATGCACTACTGGTAGCCACTCAGATACTATGGTGATAAAGGAACCTGTAAAGAATAGAATAGACTCAAAGCAGTCAACTGTACACAAGAAAGGAACTTGTACTCCATAGCAATCTGGATTTAAATTCTGCAGCAAGGTCCCTAAATTCTGTACTCTGGAGAAGCAAAATGGAAAAACTGCAAAGCTCTATTTCAACTAAAACCCCTGATTTTTAAAATTGAAATAATTACAAAAACGAGGAATAGAAACAGCACAGTAGTTTGTTATTTATTTTTCACAGTCATCACAGTCAGTTTCCAATGTGGCAAAGATTTCTGCATTGACAGTATACAACTGCATTGCAGAAGTTATACTGGGGAGAAGGGAGACCAGAAGTTTTGCAGGTGGATTGGAGCCAGGTGAAGTTTTGGGGGAATAAGGATAAAGTCCCTGAATGCAAAGACTTTGTACCAAGTTCCTTTAGGAATCTTTACATTAAGTGTAAGGAAAGGGCATCTGTAGAAACTTTAGGATGTTCAGGCTCCCAGAGTTCTTGAACTTGATACTTTCTTTGTAACCTTTTTCATTGTTTGGAGGACACTAGTGAGGAGGATCTTTTGCTAGAAGCAAACAGAATTTGGAACATCTCCTGAAAATAGACTGCTTCAATTATTATTAACTCTCTTACAAGATCCAAGCAGCAAAGTTGTAGCCGTGTTAGTCAAAGATCTGAGAGAGAGAAGGTGGGGGAGGTAATATCCTTTATTGAACCAACTTCTGTTCCTGAGAGAGACAAGCTTTCAAGCCACACAGAGCTCTTCTTCAGGTCAGGGAAAGAAACTCCCAGTGTCACAGCAAAATGCAAGGTGGAACAGATGGTTTAGCAGAAGTACTTAGCACATATTATAAAGGACTATTCAAGGAAGAAGAAAAGGAGTACTTGTGGCACCTTAGAGACTAACCAATTTATTTGAGCATAAGCTTTTGTGAGCTACAGCTCACTTCATCGGATGCATCCCCACTCTGAACTCTAGGGTACAGATGTGGGGACCTGCATGAAAACCTCCTAAGCTTACTTTTACCAGCTTAGGTTAAAACTTCACCAAGGTACAAACTATTTTACCCTTTGCCCTTGGACTTCCACTGCCACCACCAAACTTTATCTGGGTTCCTGAGAAAACGTTGTTTGGAAACGTCTTTCCCCCCAAAATCCTCCCAACCCTTGCACCCCACTTCCTGGGGAAGGTTTGGTAAAAATCCTCACCAATTTGCATAGGTGACCACAGACCCAAACCCTTGGATCTTAGAACAATGAAAAAGCATTCAGTTTCCTTACAAGAAGACTTTTAATAGAAGTAAAAAAGAATCACCTCTGTAAAATCAGGATGGTAAATACCTTACAGGGTAATTAGATTCAAAACACAGAGAATCCCTCTAGGCAAAACCTTAAGTTACAAAAAAGACACACAGACAGGAATATTCATTCTATTCAAGGAAGAGTGGCCTGTTAACACCTCTTCAGTCATAGGACAAAAAAGGAGAATTAGTGGGTTATAGTTTGTAGTAAAACTATAAATCCTGGTTTCACCCACATATTTATTGGGTCAGACAATCACTCTGTTCTCAAATGAGTTCACACAGGGAAATGATAAAAGACAAAAACACCCTATCAGCTGTGTGTGAACTGCCCCAACAACTATGTGGGTAGTGAAACCAGAATTTATGGCTTATCACAACAGACTAACTCACTAACCCCCTCTTTTTGTCCTATGACTGCAAAGGTGTAAGCGAGCCATTCTACCTTGAATGGTCCCTTAGAATACATGCTAACTACTTAAGCTAAACAATCTGTTCCACTTTGCATTTTGCTGCGACACTGGCAGTTCCTTTCCCAGACCTGAAAAAGAGCTCTGTGTGGCTTGAAAGCTTCTCTCTTCCACCAACAGAAGTTCATCTAAAGAGATATTACCTCACCCACCTTGTCTGTCTAAGGGCATGTCTTCACTGGCAACATTAAAGCGCTGCCACCTCAGCAGTTTAACGTGGCTTGTGTAGCCACGGCACAGCGCTGGGAGAGAGCTCTTCCAGAGCTCTAAAAAAACCACCTCCACAAGGGGTGCGGCTCCCAGCTCTGGTGCACTGTCTATACTGGCATTTTACAGCACTGAAACTTACAGCACTCGGTTGAGGGGGGTGGGGGGGAAGGGGGAGGGTTTCACACCACTGAGCAAGAAAGTTGCAGCACTGTAAAGTGCCAGTGTAGACAAGCCCTTAGATCCAAGCAGTCAGATTCAGATACGTGTTACTGGTTTGGTCACAGAGACCAGCTTGGGACTGTCACCTGATGTGCTTAAATTACCTCCGAGCCTGTTTTCGCTGCCAACTTGGGACTCCAGAACCCTGTCTTGTTGAGCCAGATATGCTAGCCTGCTGCAACACAGCCCCCAAAGCTGCAGACTTAACTGAAAACAGCTCAACAGGTTGCCTGGCTCCAGCACCCAGACACCCAATTCCCAATGAGATCCAAACCCCAAATAAATCTGTTTTACTCGGTATAAAGCTTATACAGGGTAAACTCAAATTGTCCACCCTCTAACACTGACAGATATGCACAGCTGTTTGCTCCCTCACGCATTAATCACTTACTCTGGGTTCATTAATAAACAGAAGTGATTTTATTACGTATAAAAAGTAGGATTTAAGTGGTTTCAAGTAATAACAGACAGATCAAAGTAAGTCACAAGCAAAATAAGGAAAAACACGCAAGTCGAAACCTAATACATTAAGAAACTGATTTACAGGTAATCTCACCCTCAGAGATGTTCCAATAAGCTTCTTTCAAAGACTAGACTCCTTCCTAGTCTGGGTCCAATCCTTTCCCTGGTTCAGTCCTTGTTAGTTCCAGCAGACATCTTAGGTGATAAGCAGGGGTTTTCTTATGACTAGAACCCCTTTGTCCTACTCAAGTCCCTTTTATAGCTTTGGCACAAGGCTGGAATCTTTTGTCTCTCTGGGTCACCACCCCTCCTTCTGAATGGAAAAGTACCAGATTTAAGATGGATTTCATTATCAGGTGACATGGTTACATGTCCCTGTGACACCTCATTCTTCATTACCCATGGGCTGGCCCACACATACACAGGAAGGCTTGCAGGTAAACAAACCATTTACAACCAACTGTCCGAGTCAATGGGAGCTATCAAGATTCTAAACCACCATTAATGGCCCACACTTTGCATAGTTACAATAGGACCTCAGAGATATACCTCGTATTTCTAGCTTCAGATACAAGGATGATACATGCATACAAATTGGATGAACACACTCAGTAGATTATAAGCTTTATAATGATACCTTACAAGAGACCTTTTGCATAAAGCATATTCCAGTTACATCATATTCACATTCATAAGCATACTTTCATAAAGCATATGGAGTGCAACGTCACAGTATGCTGATTTTGCATATAGAACTAGACCATGAAACAGGGCATCTAGCCTGTGAAGTAGAGGCAGGTTTGGACTACAGAATCTCTAATTGGTCTGAATAACATGGTTTTATTAGTAAATTTAGGATATTTAGGATTACTTTGTGCTTTCTGATTTCATCCTTCAGAGTACTTTGGAGACTGAACATTCAGATGGAATGTATACAGGGAGGATTGTGGCTAGTGGTGAGAAAAGGCATCCTTTCTCACCACTTTCTCTCTTCAAAAAAATAGCTGAATGCTTTTGTATGGTGACGGTTGGGCAACCAAGCCTCGTGTTGAATTCTAAATGTTTATATTACTTGGAAATTGGATGCCTTAGACAATAGTTCAATTGGACCATTATCTGCCTATCTAACCAGTCTGCATTTTCATTGTTCTTTCAATGAAGAGATGAAATGGATCCTAATCCAATCTCTGCACAAAAAGAACAAGTATGTCTCAAGTGAAGTTTGTTCCTCTTTGCCCATTTATATACATCACTAGCAGATTTTTGTTATCTCTTGATCTCTTCCACAGAAACTGGATAGCAAACTTTGTAGGAGAAAGGATGTTACTGGAGCAACAAGGGTACCAAGAAGAATCAAAGTTTTATTGCATATATTTTATGTTACTAAATTGTTCTAAATGAGCACTTTAAACATTACTTCTCAGTTGTTCACTACTATTAAAAAGACACTTGACTTTCAGTTCTGTAAACCCCTTAAAAGGAGCTGAATTAGATGTCTTTCACTGACCATTTTTTCCCTTTTCCATCTGGTAAGCATTGATTTCTCCCCCTCCCTCCATTTCTAATGAAGCTTAAAATTAATAAGACTTTTTGTTTACTTCCTTGCTTGATATTCACACTGCTCTAGAAATAAGATGAGTTTGTAAATTGCTGCTGTACAGCCAACAGCGGCAGAACACCACTTTTTAAAATTCAAGTTCTTCAGAACTGTCCCTATACTTTGGGCATGCACGTGTTTTATTTTGCCACAGTGACTTTAGTTTTTCAGGTTTCAGAGTAGCTGCAGTGTTAGTCTGTAAACGCAAAAAGAAAAGGAGTACTTGTGGCACCTTAGAGACTAACAAATTTATTTGAGCATAAGCTTTCATGAGCTACAGCTCACTTCATCGGATGCATTCAGTGGAAAATACAGTGGGGAGATTTTATATACACAGAGAACATGAAACAATGCATGTTCCCATACACACTGTAAGGAGAGTGATCAGGTAAGGTGAACTATTACCAGCAGGAGAGCGGGAGGAAAAAAACCTTTTTTAGTGATAATCAAGGTGGGCCATTTCCAGCAGTTGACAACAATGTGTGAGGAACAGTGGCGGGGGGGGGGGGGGGTTAAACATGGGGAAATAGTTTTACTTTGTGTAATGACACATCCACTCCCAGTCTTTATTCAAACCTAATGTAATGGTGTCCAGTTTGCAAATTAATTCCAATTCAGCAGTCTCTCGTTGGAGTCTGTTTTTGAATTTTTTTTTTGAAGAATTGCAACTTTTAGGTCTGTAATCGAGCGACCAGAGAGATTGAAGTGTTCTCCGACTGGTTTTTGAATGTTATAATTCCTGACGTCTGATTTGTGTCCATTTATTCTTTTACGTAGAGACTGTCCGGTTTGGCCAATGTACACATCTGTATCATCCGAATCAGAGACCTCCCCAAATGGTGGTGCTGCTGGAACCACCAGAATGGGAGGTGGTAGGAACATAGCAGGAGGAAGGATCCCTGTGAGCAGGTCACCAGGTCGGGGCTCATGATGACAGCAGCCCTTCAAATGCAAACAACTCATGGAGACCCAGAGCACTTCAGAGTCTCCTAGCGGTCAATGGTAGTCGTTCTACTGGAGGGACCAGTACTGGTAACTACATTTGTCTGGAGACCAATGGTTCCCAGGGGCTGGCGAAGTCACAGGATCCATGGTCGGTACCTATGGATCCAGTGATCGGTGCAGGCTTTCTTGCTCTTGTGAGTCTTGGAAAGTGTGGTTCCTCCATGGCCGGATCTTGTGGATGGTGCCAAATCCTTCTTAGGCATGGAGAAAAATTTATTGCCATGCTTATGTGCATGCTCCCTTGCCTCATGGCTAGGCCCCGCAGCAGGGCCCTTAGTGCTGGTACCAGCAGAACCCAATGGAGGCTCTGCAGTAGGGGGAGCGCTCTTCGCCTACTCAGGCTGATATAAGGGGAGGTTCCCTGGCCAGGATCTGACACTGGTCCCATGGCAACCTCCATGAGGTGCTTCTTGAGGCAGAGAACCTGGTTTTCTAACGCATGGGCATGGAAGGAGAGGCAGATACTGCACCTTATCACAATATGGGATTCCCCCAAGGAGTTTAAACAGTGCTGGTGCTCGTCACTGATGGAAAACAAGCAGGGGGCAGGAAGCACAGATTTTCAACTTCAGCATAATCCAGTATCTAAATCTGGATACTGGGCGGGAATATGCAGCAGTGAGAATCAACTGGAGACACCAGCAGCCCACTGCACTCTATCGCCTTGGGCAAAACCATGAGGTAATATAATTAATGCCATCCAACATCAGTTTATGGAAAACAGATCTTGTCGTACGAACTTGATTTTTTTTTAACAAGACAAGTTTGGTTGATATAGGTAATAGCGTTGATGTAATATACTTAGACGCTTCTATACAACACTTCATTTGGTACCACTAAATATTTTGATTAAGAAACTAGAATGATATAAAATCAACATGGTCCACATTAAATGGATTAAATGCTGGCTAACCGATAGCTCTCAAAATGTAATTGTAAATAAGGAATCATCATCAAGCTGGTGTGTTTGTAAAGGGATCTGGTGGGGAACGGCCTATGCTATTTAACATTTTTGTCAATGACTTGGAAGAAAACAAAAATGACTTATCAAGCTTGCAGATGACAAAGATTGGGCTCTAGTAAATAATTAATAGGACAGTACATTGATATAGAGCTAGCTGGATCGCTTAGTAAGCTGGACGCAAGCAAACATATTTCAATATGGTCAATGTAAGGTCATATATCTAAGAATCACATATGTGGTCCATACGTACAGCATGGTGAGGCTCTAAGCTGAGAAGCAATGATTCTGAAAAGACTTTCTGACCATTGATGATAACCAGCTGTACATGAGCTCCCAATGTGATGTTATGGCCAAAAGGGTTAATGCAATCTGTGGATGTATAAAGAGGGAATACCTAGGGGGACCAGATAAGTTATATTACCTCTGTACCTGGCAATAGTGTGACTGCTACTGGAATATTGTGTCAAGTTCTGGTGTCCACAATTCAAGAAGGATGCTGAAAATTTGAAGAGGGTTCAAAAAAGAGCCACAAGAATAAACAAAGGATTGGAAAACATGCCATATAGTTAGGGCTACGATTTAGCCATGGGTATTTTTTTTAGTAAAAGTCATGGACAGGTCATGGGCAATAAACAAAAATTCATGGCCCATGACCTGTCCATGTTTTATACTATAAATACCCCTGAATAAATCTTGCGGGGGGGTAAGGGGGGTGCGCCACGCAGGGCCGCTGCTGGAGGAGAAAGCCCAGGGTCCACTGCAGGGGGGCGTGACGGGGCCAGCAGCTGCTCTTGCTACCCCAGGACCGCTGCCCGGGGCCGCCTGAGCAGCAGCTGGTGTAGCTGGTCCCAGGGCCGCTTCAGCAGTGGCCAGCACAGCTGGCTATGGGTCTGCCCAAGAAGCCAGATGCAGGACCGCTCCAGCAGCAGCCGGTGTGGCTGTCCCCAGGGCCACCTGAGCAACTGGCCCTAGAGCCAGCTGCTTGGGCAGCCTGGATTCAGCCACACTGGCTGCTGCAGAAGTCACAGAGGTTGTGGAAAGTCATGGAATCCGTGACTTTCCGTGACCTACGTAACAGACACTGAGCCCTACATATAGTGAAAGACTCTAGGAGCTCAATCTGTTTAGTATAACAAAGAAAAGATTAACGGGTGACTTAATCACAGTCTGCACTGAAAATGAGGAATAAAAGTTTGATGAGAAGGCTCTTCAGTCCAGCAAAGGTATAACAAGAGCTTATTGCTGGAGCTTGAAGCTTGACAAACTAAAAGTAAGGTGTATATTTTTAACAGTGACAGTAATTAATCATTGAACAACATACCTGGGCTGTGGTGAAACCTCCATCATGAGGAATTTTCAAATCAAGACTGGATGTTTTTTAAAAAAATCTCGTTCAAACAGGAATTAATTCAGGGAAATCCCATGGTCTGTACTGTACAGGAGGTCAGGCTAGATTATCACAATCATCGCCTCTGGATTTACAATCCATACATCTATATTTTCTTTTTAACATAGGAAAAGAACTCTCCAGTCTAATAACGGAGATGTAAAGCATATCAAAACTAAAAAGAAAAGAGTATCTCTCAATTGAATCAATGTTAATTACTACAGGATTAATGACACATAAGTGTTCATAATACATAATCAATACAGCCAAAGCTTATTCGGATTCATGAAATTAGGAGTCAAAAGGGTAACAACAAGGAGTTTAAGCATAAAAACACAAATACTTTTTTCCACAATACAAACAAGCATTACATCACTGGCTGAAAGACTGCTTGCCCAAAACATACACCTGATAAAAGCCTCTTTTCTAAACAAAAAAGGCAATATGGAAATAGTCGTATCTGCTAACGAAAAATGTGCATGCTGCACAACCCTGCAGATGAAGTCATGTATGCAAATTCAGTTATTAAAATGTCTAGAATTTCTCAAAAGGCAAAAAGAACTTCATTAATGATGCCTGATATTTTTCATCACTTAAACGCTCTTTATCCAAGGAAATATACTGAGATTAGTCATCAGCAGAATCTTCAAGGTTATTAACCCTTTAAAAAGATGATTAACAAGGTGGGTGAGGTAATATCTTTTATTGAACCAACTTCAAATACGAGACATGACCTCCCCAACTTGTCTTTCTAATAGCCTGGGGCCAACACAGCTACAACACCACTGTATACTTTAAAAAGACGTCTGACAAAATATTCATTTACACAACAATATTGTCGTAATATTTCAAACTTGTTTTGCATTTTCCATTTAAGGACCTGATGCTCCTTGACTTTTGGGTGTATGTGGGGTATGGGGTTGTTTTTTCTTGTTGTTTTTTTAAATGGAATACCTAGTACCACAATCCCTGACATAATCATTCAAAGGTAGGAATAATCCATTAAAAAGCTGTAATCCAGAAGTAAGGGACCTGGTTCTACTAATGGTTATAAGCAATGAAGAGACCATGGGTCTATCCAGGGACCTAATAAAACCGGGAAAGTTGTGGGTGTATTATAGGATTGTAGATTGAACCTCAAATTTCAGTGAAAAAATAGATCATTTTAGGTTTGTGTTTCAGATCTATCTGAAAGTTTTCTCCATTGTGAATGTGTTCCAAACTTTGGTCCCATTTTAAACATATGCAGTATAATTAATAGCACGTTACATCCCAACTACTACAACATTTGACAACGAAGTTTTTTAACAAATGAAAGTGTGCACACATGCGTGCACACAGGCACTCTTCATCTGAAACAAAACATACCTGTGTTCGCAGAATTTCACCTTTTGACAACTGCATATCACCCGTCAACTCTTTCACAGTGATGCCTAGTGGCTCCAGACGCTTGCTGAAGTAATTTGTCATTTCAGCTGCCAAAGCCTTCATAGGAGCAACATACACAATCTGCACCAAAAGGACACGAGCTTGATAAATGAGCAAACTGCACAATGTCATTTGTTTCATGGCAACCAACACAAATCACAATTTATTGTGAAATATGATTGTAGCCACTTACAGTGAAAAATCTTAATAGCGATATATGAAAAGTAGTTATCTTTGTTAGATAAGTGTGCCACTGTTTAGAGGACAATGGATTTTGTTTATACAGCCTCATTACTTTGAGAATTGGATCTGCATCAAAGCAAAATGTATTTTCATAGCTTTTCACATACGTAATAAGATTTTCAGAGCACAAATAGGAATTGGTTTAATAGTAATGAAGTAAATCACCAGCATTTTCTATGAGACTTGGAGATGTATAATACCCTTGAAAATTTCTTGATTTCATATAATGGGTAGAACTGTATAATGGGTTTTATCTTATGAGTTAAAAAAGTTGGTTTTGGTTCATTGAATTCCTACCTTAAACTCATCCTTTTTGATAACTCCTTGCTGAACATGCTGGCGAATTTCATGCAGGACAGTTAGCATGGCAATGTTAGTTTTCCCAGCTCCGGTGGGTGCACAGATCAGCATGTTCTCATTTGTACTATAGGCAGTCTCAAAAACTATTGATTGGATTCGGTTTAGTCTTTTCATGCCTTTAAAAACAAGTTGCCCAATCTGAAAGAAAACAAAGTATTGCAATGAAAATACAAGGACAGCAAAATTAAAGGAGTAATTTTTGGATCCTCTTAGAAATTAGTCACAAATCTTTAATCCCAAAGGCTAAATCTACTATGCTGGAAACTTCAAATTTCTTTTCTTATGTATTCCAAGTAGGATAACTTTTAAAACATTAACATAATCAGTTAATCTTAACTACACCACTGTTACGTTTTTCACTTTTACCAAAAACACACTGACCAAACTTCATTAAGAGTTAATGAATATTAGCATAAAAACAGTATTAATAGATTATATGATTGTTTTGTATTTTAAACATAATTACATAATTATTAGTGAAAAAATGTAGACCTTTATAGCACTTTATAAATTAGGAAAGATGTACTAAGTTGACATCCTAAAGCTATTTTAAGGCATAACGAGGAAACAATCTCCTCCTCCTCTCTGATTGGAAGGGAGGCCTTCAGAGCATTGTCAGGCCACTACCTATATAGACTGCATAGCTAAACGAAAAGTCAAAAATATAAACTAACCTATTACATTAAAAAACAATATTAAGAGAACATTAAAGTTACAAAGTCAATCACACAAAAATTAGGAAATGCCAGAACTAAGGTTGCTTTTCTGCCTTATGCTGACCCCCTTTAGCATATGCAATATGATTAGGGCCCTTCATTTTCTGTTTTTATTGTATTTAATTTTTCCCAGGAATTTATCAGTGTTTATTACAACAACAACAAAAGCAGGTGAAAATTGGTGGAAAAAACTATTACTTTTTCTAGGTAAATAATCAGGGTTTATTTTGTTGGACGGAAGGACAAAGGAAAAAAGTATTCAGTAGATTAATGCTTTGATGAATGGAATTCTATGTGGTTTGCTGCAGAACTAAAAACAAAATGCCACTCTGAGTTTAAGAAAACAATATATCTCTAGTCCCCAAATAAAACTTTTCATTTGAATAAAAACAGTTTACTGTTTTGACTTAGAACTATTAGCCTATAAATGTTTACATTTAATAACTGGGCCACACCATTCGCAGCGCATACACTCAACTTCATCCTTTTTGCCTGTTTTGTTTTTTAAAAACTTTCCAATACATCCTTGCGTTCTGAAAAGTATTCTGATAGATGTTTGTTTTTTCCATTGTGTCAGATATTTAAACCATTCTCTGTTAACAGCTTGAAATATGTACATGGTGGGAGTGAGATTCATCAGTACATTAAGATGCGCATGGACTTCAGAGCTTGAGCATGAACCTGTTTATTGTGTGTATCTTCTAGACCAGTGCTTCTCAAGCTATCTGATGTGGGGGACCGGCAATTTTTTTTTCCAATGTGCATGCAGACCAACAGCCGATGGCTCGCGGACCAGCAGCAGTCCGCAGACCACTACTTTTAGTATCACTGTTCTAGACTAATACATAGCCTTACTTCAACAGACAGCTTTGCGTATACGCCCACACTAATGTATTATCACAGAACATATCTCATGAAATATCTCCTACTTTCCGAATAAAACAAATTATTTTTATGTATTTGAATGATACAGAAGTAGGGTGAAAATTAGAAAAAAAAACAAACAAAACTTTTTGTAAAACCTGGGTCTTTGGGGTTTTTTTTAAAAAAAAAACAGACAGTACTACTACTTTTCCCACAGGACCTTTGTGTTATTCAGTGCACAGCAGTCAGGGTTATGCAGTGGAGATGGTTGTTTGTGGGTATATATACACTGCACACTAAACCCAGACTCTGACTCAGGTTCGAGCCCAAGACCCCTTTCTGTTGACATACAAATCAGTTTGACTTGAGTGAGCAAGCTCAGGTCCTAGGACCCTGCTGTGACTCTGGTCCAAGCCCTGTCATTTTGCAGCGTGGATGCAGCTCAAGCTGCAGATTGGAGTTAAAAAGTCTGTGTAGTGCACTATGGACATGTAAGCACGGCTATGAGACACAGGTCCAGCAACTGCAAGCCCAGGTTTATGATGCAGTGTGGATGTTTAAGCACTGATTTGGAAATACCAAGTCCACAAGCCCAGATCCCTACAGATGCAGGTTTAAAGTGCAATATAGATATACTCTGTAGGACCCCTGCTTCGTATATGGCAGAAGTTGGAGGGTGCCTAGTCAATGAGGCAGAGGAGTGCAGGAAGAGAAAGGATGATCTCCTAAGAATGGTCATACTGGGTCAAACCAATGATCCATCTCGCCCAGTATCCTGTCTTCCAACACTGGGCAATGCCAGGTGCTTAAGAGGAAATGAACAGAACAAGTAATCATCAACTGATCCATCCCCCGTTGCCCATTCCCAGCTTCTGGCAAACAGAGGCTAGGGACACTTCAGAGAATGGTTTTGCATCTCTGTCCATCCTGGCTAACAGCCATTAAGGGACCTATCCTCCACGAATTTATCTAGTTCTTTTTTGAACCCTGTTAATAGTCTTGGACTTCACAACATCCTCTGGCAAGAGTTCCACAGGTTGACTGCACTGTGTGAAGAAATACTTCCGTTTGTTTTAAACCTGCTGCCTATTAATTTCATATGGTGACCGCTAGTTCTTGTGTTATGAGAAGGAGCAAACAACACTTCCTTATTTACTTTCTCCACACCAGTCATGATTTTTTAGACTTCTAACTTGTCCCCTTTTAGCTGTCTCTTTTCCAAGCTGAAAAGTCCCAACCTTATTAATCTCTCCTCATATCAAAACTGTTCCATACCCTTAATGATTTTTGTTGTCCTTTTCAGTACCTTTTCCAATTGCAATACATCTTTTTTGAGATGGGACAACCAGATCTGAACACAGTATTCAAGATATGGGCATCCTGGATTTACATAGAGGCAATATGATATTTTCCCTCTTATTATCTATCCATACCGAACATTCTGTTAACTTTGACTGCCACTGCATATTAAGTGGATGTTTTCAGAGAACTATCTACAATAACTCAAAGATCTCTTTCTTGAGCGGCAACACCTAATTGTATATGTATAGTTATATACCATCATTTTATATGTATAGCTGGGATTATGTTTTCCAATGTGGATTAATTTGCTTTTATCGAAATTGAATTTCATCTGACATTTTGTTGTCCAAGGCATCCAGTTTTGTGACATCCCTTTGTAACTCTTCGCAGTCTGCTTTGGATTTAACTATCTTGAGTAGTTGTGTGTCATCTGGAAATTTTGCCACCTCACTGTTTACCCCTTTTTCCAAATCAATTATGAATATGTTGAACAGTACTGGTCCTCGTACAGACCTAAGTTCCCTCTAAGCTGCACGGCCGTGCAGCAGACTATCAAGGGCCACGCAGGCAAGGAGAGGCACCTCTCCCCTGGTTCCAGCCTTGGAGCTGTCACAGCGAGAGAGAGCGGGGGGTGGGGTAGTCTGCCCAGGGGCAGCCTGCACCCCAAACTCCTCATCCCCAGCCAGAGCTCTCACCTCCACATACCCCAACCCTCTGACCCAGCCCTGAGCCCCGTCCTGCCCTCTAAACCCCTCATCCCTGGCCTCACCCCCAACCCCCCCACAGTGCAACCCTCTGCCCCAGCCCTAAGCTCCCTCCCACACTCTGAACCCCTCACTCCCCCCCGCCCCAGCCACACATCACCTCCATATTGGTGCACATAGCAAAATTCATTCCACACATGGATGTAAAAAATTAGAGGGAACATTGGTACAGAGCCCTTGGCAACACCATTATTTACATCTCTCCATTCTAAAAACTGACCATTTATTCTTACCCTTTGTTTCCTATCTTTTAACCAGTTATCAATCTATGAGAGTACTTTCCCTCTTATCCCATGACAGCTTACTTTGCTTAAGAGCCTTTGGTGAGAGACTTCGTCAAAGGCTTTCTGAAAATCTAAGTGCAGTCCTTGAGTTCCTTCAAAATTCTTGGGTGAATACCATCTTGTTCTGGTGACTTATTACTGTTTAGATTATCAATTTGTTCCAAAACCACCAGATTGTCACCTCAAAAGGCTCAAGTTTGGAAATCTTCCTCAGAGCCTCAGCCATAAACACGGATGCAAAGAATTCATTTACTTTCATGAGTGTTCCTCTGGCATCTCAATCATCCAGCAGCTGGCCACACTGATTGTTTAGCAAACTTCCTGCTTCTGATATACTTAAAAAAAAATTGTTATTACTTTTTGAGTCTTCAGCCAGTTGTTCTGCAAATTCTTTTTTGGCCTTCCTAATTATATGTTTACACTTTATTTGCCAGAGTTCATGCTCCTTTCTATTTTCCTCACTAGGATTTAACTTCCACTTTTTAAAAGGATGCCTTTTTGTCTCTCACTGCTTCTTCTATTTTGTTGTTTAGCCACAGTGGCACTTTTTTGGTTCTTTATGTTTTTTTTAATTTGGGGTATACATTTAAGTTCAGCCTCTATTACGGTGTTTTTTAAAAAGTTTCCATGCAGCTTGCAGGGATTTCACTTTTGGGATTGTACCTTTTAATTTCTATTTAACTAATTTCCTTTTTTGTGTGTAGTACCCCTTTCTGAAATTAAATGCTACCATGGTGTCTCCCCTCCCCATCCCAGGGATGTTAAATTCAATTATATTATGGTCCCTATTACCAAGCGGTTCAGCTATATTCACCTCTTGGACCAGATCCTGTGCTCCACTTAGGACTAAATCAAGAATTGCCTCTCCTCTGGTGGGTTCTGGGACTAGCTGCTCGAAGAAGCAGTCATTTAAGGTGTCAAGAAACTTTGGGCATGGCTACACTTGCAGATGTAGAGCGCTGTAAGTTAAACCAGCCCTCGGAGAGCACAGTAGGGAAAGCGCTGCACTGTGTCCAGATTGTCAAATTCAAGCACATTGGCGTGGCCACATTAGCAGCTCTTGCAACGGCCACAGAGAGCACTGCATTGTGGTAGCTATCCCAGCATGCAAGTGGCTGCAACATGCTTTTCAAATGGAGTGGGGTTCAGTGGGGTGGAATGTGACAGGGAGCGTGTTGTGTGTATGTGGGGATAGAGAGAGGGTTTGGGGAGGAGCTGAGAGCATGTCAGCATGCTGTCTTGTAAGTTCAGACAACAGCAGACCCCTCCCTCCCCCGCCTCTCAAGCGACATTCAACACTAATGGTTGCTTCATCCCAGAGCAGATAAGCATGTCAGATGTCAGAAATGGAGCTTTCAAAGGGCATATCCGCATTCCTGTAGGCGATTCCAAACAATGACAAGATTGGCCACTTGACTTAAGGGGATTATGGGATGTTTCCGGAGGCTGATCAGAGCACAGTAATGCAACACCTTATTCACACTGACCCTGGGGCGTTTCAGCTGAGGTGCACCAAGCATTATGCTTCTCGTGGAGGTGGATTACCAGGACCACTCCAGCTGCAGAGTCCAGGTACTCTAAGTGCCTTGCCAGTGTGGACGGGTCATGAGTTAGGGAGCCCGGGGCTGCTTTAATGCGCTCTAACTTGCAAGTGTAGCCATGCCCTTTATCTCTGCATCCCATCCTGAGGTAAAATGTACCCAGTCAATATAGAGATAATTGAAATCCCCCATTATTACTGAGTTTTTTATTTTTGTAGCCTCTCTAATCTCCCTGAGCATTTCAGAGTCACTATCATCTTCCTGGTCAGTTGGTTGGTAATATATCCCTACTCCTATATTCTTATCAATCAAGCATGGAATTACTATCCATAGAGATTCTGTGATACAGTTTGGTTCATTTAAGATTTTTACTTCATTTGACTCTACGCTTCCTTTCACATATAGTGCCACTCCATCTATTCTGTCCTTCCAACATATTTTGTACCCAGGTATTACTGTATCCCATGGAATATCATCAATCCACCAAATTTCTGTAATGCTTATTATATCAATATCCTCATTTAATACGAGGCACTCAAGTTCACCCATTATTTAGACTTCTAACATTTGTACATGAGCACTTTAAGAAATTGTCACTTTTTAGCTATATTCCATTACGTGATGTAATTGAATGGGACTCTTTCATTTGACTGTTTCTCATCAGATCCTTCCCATATTTTATCATCTTCCAGCCTCTCCTCCTTATTAGGACATAGAGAATCTCCATTAATAGATCCTCTCTGTCCAAACCATGTGCTCCTCCACACCTGTCGGCTCTCCCCCAGCCCTTTTGTAAAAAAAAGTGTTTGTCAACAGGAATGTGTCTTATTTTTTCTGTGAGTGTTCATTTGAGAAGGTAGTGATTATCTGGTTTCACCTACATAGTTATTGTGGCATTTGATGAACTGGACAAGGTACACCAATGCTGCATATGTAGGACCCAGGAATCTTGAAAGGCATGTTGTGGCGGGTGTAGGTCATTGTAGTTGTGTGGATATATCTGCAGGTTTTCCATCTGTTCTCGCAGGGTACAGCGCTATTTTGAGTTGGTGTGTCCTGGTCTGTGGGCAGCTTGCTTCTGATGATGAGCTTGGAGAGGCTGGGGGCAGAGGCAGGAGTTTGAAAGGTAGACAAGGGGGTTTGGGAAAGATTTCTTTCAGGATGTGAAATATAGGTTATAATTGTTTGATAATACCCCACTGGGTTCCTGTGTGGGGTGGTAAATGACTCGTAGGGGTGTGAGGTCAGTGGATTCCCCCCGCCCCCATACTGAAAGCTGGTTCTCTCAGGGTATTTGGGTGGCCCATTCCATGATGCAATCTACTTCTTTGGTGGAGTGTCCTTGTTTGGTGAAGGCAGTTTAAATGTTTTAAGATGTATACCCCAGACTTTCTCCTCAGAATATATTCTTTGGTATCGGAGTGCCTGATTAATCAAAAGGGCAAAAAGGCCTTTTCATCACAATAAGCCATAAATATTTAAGCAATAATACTATCGTAAATGAAAATCACATGCCACAAAAGCTTAATATAAAATATGCTTTTATAAATGTAGTGATATGGGACAAGAACACAAATTAATTAGCAAAGAATTTGTGTATGAAAATTCTTAGTTTTCCCTTATGCACAATAGTAGCAGTGCTACTCAAACTCAGTCTGTACTTTTGTTTACAGCATTTGAATTCATGCTTCTATACATATCCCAAGTGTATCTGAATGTCTGCTATAGTTCACTGAATCTTGTGATTCAGAAAAATGTTTATTTCTGCCTTGATCTATTTTAAAGTATTTCCAGAACTTTTCAGGAGGTCTCCTTATATCTTTAAGTTGTGTTTCAACACTGAAGCAATCTTCACTAGTAATATCCTTTTATAGGTTATTCTATTTGCGAAACTGCAGATGGAAAGCCATTTGTTTCCCATCTACTACCGTATGTACATTTACTCGGTGTCTCTTCATTTTCATCAATGGGGCTATAATAAAGTGTTAATGAGCTCCCTACAGAGGCAATGATTGCACAGCCATATCAGGGTTCGATCAATGTATTTTATAGTCTTTTTATTTGTCTTGAGTTTCCCGTTTGTGCACTGTTTAATTTTAGGAATTCTTAAAACACCTTTGAAAATGGTTGTATTTTTTTCTTTGTTTCTTAAAGTTCCATTTAATTAGGTTTTTAATTCTGTGCAAACTGTTTGGAGGTCATACTGAAGGAATTACTGGAGAACAACATATACATAGGTAATGAATAAATAATAAAGCTGAATAAAATATTCAAGTAACTTATGGGATTTTACCAGAATGTCTTTTTAAAAAGGTATAAGTAATGTAACAGTTCAGCTGGAGATAGCCTTTAGTATGGTGAAAAAAGGAATATGGCCTCGATTAAGCAAATAAATTAAATACGTATTTAAGTGTATTAGTACACCTGTTATCAGTAGGACTATTCACATGCTTACATTAAGTATGTGCTTACTATTTTGCTGAATCGGGGCCTGTAAGACTATATTAAGTCTGAGTCTGTTAACCATTCAGGACACAACAAAAGGTTTATCCTTTTTCCCCCTGGCAATCAGGGAGGGATTTTTATATTTTCTGTGGAAGGTGTATACTCAGTTGCCTTTACTTAACAGGGTAAGCAGGCCAGTTCTTTATATTCATGTATTTTATTGTGAAATATATAAGGGTTCCCCAATAGTATGCAGTTGGTGCTTATTTATGTGTTTATAAATCCAAATAAACAAAAATAATATATATTAATACACGATGCGTGGTTCATTTAAATAGGTATATGATCACCGTCACTGCTGTATGGAAATACAAAAACACCTTTAATAGGAATTTGCTAGCACACACAAATGAAAGTAACTTTAGACACCTATATGAAAAATTAGGTTTATATTTAGCAACCTTGAGAGGTATATGGGAAAAAATAGACTGGTTTTAAATAGGATGTTTAGAAGATAAACTATTGGCAAATGAGTCTAACAGAATGTTAGTCATTTGGGCGCATGTGTGACCCAGCATATCTATTAGGGGTTTTGGCCTTGTGTCATAAATATAAAGGGAAGGGTACCAAACTTCCTGCATACAGTACTATAAAATCCCTCCTGGCCAGAGACACAATATCCTTTTACCTGTAAAGGGTTAAGAAGTTCAGGTAACGTGGCTGGCACCTGACCAAAAGGACCAATAAGGGGACAAGATACTTTAAAATCTAGCGGGGAGAAGGGAAGGCTTTTCTCTGTCTGTTCTGTGTGCTTGCCAGAGAGAGATCAAGACAGCAAGCAATCCAACTCCATTAGAATTAGTAAGTACTAGCAAGGAAATGCATTAGCTTATTTTTGTTTTGGCTTGTGATTTTCTCTGTGCTGAGAGGAAGGTGCATTCCTGGTTTTCTTTTTGTAACTTTAAATTTTGGCCCAGAGGGAAATCCTCGGTGATTTAAATCTGATTGCCCTGTGAGATTAACTTCCCTTCTAATTTTACAGAGGTGCTTCTTTTACCTTCTTTGTTTCTAATAAAGTTCTGTTTCTTTTAAGAGCCTGGCTGATTTCTCTATTGTCCTAAGACCCAGGCGTTTGGGTCTGTGATCACTTTGTAACCAATTGGTTAGGATATTATTCTCAAGCCTCCCCAGGAAAGGTGGTGTAAGGTCTTGGGGGGATATTTTGGAGGAATAGGAACTCCAAGTGGTCCTTTCCCTAATTCTTTGTTAAATCACTTCATGCTGGCAGCGTATACTCCAAGGGCAAAAAGTTTGTGCCTTGGGGAAGTTTTATCCTAAGCTGGTAGAAATATGCTTAGGGGGTCTTTCATGCGGGTCCCCACATCTGTACCCTAGAGTTCAGAGTGGGGAGGGAACCCCGGCACCTTGTAAGACTGGCAGCTGTAGACCCAGGGCATGTGACTGGAAGCAGGCATGTGACTGACAGGAAACAAGATGCAAAGCTTCCTGTTTTGGATGCTGGGACCAGCAGAAACAAAGATCGTGGACTAGGAGCGAGCTTTTGCGCATCTCTCCACAGATAACTGTAGAAGGATGACTCTCTGTGAAAGAACAAAAGCTAAGGGTTCAGAACGCAACCAGTGGAGCAAGCGCAGAGGGAGGTGGGGCACAAGCCCAGAAGCAAGATTAGCAGAAGTCCTTGCTAAACAGAGCAGTCAAAGTCTCACACAAGGATGACAGGGGAAGATCAAATAGGAGCCAGATATAGAGGCAAAAGGAGGCATACTTTTTATTTAATGATATTAATAAACCAGATACTAGACTTTCATAGAATCATAGAATCACAGAATATCAGGGTTGGAAGGGACCCCAGAAGGTCAGCTAGTCCAACCCTCTGCTCAAAGCAGGACCAATTCCCAGTTAAATCATCCCAGCCAGGGCTTTGTCAAGCCTGACCTTAAAAACCTCTAAGGAAGGAGATTCTACCACCTCCCTAGGTAACGCATTCCAGTGTTTCACCACCCTCTTAGTGAAAAAGCTTTTCCTAATATCCAATCTAAACCTCCCCCACTACAACTTGAACAACTGCAACTTTAGTTTGAAACACTATTTGTGTTGTGAGAGAGAACTGGAAGAGTACAGTAGGAAGGAGTGGAGGGGGAAACTCAGGGAGTAGAGTAGCTGATGAAGGTCTGTGTTCACCTACGTAAATTGGTGAGGATTTTTTATCAAGCCTTTCCCAGGAAAGAGGGTGTAGGGCTTGGGGGGATTTTTGGGGGGAAAGACATTTCCAAGTGGGCTCTTTCCCTGTTATATTTGTTAGATGCTTGGTGATGGCAGCAATAAAGTCCAGGGACAAAAGGTAAAATAAATAGTTTGTACCTTAGGGAAGTTTTAACCTAAGCTGGTAAAAATAAGCTTAGAGGGTTTTTCATGCAGGTCCCCACATCTGTACCCTAGAGTTCAGAGTGGGGAACGAACCCTGACACCAGCCCTGCAAACCTAAACTGGTTTAAAAGTCAAACAGGGTGCTTATCTTACGGCAAATCATCTGCAGCAAAAAATTCTCCAAGCCAAAAATTCTGTTCTCAGCTACACCTCGGCAACCCATTTGTGCTCAATGGGATTGCAAAGACATATGCGGACAAAATTTGGCTCTTGACTGAAGGTGCATGAGAAGTAACTGGGTCCAATTGTGTTGTCTCTGCAATAGATACAGGGTGGTAAAAAAAAAAAAGTATTGTGGCCACTGAATCCGACAAAATTTACTCTCAATGCACACAGGGAGCAGATCTTTGCTGTAAGAAGAGACAATTTTTACATAGTCATTATCCATAATATAAAAGACCACTGTGACTTCTACTTTCTCCACAGCCAAGAGACAGCCATCTTCAAGACGGGCTTGAAATCAGTTTGAGAGTGGGACTCTCTAGCTATCTCCCACTTCAATTTTGAATCCAGTGTTCCCCAAATGCTGTAGGACATTTAGGACTTTTGTATGTCCAGTCAGTATATCTGACCAGACACTGTCAGGCACACTCTACTTTAGGCATAAAGCAAGAGCTCCTCATAACATGAGGTCTGAGGTTCCAGTATTCATAGAGTTTAAGGCCAGAAGGGTTCATTAGATCATCTAGTCTAACCTCCTGTATATTCAAGGCCCTGAACTTTCACCCAGTTATCCCTGTATTCAGCCCAATAATTTGTGTTTAACTAAAGCACAACTGTCTGGCTAAAGCATAACCTTCAGAAAGGTATCTGGTCTTGACTTGAAGATGCCAAGAAATGGGAAATACATCACTTCCCTTGACAGTATCGTCTTCACTGTTTAAAAAAAAAAAATAAAAAAAAATGGTTCCTAATTTCTAATTTGAGTTTGTCTGGCTTCCACTTCCAACCATTGGTCTTTATTATGCCTTTTTCTTTGTTACATTACAGAGCCCTTTAATACACAGTACTCTCTCCCCACGAAGGCACTCATACACTGTAATAAAAATCACCTCTCAATCTTCTTTCTGGTAAGCTAAACAGACAGAGATCCTTAAGTCTATTACTGTAAGGCATTTTCTCCAGACTCGAAATCATTTTTGTGGCTTTTTTCTGCATCCTCTTGAATTTTTCAATATCTGTTTTAAAATGTGGGCACCAGAACTTGATGAAGTATTCCAAGATCATTCTCATTAATGCCATATAAAAGGTAAAAACACCTTCCTGTTTATACATCCAAGGAACACATTTTTGCCACAATGTCGTATTGGAAGTTTAAATTGAGTTGCTTGCCCACTATGACCCCTACATCCTTTTACGAATCACTGCTTTCCAGGTTACAGATTAGGTAAAGATAGTCAGGATAGTCAATTCACTACAAAAGATGTTCACTTTGGTGCTTTTATGCTAATTATAAACAACAAACCAGAAATTGCTAAGTGTGAAAATCTTCAAGTCAATAATCTAAGGTGAAATTCACAGGCATTCACAACTACCTGAACAACTGGGCTGCATATGGGAAAAGTCTACAGTGATTTGGAGAAATCCACCCTCCAGTGAATGGTCAAGTTACAGGGTGGAAAAACATCTATACCACCAGTCAGTATTTACTGCCTACAGATTGCAATAAAAGCCAAAGCTCCTCAGTACCTGCCACACAGGTGGTTTTAGGGCACTGGATCCATAAGCTTCCTGAGCCTCCCTTCTCGCAGGGCTACTGGATCCACATAAGCATAGTTCCAATAGGCCTGCACAGCTTCTTTCATGCGGGCCTCTTAGGTCTGTGCATAGACCCCTTCCTGCCCAGAGCAGAACACCACTGCTACAATCATTAGCAGCAGAGAGCCTTGTGTGCATTCTCCATGTTTGCTAAATTCCACATGTAGTGCATAAATACCATAGTTAGCAGAAACCATTTGTCACAGAGAGTCAACTCCAATATCACAAAATTTCACTAGATGGCTCAGTATGCTTCTAAGTCTGCTTAAAGCTATTATGCTAGGACTTTAGCAGCAGCTCACAGTTTTAATGCTTCCAGACACAGAGTTAAGATAGCATGTCTTCACACAGCCATCTGAAGCAACAATGGCAGACCAAATTTCTTCACTTTCTCCCTTGCTTTACTAATCTCCCAGAGCCAATGATTTGAGTACTATTTTTCTGAAATGTGTGAGTACTTTGATTTATTCATAGCACACACTCAACAGCTCTAATTTAAAAATAGGTATTTGACATTCATCAATTTCATTTCTCTGGAATACCAATACTAGACTCAGATTATTTCCTATTTTAAATGAAAAATTTAGTCCTTGTGTCTTAATTGTACAGCATACAATAATTTAATTAAGATAAATGTCCTACAGTGCTAACATCTGTTATTTTAATATAACAAATTAAAGAGTTTATTACTCATTCATCATAATAGAGTTGCCACCCTGGTAATATTTAAAAACTGGACACTTCAGCAGGAGTGCCGGAACCTCCCCTGCCTTGCCTCTACCCGAAAGCCCCAACTATGCCCCACCTCTTCCCCTGAGGCCCACCTCCATCCACTCCTCTGCCCCTCTCCCACCCTTTGCTCACTGCTTCTGCCTGCCCTCCCGCCCGGGTCCAGAGGGACTGGCCTGCGGAGCCAGGGCTGGGAGCTGCAGCTGCCTGATGAAGGAAGTAGGGGATGGCACATGTGATGACCCGGCGCCTCCCCCGCTTGCAGTAACTGGACTTTAGGCGTCCACTCAGTAGATCTGACTGGACATTGTCAGGTCCCCTTTTTGAGCAGACTTTCCTGTCAAAAAACAGGCGCCTAGCCACCCTACATCATAAATGTGATACATTTAGCTCAGATCACAAATTTAAACATGCAGCTTTTGCTAATTGGTTTGATTTGAATAAATGCCATACTCAATGGACCTTTTACATATTACAAGCCCCATGCTGTATTCACTTGTCTTACTGCACTTTGAGGTAGGAGATAATTAATCTCACTAATATAGCATGACTTACCTATGTAGTCTTACAGCAAGTCTATGAACCTCAGCAAGATCTGGATATTCCTCAGCCATGTAATTAAGTAATCTCTACGCTATGGTGTCCTCCTCCCCCATGTTGGTTTATCCACGAAAGTAAACTAGGTTAATAGGAATTTTCAGTCAGTGCTCTACCTGGACTCCACTTTTGCACATACAAAATTGGCACATAGCTGAGACTCTCACATGCTCTGCGCACGTGCTCGTGCGCCTTCTTAAAAAAAAAATCTAATACTTGAACAGTCACAGGTTTTAGATTACTCAAAGGGTGCAGACAAGCATTAACACAGAGGTGTTACACCTACCTAGGGCACAGGCAGGTAAGGGCTTCATGCATTATTCAGCATACACAAGTAGACATGAGTGTTGGAAAAAAGTCTATCCTCTGATGTTTTATCAGAAATGGTAATACATAGATATATTTCTGATAAAGCATTGTGTGTGCATGTGTTAGCGTTGCCAGCCCTTCCGGAATCAGGCTCCATCTCCTGGAGACTACTGAGGCCAAACAGGGAGGCTCCCTATCTGCCCTGGTTCTGCACTGCTCCCAGAAGAGGCCGACATGTCCCTGCACCCCCCTGGGGAGGGGCAGGGCGTCTCCACGCTTTGCCCTCACCCCAGCTCCAATTCTGCAGCTCCCATTGGCCAGGAACTACAGCCAAAGGGAGCTGCAGGGGCAGTTCCTGCAGGCACAGGCAGAGCGCAGAATCCCCTACCCCCTCCCTCCAGGGACCGCATGGACATGCCAGCCACCCAAGGTAAGCATCTCCTGGCCGGAGCCTGCACCTCTCACCCCCAACACATGCCCCAGCCCTGAACGTCCTCCCGCACTCATACTCCTTCCCAGAGCCTGCACTCCACACCCCCTCCTGCACCCCAACCCCGTACCCCAGCCCGGATCCTCCGTCAGCACCCAAACTTCCTCCCAGAGCTTGCACCATGCACCCACTGCTGCACACCAACCCTCTGCCCCAGGCTCAGCCCAAAGCCCCCTCCAACATTGTGAACCCCTCAGCCCCAGCCCAGAGCCCACACCCCCTCCCTCTGTCCCAGCCCGGTGAAAGTGAGTGAGGGTGGGGAAGAGCGAGCAACAGAGGTAGGAAGGATGGAGTGAGCAGGATGGGGCCTCAGAGAAGGGGCACGGCAGGGGCAGGGACTTGGGGAAGGGGCAGGATAGGGCAAGGGCTTTTGGGTTTGTGTGATTAGACAGTTGGCAACACTAGTGTGTGTGTGAAAATCCCAGATCAGAATGATTTCCTGGGGAAATACCCACACCCCTTCAGAATTGGGATATTTTTAAAGCCACTTGTGTCAGTTCCTAGTCCAAACAGCAATTATACACTAATTAGTTCTGAACACTTAAGCATTAGGTTATGCAATATATGCTGTACACAATTTATTTTTGTTATTTGATTTTTTACCATTATGAATCGTTAGCAATGTTAGCATACTGGCAAGAGCTCAAATAAAAAGTGTTTAAGAAAAAAGCCAGACTGCACAGAAGATTCACTAAAGTCAATCATTTCTCAATAAAAACTGCCAATCAAATCGGGTTGCTGGTTATTCCTGCCTCTCTATCTTCCTATCTGATGTCCTAGCCATCTCCAAAGTTTCTCAACCTGCTAGAGTCTTGATTGAACCAAGCTCTGGACCAGCTCGGTATGCACTCAGGATAACCTAACCTGGAAGCAGCATGTCTGGGGCTCTGACCCCGAGCGGCTGTTTACTTCTCTGGGTTTTTGGTAGGCTTGCCTGAGCTCCTTAAGTTTCACATGGCACTTCTGCGGATCCCTGTTATAGCCTCTGTCCTTCATGTCGTCGGAGATTTTTTTCAAATGTTTGGGCATTTCGTCTTTTGGAACGGAGTTCTGATAGCACAGATTCGTCTCTCCATACAGTGATCAGATCCCGTTCGGTACCTCCCGTTCGGTCCATGCTGGAGCTCTTTTGCGATTCTGGGACTCCATCATGGTCACCTCTGCTGATGACAAGCTGCAGGTGAACGCAGATCTCATGCTGGCCAAACAGGAAATGAAATTCAAAAGTTCGCGGGCCTTTTCCTGTCTACCTGGCCAGTGCATCTGAGTTGAGAGTGCTGTCCAAATCGGTCACAATGAAACACTCGGAGATAGCTGCCGGAGGCCAATACCGTCTAATTGCGACCACACTACCCCAAATTCAACCCGGCGAGGTCGATTTCAGTACTAATTCTCTCTCGGGGGAGGAGTACAGAAATCAATGTTTAAGAGCCCTTTAAGTCGAAGTAAATGGCTTCATCGTGTGGATGGGTGCAGGGTTAAATCAATCTAACGCTGCTAAATTTAACCTAAACTCGTAGTGTAGATCAGGGCTCAGACTCTCAAGTCTATCTTGCCACCCATACATACTGGATTTTGTGCTTATAGTCATTTAAACCAAAAATCACACCACATCAGGTTACTCCCAGTCCCAAAAGACTGGTCACTTGCTCCAGATCAACTGTTACTCCAGACCTTATACCAAAGACAACGCTGGCAGCCGATTCTACTGTAAACTAACTAAAGGTTTACCAAGAAAAGGAAATGAGAGTTATTGAGAGATTAAAGCAGGTAAAATATATGTACAGGTGAATCACAGTTTGTAACTTCAAATGGTGGCAGTGATGTAGTAAACTGCCAGTTTCCCAAAAGTATTTTCAGGGTGCCCAAATTGTCTGTCTGTTTGGGGATTTCTGCTTTTCATCTGGTACCCTTCCCTGTAAGAATCCAAACAGTCCAGATATGAAGGATCTTTCTTTGAATCCTTTTTTATAGCTTCTTCTCACAGAAAACAAGCTGACAGTCTCTACCAATGTGCGCTTTTGCTTTGATGACTATGAGTGAGGAAGCACTTTGAGTCTTTGACCTCTGTTCATCACACACATGGCCATGTTCTTTGGAATTAACACTTTTTTTGATAAAGTCCTTCATTAGCATTTCACAAGGCTTCTTTGATGTCTGTTGAGTTATTTAGTTACAGGGGTATTTACAGTGTTACTGTTTGCTACTGCATCATAACAGGCTATACATAAGAGAAAACAGTGCACGTAACATCCCATTAGTTTTATGAAGTTTAAACATCCGCTACACTTAAACATTTAATAATCGCTTTGATCTATACCAATACACACAAGTGAATTGACCTGAATACACTGTAGCATGACCTCGTCTGCCAGTGTCATGTTATTCTTAAATTTTAATTGACATCCACTGTTATAATTTCTATATTGGCATGTATCCTGACAGTCCTCACAAACCTGGTCCCTTAAAGTCTATCAGAAACTCACTGATGGGATTGTAATACCAGAAATAACAGATCCAGCCATCCTTCAGTTCAGTTCTTTTGCATGTTGTAATCTATTGCTTAAAATGCCTATAAAAGTTTTAAAATCTAATTTTTTTAAGGTGAAGTTTGCGGCATATACATCTGTAGAAAATGCAATTCAAATAATACATTCACTCAACCAAAACAAGATGATAAAGATAAAATTACTGCACAATACATTTGTTTGTACAGTTGTAATTTTTGTCCCCACTATGCTGGTGGTTTTCCTTAAAACAGTATAATCAGGTAAGTAATTCTCATTTAAGTGCTTTATTCTTTTCCATATTTTAGTTGTAATTTTAGGATTCATGTTGGGTTACTCCTGTTCAGAGGATCAATTGAAATGATACAATTCTTGAAAAAATGATCTGTTGTGGGACTCTGAAGGCATTAGATTTGCATGATTATAGAAAAATATAAGATGGAGTAATGGATTTCAGAATGGCTAAAGATTATAAAGGATATATTTAGCTTGGATAATATGAAGAAACTTTTTAAAATGGTACAGGGGACTGTTTGCCTCACGATCCCCTGCTTCTTTGAAAATTGAAATTTTAATGCCAGATTTGTTATGGAAATAATATTTAATAATGAACAAATTTTTTTAAGATCTCATTGCAGTTGCAAAACTTCTGTCTCTCATGCAAGTTCTGACAGATGGCTCTCTCTCTCTCTCATACATACACACCTCCTTTCTAATGATTTCACTTTACTTCTCAACTCCTTTTCCTGTTTACACTGGGTTGGAGGTGGCCACATTTTTTTGTCACTCCTTCCAGCTCATAGGTCTTGGAGTTTCAGTCCTTTGCAAACTTCTGACAGCCTTTTTCCATTGTATCTTTAGTCTTCCACATCACTTCTTGCTAGCCTCTTCCTTGCACATTTTCTTTGCCAGCTGTTCTTCCATTCTTATCACCTGTCCAGTTCACGACAAATGTGGACTCTCCAGCCTGTCTACCGCTGAGTCCTAAGTTCATTTTCCCTTTACTTTCTTCCATGCATGCTCTGTCTGCCATTCTCCTCAGTATATTATTTTCTACTACTAGTACCTTCTTTTCTTCTTTCTCTGTAAGACCCACCATTTGTAAGCTTCAGAGCAGGTTGGGGAAACACATGGAATATACACTGTACCTTTCTAAGGATTTCTTTATAAATATGCCATTGTTTCCTACTGTTACTTCTATAACAGCTTCATTTGAATATCACATATACAATATTCTGTCTCTTTGTTTTATACTGTTAGCTTTAAAATTGTATCCTAATAATTTGACTTAGTATGGTAGTATCCAAAATGTGCTAGTGTCATAAAAATAAAGGGAAGGGTAATAACCACCTGTCTGTATACAGTGCTATAAAATCCCTCCTGGCCAGAGGCAAAACCCTTTCACCTGTAAAGGGTTAAGAAGCTGGGATAACCTCGCTGGCACCTGACCAAAATGACCAATGAGGAGACAAGATACTTTCAAATTGGGAGATGGGGGAAAGGGGTGCAGCCACCACTACCCCACCCCTGTGCTTTGATTCCGTCAATGGATTATCATGCAACAGGGATGCGCATTTTGGGGACAAGGAAGATGAGGAGGAGGAGGTTGAAGATAGTGCACATCAAGCAAGCGGAGAAATGGTTTTCCCCGAGAGCCAGGAACTGTTTCTCACCCTGGTCCTGAAGCCAGTACCCCCCAAACCCACCCAAGGTGGGCTCCTGGACCCGCCCAGTGGAGAAGGGACCTCTGGTGAGTGTACCTTTCTAAATAGAATACATGGTTTAAAAGCAAGTGTATTTAATGATTAATTTGCGGCCAGTACAGCTACTTGAAAAGTCTGTTAACATCTCCAGGGCCATCTCCATAAAGCTCTCCTGGATGTACTCCCAAAGCCTTTGCAAAAGGTTTTTGGGGAGGGCAGCCTTATTCCATCCTCCATGGTAGGACACTTTACCATGCCAAGCTAGCAGCATGTAGGCTGGAGTCATGGCATAACAAAGCATGGCAGCGTATGGTCCCGGTGTTTGCTGGCATTAAAGCAACATCCGTTCTTTATCTCTTTGTGTTATCCTCAGGAGAGTGATATCATTCATGGTCACCTGTTGAAGTAGGGGAATTTTATTAAGGGGACATTTAGAGTGGCCGTTCCTGCTGGGCTGTTTGCCTGTGGCTGAACAGAAATCTTCCCTGCTGTTAGCCACACGGTGGTGGGGAGGGGTGAAGTGATCATCCCAGAGAATTGTGTGTGTGTGTGTGTGTGTGTTGGGGGCGGGGGGGTTAGTTGGATTTGTGTTGCATGTTAACCCGGAAACCGCAGCCCCTTTTAAATTGCCAACCCATTTTAAATGGCCAGCCCAACGGGTGCTTGGTATGTGAAATTAGGGTGCTGCTGTCTGAAACCATTCCCACATGTGATGAAGGTTAAAGAAGCCAAAAGACTGTGGCTTACCATGAATTCTGTTGCCTTCCAGCCCTGCATTTGTGATCTCTCACACCAAACCGGCAGACCCTCAGTATAAGAGGCAAAATGAGACCTTGTACCGAATGCACATGTGCTATGTAACGTTAATAGGAAGGTTCACCCTGAAAGAGTCTACCCATTGGTCTCTAAAATGTGTCTTTTTAACTACTACTCTCCCTTTTTTTTTTTTCCCCTCCTACAGCCACAAATGTTTCAACGCTCACACTATCATCTCCTTCCCAGAGGCTAGCGAAGATTAGAAGATGAAAAAAATGCACTTGCAATTAAATGTTCTCTGAGCTCACGCAGTCCTCCCAAACTGAAAGAGCCCAGCAGAATGCATGGAGGCAGACAATGTTAGAGTCCAGGAAAGCACAATATGAACATGAGGACAGGTGGCGGGTTGAAGATGATAGGTGCCATTACCTTGCTAACAGAAGGCAGGAGTCAATGCTGAGGCTACTGGAGGATCAAACGGATATGCTCCGGCATATGGTTGAGGAGCAGGAAAGGCAGCAGGAGCACAGACCCCTGCTACAGCCCCTGTGTAACCAACCACCCTCCTCTCCAAGTTCCTTAGCCTCCTCACCCAGACACCCAGAACGCAGTGCGGCGGTCTCCGGGCACTCAACCACTCCACCCCAGAGAACTGCCCAAGCAACTGCCAGAAAGCTGGCATTCAGGAAGTTTTGAAGTGCAGTGTGGCCTTGTCCTTCCCTCCTCCCCCACCCCTCCCGGGCTACCTTAATAGTTATCCCCCTATTTGTTTGATGAATTAATAAAGAATCCATGAATTTGAAGCAACAGTGACTTTATTGCCTCTGCAAGCGGTGATCGAAGTGGGGAGGGGAGGGTAGTAGCTTACAGGGAAGAGGAGTGAACCAAGGTGCAGGGGTTTTCATCAAGGAAAAACAAACAGAACTTTCACACCATAGCCTGGCCAGTCATGAAACTGGTTTTCAAAGCTTCTCTGATGCGCACCACGCCCTCCTACACTCTTCTAACTGCCCTGGTGTCTGGCTGCATGTAATCAGTGGCCAGGCGATTTGCCTCAAACTCCCACCCCTCCATAAAAGTCTCCCCCCTACTCTCAAAGATATTGTGGAGCACACAGCAAGCAGCAATAACAATGTGAATACTGGTTTCACTGAGCTGTACCCGAGTCAGTAAACTGCGCCAGCATGCTTTTAAATGTCCAAATGCACATTCTACCACCATTCTGCATTTGCTCAGCCTATTCAGTTTAGAATGGTCATAAACTGCTGCGGTGATCTGAGTGGGCTCCACGCTTGCAGTGGTATGGCGTCTGCAGGAGAGCAGAGCGGCAGTGGAAGCAGCAGGTGCATGACGATGCTGACAACAATATGGTGCCCGGACGGAAAAAGGAGCAAAATGATTGTTGGCCGTTGCTTTCACAGAGGGAGGGAGGGGGGATCAAGGGGTAGGCTGGCAGCAGACAGTGCAGTATGACTGCACAGTATGACAGTCATCTCCTGGGTGCTCGCAGTGCTCCTGGCTGGGAGAGCAGCCTGAGGCAGAATGGCCTCCTCAAGGATTGAACTCACAACCCTGGGTTTCGCAGGCCAATGCTCAAACCACTACCAATATTCCAGGCAGGACTAAATCTCCATTCGACAAAACTTAAAGAGAATGACCTGAGTCACTCCCATTTATGTCCAGGCACCCCTAACAGACTTCACTGAGGTCTGCCCGGAGCACCCATGTCTGCCCAGGCGTCCCAACCAACCTCACTAAGGCCAGCCAAGAGCACCCAGGAGATGTGAGCTGAGCGGGCTCCATGCTTGACACAGTATGGCGTCTGCACGGGTAACCCAGGAAAAAGGCACGAAACAATTGTCTGCCATTGTTTTCACAGCAGCCCCCACCGTAGATTTGCCCACTCCAAATTGATTCCCGACTGACCGGTAGCTCTCGGGCGTTGCAAGCTTCCACAGGGCTATTGCCACTCACTTCTCAACTGTCAGGGCAGCTCTCATGATCCGATGATTTAATTGGGGATTGGTCCTGCTTTGAGCAGGGGGTTGGACTAGAAGACCTCCTGAGGTCCCTTCCAACCCTGATATTCTATGATTCTATGATTCATCTTGGTATTCATGCGCTTCAGGGCAGGGGCAAGCAAGTCACATAGTTCCATGGAAGTGCCCTTACGCATGCAAAAGTTTCGCAGCCACTGGGAATCGTCCCAGACCTGCAACACTATGCGGTCCCACCAGTCTGTGCTTGTTTCCCGGGCCCAGAATTGGCGTTCCACGGCATGAACCTGCCCCATTAGCACAATGATGCCCACATTGGCAGGGCCCATGCTTTGAGAGAAGTCTGTGTCCATGTCCTCATCACTCACATCACCACACTGACATCGCCTACTCGCTTGGTATCGCTCTGCCAGGTTCTGGTGCTGCATATACTGCTGGATAATGCGTGTGGTGTTTAATGTGCTCCTAATTGCCAAAGTGAGCTGAGCAGGCTCCATGCTTGCCGTGCTAAGGCGTCCGCACAGAAAAAAGACGCGGAACGATTGTCTGCTGTTGCTTTCACAGAGGGAGGGAGGGAAGGAGGGCCTGACGACATGTACCCAGAGCCACCCGCGACAATGTTTTTTGCCCCATCAGGCACTGGGATCTCAATGCAGGAACTGTGGGATAGCTATCCACAGTGCAACGCTCCGGAAGTAGACGCTAGCATCGGTACCGTGGATGCACTCCGCTGACTTAATGGTCTTAAGTGGGGGGACACTATCGACTGTATAAAAATCAATTTCTAAAAAATCGACTTCTATAAATTTGACCTAATTTTGTAGTGTAGACATAGCCTGAGGGGACTGTCTGTGACTCTATGGTTAGACTGGCATAGTGACTCAGGAGTTCCCATTTGTTACCGGCTTGGTGAAATCTAATTATAGAACACATCACCAGTTTGGGGTGTCTGCCCTGTTTTCTGACAGTCTGCCTGAGGTAGGCAATCACAGTTGTGAGCCACTCCAGACAGAATGACAACTGTTTTGTGAGGACTGGCAGGATACGTATAGATACAGAAATTATAAGGATGGATGTTGATTAAAATTTAAGAGTCAGCATTGCAGTTGCTCCACAAATTATGCCCCACCCTGGTTGGCGGGGTCGGAGGGGCGCATCTGGAAGAACTACTGGCTGCAAAGTGACTACGGAATAAAAAGGCAGCTAAGTAACAACAACAGGAGGGAACAAAAGTCCAAAGACTTGCGTTCAGAGCAAAATTAGCTGTCTGGGCTGAAGCCAGAATAGTTGATCTTGCAAATGAGAACCATTTAAGCTGGTCCTAGAATAGGATACTAATTAGTGTATCCACTACAAACTCAGGAATATTCCTTACTTCCAGGTAATATTTTACAGCCATTAACATCAAAACATGCACTGTATACTTCATTTAGAGTTTGATGGGATAGTTACAAGAAAAAAGTCTACAAAGAGCATTTTACCAGAAATTGTGGCCTTTACAGATGAAAAGATGAGCGTCCTTACAGTAGATCGGCATATTGAAGAATAGTCTATGCTTCCATCAGAAAAAAAAAAGTTATCAGAAATCACTATAATCAATCTGCCCCTCAAGAAGGAGCCAAGGTTTTACTTAATTTTGGACCACTGCTTTTACATACCGATTCATAATGTCCTCACCAGTTTCTCACTACTCATGATTGTCAAAATTCTGAAGTACTCAATTTGCTAAGCAATTAAGCAGTTCTCAGAGCAGTGAAAAATACTGAGTGGCTCATATAATGTGTGTTCTTCCAGAAAGAGGAACTTTGTACTACAATAGAGCCATTCTCCACCCTGAGGGAATGCAAAGAAGCCTAATTAAAGAATAAATTACAACAAAGTGTACTTGCATATCGCACCTCTTTTCCCTACCCTTTGTCTGTTTTTTTTTTTTTCACACAAGCTTTTCCAGACAGGGACCAGGCCTTCTTTTGGGTTTGTATAGAGTATAGCACTTTGTTTCTAATAGTCCCCACAAACAGAGGAAGAGGATCAAAAGTAATAAATCAATATAAGAGACAAAAGAATGTTAGGGCTGATGCTTTCTCCCCAAAAAGGGGTAGGAAGAAAGTTCAATGAGCAGCAAGGGCTGTTAGCAAATATTCAGGAGAGTTCTCAGAGTAGCAACCGTGTTAGTCTGTATCCGCAAAAAGAAAAGGAGGACTTGTGACACCTTAGAGACTAACCAATTTATTTGAGTGTAAGCTTTCGTGAGCTACAGCTCACTTCAACAGAAGAGTTCTGTCATCCAATGAGATGCATATTGGCACATCATCTACAAATGATATTGGACAAAAACTTGGCCCTATTGAAGTCAGTGAAAGTTTTAATATTGACTTCAGTGAGGCCAAGATTTCATCCCTCATATTTAAATGTTTATTTAAAGCTAAATATATTTATATATTTCAGTTTCTTGCTTTTGTTACGATTTAGACATTCTAACACAATAACACGTCTACTACTGTTAACTTCTATAATTCTCTTTCTGAACTGTTCTACCTCTTATCTGCTTTTTATAATATTAAAGTATTATTAAACAATATTCTCTAGTTTAATCTATAATATCCAAAAAGTGATGCATGGCCATAATTTTGATGAGAAATATGTAATAGGAGCTTAGAGAGTCTCATCCCCTAAATGAATAAAAGGGCATATTGTTAAGTCAAGGACAGTGGGCTCAGCACTCCTGATACTAGCTACACTGAGACAGCAGATTTCAGACAGAGTGAAATGGTGAGTTTGTCACTGTCTCCCAGTAACTGGATTTGTAGCAATAGGATAACAAAGCATTTCAAAACGAGTATTTTAAAATAAATTAGTTGTTTCTACTATGTGCCACTGCATCACATAGGCTTAGGCATATAATTTGACATACTAGGCAAGGTTCGGATCTCAGTGGCATCAATGTGGATCTAGAATAACTCCACTGATGTCAGTGGAATTACTTCAGATGCACATCAGTGCAATTGAGATCAGCATATTGCCTGTTATTATGGCTCCTTGTACTCTATGGCATAGCCCACTAATTTATGCAAGAAAATTACACTGAATTACACACCTACCAAGTTTGTGAGGAGGAACAGCATGGCAGTTGAAGCAGCTCCTAACAGTTAACTTCAAAAGTCAGAATTCAATCAAGATGCATAGGGCTTAAATAAAGAAGTTTACACTTAATTCAAGTCAGACCACTGGGAGGAGAAAGTACAGAATTTGTGAATTCCTATTTGTAAACAATTTTATGCCATGCACAGCTAGGAGAGCGGCTGCTTCTGGGAAGGAAAAATAAACCAGAAGGCTGAGATACAGGTTTTGCACTTCCCAGGCAAGGCAGCAACAACAAAAGACTAGGTAGGAAGGGAAAATGCTGGCCCTTATGTAATTACTTGTTTGCTAAGAAGTGGAGAAATATCACACTACTTGATCCACTGAAAAATAACGGCAGAGGACATGAACAAAAATCTGTGGTGGTGGAATTTGAAAATGTAACTTGAAAGATAGTGTATAGAAATGTCAAGTACTTTATGTTCTGTGGTATCTATTTTATAGCATAGACGATAAACAAAAGTTGCTTTATTTTTGCTTTGATGGGTTGGGGAAAGGTTTATAGGATTTCCCATTCTAGTTTAATTCCAAATATGTTTTGGATGAAAGGGTAGGTAAATCCTGTAATACTCATGAAACTCACTGATCAATCATTTTAATCATCAGATGAATATAGACAGATCATTTTTGATTATTAGTTTAACAAGGTTTCAGAATATAGAAGAAAGCAAAATTACTGATATCAACAACATGCCATTCTCTTTCAGCCTACGTACTACATGCTTCTCTGTGATTTGGTAAAATCTATAACTATTCATCTTCTAGAATTTAGAATTTCTACTGTTCGCAGTTATGTAATTTGGGGGTGAATGAAGACCATAAATCTCATGTGGATAGCAATTCCTTTTTGCCAGTCACATCTCTTTACTTTCTTTATCTCACATAATTTTTAAAAAAATTAAAACTGCCTGATGACTTCTAAATTAATCTCTTGGCTATGGCAACCAAAACAAGCCCCATTTCTATCACTGGAATGAACAAGAAATCTCAGCGCCCCAAAAGCAAAGTTCAGTTTCCAAAATAATGCACTTAAACTGTATTAGTTAAGGACAATCCCTTTAAGTTAATGTTAAATAAGATTTGCGAATAAGATTGAGGCTTTTAAAGGCAGTAGTGTGCAAGACTTAGTGTATGCTCTGCCCTCATAGAATCATAGAATATCAGGGTTGGAAGGGACCCCAGAAGGTCATCTAGTCCAACCCCCTGCTCGAAGCAGGACCAATTCCCAGTTAAATCATCCCATCCAGGGCTTTGTCAAGCCTGACCTAAAAAACCTCTAAGGAAGGAGATTCTACCACCTCCCTAGGTAACGCATTCCAGTGTTTCTAGGATACAGAAGGATCCTAGATCCTAGTGCCTAGGATACAGAAGGATGGCTCTAGACTGTTCTCAATGGTAGCAGATGACAGAACGAGGAGTAATGGTCTCAAGTTGCAGTGGGGGAGGTTTAGATTGGATATTAGGAAAAACTTTTTCACTAAGAGGGTGGTGAAACACTGGAATGCGTTACCTAGGGAGGTGGTAGAATCTCCTTCCTGAGAGGTTTTTAAGGTCAGGCTTGACAAAGCCCTGGCTGGGATGATTTAACTGGGAATTGGTCCTGCTTCGAGCAGGGGGTTGGACTAGATGACCTTCTGGGGTCCCTTCCAACCCTGATATTCTATGATTCTATGATTCTTTGGAACCCCCTTTCAGGTAGTTGAAAGCAGCTATCAAATCCCCCCTCATTCTTCTCTTCTGCAGGCTAAACAATCCCAGCTCCCTCAGCCTCTCCTCATAAGTCATGTGTTCTAGACCCCTCATCATTTTTGTTGCCCTTCGCTGGACTCTCTCCAATGTATCCACATCCTTCTTGTAGTGTGGGGCCCAAAACTGAACACAGTACTCCAGATGAGGCCTCACCAATGTCGAATAGAGGGGAACGATCACGTCCCTCGATCTGCTCGCTATGCCCCTACTTATACATCCCAAAATGCCATTGGCCTTCTTGGCAACAAGGGCACACTGCTGACTCATATCCAGCTTCTCGTCCACTGTCACCCCTAGGTCCTTTTTCGCAGAACTGCTGCCTAGCCATTCGGTCCCTAGTCTGCAGCGGTGCATTGGGTTCTTCCGTCCTAAGTGCAGGACCCTGCACTTATCCTTATTGAACCTCATCAGATTTCTTTTGGCCCAATCCTCCAATTTGTCTAGGTCCTTCTGTATCCTATCCCTCCCCTCCAGCGTATCTACCACTCCTCCCAGTTTAGTATCATCCGCAAATTTGCTGAGGGTGCAATCCACACCATCCTCCAGATCACTTATGAAGATATTGAACAAAACCGGCCCCAGGACCGACCCTTGGGGCACTCCACTTGATACCGGCTGCCAACTAGACATGGAGCCATTGATCACTACCCATTGAGTCATCTAAAATCTCTCACCTGCATGAACATTAAACCCAACAAAAATAAAAACGGTACTTGGCCAAACTATTTTATATCCTTGAGTAGAATTTTAATTAGAATTTAAAACATCAATCTACATTTCAAGTTAAATTGAAGACCAAACACTCCGATGGACGAAATTCTCCTTTCAAATGATTGTGCAGGGTTGTCATTAAAGTCAACCTGGCATGCCCTGCAGAATTGGGAGGTTTTCTTCATTCCACAATTGGTACTAGCAGCTACAGAACCTCACATTTTCACTGTGAAACCTTGACTGGCTGCACTTCTGGATCATGACAGGACGAAACAGAAGCAAATTAGCAACTCTCCAGCTATTCTGTTGCCCAAAGCTAAGATGTCAGTTTCTGTTATTCTGGCTCACAGCAGCTAAGACTTATGTTACAAATCGATCTTGGTCTCCAATACCACTAGTTTTACTTCATTGATTTTTAGGAATCAGGGTGTGTGGAGAGTATGCACAGGTTCTCTTCACACTATTCCTATCACTGCCATATTAATGATTAAAACAACGGGGACACGGCTTTAAGTTTTACAATGATGTCCTGATTAAAGCATCATGAAGCTTACTAGTTTCCATGGTAGCTGTTTCCCCCACACACACACAAGGCATTACAGACCCCGATATGTGGTATATGCTAGAAGAGCAACTCTGCGTTTAGGTAACATGAAACAAACTTTTTCTAAAAGCATACAAAATAAGGATTCCAGGAGAGCATCTCATCTTCAAAAATATTTTACTTACAATTTTCTTTTTATCAATACCAATAAACAACAGCTTCAAACAAAGTCACCTAGTTATTACTAGATTCATTTCGGACACCTGTTAAAATATCAGAATGAATAAGGCTGTGTAAAAAAAAATCACAGAGTGCTGTAAACTGGAGACTGGAGCCCCCTAGGCCAGAAATGTGTACACTTCAGTGGTAGAATACGTATATCTGAAGCTCTTTGGGATCTTTCTTGTTGAAAATTGTATTTCACATAAATGTGTAACAAACTGTTACTAACTGTTACTATCAAGCCAACATAGATTTCCCCTGATTTGTGCGACAATAGCAGCAGTGCTCTTTTTCCAAATTTACATTGAATCACTACAGTGACTCTCAGTACTGTGGGCCTGAAACATGTGCATTTTTTTTTCTTTAAAAGACAACTTTGAATTAAACTGGTGCTCTCTTTTTTTAAGCTGCAATAGGGCTAAACTTTAGGTTAATTCTCTGTGTTGTTTTAATGCTATATTTAAATACCCACAACCTTTTAACTTCTATTTGTTTTGAAAAACTTTGTGAATCCAATCCTGTCTTATGGACACCAGCTAATGGCATGAATTCTAACTGCTCATGTATGAGTCATGGTTAAAGACATCTTCAACAATCTTATCTCTGAAAATCTCTCAATCTCTAAAGAATAGTAATTTTTAATGTATGTATTTAAATTTTATCCCATGATATAAAATATAAACCACCTCTTCAAGCTTGGTGTTACAATGTCTATTTAACAAAAAGGGGGAAGAACAAACAGACTACTTTAAAGTTAATAATAACTGACAGTAGTAATAACGTTAACCCATCAAGTAAAAATGAGACATCTGCAAATGGAAAGAAAATTCCTGAAGGAATAAACACTGATGTCATGATCTTCTGAAATTTTTTGACTCATTTTCTTTCTGGTTAGCAGCAACATGAAATGAAATGAAATAAAAGAGAAGTAAAGTGATTTTTGAAGGTAGATGTAAAATGCATTTAACCATATTTTACTTAAAAAAAAGAGAGCAAGCATGATCATCCATATTTCTAAGAGAAAATGCATAATTTTATGTTCAACTAGATGAACCTAAATCCCCAGACCACATGCTATTACACAACTACATTGCTTCTTCTTTTAATCAGCCTTACAGTATGGACACTAACTTCTAAAATATCTTCTACTATTCACAAGTATTTTTCCTCAAGACTTTAAATAGTATTCTTTCCCTCCTAAGCACATTCCTTAGTTACATTTATACATGAGGTATGGAGTGCTTTCAAGGTCAAGTGTGCAATGATGTTGGAACTGTTACATACTGGTAAATGAAGCTTTTAACTGGCTGTCTCCAGCGTACCAGTACAAAATATAGACCACAAAATCCACAAGTATTTAAAAAAAAAAGCCACAAGACACTGTTCAATCTTATCTATGCCTGTGTAAGTGTGGAAAGAGCAAAATGGGGTGTTAACAGCTACAAGACTGCTGTAGAAGCAGTGTGTGCTTTAGGATTATCCACAAAATACCTGTCACAGTGCACAGTAAGGCATTAAAACTAGCAGATTACTCCTGGGGGAATTCTGCGCCACTGCGCACATGCAGAATTCATGTACATGTGTCTAACAGGTTTTTTTTCCTCCACAGAAAATATTCTGCTGGAGAGGCTCTGCAGTTATGCCTTTTTCTCACTAGGAGCAGCTGTGGTGCCAGAACAGAGGCAACTGGCTCACCAGCCGTAGCAGTCAGCAGACACTGCGTTCTTCACAGCACCCTGCCTGTGCGGCCAGGTGAGGCGGCACAGGATGCGGGGGGCAGTCAAAGACTAGAGTTCAAAAGGGCTAGTGGGGGTCAGACTGGAGTAGAGGCACAGAGAGACATGGGGACAGAGGTGGCTGAGTGGAGGTACAGGGACACATGGGGACAGGGAGTTGAAGAGACATGGGGATGAGACAGGGAGTGGCTAAATGGGGATGCAGGGACACATCGGGTTGGGGCAGATGTGCCTGACTAAATGGGAGAGGCTAGGGGTCAGCCTGCGTCTGCATGGGGGAGGCTCCTCAACTCCCTAGTAATCCCTCCCCCGCCCACCCCCCGAAAAAAAGTTCCATACTTGTCCCACCCAACAACCCTACAAGTTCACTCCCAAGCTCCTTCCCAGCAAATATGTCTCTCTCCCTCAGCTCCTCCGTTACCCCGATTCCCCCAAGCCTTTGCATTGCTTTTGAGTAGTGCAAGAAATGTTTCTGTATTGTAGTTTAAATGAATTAGTCAAATTTATGCATTAATATGCCTAAGACGGAATCTATTTGTCAAAAAAGATTTCCTGAATCTTTTTTGTTGTGTCTATTGTTACAGACATACTTGTTCACAGGTATTTTGAAATAAATTACCAAAATAATTGAAACTGGCATTATTATGCAGTGTTATTTTAACCAAATAAAATATGCAGAATTCTAAAATATTGTGAGCTGAATTTTTAATTTTTGGCACAAGATTCCCCCAGGAGCTCCGTGACTTCTGCAGTGGCTGGCTATGGAGGCAGGGGGTTGGAGTGGGAGCCGGCACTTACCCCGGAGAGGGGCTCCCTGCTCCTGACACTGACATGTCCCTGCAGCTCCTAGGCAGAGGTGCCAGGGGGCTCTGTGCATTGCCATACCCGGAGGCACCGGCCCTGCAGCGCCCATTGGCTATGGTTCCTGGCGCTTGTGGCAGGAGCAGCACGTGGAGCCCCCCTAGCTGCCTCTCCCCCTAGGAGCTGCAGGGACATGCCAGTCAGAGCCGCGAGGGAGCCTGCCAGCCCCACCAACACACCCCCGCACCCAAGAGCCAGCAGAGTCCTGAGCTGCATGCCACCACCCCTCTCCCCCGAACCAATAAGATCCCAGGTCATGGAAGTGGACTGGACTGAAGAGCTCAAGGATCTGAATGTGGAGGAGGCTTGGAATGATTAAGTCAAAGTTCCAGAAGCTATCTAAAGCCTACATCCCAAGCAAGGGGAAAAAATTCATAGGGAAGGGTTGCAGACTAAGCTGGATGAGCAAGCATCTCAAACAGGTGATTAAGAGAAAACAAAGTCCATGAATTCAAGATGGTAGGGATCAACAAGGAAAGCTACCTCTTAGAGGTCAGAAAGCGTAGGGATAAATTGAGACCTGCCAAAAGCCAAGCAGAGTTGGACCTTCCAAAGGGAACTAAAACCAAGAGTAAAAGGTTCTATAGCCATATAAATAAGAAAAAAAAGGAAAGAAGTGGGAACCATTAAGCACTGAGGATGGAGATTAAAGATTATCTAAGCATAGCCCAACACCAAAACCAATACTTTGCCTCAGTTTTTATTGAGTCTAATGAAGAGCTAAGGGGTAGTGGAAAGGTGACTAATGGCAATGAGGATATGGAGGTAGAAATTTCCACATCCAAGGTGGAAGTCAAACTCAAACAAATGAGACTAAATCGGGGGGTGGGGGGGTGGGGTGGATAATCTCCGTCCAAGAATATTAAAGGAACTGGCACATGAAATTGCACGCCCAGAAGCAATGATTTTTAATGAATCTGTAAACTCAGGGATTGTACCCTATGACTGGAGAATTGCTAATATAGTTCCTATTTTTCAGAAAGGGAAAAAAAGTGAACCAGGAACAACAAGTCTGTTAGTTTGACCTCAGTTGTATGCAAGGCATTGGATCAAATTTTGAAAGAGCAAGTAGTGAAGGACAGAGGTGAATGGTAATTGGGAGAATACACAACATGATTTCACAAAAGGTAGATTGTGCCAGACCAACCTGACCTCTTTGAGAAGATAACTGATTTTTTTACACAAAGGAATGCAGAAGATCTAATCTACCTGGATTTCAGTAAAGCATTTGATATAGTTCCACATAGAAAAATATTAACTGAATTGGAGAAAATGGGGATTAATATGAGAATTAAAAGGTAGATAAGGAACTGATTAAAGGGGTGACTATAACGGGTCATACCGAAAGGCGAATTGTCACACTGGATGCAGGTTACTAGTGGAGTTCCTCAGGGATCGGTCTTGGGACCAATTTTATTTAATATTTTTAGTACTGACCTTGGCACAAAAAAATGAGAGTGTATTAATAAAATTTGCAGATGACACAAAGTTGGGAGGTATGGCCAATACGGAGGAGGCCTGGACTATCACACAAGATTATCTGAATGACCTTGTAAACTGGAATAATAGAAATGCTCAAATAAATTTGTTAGTCTCTAAGTTGCCACAAGTACTCCTTTTCTTTTTGTGAATACAGACTAACACGGCTGCTACTCTGAAACCTGTCAGAAAGGGGATGGAATTTAATAGTGAAAAGTGCGAGGTCGTGCATTTAGGAACTAGCAACAAGAATTTTTGTTATAAGCTGGGGACTTATCAGTTGGAAGTGACAGGGAGAAAGACCTGAGTCTATTGGTTGATCACAGGATGAACCAACATCCTGATGTATCCATGAAAAAGGCTAATGCAGCCATAGGATGCATCCGGCGAGGCATTTCCAGTAGAGGCAGAGAAGTGTTAATACCATTATACAAGGCACTGGTGAGACCTCATGAAGAATACTGAATATTGTGTGCAATTCTGGTCTCCCGTGTTTAACAAAGATTAATTCAAAACTGCAACAGGTGCAGAGAAGGGCTACTAGGATGATCGGAGGAATGGAAAACGTACCTTATAAGAGATTCAATGAGCTTGGTTTGTTTATCCTAAACAAATGAAGGCTGAGGGGAGATGCGTACCGCGCCCTCCTGTGCTCTTCTAACCATCCTGGTGTCTGGCTGAACGTAACCAGCAGCCAGGCGATTTGCCTCAACTTCCCACCCCTCCATAAATGTCTCCCCCTTACTCTCACAGATATTGTAGAGCGCACAGCAAGCAGTAATAACAGTGAGAATATTGGTTTCGCTGAGGTCTAAGCGAGTCAGTAAACTGCGCCAGCACGCCTTTAAACATCCAAATGCACATTCTACCACCATTCTGCACTTGCTCAGCCTGTAGTTGAACAGCTCCTGACTACTGTCCAGGCTGCCTTTGTACGGCTTCATGAGCCATGGCATTAAGGGGTAGGCTGGGTCCCCAAGGATAACCATAGGCATTTCAACATCCCCAACAGTAATTTTCTGGTCTGGGAAGAAAGTCCCTCCCTGCAGCTTTTGAAACAGACCAGAGTTCCTGAAGACGCAAGCCTCATGTACCTTTCCCGGCCATCCCACGTTGATGTTGGTGAAATGTCCCTTGTGATACACCAGAGCTTGCAGCACTATTGAAAAGTACCCCTTGTGGTTTATGTACTCACCGGCTTGGTGCTCCGGTGCCAAGACAGGGATATGGGTTCCGTCTATGGCCCCACCACAGTTAGGAAATCCCATTGCAGCAAAGCCATCCACTATGACCTGCACATTTCCCAGGGTCACTACCCTTGATATCAGCAGATCTTTGATTGCGTGGGCTACTTGCATCACAGCAGCCCCCACAGTAGATTTGCCCACTCCAAATTGATTTCCAACTGACCGTGGTATGGCATCTGCACAGGTAACTCAAGAAAAAAGGCACGAAACGATTGTCTGCCCTTGCTTTCATGGAGGGAGGGAGGGAACGGGGGCCTGACGATATGTACCCAGAACCACCCGCGACAATGTTTTAGCCTCATCAGGCATTGGGATCTCAACCCAGAATTCCAATGGGCAGCGGAGACTGTGGGAACTGTGGGATAGCTACCCACAGTGCAACACTCCGGAAGTTGACGCTTGCCTCGGTACTGTGAAAGCACTCCACCGAGTTAATGCACTTAATGCACTTAGAGCATTTTCTGTGGGGACACACACACTCGAATATATAAAACAGATTTCTAAAAAACCGACTTCTATAAATTCAACCTAATTTCGTAGTGTAGACATACCCTAAGAAACATCTCTCAACAAATGGAACCAATCAGTTATGTGATGTCCTGCCATTAGAACAGCAGGATCTATTGTATACTTGCTGTGTCTTGCAGTTTCTCGGTATACGTCACTACCCATAATGCACTTGAGGCTTTTGAGTGCCCTCTCTAGATTTATCTAGTCCTACACATTGTTGTTTTTATTACAGGATTAATATTCAGTTTGTTGTGGTCACCAAGACTTTTGCCATCGCAACTTCTTAAGGTTTATAAAAATACTCCAAAGGTATGCTGAGCTATTTTGAATCTTATCACTTGAATATATTGCCATTTTGCACAAAATATTTTTTTCTTCAGTATTTAATACCCCTTATTCTGTTTTACAAGCATGTGAGCCATCAAGGAACTGAAATCCTTTTGGCAGGTAAAATAGGTACTTGGTTAAATTATTTCTAGCTACAGGAAGATGCATCTCCTCCCACAGTGGCTCAGCAGGTCTATTTCAGCAGCTGGTGCCCTTTGCTGGTTTGCTGTTTGTAAGTGTTCCCATCAGACTGTCAACCATTTCACAAGCACAGGACAACACAGCAGACAGACACACTTAGTAGCTGTTCAGAAAGAGAAGCACAGCTAATATTTTGCATCAAGTGAGATATATGTAATTTTAATGTTAAAGCGAGGTAAAAGTTTTGTTCTTTCATTTTCATAATTAATTTTGCATTACAAGGCCAGTAGTCACCAGCAAGCTCCCAAACAGTAAAAACATGTGAATCTCATATTGCGACTTGCACTGAAAAAGGTTTTCTAGAAATCTGTGAAACATGTAATTCTCAGCCACACAATAAACATGCTTTCAATGAGTCTAAAAATACATATAGAATGCAAGATACAGTAACAAATACGGTTTTACGTAATTATTCAATGGTCATCCCTCTATAGCATATAGTTTTTTAACGGCATGACGAAATGTTGGCAACGTATTAAAATATTTCCCCGGTACTACAATAATTATTCTTTTCTCTACATGTTCACTATCTGTGCCATAAGTAAGGGATAAAAACAGTCCCACAAACCTGAAATAATAATCATGTTCAGTAACTTTCAATTAATAGCAAAGCTGTAGCAAATGTTCTTTAAAAATATATTTACGTATAATACGTCCTTTTCTTTGAATTTGGGTTTTTTTCTATTACTATAACTACACTGCTCAGCACTACACATCAACACTTGTTTTGATTAATATGAACACTTGTTTTAATATACTTGAGGAAACATATAGTGCTGATACAACAAAGAACATAGCTATTAATTTTGCAGAGACACTCCACCTCCCAAGATCTCCAGAGTCTTAAATCCAGCTCATGCATACATTATATCCCTCAGACAGCTGTATAGGGAGCTCAGAGAGTATGCAAAAATATTAGCCTATGCTGGAAACCCACATGGTTACCCTATACAACCAAATATGCTCTTCTCAGAATGTTCAAAGGCTGGTGCCTGTAAAAAAGTCAAAGGGCTTGGATGTGTTCATGGGTCCATAGAATTCTTGTTAGCATTTTAATTAACCCATTTATGGAGCACTTCAATGCCATACAATACAGAACACTTTGAAACTCAAAAGCACAGCCAAGGAGAACCACAGAAAATCCAAGGAACCACAAAGCAAAACATCTCAGAAACAAACAGGCTCAAATTCTACACTTACACAAACAGGTAAGATTTGAGTAGGAGTTGGGTTTAAAAGAAGGAAAAGTGATTTCAAACCACCAAACAAAACAGATGAAATCTGTAGTATTTCCATAAGAAGAGCTAGCAAAGAACTGTGGCACAATTCTCTCAGAATATCCACAACAAATGGATCTTTACCAAAACAATGTACCCTCCAGCTGTTTCTAAGAGAAACAAACGAAACAGAGCAATTCCCTCTATGTCTAGTTTCAAAGCAAACATACAATCCTGTTGTTAAACCCCTTAAAAATGGATCTATGATGGTGGTTCTGACAGAATCCTAAATAGCAAGGGGAATAAGAGTCAGTGATTGTTTAAGTCATTTAGAAAGTCCTTTGACAGGGAGTATGACATGTCCATTTGTGACCTGAGAATATGGATACTACTGGGCTGCTTACACGCTTCATCAGTATTCCCTGTAACCCTAAGTTAACTCCAAAATGGCAATTTTGTGTTATACCCTACCCTTCACCCAAAAAAGGATATGTTCTTCAGCCAGCCTTCTCAAGTAGGAGTTTGAGATTTACCAGTATTTGGCTTCCTGTAGGAGCAGTTTGTTTTCAAGCAAGTCTGTATCGTAACTCAGTCTTCAAAATCATTCTGATAATAAAGGCTGTATCTTTGCTGTATACACACACACAAGAAGGTATGTTTGATCAAACAACTGCCAACATCTAAGCTGTTAAAATCTTTGGAATCAGGCTGCCAGGATATAATCAACTTGTATACATCTTTAAAGGGATGGAGTAACTAGTACAAATTCTGCAACCTGTTTATAATTTCCACTAAACCTCTTCCAGATCCATATCTATCACTGATTGTTCTACTCTTGCAGTTGGACTCACCTTGCTGCTTGAACAGCCAACTGGTGAAAAACTTTACTATTAGGAGCATTTAACAATCCTTGTCATCTATTTCCACTTTAACTACAAAAATTTCTCCAACAGAAATTAATTTACTTTAATAATGGTTTGAAACAATTCTCCCTCACCATTGCTAGGAAAAAAGGAGTACTTGTGGCACCTTAGAGACTAACCAATTTATTTGAGCATAAGCTTTCGTGAGCTACAGCGATGAAGTGAGCTGTACCTCACGAAAGCTTATGCTCAAATAAATTGGTTAGTCTCTAAGGAGCCACAAGTACTCCTTTTCTTTTTGCGAATACAGACTAACATGGCTGCTACTCTGAAACCTGTCATTGCTAGGAGAATATATGTTACAGGGACCTTTAACTTAGAAATCATACTCTGAGTGATATGGCTTAGCTTACCATTTTAGTTGTAAATCTAATAAGAACCAAATTTCTGCTGTTTGGGTAGATCTTTTATACAGCAACACTGGAGAAAAAACCTATTTCAGAAGTTGGGAACATGCAACTCTAAAACCTCAAAGAAGGACAGGGACTTCAAGGACAAGGAATACCTGAATCTACTTTTAAATTCCTTTTTATTTTAAAATGGACTTTGTTTCAAATTGATAGTGACCCTTTTAAATGAGTGTGACAGGTGTCGGTCGGTCCTCCGAGCCCCTAGGGGCGATGGAGAGCTAGGGTCTCCGCGGCAGGCCTCAGCCACACCTTCCGGGAGTTAGGAAATTAGCGGGGAAGGTGTGCCGGCCAGAGTCAGTGGCACGCCCCCCTCAGGCAGGGGAGCGCCGGCCAGAGTCAGTGGCGCGCCCCCCTCAGGCAGGGGAGCGCCGGGGTAGGAGAACGCAGGCCCACCCAACTCCACTACGTTCCAGCCCAGGGCCCTGACAGTGGCGGGAGGCGAAGGTCCCGCCGCTGGGTCAGCAGGGCAATCCACACCCGCTGACCAAACACACCCACCCCACGGTGTAGTTCGGCCCCTGGGCTACTTCCTACTCAGTCCCTCAGGCGGGTCGCTCTGGTCCCTCCATCTCCTCCAGGTATTCCGCTGCAGGCAGCTCCAGTCCCTCCATCTCGTCCGCATATTCCGCTGCGGGCCACTCCCGCTCCCCCTCGGTATCGGACTCACGCTGGCCCGGGCTGCAGTCGGGCCCCTCCAGGTCCTCTGGGTATTCGGCGGCTGGCAGCCCTGGTTGCCACAGGCCTTCCTCCCAGTCAGGCTCCTCCTTGCCCAGGGCTTTGCCTGGGTCAGCAGCAGGATCGCGAGGGAGCAGCCAGCAGCCTGTGTCTGTCTCCCATCCTGGTGCTCTCTTCACTGGGCAGAGGGCCCTTCCCTTTGTACTTCCTGTCCCACCCTTCCCCTTCCAGGGATTGGCGGAAGCTTGGCCTGGCCCCACCCACCCAGGCAGAAAGGGTGGCTCTTTACCCTCTGGTTCGGAGGGGAGCCACCCTGGCTCCCTACAATGAGATATAGAGGTCTCATGAATGTTAGGAACCATTACGAAAGGGATAGATAATAAGCCAGAAAATACCATAATGCCACTATACAAGTCCATGGTATGCTCACACCTTGAATACTACATGCAGTTCTGGTTGCCCTAGCTCAAAAAAAGATATATTAGAATTGGAAAAGGTACAGAGAAAGGTAACAAAACATATTAGGGGTATGGGACAGCTTCCATCTGAGTAAAGTTTAAGACGACTGGGACTTTTCAGCTTGGAAAAGAGGATCAAGGGGCAGATATCAAAGTTCCATGAAATCATGAATGGTGAGGAGAAAATGAATAAGGAAGTATTATTGACTCCTTCTCATAACACAAGAACTAGGCATCACCAAATAAAATTAACAGGCAGTAGGTTTAAAACAAAAGGAAATACTTCTTCACACAAATGTATAGTCAACCTGTGGACTTGCCAGGGATGTTGTGAAGGCCAAAACTATAACTTGGCTCAAAAAGGCATTAGATAACTTCCTTTAGGATAGGTCCATCAATGTCTGTTAGCCAGGATGGATAAGGATGCAACCCCATGTTTTGGGTGTCCCTAGTCTCTGACTGCCAGAAGCTGGAAGTAGAAGGGACTGAAGCATTCAACAATTGCCTGTTCCATTCATTTCCTCTAAAGCTCCTGGGATTGGCTGCTGTCAGAGGACAGGATACTGGGCTAGATGGAGCATTGGTCTGACCCAGTATGGCCATTCTTATGTTTCCTGTAATTAAATTAGTGTTAGCCCCATCCTCTTCACTCCATGACAAAGACAGTAGTCTTCAAAGTCCATGTTTGTGCCACAGTCCTTACTACTGGCTGCCCCAGCATTACAAAGCTATTTAAAAATGGACTGAACAAAGCACTCACACTGGACGAAATAATCGTGCATTGGCAAAGGGATGAACAGTATGAAAAAGGCACTGTCATATCCAGTTTCTATGATCCTGCACATACATGGAATCTGAACGCAGAAAAAAAAAGAGATAGTAAAAATCTAAAACAAAATGTGTGTACCAGTAAATTTGGTATATTGGGTAAGAGGTCAAAGGAGAACAGATTTCTCAAAACACTAATAAAAAAAAATCACATTTTTCAACGAGAAAGCAGCAGCTACAAGCCACATCTCCTCAACTTAAATAAATGTCTGATACTTGTTCAGCACTGAAAACCCTACCTCCACTGTGTACAATCTGTTCAATCCCATTTTTTCCTCACATTTTTTGTCAGACTCCTTAAATATACAAAGGCTGTTCCAAGCCAGAAAAGCTAGAAAGTTTGGAATAATCTCCATTGCCAATTTTACCTTTTCCTCTTCATTTCTTTGCCTATAACACCAGCTCTAGCTTTCCTTCACACTTTCCTTCCCTAGGAGCCGCTCAACTACCCCTTTTGAATCTCACATGAAAATCTTCATTGCTTCATCTCTTGATTAATTCCCACAAATACTTTCCTTACCCCATTCACAAAATCTTTCCTTCTCTCTTTAATGTATTTTGTTTTTGAATTACAAGCTTTCTGCTCCAGTCTACCCTGTACTGCTTCTGCTGTATTTTTTATGAGTTCTTGTATCTACCTCTTTTCCTTGTTCTAAACTATTTAAATATAGTTTCTATTAAAAACACTACAGAGAACTTGAATTAATATTTGTTTCTCAGTTTTGGGAAACTACAAAATGAATAGCCATAGAGCGGTGTTGCACAAAAGGCCTCTAACTTTCCCAAAATGAAGAACATTTATAGGAAAAATTCTTATATGCAAAAAAGCACACTGGCAGTTCATCTAGAAAAAGGTTGTTGTGAATTGTAAATATACTGTATGATATTTAAATTATAGGCTCCATTGTTTCTTTCGATGATGAAAAAATACTTTCAGTTTGTGAGAAAAAATTAAGGGGTGTTTTTTAGTGGTTTGATTCATAAGTGAAAGTAGCACAAAATTATTGCTACTCAATAAGAAGTATTTTTTACTTGACTGTTTGAGAAGAACATTTATTCATATTGAGGATACCATTATTAGTGGTGTGCTGAGAATTCAGAAGAGACACAGATAGGTGAGGTGAATGTTTATAAAATTAGGTCACTGCTCAATGAACGGGTACCTATAGTATCTTATCTTCAAAAGGAAACAACTGCAAACACGATGAGAGGATAACTGTAACGTGTGTTGTATTATGCACTGCTAATGAAGTCATGTAAACCCCGGAGACTCTGATGTAGTATTTCCTAAGGAAACAGTTATGGACCATGTGCCCAGGGTTAAGGGCCTTGGGATGACCAGTCTTCTAACATGACAGTGAACAGAAAATTACCAGCCACCCCCTAAAATAATAATTAGCTGAGATTATATTGTACCATACGGTCTTTATTATCTTTGTTTGACAATAAGACACAACCTGTATTTGAATTTACCTTCTCTAATGCTGTGTGAAGATCATAACTTTACCATGACCAGAGCGCTGAAGGAGTCTTTTTTGCATATATCACAACAAACCCAGGATTTTAACAATTAGTTTAGCAGCTGGCAAAAAGTTATAGTTTTCATGAAGAATTATAGTTCATGAAAATAGTAAGTAAAATAGGCTGAAGGTAGTAAGATCATCAAAATTGTCCTCAGACAATTTAAAAAACAAAACTTGACAGGAAAACTCAGAAATCTCTAGCATACTTCCAGCCTCTACAAGAGAAAATTCTTTCTGTTCTCTAAAAATTAAAGAGCAATAAGCCTACTCCAATTATGTATTGGCAGCTGGTGCCTTCTGTAATATTGCTGACTGTATGAATTCAGCATTCATGATCCAGTAATACACATTTCCATTTCTCCCACTTTGAAGTATAGATAGTTTAATGACCTGCATTCACAGGTTTTATAGAACAGCAACAGATCTATTTGGTATGACATTTGTAGAGGCACTTTCATGAAAATTTTGTAGCTAATGCAGAAAACACTAACAATTTTACACTAAAAGTCCTGTTTTGAGATAAAATATATCACTTTATATCTACAGTACATTCTTGCATGCAAATCCTCATCAGTTCAGACTCTTATCCTGTGTGCAAAATCCAAATGCACAAAATTGAACGAGACAATATTTGCATAGGATTTGATCTTTCAGAAAAAAGAAGTTTTAAATATTGCATTAGTATTGAATGAGTAAAAACAAAATACTCTTCCGATCACATATATTACAAAGAAATTGAAGTAAACAGAAATAGCCTGGGTATATGAAAGCAGTAGTTAATAATACAAACAAGCAATTACTCAACCCTAAATTTAGTGGTTACTAACAACTAATGGGATGACCACAGAGGTTGGATTAGCAGATATGCATACTAAAACGAACATGATTGCAAAGGTACATAAAAAAAATTAATGTTTCAGCTATATGGCCTAAGTGTGTCTAGTCACACAATTACATTGCTATTTTAAAACAAAAAGACCTATTACAATATTTCATCAGAATACATCAGTGAAAAGAGTATTAAATCTACATTTCATAAAACATAGTTACAAAAAACATTCTATATAAATCACAGTTTTAATATTCCCACAGTGAACATCAATAAACATGAAAAATACATATGCATAAATGCATTCTATTTTCAGAAAGAAAAAAATATTAGAATGTTGTTGCTATCACACATTTTTCAAAGTCCAGAAATTAGAAGGATGCATTATAGGTCAAAAACACAAATGCTAGAAAACACACAGTTAGGGTTCTCACTCCATTTTAAATTTTGCTATCTCACCCTGATTGTCCTCCAGGTCTTCGTAGAATGCAACTACCAGCCTCTTCATAGGAATTTTAATATTGCTTATTGAATTATAGTAGAAAGTATGGTTATGTAGAGTCTAACTCATCAGGAAACAGCCATGTGCTTTTGTGTTTGTACAATTTCTAGTACATGCTAGGTGCTACCAGAAACATGAAATAAATAATATTTATCAACTATAATGAACTCAGTATGGTATTATACTGTATGCTAATATAATCTATGTGAAGTACAGGAAGAAAGCACATTCCATATTGCAAAACGGGGGATATCTGTGACCTACATGGTCAGGATCTACACAGGAAAAGTTCATAACTAACTTGCATATGGAGTCTCCAGAAGGTATCAGGAGGGGAAATGGATAGCGAGATCTGGATATCCAGCCCATAGCGATGTGGTACAGGATAATGTGTGTTTGAATGGGGGGAAAAAAAAGAGGGCGGGGGGAGCACTATGGTATGAATAACAAACCTCTCTCATTGGAAAGGTGGAGGGTTTGAACATGAGCCTCTAATTAGTGAGTAGCTCTATAGTTTGCATGACACCATGTAGGTGTGTGCCTGGAATAGCAGAGGTTCTGTTACATATGAAATTTAGGCTATGATCCTGCAAACTTGTCAGTACATGTGTAGGACTACACAAGTAGTTACTGAAGTTATGCGCGTGTGTGTTTAGTTAGAAGTAATCGTAGGGAGTAGAATGTACTTTTGAGTTGGAAACCAGAGTATTTCCACATTTGTTGATGTTTTGGTTTTTTGAGCTTCAATTTTCAAGTTTCCTAACTTTCAAAGGTATTTCCATTTTGAATTTCTTGACTTTCAAATTGCTTTTGTTATAACTACAATATTCCATAATGCTCTTTTAACTTGGATATCCATTTACCAACTTAATTTTTGTTTGTTTTGTAATTTGGCATTGCATTGGTGTAATAGACCAGTGGTCCATCTAGCCTAGTATCCGGTCTTCCAATAGGCTGGTATCAGATGCTTCAGAGAGAGTGAACAGAACAGGGAAATTATCGAGTAATAAATCACCTGTCCCCCAGTCCCAGTTTCTGACAGTCAGAAACATGTTTAAGGACACCCGAAGCATGGGGTTGCGTTCCTCACCATCCTGGCTAATAGCCATTGATGGACCTATCCTCCATGGTTGGCACATAAAATGTAAGAGTGAATTGCAATTACTGGTAAAAGAGTCTAAGCTGCTGGTAATGCACCTCAAGTCCAACATATTTTTCCAATTTTAGACTGTATTAACAATTTTGTACTTGGTAAACTTTTTAAAGAAGTTTGTACTATATTTTTTACTGACTAGATGATGGTAAGACCACCAAACAAAAATAATTCAAAAACTAATCAATGCAGCCCTACTGTCAAATATTAGTTGAAAAAGTACAAATGAAATATACCACCATATCAACAGTGGAATAAATAGCTAAACGTTCTTAAGGATAATGTGAAAAGTATAAATTATACACTAATGCCTCTACCTTCACCCACCTTGCTTACTTGGTAAAATTATAAAAACAATAGAGCATTACAGCAAGAAAAGGGGAGTATTGATTTTGTAATAATTCCTAAGCATTAAGCAACAACAACAAAAAAACTATTTTTTATTTGGACCAGTAAGTACTGTAAGTAAAAGGAAATGGAAATAGCATGAAACGAATAAATAAATCCTATCCCGAGCATCCACTTTAGGTGAAAAGCTAGAGCCATTTATCAGCAACAGTGATTTGTTAGACAGAACCACTTTTTCTCCATCTTCTTACATAATTTTCATTACCTTAAAGATACATTTGTTAAAGAGTTGCCAAAAAACGGGGGAAGGGGAAGCAACACTTTTACTATAAATACACAACTATATTTAAGTAATGTTCAGGATGTATATCAAGCAAAAAAATCCAAACTCATGCCTCATTTTAACCTGTCCTCTTAGAAACAGTGTTTCACACCTAGCTAATGTGCCATATATGATAAGTTTGCAGTGTTGCTGTAGCCGTATTGGTCCCAGGTTATTAGAGAGACAAGGTGGGTGATGCAATACCCTTTACTGCAGCAAATTCTGTTAGTGAAAGAGAAAAAAAAAATGTTCTCTTTCACCAACAGAAGTTGGTCTAATGAAAGATACTACCTGACCTACCTTGTGTCTCTGATATATGGAAAGTAACATTATCTAACCTCAGACTAAGGAATGCAGTTTACAATGAGACAAGTTAGGGACGCTATTGGCAGCCAGTAAAGGACAGAGTTTGTGCTTCTTGGGCTTTCTCAGTTAGTATCGCCCTAACCAGGGCGCAGGTTAAGCGACACTGTGGAAAATCTCCCTAAAGCATAACAATAGGGTTATGCTTCCCAGGGAAAGACTGGCTGAATATGCAAAGGTTAGACCAAAAGGGGGAAGGAAAAAAAAAGTGGGGGGTTTCCATGGTCGGTATTAGACCTACTTAAAGCACAACACAACACAAAATGGTGCCAAAACTAGCTGGATCCTACTTCCAAAAGGAAGAGAAAAGAGAGGGAGCAGGAAGAGTAATGTAAGCAATGTGCCTGTATAAAGAGAGAAGGGTCTGTCCTCAACCCAAACAGGCTGCACACTGCCAACACAAAACTGGGAGAAGAAAGAGGTATGGGTCTAAGAAGGTCAGTGGAGCCAAAGAAAAGCCACAGTTCAGTGACACGCAGGCAGGATGGAGAAAAGTAAACCCCATTAAGAGACAGCTGAAGAACTGGGCTCAAAACCAGAACCAAAGCTGATGTACCAATTAAGCTGAGATCCCAGGGCAACAGAAACGGAAGAAGGGGCCAACACAACCAGAGCCGCGAGATGAAAAAAGTACAAGCTGCCTTAAGTGTACAGACAACAGGAATACAATTTTTTTAAAAAAAGTAATTTTTCAATAAAAATTGACTTAATATTTCCTGTGTTCCCTGCTAGAAGCTTTATCTTTTCATAAATCAGCAGAGCCAAAATGGATAGGCTACTTCAAGCAGCTTCCTATTTTTGGGGGGAGGGGCGGCGGGTAAGGAGTACAGTCATCTTTGGAGCAGCACCTAGTGTCCAGGCATAATGTCGACAGGACCCTTGGCTCCAGTGCCTACTGCTGGCAATCTCCTATGGCTCAGCCCTCCAGTCAAGTCACAAAGTTGAACCTCTTCTGGGGTATCATGAACCAGTCCAAATGAATCTGCATAATTTTCCTGTTTCCTTGGGCTCCTGAAGTCTTCTCCTTGTAAAACCTTGTCTTGGGGTTTCCCTGGCAGGAATCTGTTATATCTGTCTGTTACTTTAACTCTGGGCTTCTCAGCCAAAGAGATCTGTCTCCTCTGGAGTCTCTCCAACAACTTAGCACCTCCAGTCTACATATTATTGCTTAGATCTGCCCCTCTGCCCAGGAGCCAATTAGCTACTCACCTCCCAGGTGCAGAGCATTCACTAGCCTTGCAGATTGGGTTAAACCTGTTCACAAGGTTGCATCAAATATAGTCAGAAAGAATGAGTATTACATAAACGTGTGTGTACCATGGGAGATGGCCTTCCTGTATGACCTTAGTCCCCCATTGTCTTTGTGCCTCAAATCCTTACCTGTAAAATGGAAATGACAGCACTTCACAACACCTCTGTGAGGTAGGGAAGATAAATACATTGAAGATTGTAAGGTGTTCAGAGAACAGAATAATGGGGAGCCTAATAGACAGATGAGGCAGGTGACATATTGATGACATCTGGTTACATTTCATATCAAAAGAATGCATATGAAACAGTGATGTAACTACACTACAGAACCTGAGCAACCCCCAAAAATATGACAGGGAGCAATGTAAATTTCAATGCAATGAAGCTGAACCTCCTGCTATGTGGTCTTGAATCAAAGAGGAGCCAGACAGAAAATTCAATCTGTAGGGCAGAAGCAGCCAGAGTGTTGGAGACCCCAGGGCATGGCCATTAGTTAAGTTGAGGGGATGGAAGGCCATAAGGGTCGAGGAGGTCTCCCTGCTGAGGCCTAAGGGCTTCTTCTCAACCCCCCTTAATAGAATTCAGGCCTGGCTGGTTTGAGTAAGCTCTTTTGCTCTTAAAACAATGTTGCAGTTGTAGATAATGCCTTACAGTGTAAGGTTTGCTGACGCCAAGGTAAAGATAACAGGAGAGACAGCTACAAGGCCAGACAGAACGTGCTGGTTGTTTAAGTTGCTAGGAATGCTTGTTAGAGGTTGCAGGAAATAAATATTGTTGTAACCCATATAAGGAAGGCAGAGTACTTGTGCAAAGTTTTAATTGGCTGATGTGTAGTGCAGTAGCATTAAGGAATATAAAAGTGTGTGTAATGACCTGCTCTGATGTGCAGGATTTGAGATTCTATTCTCCCTGTACCTTGTTTGCAGCTGCAAATAAACTTTTCTCCACCCCGTTGTGATTATTGAGTGAAGCACACCGGGTAACGAACCCCCACCCCCGTTGTTCGCCTCTGGCACTGGGTGCCAGCAACAAGAGCAAGGACCTTCAATCATTCAGAGAACTTTCTACAGTTTTGGCTGGACTTTCTCTGCTCTGTGCCGATTGGCCATTGCTACAACCCTCTCCCTCCCTTTTCCTCAGTCTCCTCATTCCAGTTTCACTCCACTCCTCCCTTTTTTCTGTTTAGTTTATCCTATAGTCAAAATGATCAAATAAAACTGTGGAACTAACATAATGTTTGCTGCCAGCACACTGTACATTCTGCTGTGTCTGTCTTATCTATTTGTAAGACAGACACAGCCTCTTTGTAACCTCTTTGGGGCCCTAACCAAAAATCCTATCAAACAGATTTCTTCTGTAGCGTGCCACCCAGGTCACCAAATTCAGGCAATTCCAGTCTAAGGCTACAGAAAGCACATTCCAGAGTCCTAGAGAGCTCACAGAGAACACTCTGGGTGGCTGGCAGGCAGGCAGGCATTATTTTACAAGGAGATCCAGCTCAGCTGTAGTAGTGCAGCATAGGGAGCGTGGTGATGCCTCTGGCAGGCCAGTCCCAGCCCATTTAGACTTTATAGGTTAACTCCAACATCTTAAACTTCATCCAGTAATCCACCATGTCTGGTTGCAGCAGTGCTGATCATCAAGTTCCAACTCCTCTGTCGCTACCATTGTAGAAAGGAGTCGCTTACAGAAGATTATAACGGAAGCTCAGTAGTAAATTCAACTGCAAATTTCCCACATCAGCACATAAATTTCAGTCTTTTCACACCAGGCAAGCACACCAAATCAATAACTCAAAGATCATGGAACTTGGGGCAAACAAAAGTTTGCTCATTGACTGGATTGGAATTGGCGTCTCCCAGCCAAGATATGGATAACATTCTGGGTTTTGTAGATCTTTGTAGATCACTGGTAATTAAGTCAGGAAAAATTAACTTTATTTCCACAGACCTAAGGCCCAAGCTAGTATATTTAAAAGGTAGTTAGACACAGAGACATGGTCCCAGAGTGAACTGTCCCAGAAATATATGTAAAAGATCTAACTTCCCCTTCCCTTATCCAAAAACAGAGATCTTGTCAGACCTTTCCTGACTGGCCACGCAACTGCCAAAGCTCAGTTTTCTTACATGCTATATTTCAGGGAAAATTGAGAAATATAAAGGCTGTAAAAACCATACTTAACTGAATGATCTCTTTGGGATTTGGGCATAACATTTCTAGTATTTACAGTATGATAGACTGCCTATGTCTGTGTGTTCTTCTAGCCAACTTCTTCCTTTCTTATCCCTTTAACCAGAGATAATCTCCCCTTAAAACTATAGCTAATTCAGAGGTTAAAAAATAATAAAAGTAAATTTGAATATTCTGAATGGTTGCTAGGAGAATATGGAAAAGTGAAAACATTTTTTTCCCTACAGAAAGGTGTTTTAGTTTGGTTTTGTTATTTAAAATTTGATTTTTATTTATTTAAGGAAAAACTTTATTAAGATCACTACAGTTTATCACAGTAGTAATAAACTAAATCCAGGACTTTCTATTTTATATATTAAAAAAATGAGTGGTATTCATGTATATGTGCTTGAAAATAGAAAGTCCTGAATTTTGTATATTACTACTGTAACAAATGATAGTGATCTTAAAAGAGAGTTTTTCCTTAAATAAATAAAAATCAAATACACACACACACACACACAGAGAAAGACTGATCCTGCACAATTGAGATAAATGGAGTTTTGCTATTCGCTTCAATAGGAGCAGTACTCATTCACCATAATGAGTGAAAACCACACGTACACTTGAAGATAGCAAGTCTTGAATTTTTTTTGGTTTTCCTCCAATGTATACCATGGAAAGATTGTACAGTTATCTTCTAAAGCAGGGGTGGGCAAATATTTTGGCCCAAGGGCCACACTGGGGTGCAAAACTGTACGGAGGGCCGGGTAGGGAAGGTTGTGCCTCCCCAAACAGCCTGGCCCCTGCCCCCTATCTGACCCCTCCCACTTCCCAGCCCCTGCCTGCCCCCCTCAGAACCCGCCACCCATACAACCCCCCCCACTCCTTGCCCCGACTGCCCCCTCCCAGGACCCCCCCCAACCGCCCCCTGGGACCCCATCCCCTATGTCCCCCCACCAGAAACTCTGCCCTATCCAACGACCCCCTGTTCCCCATCCCCTGACCACCCCCACCTCGAACCTCACCCCCATCCAACCACCCCCTGCTCCCTGTCCCCTGACGGCTTCCCCTTCCCCAGAACCTCCTGCCCCATATCCAACTCCTCGGCCCCTGCCCCCTTACCATGCCACTCAGAGCGGCATGTCTGGCAGCTGTGCCGCCCGGCCGGAGCCAGACATGCTGCCACGCTGCCCTGCATGAGCACAGAGCCCCGCCACCCAGAGCGCTGGCAGCGTTGCTGCAGCGGGGCATGGGGGGGAAGAGAAGAGCTGGGGAGGGGCTGGGGACTAGCCTCCCTGGCCAGGAGCTCAGGGACAGGATGGTCCTGCGGGCCGAATGTGGCCTGTGGGCTGCAGTTTGCCCACCTCTGTTCTGAGGGTTAAGAGGAGAAGAGAATTAATCTAGTGTTCTTACTCAGAACATTTCAGGAATATCTTAAACTCTTGCATGCATACACACACACAACCTCTTTACAAGAGAAGCCAGCTAAAATTAGAATCTCACCATATTATTTTGTAATCTTGGCTGATACTACCTACTGCCATATTTTTCAAGTGGCTGACAGCATAAATGGAGAGAAAAATTGAGCTACTGCAGCCATAAAATGTGACATTTTTAATATCAGTATTCAGCATAAAACTTTCTCCAGTGAAAAATCTTATCCAAAGCACAAAGCTAAACCCTTTCTGCAAATTTGTAATTCTCCAATAGAAGTTCTAAAATTCTGAGAGACGTTCATAATATTTCAGATAAATGAGCTCAACTAGAATTAACTATCTAATGAAAACTGTTTCCGGATTTCAAAACATATAACACATTTAAAATAAATGAGCCCTGAAATTATTCAATTATGCAAATATTTCAGAGCATTTAATTTTTCCTTTTAATAGGTGCGTATCTTTAGGGAACTTGTATTTTCAAGTATACATTAAAGTTCTACCTTATATATAAAGAAAGAAACTAATTTAAGTTTCCACATACATGCTCTCTCATTTATTCCAAAACGTATCAAACAAAGCTTTTTAACTACAACCAGTTTTATAATAGGTTTTAAAAAAAAAATCCTCTAGGGTCCAACTTCAAAAGCATTCGAGTAATTTGTGAACAGTCATCCCCCTTTATCAAGTTTTCATTGCATTGCTTGCCAACTTTTAGCAGATTTTTCATGACCCTTCATCTAGTTAAACAGCACCTCACTCTGTGAGAAGCCCCATATTCTACTGAGTAAGGGTGTGAGTATTTGCCCCTTTATACCATTTCGGACATACACTTTTAGTCCTAGAATAAGATTGGTTAAAGAATTTTTTCTCAAGCTAAAGTACTTGTGCCTCAAAAATAACACTCAAGAATTCCTCTTGTCTAGGTTACCATCTATTATTGTAATACCTAGCAGGCTTACTAGGACAGGGATCTAGCCATTGTACACATATATATTAAGCGACAGTCTAAAGAGACAACATAAAACAGTTGAGTGAGAGGAGGGAGGATGGAGTTAACATTAACTGGATGTTTTAGCAGAGATAGCTGCATGCACAATACATAAACAGCAAACTAATCACTCACAACCTCTCCATCCATTATCAGATGGCAGTGTTCTGTATGCATTGTGGCAGATTTAAATGCTACATATTTAATGAATTTGATTTGAAATATACTTTAAGATAGATCATGGAATAGGTAAATGTATTTACAAAACATTAAAAGTACAACCTAGAACAATTTAAAAAACAGGAAAAGCCAAAAGGCCACAATATCCCACTTTTCCAATACATACTTTGACGTGTTTGTCCATTGAGAGGGATGATGCACTTTTTTTTTTGGGGGGGGGGGGTAGGGGGGGTCCCACATCTGTTACACTGGGGTGTGCCCTAAAACAATTTCTTTCCTGCCAAGAGACAAATCGGACCGTTTCTAAATTCGCACTCAAGATCATTTTCTCTCCCTTTGCCTCAGGTTTATGAGATTTATCAGCACTAGGATTCAGAGAAGTAGATATACTTGGTTTACTTAGGTGTTTCTCCTTGTTACCTTTCTTTTTACAGCCAGAAATTACCCACAATGACTTCAAGATATTTTTCTTGAATGGTAACAGCGAATTTAGAATCTATCAATTTTTATGTATAGTTGGGAATTACATTTTACAATGTGCATTACTTTGCACTTATCAACAGTGAATTTCATCTGCCATTTTGTTGCCGAGTCACCCAGTTTTGAGAGATCTCATGGTGACTCTTCACAATCCGCTTTGGACTTAACTATCTTAAGTAGTTTTGTATCATCTGCAAATTTTGCCACCTCACTGTTCACCCCTTTTTCCAGATTATTTTTGAATATGTTGAACAGCACTGGTCCCAGTACAGACTCTTGGGGAACACCACTATTTACCTCTCTCCATTCTGAAAACTGACCATTTAATTCCGACCCCTTTGTTTTCTGTCTTTTAACTTGTTCCTGATCCATCAGAGGACCTTCCCTCTTATTGCATGACTGCTTACATTGCTTAGGAGCCTTTGGTAAGGGATCTTGTCAAAAGCTTTCTGAAAGTACACTATAGCCACTGGATCACTCTTGTCCACATACTTGTTGACCCACTCAAAGAATTCTAATAGACTGGTGAGGCAAGATTTTCCTTTACAAAAGCCATGTGACTCTTCCCCAATAAATCATGTTCATCTCGGTCTCTGATAATTCTGTTCTTTACTATAGTTTCAACTAATTGGCCTGGTACTGAAGTTATGCTTACCAACCTGTAACTGCCATCATCACTTCTGGAGCCTTCTTAAAAGTTGGGGACACATTAACTATCATCCAATCATCTGGTACAAAAGCTGATTTAAGTGACAATTTACATATCACACTCAGTAGTTCTGCAATTCCATAGCTGAGTTCCTTCCGAACTCTTAGATGAATACCATCTGGTCCTGGTGACCTATTACTGTTTCATTTATAAATTTGTTCCAAAACCTCCTCTATCAGTATCTCACTCTGGGACAGTTCTTCAGATTTGTCACCTAAAAAGAATGTCTCAAGTGTGCGAATCTCCCTCACAGCCTCTACAGTTAAGACTGATGCAGAGAATTAATTTAGCTTCTCTGCAATGGCCTTATCTTCAGTGGCCTCACTGATTGTTTGGCAGGCTTTCTGCTTCTGATGTACTTAAAAAAAAATTGTGATTAGTTTGAGTCTTCAGCTAGTTTCTCTTCAAATTCTTTTTTGGTCTGCCTAATCATACTTTTACACTTGACTTTCCAGAGTTTATGATTCTTTCTATTTTCCTCGATAGGATTTAAGGATGCCTTTTTGCCTCTAACCACTTCTTTTACTTCGTTGTTTCGCCATGGTGGCATTTTTTTGGTCCTCACACTATGTTTAACATAATTCACCATTCCCTCAGCTAGCAGTGGGCATAAAGCTGCATGTTCCATTAGCTCAATTTTGTTATCCTTTTCAAAAACTGTAGTACTTTATTTCCAAAGGATATATACAATATGCCACTTCAGTAACTTTTCCAATACTGTATATACTCTACCAATTGATAATACAGAAAGGTCAACTTTTTGGCATCCTATTAACAAAGAAGATCTTTTCAGTTATATTTTCACATTATCAATGAACTACAACCTAACCTGGAAGATGATCCCTCACTCTCACAGACCTTGGGAGGCAGGCCAGTCTTCGCTTACAGACAGCCCCCCAACCTGAAGCAAATACTCACCAGCAACTACACATCACACCACAGAAACACTAACCCAGGAACCAATCCCTGTAGCAAACCTTATTGCCTACTCTGTCCCCATATCTACTCTAGCGACACCACCAGAGGACCCAGCCACATCAGCCACACCATCAGGGGCTCATTCACCAGCATGTCTACTAATGTTATATATGCCACCATGTACCAGCAATGCCCCTCTGCCATGTACATTGGCCAAACCGGACAGTCCCTACGTAAAAGAATAAATGGACAGAAATTGGACATCAGGAATAGTAACATACAAAAGCCAGTAGGAGAACTGTCAAGGTTCCTCCCCCACTCTGAACTCTAGGGTACAGATGTGGGGACCTGCATGAAAAACCTCCTAAGCTTATCTTTACCAGCTTAGGTCAAAACTTCCCCAAGGTACAAAATATTACACCCGTTATCCTTGGACTGGCCGCTACCACCACCAAACTAATACTGGTTACTGGGGAAGAGCTGTTTGGACGCGTCCTTCCCCCCAAAATACTTCCCAAAACCTTGCACCCCACTTCCTGGACAAGGTTTGGATAAAAAGCCTCACCAATTTGCATAGGTGACCACAGACCCAAACCCTTGGATCTGAGAACAATGAAAAAGCATTCAGTTTTTTACAAGAAGACTTTTAATAAAAAATAGAAGTAAATAGAAATAAAGAAATCCCCCCTGTAAAATCAGGATAGTAGATATCTTACAGGGTAATTAGATTCAAAAACATAGAGAACCCCTCTAGGCAAAACCTTAAGTTACAAAAAAGATACACAGACAGAAATAGTTATTCTATTCAGCACAATTCTTTTCTCAGCCATTTAAAGAAATCATAATCTAACACATACCTAGCTAGATTACTTACTAAAAGTTCTAAGGCTCCATTCCTGGTCTATCCCTGGCAGAAACCAGCATACATACAGACACAGACCCTTTGTTTCTCTCCCTCCTCCCAGCTTTTGAAAGTATCTTGTCTCCTCATTGGTCATTTTGGTCAGGTGCCAGCGAGGTTACCTTTAGCTTCTTAACCCTTTACAGGTGAGAGGAGCTTTCCCCTGGCCAGGAGGGATTTCAAAGGGGTTTACCCTTCCCTTTATATTTATGACAAGAACCCTTCAATCTTCCTGGACATTCTATAACAGATTTAAAAGTAGCTATACTTGAACAAAAAAAACTGCAGAAACAGATTTCAAAGAGAAACTGCAGAACTAAAATTCATTTGCAAATTTAACACCATTAATTTGGGCTTGAATAGGGACTGGGAGTGGCTGACTCACTACAAAAGCAGTTTTGCCTCTCCTGGAATTGACACCACCTCCTCAGTTATTGGGAGTGGACTACATCCATCCTGATCAAATTGGCCCTGTGGACACTGGTTCTCCACTTATGAGATAACTCCCTTCTCTTCCTGTGTCGGTATATAATGTCTGCATCTGAAGAAGTGTTTTTTTTACCCACGAAAGCTTATGCCCAAATAAATCTGTTGGTCTTTAAGGTGCCAGCGGAATCCTTGTTGTTTTCAGTTAGTTTGAATTCTGAAGGTATTGTCACTGAGATTCCAGAACAGTCTTCCACTGTTTATGAGGAACATCTCACAACATCCTTGTGATTCAATTAAATATTTTTTTAAACTAACATGGATACTGATGCAAAGAGAAGCTAAGTGATTTACTCACAGTCACATAGAACTGTGAGTGGACATTTCAATAGGACTTTAATCCAATCAGGAGCATTGTTAATGTTACCATTGACACTACAAGTGACAGCCACATTTTAATTGAATCAGTAACCAACTATATTGTACTCCTGATTCAGTAGTTTTGTTGCTTTTTTTAGCATGGAATGACAGCTCTAAATTACTGACTCAGTCCTGTGCTTTCACGAGTAGTACTTCCTTGTAATATTAACATTTAAATACAACCTATTAAATAAAACTTTAAAAGGATCACAGATCATTGCAAAATTCAGTATTAACGTATCTTCAAACAAGTAATTATAAAAAATAAGAAAACTATCATTTAATTACCTTTTCAAGTGGTTTACTCACCTCATCTAAGTCTTTGATATAAACTATTTTTTCCTCAGTGCCAACAGGCATTGGTTCACTATGGGGGATCTTTACTTCTTCATACATTTTGTTGTTTTCTCTCTGGATCGCCTCCGGTAGAAGCATCTGTAACAATTTGAAAAAAAAAAAGTTACTGGGAGAAAGAAAAAATGGCATTAAAATATGCTAGAAATAATGAATTGAGTGACCAATGATTTATCTCTTGTCCTCCCATATACATAGTTAACAACTAACGTGACTGAACTTGAAGTTAGAAAAATCTCTATATGTTTATTACTTGTACAGGTGGCAACAGAATCAAAAATGGGGGGGAAAAACCACAAGCATTTTACTATCCAGAGGTTGGTTCATAAAACTGAGATGAATTAGACAATACTTGTTTCCTGTTAAAAATGATAGGTCTAATTAAATTTAAGGAGAGGAAATTATTAAAAGCCTGGATTTTCAGGAAGTGTACGTTTTTTAAGAATCAATTCAACTAAGGAAGAAAAAAAAAATACGTAAAGACGTAAGTCTCCATGGAAGTGAAAACGAACCCATCAGGAGGAAGATTATTATCTAAGTAAAAATAAAGTATTTGAAAATACTCAACCATTTGCAGAAGCAAAATTTGGTACAGTGCTTCAATTAGCAGTAAAACATCTGACGTAACAAAAGAAACCCAGCTGCATATTATTTACTAGGATAAATGCATTGTTGAGAAAAGGTCATATAGCAAAGGTATACCTTTGCACCCCCAATGAATGCTGATGTTCTCATAGCTTCAGCCTGGGAATCATAAACATGTGGATAATGAATTTTTTCAAAGTTCATCTCTCTCTGCCTGCTTAGGACCGGCACACTTCGAGCATTCAGAAGTGATTGTTCTCTGTAAGGAGAAAAATAACTGAAGTAATTCTGCCAATCATAGGCCTACCTTGCCCAAAAAAAACCAAACAAACAAACACAGTATGTTAATATCATAGTAACAGAATGTTCTTATTGATGTTTTTGTTCTTCTCACTCCCAGGTACATAATGTGCACCAAAATTTAGGATTCTCCATATTTAAAACACCAACTGCTGTTTTTCTCAATACCAAAGGCAATGCCTTTTTTTGCTTGCCTTCCCTCCCCCCGACTCCACTTTTACATGACAACATGGGAAACAATACCCATTAATCTGGGGGATGGGGGAGAAGGAGTTTTGAAACATTTGGTACAGACTTCATAAATCTTAAGCTAGTGGTGTGTACACAGCACTCAAGGAAGATGGCTTATCTCCCTAATCTACATTTCTAACCCATGTGGGTGAGACCAAGAAGATTCTAATTAAGCAGATGACTGCTTTCTTATCCCAGAAAATAAGGTTTTCATATAAAAAAAATTCTAGACTTGTAATAAGGCGTGACTTGAAGTGAGAATCATCTAATCGCCAAAGGTGAACTAAAAGAAAATAAGTGATTATGATACATTAAAGTTGCAATTACAGCACAAGCATTTTTCAACTTTTGGCATTTATTACCTTTGCATCCGCAGCTCCTTGGGATCAAAGGACATTAGTCCTTCTCCAAAACTTTCTCCATCTTCCCCAGCTCGTTTTTCTCGTCTGGCAATTCGTTTTTCCTCCCGACGATATTGTTTCATTAACAGCTTTTCTTGTTCAGACTGAATTGTGACTTGACAACCATAATTGGGTTTAGTGTTGTCCCCTACGAGTTTTTTACACTGTTCTGCAACACGGAAACAGATATGGCTCTCTGTGAACATTAGAGACTGACTTATTTTTCTAAATGATTTTAAAAAGGCGTTAATTTTTTTGAAAATATAACACAAGTTGTGACAGATTACTAATGCTTAAAATTGTTTAGCATTATTTAGTTTGCAAATGTGCTAGGTTCTTTCAAAACACAATGAAAAAGACAGCCCATGCCCCAGAGAGAAAACAATTTAAACATTATCATTAGGAAAATATTATGCTTCACTTCATGTCTTCAACTACATAATTCTTCATTCAACAGCACTTGGGGCCAAATTGTGAAACACCTAGCATGATGGTGAATGGGTGTACAGGGTTGAAAATTACTCCCTTGTTACCCTAAGACATATATCCATGCCATCAGAGTAAGCAAGATCCTCAAAATTTCTAACAACTCCTCCCCCACAACCCAATGCCTGAAGTGGGCAGATCGGAGTGGAAACTGGTTGGCGCCTTTGTCTGCCTCTTCCCAATGTACCAGCCAATGTAGCTGCACTGCATAATAGATGTTCTACTGGTTACAGACCCAACACAATGTATTATTTCCCTAAGCAGTCTGTGTCTCCGAGCATGGGGGTTGGGTTATTCTGGCTCTGCAGAAGATTATTCAGCTTCAACAACTAAACCCAGGAGTTAAATTCTGATGGGGTAAAAGTTTTGCAGCATATACCTTCCACCTACACTGATATCCAAAAGACTAAGCCCCAACTTCTCTCAATATCTGTATTAGATAAGTCTGATGTTATGATTCATTAAACAGAAACTGTCAAGATACACACATTATATTAATCACTTCTCAAACTCTTACTGTTGTAATCCTCATCCTTCCTGTATCTATTGCCATCTCTCACTGTATTAAGTTTAATTCAGACTGAAATCCTCAGGGCAGAGCCTGTTACTTGACTTATCTATAAAGCACCATGCACATGTTGGTGCTGTGCAAATACATCATATCAGACATTTTACTCTAAAACATGCTCAAATACTCCACTTACATCACATTAGAAAGGAGGCAGCTAGCTGTGTATAGTCAAAGGGAGGGATACTTAAAGTAGTCTTACATAGTTCACATATATACACTAAGGAAAATGGTGATTCTTCCAACATAGCTATTAGGTTATACAGACCAGCGGTAGGTAGAAAACTGGTGATGTTCCTAGCATAGAAGTCTGGAACTTATTTTATGATACAAGCAGGCCAGAGTTTTCAAATCTAGGTGCCTACAGTTAGACTTCTGAATAAATATTTAGGCATGAGGGCTATTATTTTCAAAGTGAGAGCCTACAATTCAGGTTCCTAAGTCTACATTTAAGCACCTAAAAAAATTACCTGATTTCAAAGACTGTAGAATAGATAGATTAATAGCTCTCTTTCAAGAGAACAGAGGCTGTTAAGCAGTCATTACTTTTGAAAAATCAACCTACCTATTTAAACTCTTAAATATAGCCTTGGGTTCCTAACTGTAGGCCCTCACTTTTGAAAACGTTGGCCCTGCTGTAAATGAAAGCTGCCAAAACACCTGCAGTTTACATGGACTTCAGTAAAATTTGCAAGTGCTCACCACTTCTGAAAAACATTCAGATCGTTTTATTTAGATGCGTAAATATCAGTTTAAGAGCTTAACTTTAGACACCCAGGTTTGGAAATGTTGGCCACAATCTATAAAACCATAAATTTTTTATTTATTATTTATTTTTATAGATTTTTTTTTTATATAAATTAGGTCAGTATTATTATCCCCATTTAACAAATAGGGAAACTGATCCAAGAAAGGTAATGTGACGTGGCCAAAGTCAAGCAGCTGGTTAATGGCAGAGTCAGGAATAGAACCCAGGTCTCCTAGTTCAGTACTTCCCAACCTGTGTGCCATCAGGCCTGAACAGGCGTGCTGTAGAATATTTTGAAAAACTACATGTGAGAATGAGAACAAAAAAACCTTTGCCTTGTATTTGAATTAGTGTCGGCGCCAGATTGCATTCTGTACTTTTGCTCTCCGGGACAAGGCCTCTTTCAAATATTATGCATGAGCCTCTGGAGCCACCACTCCCACACAGCCTGGAAGGGAAGTGGGTATTCCGCTGCAGTCCCCCAGGGTTGGGAGAAGGGAAGAACCCCAGGAGGAGAAGTAGAGGTCAGGGGTGGGGTTGAACTGGGAAGGTGGGGGCTGGATGTCACTTTCTCCAGTGAGTATAAGAACTCTGGAAGAAAACAGGCTGAGTTTTAATGTTTGTTAGTTAGTTTCCACCGTTGAAAATGTTAATTCTGGCACAAAAAAGACAGATTGTGATCTAACGTTAGCTGTTATGGTTGTTTTGATTTTAAATCTGCCAGCCTTGTTCTGGATTGGCTCGTGAATATTCATGAGTTCATTTAGAGACAATATGGTGTTGTGCCTCAAAATAATTCAAGGTCTCAAGGCGTGCCATGGCAGAGAAAAGGTTGGAAACCACTGTTCTAGGTCACAGTCCAGTGCAATATTGACTATGCCACTCTGACAGAAACATCAGACACGTACAGTTAAAATATAGACTCATCTTGATTTAACACGGTTATTCTTCTGTAAAGAAATATTTTGGCATCAACAGATTTAATCAACAGGAAATATTAGGTATGCCTGGACTGGAAAAAATCTATCCATGTTAGGTGTTTAGTGATCTACAGATTGGATTTAGTTTCTTTGATGGTTGCTTTTTTAATACAGTGGTATACATTTTTTAATCAATATTCTGCTAGAGTTGTTTTCATTTAAAATGTAACTTTCAAAAGGAAAATGATTTTAGGTAAATTAGGTCTGAAATTATTAAATACAATTACAATTCCTCATATCTCATATTTGCTTTCAACAATTTTTCCAACTTACAACTGACTCCTCAAATTTTAAATTCTGCAAATATAAAACTAAGGCCAACCTTTGAAAAACGCATTTTGGTAAACTGGGGGCGGGACTAGGAATTCATCTGAGACAAATTCCCACGATGCATTTGCAAAACCCAGAACAGCCCACTCTTCACTGTCACGTTCCATTGCCATAAACTGTATTCATACTACGCATAGCTGTGTTTCAGAAGCAGAGAAAGGAATTCTAATGGATACTGCAGACGGAAAAAAAATTTGTTTCCAAACATGACTGTGATGCCATATTTATCCAGAGTGGCTCTCTGCACCAAACAATGTTTAAAATTCTGTTATTTAATATTAACATTGAAAAACTGTAGACCACCCTTATGGGCCCTTCTCACATGTTCCACCTATTGCCATTCTTTTTTCTGGGAAGATCTAGAAGGTCCAGTCTGCAGATGCCTTCTCCCAGCTCAGGTTGACGACTCAGGCTCCCAGGACTTGCGCTACCATGCTAAAAATAGCTGTGTAGACAGCATATTGAAGTTAAGGGTCAGGCTGGATCTTGGGCTCAGAACCCACTCACCTCCCTAAACTTCAGAGCCTGATCTCCAGCCTGAGCTGCAAAATCTACACAGCTATTTTTAGTGCAATAGGGCAAGTCCCGCAAGCCCGAGTCACTCAACCCAGACTGAGAGGCTTGCTGCCACAGGCTGTGCACACATTCCCTATGTGCCGCCCACCCTATTGCCAAAAAATTCCTTCATATTTGCGATTAGTGTATTGGGAGACAATTAAATTAACTGGCACAAAAATATTTTCTACACACTCAGGCTTTAATCTAACACGCAACCTAAAGATTGAACACTGAGGAAAAACACAGTATCCCCTGACCATTTGAGAGTCCACATGGGTTACCAACTCCACAAGGCTGTCATACATTGTGACATAAATCCACTCTTCTCTAACTACCACCGCTCTGCAGTCTACTACTGTCAGCCATAAGTTTTACAGGCTAGCAAAACTTTCTATTTAGGATTTGTAAAACTGAAACCACAAGCAATTTACCGCTGGTTAAGTTAATTGTAATGATCCTATTCATGGGTTTCCCATTCTAAAAAGAGGAGTGAAAACACCTTCTCCAACTGGTCATCTTGCCAAATCCTTCAGTTTAAATTTCTTGGCAACTCCTGGCATACTGGGATCTCTGGATGGACACTTTGGGCACACATTTATTAATATAATCTGCAGTACAGTCAAACAAGTACTGCTTCCGACTGTTGTAACTGACTCGGTAACAAGTGAACTGATATAGGTAGTGTGCAAGAAGCCCAGGCATAAGCAGCTTCTCTCTCACCAATCTAACCATCAGCTTCTCCTGGTGGCCTGAGAGAGCTGCTACATGTAGGTTCTGCAGGACAGTTAGTAGTGTCTCCACTGTCTGTGCTGTTGATAATGCCTTCAGGGAATTGGAAAAACCATTGATGTCTTGGCAGATTGCTCTACTTTTTTTCAGCTGAGATATCTTTTCCTGCTCCCAAGTCTTTAACCAGCAGATCACTAGGTGGGTTCTCAACTGAGCAGCACAGTCATTAACTTTATATTGCCGGGGGACCTGAAGGCCTCAAGCAGGTTAGGCCCCCATTCTACTGTATACCGTGTGGGCATATACAAAATGAATGTTTCCATTCTATATAGTTTCCAATTTAAAAAAAAGATATGACATGAGGGTGAGAAACAAGTGGGAAGATGGGGGAAAACAGGGTAACAAAAACAATCAGATGTTTTAGGACAGCATAGCACTGTGCACAGTTCTTAGCCAATTAGTAGCCGCAATCAAAGCATGTCACCTGCTTAGCCTTTACCAGATAGCAATTTTCTGTACTCCTTGCAATAGAGGTGAAAGGTGAGGAAGGAGCTGAAGGAAGATAAGTAAGGTGGCGGCTTGGAACCTCCGTACAGTTGGGCAACTTCTACAGGAGCCGGCTGGCTCAGTCTCTTGCTTTTCTGCCATTTCTACCATAATTGTCCCATGAAAGTTTGGGTGGAGTCAGCATCATAGCCTGGATTATTGCCTTTCCTGAGTGCTCAGACATTTTTTCTTTACTTTATAACACTGATTTAAAATTAATTATTTATAATGCAAGGCAATGTACTTTATAAAAACAAATCCCTGTATGCCACCTTGACCTTTCTTCACACATCATTCTTTTGAATGGTGGCTATAATGCAAAGGTACTACTCTCCTGTGACTTGTATTTGAGCAATAGGAGCATGCGGTGAAAGCAACAAGAAGAATAACCAAACATCGACTCAGCTGAATGACAATCTGGTGAAGAAGGACCAACACAATGTCTATGGTAAAAAATGAGCACTAGAGAGTAAAACGAAAGAGACTATTTTTTTAATTCAAAATTAGAGGCAAGCAAAGCATGCTCCCTTCTTCAATATATTCATATAGTGAAAACTTTTTAATGGGATAAAGAAAACTTGTTTGATTTATCTAATCAGACAGTTTAAAACAAAAACTCTGACTTCTATTGATTTTGAAAAGATTTCAACAGTTTCTTACCTTGTAGAGACTGCAGCTTGTAATCATTTGGCCAGGACAGAGATCTCTCCACAATCATAGTCCTATTCTGTAGGAGTTTCTCTATGAGTTCAAAGCCCTCAGGGCCTAACAGCTCAAATAACTAAGGAAAAATAGAAAACAAAAAGATCATGCTCCTAAAACATTTTTCCACAAATTAGAACAAGAGTTTATAAACTAAGAGTCTATAATAATTTTGCCCTGGGTAACACTGTATTTGTTTGAGATTTAAACAAAAGTAATTGTCCAAAATAGGTCACACCTCGTATTCATCCTGTGCTTTCACTACTTCTGTCAATTTTAGAACAGAAAGCACTCACATTTTATGATGAGTGGCAATATAAATCCAAAGAGAGGGAGAGAGGATTAGGAATTGTTCTGGCCACAAAATTCCCCTACCTCGCCAGGGATAAATAGAGCCAACTTAAATTCACAGGGGAAAGAGGACACCTGATCAAAGGAACACTAGACCCTGCCACACTTGCACTAAGAAGTATCTTACACCACAGTTTGTCCAATTTTCTTCAATGGGACAATGTGGAGTACTGTATTACTCTATGTGAGATACGGTGGCAGATCTGGCCCTAATAGTAAGTCATGAATTATGTATTCTCTTTTCTGCACAGCAAGTTCTACTTGGTGTTGACTTTTCTAATGTAACAAAAGCCCTATGTTTCTCCTCAATCTCTCTGTTTTGGTCATTGGGTCTTATATGCAATGCCTCAGATTTTTTTGCTGTCTGCCATGTTGCCTTCTGGGTCTGATCCAAATGTCATTGAAGTAAATGAAAAGAATCTTACTTCAGTGGGCTTTCTATCAGGCCCAAGGAAAGTATCCACGTTTTTCCATATTGCATTAAAAGATATCACGGAGATCAACATGCCCATTAGCATGGATCTGAGAACAATGAAAAAGCATTCAGTTTTCTTACAAGAAGACTTTTAATAAAAATAGAAGTAAATAGAAATAAAGAAATCCCCCCTGTAAAATCAGGATGGTAGATACCTTACAGGGTAATTAGATTCAAAACATAGAGAACCCCTCGAGGCAAAACCTTAAGTTACAAAAAAGACACACAGACAGAAATAGTTATTCTATTCAGCACAGTTCTTTTCTCAGATTATGATTTTTTTAAATGGCTAACATGTACCTAACTAGATTACTTACTAAAAGTTCTAAGACTCCATTCCTGGTCTATCCCTAGCCAAGACAGAATATAGACAGACTACAGACAGACACACAGACCCTTTGTTTCTCTCCCTCCTCCCAGCTTTTGAAAGTATCTTGTCTCCTCATTGGTCATTTTGGTTAGGTGCCAGCGAGGTTACCTTTAGCTATTTAACCCTTTACAGGTGAGAGGGGCTTTCCCCTGGCCAGGAGGGATTTCAAAGGGGTTTACCCTTCCCTTTATATTTACGACACTCCCGTAAATGTAAACAAACTTGTTTGTCTTAGCAATTGGTTGAACAAGAAGTAGGACTGAATGGAATTGCAGGAACTAAATTTTACATTGTTTTGTTTTTGAGTGTAGTTATGTAACAAAAAAAAAATCTGCATTTGTAAGGGAACCTGAGAGGCAGTGACCATGAGATGGTCGAGTTCAGGATCCTGACACAAGGAAGAAAGAGCAGCAGAATACGGACCCTGGACTTCAGAAAAGCAGGACTTTGATTCCCTCAGGAACTGATGGGCAGAATCCCCTGGGAGAACAACATGAGGGGAAAAAGGAGGCCAGGAGTGCTGGCTGTATTTTAAAGAATCCTTATTGAGGTTACAGGGACAAATCATCCTGATGTGTAGAAAGAATAGTAAATATGGCAGGTGACCAGCTTGGCTCCACAGTGAAATCCTTGCTGATCTTAAACACAAAAAAGAAGCTTACAAGAAGTGGAAAATTGGACAAACGACCACGAAGGAGTATAAAAATATTGCTCGGGCATGCAGGAGTGAAATCAGGAAGGCCGAATCACACTTGGAGTTGCAGCTAGCAAGAGAGGTTAAAAGTAACAAGAAGGGTTTCTTCAGGTATGTTAGCAACAAGAAGAAAGTCAAGGGAAGTGTGGGCCCCTTACTGAACGAGGGAGGCAACCTAGCGACAGAGGATGTGGAAAAAGCTAATGTACTCAATGCTTTTTTTGCCTCTGTCTTCATGAACAAGATCAGCTCCCAGACTGCTGCACTGAGCAGCACAGCATGGGGGGGAGGTGACCAGCCCTCTGTGGAGAAAGAAGTGGTTTGGGAATATTTAGAAAAGCTGGACAAGCAAAAGTCCATGGGGCCGGATGCACTGCATCCGAGAGTGCTAAAGGAATTGGCGGATGTGATTGCAGAGCCATTGACCATTATCTTTGAAAGCTCATGGCGATCAGGGAAGGTCCCGGACGACTGGAAAAAGGCTAATGTAGTGCCCATCTTTAAAAAAGGGAAGAAGGAGGATCCGGGGAACTACAGGCCAGTCAGCCTCACCTCAGTCCCTGGAAAAATCAGGCAGCAGGTCCTCAAGGAATCAATTCTGAAGCACTTAGAGAAGAGGAAAATGATCAGGAACAGTCAGCATGGATTCACCAAGGGCAAGTCATGCCTGACTAATCTAATTGCCTTCTGTGACAAGATAACTGGCTCTGTGGATGAGGGGAAAGCAGTGGACGTGTTGCTCCTTGACTTTAGCAAAGCTTTTGACACGGTCTCCCACAGTATTCTTGCCAGCAAGTTAAAGAAGTATGGGCTGGATGAATGGACTATAAGGTGGATAGAAAGCTGGCTAGATAGTCAGGCTCAACGGGTAGTGATCAATGGCTCCATGTCTAGTTGGCAGCTGGTATCAAGGGGAGTGCCCCAAGGATCGGTCCTGAGGCCGGTTTTGTTCAATATCTTCATTAAGGATCTGGAGGATGGCGTGAATTGCACCCTCAGCAAGTTTGCAAATAACACTAAACTGGGAGGAGAGGTAGATACGCTGGAGGGTAGGGAACAGAGGGCCCTAGACAAATTAGAGGATTGGGCCAAAAGAAATCTGAAGAGGTTCAGCAAGGACAAGTGCAGAGTCCTGCACTTAGTACGGAAGAATCCCATGCACCGCTACAGACTAGGGACCGAATGGCTCGGCAGCAGTTCTGCAGAAAAGGACCTAGGGGTTACAGTGGATGAGAAGCTGGATAGGAGTCAACAGTGTGCCCTTGTTGCCAAGAAGGCCAATGGCATTTTGGGATGTATAAGTAGAGGCATTGCCAGCAGATCGAGGGACGCGATCACTCCCCTCTATTCGACATTGTGAGGCCTCATTTGGAGTACTGTGTCCAGTTTTGGGCCCCACACTACAAGAAGGATGTGGAAAAATTGAAAAACGTCCAGTGGAGGGCAACAAAAATAATTAGGGGACTGGAAAACATGACTTATGAGGAGAGCCTGAGGGAACTGGGATTGTTTAGTCTGCGGAAGAGAAGAATGAGGGGGGATTTGATAGCTGCTTTCAACTACCTGAAAGGGGGTTCCAAAGAGGATGGATCTAGACAGTTCTCCCCGGTAGCAGATGACAGAACAAGGAGTAATGGTCTGAAGTTACAGTGGGGGAGGTTTAGGTTGGATATTAGGAAAAAAAATTTCACTAGGAGGATGGTGAAGCACTGGAATGCATTACCTAAGGAGGTGGTGGAATCTTCTTCCTTGGAAGTTTTTAATGTGAGGCTTGACAAAGCCCTGGCTGGGATAATTTAGTTGGGCATTGGTCCTGCTTTGAGCTGGGGGTTGGACTAGATGACCTCCTGAGGTCCCTTCCAACCCTGATACTCTAGGATTCTATAATTCTAAGTTACACTTTCATGATAAAGAGATTGCACTACAGTACTTGTATGAGGTGAATTGAAAAATACTATTCCTTTTGTTTATTATTTTTACAGTGCAAATATTTCTGATAAAAATAATATAAAGTGAGCACTGTACACTTTTTATTCTGTGTTGTAGTAGAAATCAATATATTTGAAAACGTAGAAAAACATCCAAAAAATTTAATAAATTTCAATTGGTATTCTATTGTTTAAAAGTGCAATTAATCACAATTAATTTTTTAAATCATAGTTAATTTTTTGAGTTAATCGCATGAGTTAACTGCCATTAATCGAAAGCCCTAAGTCTGGAAAGTGACTGTAACCTGGAACTAATCTAAATTTGGGGTTGATGAGGTGTAGAAGAACACTACTTTGTTAAAAAACAAATATCAGAATAAAGAAATGAACAAAAAAATATATGTTGGTATCTCTACCAGAGCTTGATTATGAAAATTTTATCAACTGACTGCAGTATCTTTTACCCAACCTATTAAGAACCCCTTTCTCTTTTTTAATATTGCCCCTTCAACACAGGAGCTTTTGCCCCTTGGTTGGTCTGTATTTCCATATCCATAGGTAATTATGTAATTTATAAAGCACATAATGCCTTCCCCCAAAAAAATACAAATTATTTAAAGGTTTCAGAGTAGCAGCCGTGTTAGTTTGTATCCGCAAAAAGAAAAGGAGTACTTGTGGCACCTTAGAGAGACTAACTAATTTGAGCATAAGCTTTCATGAGCTACAGCTCACTCACGAAAGCTTATGCTCAAATAAATGTTAGTCTCTAAGGTGCCACAAGTACTCCTTTTCTTTTTGGAGTTATTTGAAGTGAAGGGAAGGGTATACTCCTGTAACAAATAACTTTTACTCTCATCACACTTAACACTATCTCAAATACAGAATTTAAATAAAAAAAGAACTTAAGGAACACTTTGCAATTTAATGGATGACAACCTGGGTAAAAATACAGTGATAACGTTTCTTAGATGATTTAGACAAAGCTGCATTCTGTAGACTTCCTTGCATATGAAACTTTCCCTAAATTGATGTAAGTTTAACTGAAACCACCATAAATTAATCAGTTACAGAAAAACTGGACAGACTGTTTTGACTTACAGTACAAGACTTATATGAGATACTATCCAATATAAGTAGAAAGAAGTAACACATTTTATTTCCTAATACCTTTTGCTCTCAATAAATACCCTTTTTCAGTGTCCTTCTGACAGTCATCCAATGGAATAATGTGTCTCAGAACAATTTTAAAAGATTTGTTTCAAAGGTGTCTCCAGCTTCTTCAACAAATCCACAAGAAAATATCTTGCTGTATTTGACAATAAGATGCTAACAGATCCATCAAAGTCTACAGAAAGTTCTAATACTTAGAATTCTTGTTGAAGATAAGCAAAGGGAGACATTCTTCTAACATTAACTACTAACCAATAAAACAAATTAGAAATCTGAATCACTCCTGGGGAAATTCTGCATCACTGCGCGTATGCAGAGTTCATGTTGTCCGCAGATTTCTTTGCTTTCCTGCAGAAAAATTATTTCTGAAAGGAAAGCAAAGGGAAGCTGCAAGAGTGATCATGTGACCCTCACCGGAAGCACAGGCAGGGTGGCTTGGGCGCCTGGAGCAGCTAGTAGAGAGGTAAGTCACCACAGGGCGGGGGGGAGGGGAGAGGGACAGGAGGGCGCTGGGCAGTCGTGCGAGAGACACAGATAGACAGACACTGTCCTTCTTGCTTGCTATTGCAGCATGCTCAGCATGGAGGGGCAGGGCTTCAGGGTGTTTCTGAGGCGGTAGGCATGGAATAGGCTCTATCCCCTCAGGCAGAGCAGAATGTAGCAGCCTGCGTGCTTAGTGAATTGTTCCCATTGCTTTTGTTAATTCCTCCAGGAGTATAAAACAGGTGTTAAAGTTTTAAAGCTCCTTCACATTGCCAAAGGGGTGTAATGGACAGTATGGCCCTATAAATGCTTATGGTGCTTTCGTGATTAGATCTGGTCTAAATTTTTTGACTGGAAAATTTCCCATCAAAATGTGCTCTATTGAACAGTTTGCTACTGACCTTTCTGGAGATGGTCAGTAGCCAATATAAATTGTGAGTTTGATTCCCCAGCCCTCACTTGCTCTTCAGTTGCCTGTGATGTAACACTGAGCATATGGCTGCATGTATTTGTTGATTAATAACTAGAATAAAGGGTCAAACCTAGCCACATTACTATTAGGCAAGGGGGGTTGGGGATTTCCTGCAATGCTCCCCACTCATTCTCCATCCATTGTATTGTAGTTTAAATAAATTACCGAAATAATTGAAACCAGAGTGATTATATTGTGTTATTTTGACAAATAAAACATGCAGAATTTTAAAACATTGTGAGCAGAATTTAATTTTTGATACAGAATTCCCCCAGGAGTACTGAATATATGTGTACGAGAAATAATATAGGCACAAGATTAACCCAGCAGCATGTTGAGCCTATAGACCATCAGAATTAGAAATCTCTCAAACTCAGCTGAAAAAGCAGAGTGCCAAAGTGCAAATGACCTTTTAAAAAGAAAGCCCTAAAGACCTACTTAAACTAGAGGAAAAGTTGTTCTGTTATCAGTAATGTGACTCGTTCTACCATGAAGTATCCCCAGCACTATCCTAGGGATCAGCGGATTATAAACATTGAAAAACCTCTAAAGTTAGTGTGCCATCACACTTGCCATTTTTCCCAGCATTGAGAGTAGGTGCAGTTCCAACGTAAGCTGCCAGCTATTTTGGCACTACTGAGTGATTATCTATAAAGGTACTGCACAGATGCCTGAATTAGTACTATGCAATACAAATCCCAGATCCCCACAAAGAAAAAAAAAATGGAGATACCAAAAAACTTTGTTACTAGGAGACAAATACCAATTTCATCTTGTGGCAGGGACAAATATTTAGTTAGAAATGAAAGAAAGCAAGTGACAGTTCTTGCAAAACATCCATTAAAAGGTGAAAGTAATTTTTTGACTGTGGTCAGAATCCAATCATCCATAATAACTGTTAGTATCCTGGGATAAGTAAATTTATAAACAGCTACAGTAGGCATAGCAACAATTTTTCCAGAAAGTCACAAATGCAGATGTTCACCTTGACAAGAGCATTACAAAACTAACAGCACTGGCAACTATGGAATAATACAATATGGAATGATACAAAACTACCAAGATAGTTAAGTCCCAGGCAGACTGCGAAGACCTCCAAAAGAATCTCACAAAACTGGGTGACTGGGCAACAAAATGGCAGATGAAATTTAATGTTGATAAATGCAAAGTAATGCACATGGAAAAACATAATCCTAACTATACATACATGATAGGGTCTAAATTAGCTGTTACCACTCAAGAAAAAGATCTTGGAATCATTGTGGATAGTTCTCTGAAATCACCCACTCAATGTGCAGCGGCAGTCAAAAAAGCAAACAGAATGTTGGGAATCATCAAGAAAGGGATAGATAATAAGATAGAAAATATCTTGTTGCCTCTATATAAATCCATGGTACGCCCTCAGCTTGAATACTGCATGCAGATGTGGTCACCCCATCTCAAAAAATATATACTGGAATTGGAAAAGGTTCAGAAGAGGGCAACAAAAATTATTAGGGGTATAGAACAGTTTCCATATGAGGAGAAATTAATAAGATTGGGACTTTTCTGCTTGGAAAAGAGATGACTAAGGGGGGATATGATAGAGGTCTATAAAATCATGAATGGTATAGAGAAAGTAAATAAGGAAGTGTTATTTACTCCTTATAATACAAGAACAAAGGGCCACTGTTCTGTGCTAGGCCGCAGGCCTATCAGGAGTGCTCCGAAAGAACGAGGCCCACACGCAGCAAAGCAACAAGTTATTGGCTTTATTGAAGGTAAGTGACACACCCACAATGGGGACTCCAAGCGTTGCTGTCATGGAGGCGGGGAACCCAGCGCACCGGAGCGCTGCCTTGGACGGAGTCCAAAGAAGGAGTGACTAGCAAGCCATAATAAGCAGTACACACAAACAGCTCATGAATATAAAATTAGGTACTTTCCTAAAGGGGCTTTCCGCAAACTGGCAAAGGGCCATACAGGGCAGACAGAACCGGCCTAAAGCCAGTTATAGCTGGTTATCCATGTCCTACAGTGACGGGTCTGCTCCGAGAAAGCGGAAGTTCCCTAGCTAGGCCATAACAAAGTCTTCCGCCGTCCCTTACAGCCACCAAATGAAATTAGCAGCAGGTTTAAAACAAACACAAGAAAGTATTTTTTCAAGCAACGCACTGTCCACTTGTGGAACTCCTTGCCAGACGGTGTTGTGAAGGCCATACTATAACGGGGTTCAAAAGGGAGCTAGATAGATTCATGGAAGATAGGTCCATCAATGGCTATTAGCCAGGAAGGGCAGGAATGGTGTCCCTAGCTTCTGTTTGCCAGAAGCTGGGATTGAGTGACAGGGCATGGATCACTTGATAACCATCTCTTCATTCCCGTTGGGGCATCTGCCATTGGCCACTGTCAGAGGACAGGATACTGGGCTTGATGGACCTTTGGTCTGACCCAGCATGACAGTTCTTATGTACTAAATACAACTTTAACAGACAGATTTAGCTGACTAGAGTGGAACACTTATTTTAGTTGTTCCATGGTGAAATGAAAGTGCCTAGAAAAACTATTTAAATAGGTCAAGCATCTGATTCACACGGCTTATTAGAGCTGGCTGAGGAAAGGTAATCGCATTTTGCTGCAATATTTTGACGTTTGGTTTTGTTCTGATTAGGAACACAAATTTCAAAATTCTCTTCAAGGGAATTGAATCTCATCAATGGGGCAATCTGCATGGTGGGTTGTTCCAGAGCTACAACCCCTGGAAGCCCTGGGTTCCCTGACTCCAAGGCTGCTCCAGAGATGCAGACTCTAGAAGCCCTGGAGTCCCTTGGCCTCAGGGTAGTCCACAGACCTAGGAAAGATGAGCTGGCAGGAAATCAAGCAGAGTTCCACTGGAAACCTGCCTGGATTCCACTGGAGCTTTGGTAAAATCAAACTGTCTCTGCAAAACATCTTGATTTTGCCAAATCAGCACATTACAATTAAAACATTTTGTTAGCCTTTTTCAAATCAGCTCTCTTGTGAACATTAAACTAGCTGGCAAATCAAATTCTGATATAATTAAATTGTCTCTGCATAATCAAATTTCCTTTAATCAGATCCTCTCCTTCTCTCCCCTTCCTCCCAATCTTACACAACTTTCAGTTTTAAAACTAACTAGTTTCACCTTCCTCTGCAGCACAGTGCACTTGCAGGTTTAAACAAGTGTAAATGGTGAATTCTCTTAACTTAGTCTTTAACCATGATTTGAAGACTTCAGTAACTCAGCCAGAGGTTAGGGTCTATTACAGGAGCGGGTGAGGTTCTGTGGCCTGTAACGTGCAGGAGGTCAGACTAGATCAGTGGCTCTCAAACTTTTGTACTGGTGACCCATTTCACAGAGCAAGCCTCTGAGTGAGTCCCCTTTTTACTTAAAAACACTTTTTCATATATTTAACACCATTATAAATACTGGATGCAAAGCGGGGTTTGGGGTGGAGGCTGACAGCTCGCAACCCCCCATGTAATAACCTTGCGACCCCCAGTGAGTCCTGACTCCCAGTTTGAGAACCACTGGACTAGATGATCAAGATGGTCCCTTCTGACCTTGAAGTCTATGAGTCTAGCTAAAGCAATGAAGTTTATACAGCTCTACCCCGATATAATGTGACCCAACATAACATGGGTTCGCATACAACACGGTAAAGCAGGCCCTTTCTCTCCTGGGTCTGGGAGGCAGGAGCTATGGGGGGCCACTTTTGGGGGCCCCACAGGCCCAGAGTGGCTGGGTGATTGGTGGGGGGCCGTGAGCAGCCCGCTCCGCTTCCCTCACCCCAGCCATGTTGCTCAGGGGAGGGGGCTTGGGGGAAAAGGAATTTCCCCCCCCACCCCGCACTCACCAGCAGTGGCAGAAGCGGAGCAGCCCAGCCCCAGCTCACTCCACTCCACCAGCTCCCAGCCACAGCGCTCTGCTTCCTGCCACCGGTGAGTGTGCGGGGTGTCCTTTCCCCAACCTCCCTGCACTCACCAGCAGTAGGAAGTGGAGCACCACGGCTGGGAGCTGGCGGAGTGGAGCAGGCTGGAGCTGGGCTGCTCTGCTTCCGGTGAGTGCCTGTCAGGGGAGTGGATAGGGGTCGGGGCAGTCAGGGAACAGGGGGTTGGGGTCTCTGGAGAGGGCGGTCAGGGGACAAGGAGCAGGGGGGCCAAAGCAAGTTCTATATAACGCTGTTTCACATATAACACGGTAAAAAATTTTTGGCTCCCGCGGACCGTGTTATATTGGGGTAGAGGTGTATAGTAAAAAAAAAAAAAATCAGTGGTCTCTCTAAAACAGGAGAGTTTATTTAACAGCTTAAAAGTTATTTTTAAATTGCTTTATTTGCCATAGCAAATAAACACACGGTTAGGACCAAAAAAAACAGGACATAAGACACTTCATAAAAGACACCTATCATTAGAAAAATATTCTGTAAGTTACATTTTAAAGAAGACATCAGTAACAGCAAACTGAGGCATGGCTCCTCTGAAGAATTTTATTTGTCAGTTCAGTGATTAGGCCTTTGCTGAACTAGGCCTCACAACATCGCACATATATTCCTTTGGCATTAATTTTGAACTGTGAATCTGGCACAAGGATCCATTGCATGGAGTAAGTTGTAGGATTGTGGTCTTAATTTTTAACACTGATAGCTCTGTTAGTTACATTACAAACATTTGGAATGTCAGACAAGTTATAAGCTGCAATTAAAACAAGTTCAAATCCTGATTCTGCAAAGAAATCTCTAAAAAGACCACATTTACATGGCCCTAATTCTACTTTTGGAACTTCCTGAGTTGTGTATTTAAATGTTCAACCTTACAGTTACTTTAGCAAAGTTTGGAGGCTTCCCCTCCCCCCTCATTTAATTGCTTTTGTTTTTTCCAGGTTTTTCGATTGAACAATGTTCCATTTCCTCTCTACAAAAAACAAGGAGTTATGGATTGTGCATACTCAAATATTTGTTTTACTTAAGTTTAGCATGGGCAACAGTATTCACAGAGGCTTGGTCATATTCCACATCTGAAGTTTTCACTTCTCTTTCAGTGACTTAGGCACAAAGTTAATTTTCTTTAAAAAAACATTTTCTCCACTCAACTCAAAAACTGAGAAAAATAAAACATTTATACATATAAAAATCACCGCTGGCATAAGAATATCTATATTGTTATGATTTCAGCCAAAAAGCTTAATTTCTCAGAAGGCTACAAACTATTTTTAAAGGTTTTGAATGGAAAACCCTTCCTTACTGAAAACAGAGATGACTTGATAACAGCGTACAAATACCTTCACAGGGAGAAAATAACAGGTACTAAAGGGCTTTTTAATCTAGCAGAAAAAGGCACAACAAGAATCAATGGCTGGAAACTGAAACTAGACAAATTCAAATCAGAAGTTAGGCACATATTAACAGTGAGGGCAGGGGTGAAAGTGGGCCGGTAGCTGACGCAGCGCTTTAACATCATTGCCCCTTTTGCCCCCCGGGCCTCCAACTGGGAGCAGGTGGGCAAAAGGGGCAGCTGCCTCGGGGCCAGCAATTTAAAAGGGCCTGGGGCTCCAGTGGCTGCCATGGTACCTTCAGCCTAGAGCCCCGGGCCCTTTTAAAATCGCCGCCGTAACCCCAGGAGGCCAGCGTGACTGGACTGGCTTGGGGAGGCTGACCCCCCAAACCCCGCCCCTTCCACCTGAGGCCCTGCCCCTTCCAGGAGCCCGCTCTGCGACCCCGTACCAGTAAGAATTTTATATTACTTTCATGTCTGAGTGAGGGTGATAGCCCATTGGAACAAACTACTAAGAGAAGTGGTGGTTTCTCCATCTCCTCATGTCTTCAGATCAAGACTGGATGCATTTCTGGGAGATATGCTTTTGTCAAAACACAAATTACACTTTGGTCAAACAAGCTATTGGGCTCAACAGAAGGGAAACTGGGTGAAATATAATGGCCTGCAATATACAGTCAGACTATGATCTAATTGTTCCTTTTTGCTTTAAATGCTACAAAATTATTCACTATGTAGTGTGGAAGTATAACATTGTATAAGTATAACGTTGTATAAGGGGACATGCTGGATACATTGTATATGAGAGGGCATGCCAAAACATGTTACAAAGTATCTGAGGGAGCACACCTAGGGACAGTTAGCTTTTGAATGGAGAAGCAATTAAGATAGAGCCAGCACATCTAAGAAGCAGGCATCAGAATGGAAGGTGTGAAGGGCAATTAGTTAAGTTAACTGGAAGCTGTTAAAGGAGATTGTTAAGGGTGGCAGGTAATTGAAGATACGTGACTGGTCTCAGGGATCTCGAAGGGTGGTGACTAAAATCTTTTTCTTCTTTTGTCTGTAACTTCTCTGTAACTTGTTCTCCAAAAAACTATATAAATTAAAAGACACAAGCCCCACTCGGGGGGCTCACTTCTAAATGTATTAGCAGAGCAGCTTTGCTAATAAAACAGAGTGGTCTGATAAATTGTGAGTCTGAGTCAAACTTTGACAGTAGCATTTGCTATTTTGAACATTACAAGTACCAATGGAATGTTATTCTAAAATGAAGAAAAAAGAAAGAGTCCCTGTATTTTACAGTAATATGTTACTAGGTAACCAAGAATAAGTGTTCCTGCCTTACAATAAACTATGTGGCACCTTGAAAAGAGCCCAATTTGTACCACTCTGAACACTACTAAGAAATGAAAATTACATTGCCTCAAATTTGTTCTATTCAGTTCTAGTCACTCTTTTTGCCATTATCGTAGCTTCTTGATATTAGGTTACACTTTGATATCTATCTGCAGAGAAAAGGACTACAAATTTCCATTTTGTATTTTTTTTTTTTATTTGAGGGTTTTATTTGTTTTGTTTACCTGGAAACTCTGCACTCAAGGAGTTCCCTAATAAGCACACCTAAAATGGACAGAGAAGATATTCCCTTGCTCTTTCTCAAAAAGCAAATGTAATAACTTTTCATAGATTAGGTCTTAGAGTAGCAGCCGTGTTAATCTATATTCGCAAATAAGTACTCGAAAAGGAGTACTTGTGGCACCTTAGAGACTAACAAATTTATTTGAGCATAAGCTTTCATGAGCTACAGCTCACTAGGATCCAAGGCAGTAAGGTGAAATCTTGGCACCTATTGAAGTCAATGGAAAAACTTCCATTATATACCTCTCTTTCAGGCTAAATTCAATAAATACAAAGTGCTAAATAAGGATTAATTATCATCAAATTGTAGTCACCCAATATAATTTGGGAAGTTTCTAATTCAACAACCTCTTGCCCAAATCACTTTAAATTTTGTAGACATATTCTACAATTCCACCTGCAGCCTGACAATTTTGAGACTGATTTTATGTAACTTTGTGGATTTTAGCAAAAGGGGACAAATCAGGGTTAAAATGGGACTTTAGTTATGGATAGACTGAATTTTTAAATCATGGAATAAGATGAAGTAGAGATTTTTTTAGTCCAATTTTATTTGTTTTTTTACAGCATATTTACTTGAATCTTGCTGCCAGAAGGTATCACAAGATTGAAGTATGTGTAGGAGCAGGATTTTATATTTGTACTATAAGAATTAATGTATGTCTTGATTTCATTTTATCAGCCACCCCATTGGAAAACAGAAAGGAATAACCCTCTGGGACATTGGTAGAAATGCAACTGACAGACTGACAGTGTCTGTACTGATGTTAAGGCAGGGACAGACCAGAACAATCCTTATGACTGATTATGGTCACCCTTTTGTTTTAGGATAAGTTATGTCTACTATGTATTACAATACTTCCCATATGTATTACAAATTAGGCACTCTAGTTAAATATACATTTCTTTGTTTTAAGGTTTAGTAAGTGACAAGGTCTTGTATTGTCAAAAAGAAAAGGAGTACTTGTGGCACCTTAGAGACTGTTAAGGAGATTAGAGGAAGGTTTAATTTACAATGGCTTTCTTGCACAACATAAAAAGTGTTGTATACCTTTGAAGGTCTCTGTAGAACACTGTGTGAATGAGGAATGCACGAATCAGGAAAAGATAAGGTGTGAAGGCCATTGTTATAGCCAGATGGTTAAGAAGGAGTGAAGAGACTTAAGGACATCAGAGAACCATTAACACGCATCCATAATGAAGGAAGGGCAGATTGAGGACCCTGAGGTGAAGGCTGGCACCCCTAAAGACAGGACAATTGATTAAATGGGAACTAGGACAGGATGACCCTCTTGGAGGTGTATTAGAATGTTTACATCAAAAAGATACACCAATTAAGAAGTAACCAGTCACAAATCAACAGAGGGGAAAAAAAAGGACTATAAGAACAGGGTGCTTGGCCATGGGACTTTGGGTTCGTCCTGCCACACTCCAGAAACATCAGATAGTGACCGACAGAGCCCTGCTCCCCTCTGCGACCAATCTGGCTGGCAAGTAGATTGATTCAGACTCTGGGATGGTAACTAACTGAATGCATCCAATGAAGTGAGATGCAGCTCACGAAAGCTTATGCTCAAATAAATTGGTTATTCTCTAAGGTGCCACAAGTATTCCTTTTCTTTTTGCGAATACAGACTAACACGGCTGCTACTCTGAAACTCTTATTAGAGGCATTTTATAAAAAGCTTTTTGAAAGTCTAAGTAAGCAATACCGACAAGCTTTACTACCATTTTGAAGTATGGGTCTCACTAATTTTGGCTCTAGAATGCCTATTTATATGATCAGACATCTGTAAATAGTAAACCTGAATTTTTAAAGAAAACAAAACTTTAACTTGTTTAATTTTATATATTCTTTTCTCTTTTCCTGCTTCTCTCTTCATATTTGAAGGCATGGGCTGCGTGTGTTGTTTTGAAGATGTACGAGGAAGGGCTCATGCTAGGCAACTGACTGGCAGAGTCATGCTATTAAGCAGATAGTTTGCTTTGCAAGCATCAAGAGTGTCCTTCCATCTCTCCTAAGAAACCAAATTAAGTGGCGTTTGAGTGCTAAGTATTGAGGGTAGAACTCGAGGAGTGAGGAAGCCACAGTGAGAGCAGAGAAAGTGTGTTCACCTAAACAGATCTTGGGCTGGTGGTGAGAGCAGGTTCCTTTTATTTCCGGTAGCTTTCTCTTCTTCCCAAATGACAGCATCATTTTAATATTGTATATCAGAAAGGAGAGAGCTTATTTTCAGTTACAACTGTTGTAACAGTTTGACCCCTTCAGGATATACTTAACAAAATTTTATACTAGTTTGTATTTACTCTATCGCTTTTTCCCCAGAATGAGTTGAGACACGCTAGATAGTTGATAGATAATTGATATTTCGCTGGACTCCTTTTTCCCTGGACTCCTTTTCTGAGCATGAACAATTGTTTCCAAACCTGACTGGGGACAAAACAAATAACAGATACATATGTTATACTTATAAGAAGCACACAGGCTCTTTATAGGGGAGAGGCAGCATGCCGTATTTATTGAGAATACAACAGTTCTCATATGCTTTTCAATCTCTCTCTCTCTCACACACTCTCACACCCCATGCACACAGTCCTGCCAGTTGATGTTTATAGGTTTCAGTGTAGTAACCGTGTTAGTCTGTATTCGCAAAAAGAAAAGGAGTACTTGTGGCACCCTAGAGACTAACAAATTTATCTGAGCATAAGCTTTCATGAGCTATAGCTCACTTCATCGGATGCATTCAGTGTATTAAGAGTATTGAAGAAAATAGCCATGACGAGGTGCAAAGGTCTGGCATGAATTAAAAATAGGGTAAGCAACAGGAAATAGTCTCAAAATGAAAGGAAAAGTACAAGGAATGTCAATCCTGGACACAATATTTAAAATATTAACTAGTCATTAGACTGCTTCACAAATGTACCAGTTATGTAGAGAAATGTTCCAAGTACTGTCATATATGGTATAGCAAATAGGTAACTTTGAAATACTAATATTCCACTGGGAATCAGCGCTTGAAAACATTTGTTGTGAGAAGATTAATGAGTTAACACAGGAAGTGGGCTGACAAAATTGTGAAAGACAAGAATTTGAGAAACACAAATGAAATTAAAATATATAGGGTTGCAGACAAAATTTAACTTGAATAAACACAGTAAGAGACATGCAAAATTATCTAAATTTCTCAAGCCCTAAAGTGTCTCCATTTATCAAGATCCTCTAAGAGAAAAGATTTGTGCATTATGTGAATACGAATGTCAACTCAGTGCCCAGAAGTAATTTTTAAAAAGTAAATAATAAGCACTAAAAAAAACAATAGAAAAAACAGAAAACATTAGGACACTATGTTGAATAATGATGTAACTGTCTCTGGAGTTCTTTGCCAATTTTATTCACTAGAAAGGTCTCTGAAGATAATTAGTAGTAATGATGGGATTTTTGGAAGATAAGAGATTGCAAAGACAGACAGTTTATCCTGAAAAGAAGGCATTGGAAGGAATTTAAGGTGTTTTAAAATGATGAATATGAGCAATCCCTCCTCCTTACCATGTCTCAGCTACAAGAACAAGAACTCTTAAAAATACATTTTCATGTTTGTTTGTTTTTTTAAAAAGAAACACTTACACGGTGTAGAGCTGAAGTGTGGAATTCACTGACATAGTTGGTCATTGAGACAAATACTGAATGTAGATTTCATAAAGGGCTGGATAATTTTACATCCACTAAAATTTGTAGCTATGAAAGCTGAAATTAAAAGCATGATCAAATGTTCTGCTGCAGCAAAAGAGTTTGTCATCTTCAGGGGGTCAGAAATGTATTGTCCTTTCCTCTCCCCCATCATCAGAATTAAACCATATACAACTCTGTAAGTGCACTGTGCAGTTTTTAATATTTTTTTTTCCTGATTCATCAGGCATTAGACACTACTAAAAGAAAGATGTTAAATTAAACGACTCAATGGCAAATCTCGTTCCCTGCAGCCAGAACCAGAACATCTCAAAAGAAAATCCTTGTCAGTATATGAATATATATTGCACAGAGATGCAGAAGCCATACTAATACAAAATGTGCCAATTTCCACTTCTGGAGAACACTGGGAACCTTTTCAATCATGCATTGTATAAAAGTAGTTTGACTTGACTGGCTCCAGCAGTGGTACTCCACCTGTGATTCCCAATGTCTCTTTTGAGCTCTGTGAGTCCACATGTCTGAGAATAGCCACTGGACAAGTAGAACATCATTCTGAAATTATTTTGCAATATGTTCATAGTGATGTTGTATGACTATAATGCTTCTCAGGCATGTTTACAATCAATGTTAACACTAATGCAATAAGCTTTCCAGCTCCTCAAGGCTGAAGACCGCTTGTTTAGGTCCTAACAAGCACATTTCCACATAGTGAAGATCTTTCAGACCAATTGAACTATGCATTAGGGTTCTGGGAAGTGAAGTTTCACATATTACCATTAACTTTAGTAATTAATAACTCAGTTATTGCAAGGCTATGATATAACTAGAAAACCATTGCCTAGAATCTGAAAGATGTTAACAATGTTTTCTTGGCTAACAAAAATTGCCAATATTTACAAAACATTTGTATTACACTCTATTGCTATTTTCCCCTCTATTAGTGTACCTTTTTTTCCAAAGTTGTATTCTGTTGGTGTGTCACTCCCACACTAAGTATGCCACATACTGCTTATTATTTTGTATTACAGATCTACATCTGGACAGACTAGCACTTTGATGCATTATTTCAGTTTTTCTGCCCTTCATTTCACATTCTATCCTCATTACATTCTATTCCCTATACAGCAAAGGCCTAGCAAACCTTTTAGCAATTTTTAAAGCTCACTCTACCATTATGAATGGTTAAGGCGGAGTTAAAATATTCCTTTTGTTAATGGCTTGCCTGTACTAGACAGCCTGTGTCAAAAGGTTCTTCACATCTGATGGAACACCAATGTAATTTTGTAAGCATAATCATTGCTAAAAGTATTCATTGGCATATGGTTTTAATAATCTAATTACTTGTCACCACTTTATGCCACTATTTATAGATGGATATGTTGATATAAATAGAGTTGATTTAACTTTGGATTGCTTCCAGCCTAGATGAAGTTGCTGTATTTAAGAAAAAAGTATCTGCATGACTGTGTACATGTCCATTTTTAAGTGCTTTCAGCAACATTTCGTCAACCTTTAAAGTACAACAGTTTGTCTAGCATCCCGGAATATTATGTTTTTGTTTTGAAAATGGTTACGTGTTAGCACATCATATAGCATGTTTATATGCTGCAGCTTCTTAAGATTCACCCTTAGAAGATAAAAGGAAGCTCACTGACTTTCCTGCTATCTCAAACTCAACTTTTAAATTCCTAGGGGAATACCACTTGACTCAGGTACCTTCAATTCTTATCTTTAAAAAAGTCTCTTAATATTAAGAAGAAAAAAAAATAAATAGGACATTTATGTAACACAAGTGTATCTCATATTCTTTTTACCATTCTTACTTTGAGGTTCCACATAGCTAATCCCAATAACCAGCTGAGGGCTTCTCTCATTAAATATGTATCTGACATTCCCAGATACAATCTAGACTAATGAGCAGCTGTGCTCCCCTTGCCCTGCAATCTTGGTGTTTTACAATGCCTTGCTGAAGGAGTTCCCACCTGTGCTGTCAAAAGCAGCCTTCCAGCATGTAAGCCACACCCTTAATGTTTGTGCAACATGCCAGCCACACCTTCATTACACTCTGGATCTCACCAGCCTTGGTTATATTCCAACACACTCCAGTCTTAAACTTCCCCCCAGAAATGTATGTCCTGCACTGCCTAGCCCTCTCCTTGACAATACAAGTTTACATAAAGTCCGTTATTTCTTTAATGGAAATAAGCCCACAACTTGCCACCCTGAATGGCATTTCCCAAACACTTTTATCTAATCAGTGTATTTAAATAAACAATAAAACAAGTTTATGAACTATAAAGAGAGACTAAGTGACTGAAAGCAGGGTCAGAAATGGTTACAAGAAAATTACAGATAAAACACAACGGGTACCCAAGGCTATGTCTACATTGACAGTTTTGTCAGTGATAGAAAAGCACTAAAAGCGCTGGTTTGTGTTCACATTGTTTTCCACACACATCAGAGTGTGTTTACATATGCAGCACTTGCATCACAGATGAGAGGAGCACACTGTGATAACTATCCCACTACGCACTGCTCCAGGACACAAAGCAAATCATTATTGTGGCAGGGGTGGATGTGTGTGTGTGACAGCCACCAGAAGCAACCAGTCCTGAGGTGGGGAAGGGGGAGACCCCACCTCAGCCCCCGCCTCCCTCCCTGACTCTGCTCAGCACATTCTATTGCATTGATGGAGGCAGCAGGAGCATTCCACAATAATGATTTGTTGTGTGTCCCGGGGCAGTGACATCGCCAGCTGTCAGAATAGAGCTAAAGGGGAAGGGTGCACACCTGCAGGCAGGACTGCTGAGTTTCAAAGAGTGGCCACTCCTGCTCTGCATTGTGGGATGGCTCCGGAGGACAAAAGCAATCAAGAGTCTTCACTGGCACATCCATGCAAAAGCATCAGCGCAAAAAGCAAAAAGACTCTTGTTGCGGTGGTTTTATTTTTGCGCTGAAACTTAGCAGTTTCAGCGCAAAATGGGGATTCCCAGTGAAGACGCTAGCATGGTTTTTACGCAAAAACTGGCAAGTGTAGACATAGCCGAATTTAAATTCTGTTAAAATCAAGGCAAAGTTCTCTCACCACATGCTTTTAGCTGTCTCACTGACTAAACTTCTTAGGTCAGGACCTCTTCCTCCAGAATCCAAGAAATGCTCCCTTTGTCATTTCAAAGACCATGAATGTGATAGGCCGTCTGATGGGGACAACTTTGAAAGAGGGCTTCCTTTGTGTGTTGGTCCCTCCTTTTTATAGAGTCAGTCCTCCTCCTGAAAAACATTCCCAGCTGGGTACCAGGAGACAAAAAGTCTATGGGGAAAGATGTTTCTTGCTGCTTTTTCCGTGATCTATTTGAGCTTCCTTTGTTTCCCTTCTTGCTTAATGACTCCGTTTACTGTTTAAATGCAAATTGAGCAGAACACACATTCCTTTGTTTGAGAAAGATCTGTTTGTCAGCCTTAGTTTGGAATATGTGTTAAACAACACCATACAGTGGAATCTTATAACTTCTATTACAATGGTGCCACACACATTGTATCAGGACAATAATGATGAGCAAATTATGAATTTTCAAATGATACCTCACAAGGCATACTTTGTATAAAGATTATTACAATAGTGTGCAAAGGGTGAATACAGGGGTACAGTCTGTCATAGTATTATATCCAGATAATAAAGTAAAATTGTTGAGATACAGATTGGTCTTTATTTGTTCTGTAAAACAGTATGCACACCTATGGCACTATATTAAGATAATATTAAAAATAAGTTTAGAGGCCTATATATACATATGCAGAATACCTGCCAGTAAATTTTTAATCAAATAAGAAGCATTTTCTTTTTTGCACTGAGTTTAGCTTCATGCAAATCAGAAAGTTGCTTCATAATCCCCTCACTCTCATTAGATCAATAATTGTGGTACTGAATATTAGTACCTGTTATCAATTTGAGGCAGGAACACAACTTTCCCACCTGGAGTAAGCTTTTTAGGTATTCATAGTTTTTACCAAGGAACAACCAGAACGCAACCTAACTCAGTTTTCCACCTTAAAAACAAAGTGAGGAAAATAGCCAAAACATGATTCCCCTGCACTAGTGAACACTATCATTTAATTTGTCTGTTAAATATTTAGTGCATCAGTTACTAGAGCTGTTTACATCAGCTATTTAAAGACTACCTTATTAACACTGTAAATTTGGCTGGATTAAATAAAGGCTGATTAGCTAGTGAGACTTCTGATCCAGGTGGGTATATAGGTATTCCCATGGGTGAGATTTCATAAAAATGTAAGAATAGTGCAACTTTCTTTAAAAACTATTTTATAATAAGAATCACCTTGCACATTGATCTTGTGTTAGTTATTTGGCTGGATCTTCAGAGTTTGAGTTCATCCAACTGGATAGCTAATCCTTATTTGCTGAACAAGTGACATGGCCACTGTCAATTTACTCATTTTATTTTATACATAAAGGAATGGAAAAAAGGGCCCTATTGAAATCACTGGCAAAACTCCCATTGATATCAATGGGGCCAGGATTTCACCCAAGTCGTCTTTACTTATTGTACTTAGTTTTTGCTTTGTATTCAGATTACTTTTTTGAATTTGTCTTTCTCTGGACAATAAGACTAGTCAGTTTTACTACGGTTTATGTTTTCTAGTCAATTTGCTAATTCTCATGCATTAACATTATGCTTTAAAGTTTCAGGTGGTTTTATTTCTTAAACTAGTCTACAAACTTTTTCAAAAGATTATGGAAACTGTTTATTGGCCTCAAATTCTGCAAAACGTGGTATCGGTCATCAAGTACGTAACGAATTGTTGTACTTAACCACTGAAGACAGGACAAGAAGTAGTGAGCTTAAAACGCAGCAAGGGAGATTTAGCTTAGACATTAGGAAAAGATTTCTAAGGTTTCAAAGGTAATTAAACCTTTACCTAATTTAATTAAAGGTAAAGATTTCAAAGGTAATTAAACTATGTTACAAATTACCTAGGGAGGCTGTGGAATCTCTCTCACTGAAAGTTTTTAAGAACAGGTTAGACAAACTGGTTTAACCAGGAGACCTTCAGTGATCTGAAACGCAAAAAAAGAGTCCTACAACAAAAATGGAAACTAAATTGAATGACAAGGGATGAATATAAAACACCACAAGAATATAGGTACAAAATTAGAAAAGTCAAGGCACAAAGTGAGATTAAACTAGCTAGAGTTATAAGGAGTAACAAGAATACATTCTACAAATATATTAGAAGCAAGAGGAAGACCAAGGACAGGGTAGGCCCATTACTCAATGAGGGAGGAAAAGACAACAGAAAATGTGGAAATGGAAGATGTGCTAAATGACTTTGTTTCAGTTGACACCAGAAAGGTTAGTAATGATTGGATGTCTAACATAGCGACCATCAGTGAAAATGAAGTAGTATCTGAAGCTAAAATAGGGAAAGAGCAAGTTAAAAATTACTTAGACAAGTTATATGTCTTCAAGTTGCCAGGGCCTGATGAAATATATCCTTGAATACTCAGGAAGCTAACTGGGGAGATATCTGAGCCATTAGCAATTATCTTCGAAAACCCCTAGAAGACTGAAGAGATTCCAGAGCACTGGAAAAGGGCAAATACAGTACCAATCTATAACACAGGGGATAACAACAACCTGGAGATTTACAGACCAGTCAGCTTAATTTCAGTACCCAGAAACCTAATGGAGCAAATAATCCATTTGCAAAGACCTAGAAGATAATAAGGTGATAAGTAACAGTCAGCATGGATTTGTCAAGAACAAATAGTGTCAAACCAACCGAACTGCTTTCTTTGACAGGATAACAAGCCTTGTGGAAGGAGGAAGCAGTAGATGTGGTATATCTTGACTTTACTAAGGCTTTTGATAATGTCTCTTATGACCTTCTCAAACAAATTAGGGAAATACAAACTAGATGGAGTTACCATAAGGCAGGTGCATAAGTGGTTGGAAAACCATTCCCAGAGCGTAATCATCAGTGGTTCACAGTCAAGCTGGAAGGGCACATTGAGTGGGGTTCTTCAGGAATCGGTTCTGAGTCTTGTTCTGATCAATATCTTCAAGAATTACTTGGATAATGGCATAGAGAATACACTTACAAAGTTTGCAAACAATATCAAGCAGGGAGGGGTTGCAAGTGCTTTGGAGGATAGAATTAAAATTCAAAATGATCTGGACAAACTGGAGAAATGGTCTGAAGTAAATAGGATGAAATTCATTAAGCATAAATATAAAGCACTCCACTCAGGAAGGAACAATCAGTTGCGCACACACAAAATGGGAAAGGACTGCCTAGGAAGGAGTACTGCAAAAAGGAATCTGTGGATCATAGGGGATCACAAGCTAAATATGAATGAACAGTGTAATACTGTTGAAAAAAAAGCAAACATCATTCTGGGATGTACTCGCTGGAATGCTGTACACAAGACACGAGAAGTAAATCTTCCGCTCTACTCTGCTGGTAAGGCCTCAACTGCAGTATTGTGTCCAGTTCTGGGTGCCACATTTCAGGAAAGATGTGGACAAATTGGAGAAAGTGCAGAGGAGAGCAACAAAAATTATTAAAGTCAAGTACATAAAAAGTTGCTACAAGAAGGAGGGAAATAAATTGTTCTCATTAACCTCTGAGGATAGGATAAAAAGCAGTGGGCTTAAACTACAGCAGGGGAGGTTTAGGTTGGACATTAGGAAAAACTTTCTGTCAGGGTAGTTAAGCCCTGGAATAAGTTGCCTAGGGAGGTTATGGAATCTCTGTCATTTGATGTTTTAAGTGAAGGTTAGACAAACACTTGTCAGGAATGATCTAGTTATTACTTAGTCCTCCGTTGAGTGCAGGGGACTGGACAAGATGACCTATCAAGGTCCCTTCCAGTTCTACATTTCTATAATACTATGATAAAAATCTAGGACTTACAAGGCCTAATTTTGGGGCCAATTTTAACCTGACATTTCTTTCACTTAATGGCTTGATTGATTAGAATGGATGAGCAGCTTTATGCAGGACAGGGAGGAAAGCAGCTGTGAACACGGACCTCTGAGAGCACCTTTGGTTCTGTTTCAAACGGGAAAAAAGCAGCAGCTGGAAAGCATCTTGGCTGTGGATTCCACTATGGAAAGAGCAGCAGCTTATATTGAGAAACTAAGCCCTGGATTCAGCTAGAGAGCAGCATGCCAGGAGAGGATGAAGGTGTGAGGGACTCTGACGCATCTGGTTAGTGATGAGTAAAACTGATTTTCTAGCTAATGTAAATGACAGCACATGCTATTTTCCACAACTCTGGTTTGGGAAACTTATTTTGTCCATTATATTACTGCCAGCATCCAGTACTAGTGGAACAGATTGCACTAATAAAAGCTATCAAAAACAAAACATTACAAAATACCATATTCTTAAATCCTCAATATCTTCAAAATTCAAACTAAATATCCCAGAGAGCAGTGAAGTGCTGGTGTCTTATATGATGTTTTATCTAGAATAAAAGAAAACAAACACCCCCACTCATGTCTGCACATGGCATTTCTCCTATGGAAAAGGCCAGCCTATAACTTAGGTGAGCCTTTGCTTAACTCACACTGCAGTCAGCATGACACACCAATTATATTGCAGATTTTTATTTATTCTTAGCACCACCCACGTTCTTCTCAAAGTTCAGGTTAGCTCCCCCTGTACTAATCTTATAGCACAGTAGCTCCAAAGCATGGTCTGTAATTACTTGTGATCTGCGGAAAGCTAGTTGATCATATGGTTCTATATTCTTTCTTGTTTCGTTCTGCTAAATCACATGCGAAGACATCAGAAAAGACATTAAATATTTTCCAAACATTAAATTTGCCACATTAGCAGTTGCTACTGTTGCCACACAGATGTCACTCTGTCACAAATGCACAGTCCACTTTTCCTCACATTCATCAATGGAAGGAGAGATAATCTGCAAGACAAACTCTCTCTAAGGTCCATATTATGAAAAAGTCTCAAAGAGACAAATAGCATTTGGAGTACCCAAACAGATTTACAAGCTAGAAGCTGAGACACACCTAGTTAGAAAACTAAAGGAATCTCACATAACTTCAAAGTGTATCTTATCCATCAAGTACCATAGATAGGTCATCTAGCAAAGACTTCCCTAAATAGATACAAAATTCAGAATCAGGATATCAGAAACAGAGTTTTCATCTTTTAACTATTGTTAAAAACACAACAGTAAGGGCAAAGTATTACACTGACTTTGTCCTGTATGTAAATACTATTTAACAGAAAAGAATTATTTTGTCAGTATGCACAAATTCCATCTTCAGTTAGATGAGATCTCTCTATAAATTATGGGACATGACATTCAAGAAGACAGACTAGAAGTAGCAAGAAGCATCGCAAGTATAAAAGTCTGCTTCATAAAGCCCAGCAGAGCAGCAAACAGGGAAAAACAAAGTAGCTTTGAAGATCTATTCTGTTCAGAATGTGTTCCCTTCATGGAACAGACCTGGATCCCTTTGTGACATGACAGACCCTGAACATTACATACTTCAGAGATACACAACCTGACCACTTAGATAACACACACACAGTTTAAATGTGGTTTCTTCCCATTACTTGGATCTGTAAAATATTAATACAATAGATGATTCTCAGGAATTCAACTCTGCCTCTTTAAAAGAAGAACTTCATGGCCCTGAGAGTTATCGAACAGAAATGTGTCTCAACCTATCTGGAGGGAGAGAGTGTCTGATTCAGATATAAACTTACAGGGAACTTGAGAACTAAGGATGTTCAATATCATTCATATGGAAAATTAAAAACATATTAGGCTTCCATGCCAGCAAAAAGAAAAAAGTGCACTAAGAATGAATTTTTAAAGAAAACTGGTAACCTAAATCAAACCTCCAAAAAACAAGAAAGACCTAAGTGAAATTACAAACAGAATAATAATTATAGTACATTTTAAATAGTTTTTTGTCAAAATTACTATTAAAGAAGTGGCTCAAACTGTACTGAATTTAAGGCATCAGACTTCCTAAAGTAACCCTATCAGAAAAAGTATGGCTAGATTTTTAAAAAATATATATTAAAACATAGGGAAAATGTTTTTACTCCTGTCTTTGACTAATTCAAAAGCAGCTAGAAGGATTTTGCTCAAGCTCTTACAAAAAAATCCACCCTTGGATAGAGAAAGCATGACAAATGTCATTTGAAAAAGAACGTTCCATGAATGTACTAGTGTTGAAAATATTAATAGCTATAGCTATTCTTTGGTGACAAACACTGTAATACTATGGCCCAGGAGGGCTTTATATATTATAATGCAATGGCACAGGAGAGACTTAACACAAATGGAACATTCAGACTGTCCATGATAATCCTTAGTTAAGGCCAACTAAGTGCTAAACTGAACACTTAAATCAGTGAGAATTAAGAACACTTAAAACTTCTCAGGAAGTGCTCATAAACTTCTAAAAATCAGACCCTAAATGCAAGGGCATGATAATTAAATATATTACCCATCAATCCACACAGTTGCATGCAGTGTAGTTATAGCCATGTCCGTCCCAGGGCACAAGAGAGACAAGGTGGGTGAGGTAATATCTTTTATTGGACCAACTTCTTTTGGTGAGAGAGATAAGCTTTTGACCACACAGAGCTCTTCTTCAAGTCTGGGAAAAGCACTTGCAGATTCACAGAAAAATGCAAGATGGAATATATAGCTTATATCGTAAGGGACCATGTGATGGGATGGACTAGGCCCAGAGGCCCACACCTGTCCCAAGAAAGGAGCTGTGACGCTAAGTCCTCCAAGAAGCCTAGAAAGGCTTCAAAGGTCTAGCCAATCAGAGCCTAGGAGAGCCATATAAAATGAAACCGCATAGTCAAAGACTGGCTTCAGGAAGAAACTACCTAAGGAGTGCAGGTGGTTCTCCTGGCTGGCCAAAGGAACCTGCAGCACCACGGACAGCTCAGTGCGGGCAGGGACATGGGGAGTGAAAAAGAGCTCCTGACTGGCTGCTGGGCCTAACCATAGAAGAGCCCTGAGCTAAAGGTGAAGCATCGGTGAAGGCCATGGAGAAGTAGCAAAGGGAATTGAAGACAGTTTCATTAAAGGGATACAGCAGCACATGGCTGCTATTCTTAGGGTCTCTGGGTTGGGACCCAGAGTAGTGGGCAGGCCCAGGTTCCCCAACCCCCCGTATAGGCCACTGGAGAAGTGGCTTACAATTGGACAGCAATAAACCCTCCAGAAGGGGATCTGAACGACTCAGTGGTGCAGCTGGAGAGCTCGGGCCAGAAGGGCAGAGGGGAAAAAACCACTGCCACCAGGGAGAAAGCTCTGGAGGTACAGCTCGATACCATGGCCAGGTATGTTTAAAAAGACTGTAGACACACTTGGCCAGAAGCGGGTGCTCATGGGAGATGGTGCCACGTCATTACAGACCATTCAAGAGCGGTCACTCTACCACACAGTAATATTGTGGCTACTACATGAATCAAATAGTTTAATTGGCAGAAAAGCTACATGTTAGGGTGAGAAGAGAGTCTGCAGATTACAGTAATGACAAGAAATTAGTAAAAATCTACATATACTTTCTCCCATTATATTTTGAAGGAAAAATGCTGCTTTATGCAATAAATTTGCATTTGTGCTGCTTTATTTGAAACAGACAAGATGCGCATAAAGTGTACAGAGTGTTCGAAATATTAAAATTGGTTTTAACCATTACTTGCAAATAGAAATTCTAAAACCATCTCTCATGGAATAGTATTTTATTGTAATTTCATAAACTACAGTGTCACTCAGACTGTACTTCTCACATTAGCCTTAATTTTGCAGACAGAATAATTTCGATATTCACACTTATAAAATTAAATTCTTAAACAGCATTAACAATTTGGCCATGTAAATTAAGACTGCACTTATTTTCTCTTAAAAAATATGTCCACGCCAGATTCCTGTTTATTGCAGCAAACTAAATGAATGACTTCTCTGAATAACGAATGCCCATTATTTACACATACTTACTTTAGTGGACCAATTTACAAAACTGAAGCCAAGATCACTTTACAACTTAATTAAGATGACTTGAAATGTGAGGACTATTTATTTTCTGCATACTATAATTAATTAGATGTGTTGTAAGTAAGGTTAAATCTAGGTACTTTAGTGTATTTAAAACCCAACTCTACATTTTCTTTACTGTGTGACCTTACTAACCTGAAAAGTTTCCTGATCTTAAAGAACATATGCTGATTTTGATTTTGTGTGAATCAGAGGGACATTTAATTTGTATGCAGTGTTTTTGTAGAGATGTTGGTCTCAAGATATTAAGAGACAAGGCAGGTGAGGTAATATCCTTTAATTTGTAGTCATTTTAATGCAGCAGATGTATCTACAAAACAAAACTTGTTTTTATGCAGAATTTCTTGTACTAAGTGAAGGAAAGTGAAGATTACTGAACCTTTTCTCAAGTTATTTTTTTAATCTAAACTTCCTCATACTTGTCTCACTTCCCTAGATTGATTTTGTATATAACTTAAAATTAGGGGGGTCGGAGGGAGAATCAATAAACTGGAAATTTACTTTCAACTATCCTCATCCTTTCAATGGTTCTAGATCTTTGTCTTCAATATGCTTTTTATAGCTTTCAAGATTAGCACCTGATTGATCACTTACTTCATGAAATCCTAAAAAACTAATTAATATTTATTTTTGGAAGGATGCCTTTTCATCTTTTTCTATGGTAACCTACCAAAAAAATTTAGCTGGTCAACTTTGGATAAGTTCTGGATCATGTCCATTATGACAAAGCAAAGTGTGTTCTTAAGGTCATTAACAATACTTTCTGTAATGTGTCCTGAAAGCAGCTGTATGACATCATTTTCAATTACTGGACCGGGTTGTCGAGTCTTTTGGCTTCCCTATGAGTTCAAGAATAGGATTATATTTGGCCAATAGTTCAATAGAAAAAAAAAATTACCACTGTTTCCTTCACCAATAATCTCTATGACCTCAAAATGCAAGATCAGATATAGCCCAAGTGAATATGCTGTTAACACCACAATTGAGGACCTGCCTGTAGTCACTGTACTCTTTTCCTTATTTTCAATTTGAGATTTTTAATGATACTATGCAAATGCCACTGATCACATATTAATCAAGCTCCAAAATGAATCAGCTGTTTTGAGTATTGCTATATTTTGAGAAAAATACTGCCCGTCTCTCTTTCCACTTATACATGCCATGTCATCTGAATTTTTTTTCCAATCCCCAAAAAGCCAAAAGGGTTGGCAGTAACTTTTCTCCACAGCACAATCAGGTTAGTTTAAATTTGAGTCCGACTTTCAACACTGTTTCATAATAAGATGCCAAAGAGCATTGATTTGTCTTCAAGTACTGTGGGACTAGTCCCTCACTTTGACCAGGGCCGTGTTTTACAATAAAATATTTCTGTTCTGAACTTAAAATTTCAACATTAAATTTTTACTTTTCACTGGGATCGTCTCTAACCAACTCAGTTTGAACGTCACTGGAATCAGTCAGTAAGGTATTACTGGTTCTTGCAGAGGTATTCATATTTCCATTCTGAACAGAGTCTGCTCTTTGAACATTATCTTGCTTGAATATTTTCGGGCTACCAAGATTGAAACATTTTCAACATACACTGCCAATTTTCTGAGATTTTGTCAGTGGTTGCTGAAGAGATTGTGGGTGTATCTGATGTAGTGAGAGTCTTAAGAAAAAAATTATTTTTTGGAAACTTCACAATTTGCTCACTAGTCTCCTTTTGTTTCTTGTGCTTAGCAGGTCCATTCAATTGTTTTGATATTTTTAAACAAATAACTCAGCATTTATATTCCAAACTTTAAACTAAATAGCAACGCACATCCAAAGCACCCATATAATAAGTCAAAAAGCCCAATGGATGGAGTCACCAGTTTCAACCTGGGGTCCGCAGACTACATTTAAGAGGTCCGCGAAAGGTTGTCATTACCACAGAACAATGGTTTTCAACCTGTGGTCCACGGACCCCTGGGAACCCCTCTGCAGACTGTGTCTAAGATTTCCAAAGGGGTCTGCACATACATTTGAAGTTTTTTAGGGGTCTGCAAATGAGAAAAGGTTGAAAATCACTGCTCTACTATAACCGAATTAAATGAGCTAGTGCCATAAAAGGGGAGTGCTGTAACTGGGAAATCAAACCATAAATCTTTATATCTCAACCCACAATTCTGCTCATGGAAAAGCTTGCAATTGATCATAAACAGTATTTGCTTTGGATTCACCAATCATGTGGCTGAATACCAAATGCAAACAAGTATTGACAGTCACAAATATATCACAGAAACCAAATACAAGGATACATACTGCCATGCAATTAGACTATTAAAACAATTACATCCTCAACAGTTTTCAAAGATCATGATACTTAGTCCATTTTACATTACTATTTAAGTCAGGCACTTATGGTATGTCTGCTTCCATATAATAGAAATGTTACCTGACTAGGTAAAATGCCATCCTGCACCAAGATCTGTAATATTTAATTACCTTTAAGCTACACACTATTCAGATAGGATTAGATCCTACCGCACATGGGGCAGGAGTCTCTGGTACGCTCCAGCTATTTTGGGGCACTCCATACACCCAATTTAACTGCCTGATTAGACCAGCTTTATAATGGCTTTCCATTGTCAAAATGTTAAATAGGAGCTACACTGCCCCACTGAAACTAGCCTAGTTATGAGAAACATACTCTAACAGAGCAAAAAGGGATTAATTTTGATCAGGGGCCATTCCCCATCTGGCCCCTGCAATCCTCACCTGGTCTCCTCCTCCACTCTCCCAGGGCCAGGGACCCACTCCCCATGTGCTCCCTCTTCCCCAGCCTCCTTATATCAGCAGACATTGGATGAACCTTTGGACCAATACATTAGATTATAACACTAATATCATGCTTCCGCAGTCATCTCTTGCGTCCTCCAACCAGTGGTGAGGGGCATGGGCCGAATGAGAGAGAGATGTACTGCTAGTTAGCTTAACTTTTTGTTTTCTTGCTTGTGTGTCAGGTATACTGGGTTCTTAACAGGCTTGTGTGCTTCACCCCAAAGTTTTGTTATTCTTTTGTATATTAGTTTCCTAGGGTGATTTAATTTTTTTTTTTTAATATTTAAAAGCATGAGATATTGCACCAACATGCAAAGCCGCACAATCTCTGCTTCACTTCATCGTTCTGTTCCCCCATTCTCAGAATGGCTGACAGCAGACTCAGAGCTTCCCCTGTGATTAACCGTAGGATGTTTGTCAGACCCAGCTCAATAATGGAGCCTGGAATTCCACTTGTCTAGAGTTTCTGCTCATCAGTTTCCCTCTGCTCCTACCTCTGTAGAGTTTAGGGGCTAGGATACAAAGAAAAGAAAGAAATCGGGATTGTGGTACGAGAAATACAGGAAGCCAACAGAAGCACTACTGCCAAACTGAAGCATTCAAAAATCAAACTGACTTAAAAATCGAAAGCTTTTTTTAGGAATTAAAAAAAAAAAAATCAGACTTCAGATTTTCAACCACATGTGAGTTGTGTCTGAAAGCTATGTGGAAAGAGGGCGGTCAGGAAGCCAGTTGCTACACAGAAAATTCAAAGGACGTTAAAACTAATACTATTTGAAATTTCATACACGAAGACCAACTACAGGAAGAGAAAAATGGTAATTTAGACCCCTTTTTATGCTTATTTGAGAATACAACTTTAACTACCAAGCTGCAACCAGTAGCTCCTATAATTAATACTTAAAGCTATTCAGAAAATGCAGCTGGTGCTGAATTCTGCAGCCTGCTTCTTAAGCTGTGTTTCTTTTTGTGAGCATACTTAACCTTCACGTTGAAGTTAATGAAGATAGGTCCATTCTAAACCAGCTCTACAACAGACACTGGCTGCCTGGTGGTTTCCATTTTGATTTTGAGACAGTAGTTTTGACCTCAAAAGCCCTAACTGACTTGGGACCTACCTGCCTCTCCCTGTGACATACCTCAGTGTAAACTGTCAGAAGAAGCATCTTACCTGAAGCTCCAGTCAGTGTAAGATTGGGGGGGGGGAAGATAGAAAGGGAGGCGGCCATTCTTCATCAGGACCATGGGCTTTTGAAATTCAGTTCCTCCTCAGGGCCACAGTTGTCCAAGTTTGAACATACTACAAGGCTTCTCTAGGGATGGGGAGAGGTTTTGTGGAAGTTTATTGGGGATTGAATGGGGAATATTGATTAATTTTGGCTATAAATGTTTTGTCAGTGGTTCATTTCATTTGAACTGGGGTAACTGCTGGGTCTGTTTATCAGAGTACTGAGTTTTGTTTGTTTGTGTTTTTCTAAATAAACACTGTCCAGAGACTTGTTGACAGGTAGGGACCAAAAAAAACCACACTATATGTGGAAGAATGGTGAACAAGGGTAGAATCATAGAATATCAGGGTTGGAAGGGACCTCAGGAGGTCATCCAGTCCAACCCCCTGCTCAAAGCAGGGCCAATCCCCAATTAAATCATCCCAGCCAGGGCTTTGCAAGCCTGACCTTAAAAACTTCTAAGGAAGGAGATTCTACCACCTCCCTAGGTAACGCATTCCAGTGTTTCACCACCCTCCTAGTGAAAAAGTTTTTCCTAATATCCAACCTAAACCTCCCCCACTGCAACTTGAGACTATTACTCCTTGTCCTGTCCTCTTCTACCACTGAGAATAGTCTAGAACCATCCTCTCTGGAACCACCTCTCAGGTAGTTGAAAGCAGCTATCAAATCCCCTCTCATTCTTCTCTTCTGCAGACTAAACAATCCCAGTTCCCTCAGCCTCTCCTCATAACTCATGTGTTCCAGACCCCTAATCATTTTTGTTGCCCTTCGCTGGACTCTCTCCAATTTATCCACATCCTTCTTGAAGTGTGGGGCCCAAAACTGGACACAGTACTCCAGATGAGGCCTCACCAATGTTGAATAGAGGGGCATGATCACGTCCCTCGATCTGCTCGCTATGCCCCTACTTATACATCCCAAAATGCCATTGGCTTTCTTGGCAACAAGGGCACACTGCTGACTCATATCCAGCTTCTCGTCCACTGTCACCTCTAGGTCCTTTTCCACAGAACTGCTGCCTAGCCATTCGGTCCCTAGTCTGTAGCTGTGCATTGGGTTCTTCCGTCCTAAGTGCAGGACCCCGCACTTATCCTTATTGAACCTCATCAGATTTCTTTTGGCCCAATCCTCCAATTTGTCTAGGTCCCTCTGTATCCTATCCCTGCCCTCCAGCGTATCTACCACTCCTCCCAGTTTAGTATCATTCGCAAATGTAATGTAAAGGAAATGTAGGCTGGGGTGGAGCTCAGGTGGGGGGGAAGTAGTAAAACAAAGAGGAGCTCACATTTCCCCCTACACCAGACCCAGGTAAACTTGCTCCATGGAAGTTTTCTGGACTCTGAGAAAATACACTTAATATTAGTGTTAAAGGGAAAGGAAAAAAAACACAAGTTACTTTAAAAAGCATTTGCTAACAGCAAATAGCTCATAAATCAGTCCTCAGTCTTCTGTGGCAAAGTAGTGCAATCTTGAAAAGTTATTTTTAAAAAACAGAACAAAAACACGTCTTGTGTATATCCTCTAACCTTCTTTTGATCTTGTTAGAAAACCATAAACTTCAAAGGCAATACACCAAGGTACCTTGGGATTGTTTATCTACTGATTAATGATATGTAACATCAGGATAAGTTTCTCTTATAAGTCTTTCATTCTTCTGACATTTCATTTTTTTCGTATTTATCTTTTCCATTATATAACACTGAAAAACTTGCCCAATCAGTCTATTCATGACAGATATGCCTGTTGCAAATTAGATATATATAGTTTTTGGATTCTAAGTCTATGTGCTTGTAAATATGTATCTACCTATTTTTATACATACACATACAATCAAAAATTAGTAGACTGGCAAAAGTGTAAGAATTTCATGTGTTCATCTAGATACAAACGAACATCACACATTGTGAATAAGTGGCGATAATATACTTTTGTATTATAGATATTTTCACATAATCATTGAATTCCCTTCTACTCATATTTTATATAACGTTTAACATTTTGTCTAGATATACATGTGACATGCTGAATAGTCTACTGTCATACTGAATGACACTCCAGCTTCTTAGTTTTAGTTGTTCAGGCGTTTCTTTTCATGCTATAACATGGAAAACAGAATTCAATAAACGTTTACAATGAACTTTCATATAAGCTGCTTCTTCACATTTTTCTCCTGAATTTCAGGGTCCACTTTAATTTCTCTCTGTACCTGTAACATGTAACTAATTGCAGGAAGTATAATGGTTGTCTTTTTATTTTAAGATTATTTTGTAATGGTCCCCAAGTTAATGGTGTTACAACAGAAGTGACTATTTACAAAAAAAAAAAAATCTCAAAAGCATCAGTATTTTACTTATAACTTCTAAGTATTAATTGGAGAAAGAATCTCTGAGGGAATAACATTCAGTAAGTCACGTGCGGATGCAGTAATTTTGCAAGATTTCTGTTTTAAAATCTAACTGGAGCAAAGCATTCTCTAGTTATCCTAAGAAAGTTAGGTTTGTTAAAACACTATTACTTAATTAATTGTTTTGAAAGAGCCATTATGGTGGCTGCTGTGTGTGTGAATGGGATTTAAGAATAAAATACCATACACTAAATCTTGAGAAAAATCATTTACACAGCTATCATGGCTAAACTCCAAATGTACCATGTCAATAACAATGGCTCTCTATTCGCATATACAGGTAATTGGCTTCTTACATGTCACTACCAGTTATGTCATTATCAAACTTATCAACAATCTGAAATATGTTAAAATCATTTATCTGCAATGTAATGTATATAATCTAATTTGACTACATTTGTTCATAGTGGAAAATAACTGCTGCATGTATTCGAAGAGTAAGAGTGAGGCAATACCTAATGAGAGCAGATTTCTTACAGTTATGAGCTGAGAGAAACCTTGTTATGGGTTGAAACTGATATGTAAACATGCCTTTCATTTGATATATTTGTAAGCGACTGTTAAGGGACTACACCGAAAACAGGACATATTAGAATCTAGCCAAAAAATAGCACAATTTTATTTCACAGAATTATAGAAACGTAGGGCTGGAAGGGACCTCAGAAGGCCACCTTGTCCAGCCCCGTGCTCTGAGGCAGGATTAAGTATACTTAGACCATCCCTGACAGATGTTTGTCTAACCTGTTCTTAGGTGGGGGATTCCAGACTATTCATACAAATACTCCTTATTTCCCAGTGTATAAATGATGAGAGAATTTTACAAAGCACAGCAACTTCAGCAGACAAGTATCAACCCACCTCAATGCAAGATCCTCAGAGCATGCACATGGAAACAGCCACTTGTCACACCATCTCAATAATGCTAGTTACAAGTCTATTGCACACTCTGTTCTAGAAAAGGACTATTTTAAGTTACAGTGATTCATTTGCATGAAGACACTAGATTATGCCAGTAGCAAACAAACATCAAAACACAACCAACTACAATGAAAAAACTGCATGAAAGCACAACCCAAAACTAGCAATAAATTTCAAAGCATTATTGCCCTAATGGAGGATATAACAAAGTAAGCCAGCTTTTCGCAAAATCTGCTGAATTACAAACGGTCTCAATGGCCCCACATAAACACAACAAAATGGGCAATGAATTAATGGGACTGTTGTGATGAAAGGTGACATGCCAACTACCCAGTATTTGTATTAAGCAGGGAAGGGTTTTTTGAGAGTGAATGGGGAGGAAATGAACAGAACAAGGAGAGAAGTTAAAAATAGTTAAGAAATATATTAAGACAGGTGATTAAACATTTTAAAAGCTTCCTTGAGGTTATTGCTTGCAATCCATGAAAGGAAATGCCACATTTTTTCCCCCTGATGACAGTCCCAAAATGCTACTCTAAAGAAAGACACTCTTCCCTGCTCAACCACCTTCATGAAGGAAGCGGGGAGGCGTGGAAGGAGGGAGCAGTCTTTTTTCTTATCTAATCAAAATTCAAGTTTAACCACAATGACAAAGAACATTTCCTGAAAAAGAAATTTAACATTTTCCCCTGCAAAACAAGTTAGAGGATGGCATTTTCATACAGATAAGCAGCATGCTTTTGGTTTGTATACTTGATTTACAAGACTTCTTTATTATCATTAAGACTTATTATGGAAGGTGGTTATTCTTCTCAATCCCCTTTCACTGTAGCTAGTTTTAAGGGAATTTTTAAACCCGTTACTTAAATATCTTAAGCATTAAACATGGATAAATTAGGTAACACTCTGTGGCACCACTTCAGTGTTTCTACTCCCTTTCAGAAAAGCTACAGAGGGATCTTTAAGTAGTTTGAAATGTCGATTTTCTAGAAGAAAGTTAAAAGGTTCAGTTGAACAAAGTACTGAAGAATTATGCTGGAAAAGGGAAAAAAGAGGTGGTAGTTTTCCTTTCAAAATTCACTCCGTACTCCACACCAGTGTTCTCTGATGGGTAAGCCACCTTCACCAGTTGAAGTGTCTGCTCTCTCTTGCTCAGCAGACTCCTTCTCAGGTCCAGGTCTCCTCAACCCAACGCTGTCCTATTACAGGACACATTTCCACTCTCCATCTCTACTCATCTTTCTTCTGACACATTATTAGTCCCCGTCCCACTCCTTCCTCTTCCAGGTTAGTAGCCACTACTCACATTCAAAGAGTATTAATTGGGGGGGGAGGAATAGCTCAGCGGTTTGAGCATTGGCCTGCTAAAGCAAGTGTTGTGATTTCAATCCTTGAGGGGGCCATTTAGGGATCTAGGGCAAAAACTGGGGGATTGGTCCTGCTTTGAGCAGATGACCTCCTGAGGTCCCTTCCAACCCTGATATTCTATGATTCTATGAAAGAAGTCTGCTGTTGATCAGCAGCTGAGTATCGTAAATGAAAGGCTGAAAAGGAAAAGGACCAAGCAAAACAGCAGGGATCCATCCTGAAATATCTCCTCTTTAATCCAAATAAAGATGGAAGCAGTTCACAGCATTCAGATGAAGGAATTTTACTTGGAGAGGAGGTTAGCTTACATCCACATGGAAGCAGTTTGGAACATCAAGATGAAGGTATATTACTTGGAGACGAGGGTAGCTCACATCCACAGAAAAGCAGTTTGGAAACTCAAGATGATGGAATCTTCCTTCTAGATGAAGGCAGCTCACAGAATCAGACTGATATGGAAGTGGAGAAAATTTATTCACCTTCAGAGACACGTGAAGAAACTGAAGTAAATGAAGTAGAAGGAAGAAAGGATGAGGAAGTTACAAACAAGTTACAGTATGGGGACCCAGCTTTATGGTCCAGATGTGATGACAGTGTGCGGCAAATTCTCGTGGAACATGGACCCGAATAAGTTCATGGATTTCCCTTCCCTAAGGATGGAAAGAAAAGAAAATTCTCTGCTCAGTAATACTGGACCGTACACCAGACGTGAGTCATGTTGAACAAATGACGATCATTCATTTTGTGGATATGGAAAAGTCTGCAGTATGAAGATAATGTTGAAGTGCTCATAAAGGAACATTTTTGGGGTTTCATACTGCTGAAGGAGACTGGAGCATTTATGACAAACTATTCTACAAGAGCTTGAAACAACATCATTATCTGTTGAAAACTTAAGTGGTCAAGGCTATGATAATGAGAGTAATACGAAGAGCAAAGACAATGGTGTGCAAAGGAGAATAATGGAAATCAACCCTAGGGCCTTTTTCGTTCCTTGTAGTGCGCATTCTCTGAATTTGGTTGTCAATGATGCTGCTAGATGCTGTTTGGAGGCAAGTAGTTTCTTTGACCTGGTGCAACGTGTTTTTCTCAGGCTCAACACGCCATTGGGAGATTCTGACTTGCCACGTGAATTCTCTGTGAAACCACTTAGACAAGATGGGAGAATCGCACTGATGCTTTGAAGCCTCTTCGCTATGAATTTGGAAATATTTATGATGCCTGAATTGAAATTTCTGATGATACTACCTTTACTGGATCATCTGGCAATATGGCACGCTCAGATGCAGAAGCTCCTGCAAATGGCCTTTCCAAGTTTAAATTTGTGACTTCACTCATTTTGTGGTAGAATATCCCTTTCAAGGTTAACCTCACCAGTAAGCAGCTTCAGGAAAAGAACTTGAACATATATTCTGCTATTCAAAAAACACAGCAAACTAAAAATATTCTGGAGGAATTCAGAAGTGATGAAGGGTTCGAAAGAACACTGGTAGATTTTCTCAGGCTTGCTGAAGAAATAGGCTTTCCAACAGAATTTGAACCAGGGCCAGTTCACATTCAGCAAAAGAATCATCACTTTTCATATGAAGGACAGACACACCCATTCAGAACCCAAAACAAAGGTTCAAAGTGAATTTCTACTTTGCAGTCGTTGATACTGCTATTCACTCGGTTGACGAAAAAATTCAACGAACGCAGCAGCTAGAGTCAGTATTTGGCTTTCTATATAATATCCACAGCTTGCAAAAGAAAACAGCAAAACAGATAAGAGAATTTTGTATAAAACTGGAGTCGGCATTGACTCATGAAAATTCAAAAGACATTGATGCTACAGATTTGTGTAGCAAGCTTCAGGTTTTTTCAAGACGACTTAAGAAACATTCCACTCCTGAAGAAGTACTCAAGTTTGTTCGTGAAAATGAACTGACAGTTTTCCAAATATTTTTATAGCTCTACACATTCTTTTAACTTTGCCAGTTTCCATAGCTAGTGGGAAACGTAGCCTCTTAAAGTTAAAATTGATAAAAAATATCTGCGTTCAACAACGGTGCAAGAGAGACTTGTTGGACTTGCCACAATGTCAACAGACCATGAAATAGCTGGAAAACTGGATCTAAAAGAACTAGTGACTGAATTTTCAAAACTTAAAGCAAGAAAAGTCATGTTTTAAGAGCACAAAATGTTTTTTTATTCTGAATGTTTTGTAAATACAGGTTAAAGTTCACTGAAGAGTTTTCTTATTTCTTTCTATATTGGATGTGGCGGTAATGGCAGTTAAAGCAGACTAGCGTAATGGATGATTTGGGATTTGTAATAAAAAGATTATAAACATTTTTAATGCATTTTTATTTGAAATCTGACTGATACATCATCTAGCTCTCGTGTACAAATCTATTCTGAAAATTTCGTGTCAGCCTAGATCTGCCCTTGAGGTTTGGGGGTGGGGCCGCCAATTGCAAGGTTTGCCTAGGGCGCCAGTTGCTGGTAGCTAGTCTAGGGCAGCCCCTGGTCCCCTGTCCTTCTTCTGAAAGAGTCACTCCTTCATCCTACTAGCTTCCACCAGTTCCTGGACCACTTTCTAAAGGCGGAAATAGGTAGCAGATTTATAATGGGTCTTTCCGCAGAGCTACCTGCCCCTACTTCCACCTCAAAGCAGATCTCTCTCCTGCATCAGCAGCAAAAAGAGGGTCTGCAACAGGAAGTGTGACCACTAATGCAGAAAAATAATTAAAAGGTAATTTTTTCCACATTTAAAAGTACCAAATGATTTTTTTAAAGTGTAGCTAGAAAGTATAACTGCACTTTAAAATTAATGAACATTTGGAAGTTAAACAAGATCTTTAAAGATAATAAAAATTCGACCTCTCATCTCAAACAGTTGCTTCCTAACAAGACTGTGTAAGTAGACACGTCAGCCATGGGGAACAGTACGGCATCCGCCATAAAAAAAACAGGGTGATACATCAGGGCCTACAGATTTACCCTAATCGTAAGTTCAACTGTAAAAAGTGCAAGTGCACAAAATGTTACAATAACCTATAACAAATGTAAAGGGAATAGGTGCAAAAAAGCCAGACAAAAACTCTACATTAATCCAAACAAAAAAAAGCCTGTTAATATAACCCAAAGTTAAAATCATGTTTTGTAAACAAAAAATGTGGGTCCAAAAATTAATGAACCAAAATTGGTTTGTTGAATATTAGGTCCAATTGCTGGACATGACAAAATGGGCTATTCCACCCATCACTCCTCTTTTAGGTCCTTAAAGAAAAAGACTGTTGGGGAAAAATAAAAAACAAACAGACATAGGCTAGTGAAGAAAGCTTCACCATTACACCCCCACTGTCTCTTGGGACCCCAGGCCTACATCATCCTAATCCTGAGATGTCCTGACCAGACTGGGCCAAAAAGGGGGGCCCAGGTAACATTGCTACCAGCTCCAGCTAAAATCTCAGCCACCACATGGGATCTGACTTTAACAACAGCTACAAGAACAGCTCCAGCCCATTCTTAACTAGGTTCTATTTTCCCCAAAAAATGACAGTTATTGCCATATTTGGTACCATTTAAGAGACTGGACAAGGGGGTTTTCCTTCTAAACATTTTCTCCAGCTAAAGGGAAAGGAACAAGAGATGTTATAAGAATTAAATAAAACATTTCAAATGTTTAAAATAAAAGTGTTAAGTTTTTTCCTTTTTTTCCATCTTTAATAAAAGTTAAAAAGGATGTTCAGTGATGTGTTTGCCATGGTACTAAGCAGTCTGAGGTCTCTGTACACCAAATCACAGACCTGAATACGGTTTAACATTGGACATTGTGTTATGTTAATGCCATCTGCCCATATATTCCATCGAAGTCAATACAACAGTGACCAAAAGAAAACTGTCTCCCTATATAAACAGAAAAAACATTTATACAATGATTTTTCTGCTCCAGTGCACTGCAATATCTTAAACCATTATACAGACTCATGTATAGTGATTTAAGATATTGTGATTTCATTTTTATTAACACAAAGACAAAAACATTGATATCACTCAACTCAGCTATTGCCCCTTGACAGCTGTGACTATAGCTTTAGCAATATGCCAAGTCTCGAAAGCTACCAGAATAGTCACTGCCTTTTACCTTCAAGAAGAAACTTGTCTCTAGCCTGTTAATGCCAAGTGGACATCTTTTTTTTGTATGTGGAAAACTTGAAATAATGAGTAAAAAAGGAAAGTTTGATATCTGTGTCACTTTAAATAAATTCTACTACAGTATTACGAATATAACTACTGTACCTCATTCTGAAGTTCGTCACCACTTTTACTAGACGCAAGCATCGCATATAAAGTGCAGCAGAGATCATCTGTTGTTGGTTCTCCAGGGGTTCCTTTTAGTGATTCATTTAGAAACTTCCCAACCTCATACCACAGAAAAGAATCATCCACTTTTTCCAAGGACTTGTGATCAGAGTTATCGCCATAGCAATTCTGGAAGTGTTCCAAATGGTTATTCAGAAATTTGTTGTAATCTAAGCTTATAGTTTTCTGTTCAGCAGCCTCACCATTTATTGGCAGTTCTTCAGAGTGATCCAGGTCATGCATGTCAAATGAAAATACTATATTTTTACCAAAGAATACTCTGTTATCACCATTTTGCTCTTCAGCAATCTGTATAAGTGCAGTAAGCTGTTCTTCAGTGAAGTAAGAAGCAATCCGGCACGTGGCACTACAGGCGGCAGTAGCAGACGATGATGGAAAGGGCCCAAACGTCTGCCTGATTGCCTTTGTTTCTTCATGACCAACGCACTCCTTCATGTGAAACATCTTAAAGAGAAAAACAGCTCCACTTTCAATTGCCTCTTGTCCATTTTCAGTTCCTACTGTGCACAAAAACAAAAGAAACTTCACTACCTAAATTCTAACAACTAAAATAATTCTCTTTTACTGCCTATCACATAAATGTATTCAATTTGTTGCTCCAAATAGTGCCATATGAGCAATTAGAGTGACATGAATCTTTAATCTAAGAATAAAACAATAAGAGTAAGTTGTTGCAGGGTTTTACAGTTAGAAAAGGTGTTGTAATAATAAAGCATCTAGATTTTACTCTTTTTAGTTGTACTTTTATTTATTAAGGATTTCTAGGTCTATCATTTTGATACCCTGTATCAGTGGTTCTCGAACTAGGGCCGCTGCTTGTTCAGGGAAAGCCCTCATTGGCCTGCAACGGCGAACAGTGGCCAGTGGGAGCTGCTATCGGCCGAACCTGAGGACGCGGCAGGTAAACTAACCGGCCCGGCCCATCAGGGGCTTTCCCTGAACAAGCGGCGGCCCTAGTTTGAGAACCACTGTCCTATATGAACTTAAAAAAAATAAACCTATTTTCACACCATCAATATTCTTTGTACAAACCAACATTTTTTAAAAATTGGAGAAGTGTTGAGAATGTAAATCAAGTAACCTGACTGAATGTTCTAATTTACTTTAGAACACAAGACAAAGACAAAGCTCTTCTCTGCTACCCTAGCTTGATTCAGCCATTAGGAATTTACTGCATACTGTACAATACATACATTCTAGTTTTAGAACTAATGCAACATCATGTTTATCTGTATCAGTTAATGCTGGATACAGATATTTTTCTATGGACAGAAACAGAAATTTACAGTGTGCTCAAATCAACAAAAGCATAAAGAATATTAATTTTACCATCTATATTTATAAATCAGAGTCAAGAAGAGCTTCTTGGGAACCAAATGCCAAGAGAACCTTTAACTTAGTTGTTGCTGGTTCTGATGATGATTATTTCATTTGCCTTGTTCTTGATTTGTCTCTTTTTACAAGTAATACGTAAATATACTCATTTATAGAGAAATTATGAAATATGTAATTTTGACAGACACTGTATACCCCTAAGTTTTGTTTATTTGCTTACTGCTGTTCTGGGATAAAAACAAAAAACAAAGAAACCCAAAAAATCTTTTGTACTAAATTAGCTTTAATATATCAGGCGCTTTGGGAAGCAAAAGGGCAAACAATGAATTTAATTACATAGTTTCTAATGTAGCTGCTCCCTGGTTACTTTTAATCCTTTTTAAAGTGTTTCATTACCAGACACAGATATCCCAGGAATCCAATGACAAAAAAATATCCATCCACAAACACCTCCTCAAATATTCATGCTTAAGTACAAATCATATTCCTTAAAGTCACCAAGAATATGATCCTGAAACTTTTCAAAGATGTAGAGCAGCTTTTTCGTTCATAGGCTAGAGAGCAATTACTTCTTTGTACCCCAGTAGAACAAATAATGCTGTCAGTCACAGTGCGAGTTAGTTCTGATTAAATATTTCTAAGACAACTCTGAATGCTGATGATTGGCTAACTGTAAGTGATAGCACCTGTGCCTGACTGAAGACATTGGTGTTGAGTTTAAAGCACAGTAGCAGGCCAGCCTGAACTTGTTTCTATACCTAGGATAGAATAAACTAGATCTCTCTTTGCTCTCTAAGCAATGAAACTTGAGTTAATCTAGTCAGCACCAAAATATTGAGAAAATATCCTTAGGAATTCCAACAGGTTTCAATCATATTAATTCTGAGATCTGAGTATATCAACTTTTAACTTCACTTCCTCCTCAGAAAAGCACTGGACATGAAGACAAAAAACCTCAAGAATTGGGATGATGAAGACGACTCAATAACTAGTTCTGTGATGTCACCATCTGTTCACACAAAGAAATTGTTATAGTGTATATAGAGCTGAATAGCCAGGATTTAAAATATTCTTCATCATATATAAGAAGAAAGTAATTACAAATAAATTGATTTTCTGCACAAGGATTTAACGGAGTAGTTTTAGAAGATGCTAAGAAACCTTGAAGTCAATGGTACTCGGCGCCTTTGGAAACATCAGGCCACAACTGAGTAATGAATATTCAAAACAAGCAAGATTACTAATGTTCAAAGTAATTTAAAAAGTTATTTAAATCATTCTTGTTGTTTGATAAGGTAAATTTAATTCAATAAGATGGCTAGATTTAACAAGTTCCACTACTCATTTATGTTGCAAAAATTGGGGAACATGTTTCTGATTTATTTTATCTAAGGCCTGGTCTACACTACGGGGTTAGGTCAAATTTAGCTGAGTTAGGTCGATTTAAAAATGACAGCGTCCACACAACCAACCCTGTTCCGTCGACCAAAAGGGCTCTTAAAATTGACTTCTGTACTACTCCCCAACAAGGGGAGTAGCGCTAAAATTGACCTTGCTGGGTCAAATTTGGGGTAGTGTGGACACAAATCGACAGTATTGGCCTCCAGAAGCTATCCCAGAGTGCTCCATTGTGACCACTCTGGGTAGCACTTAGAACTCTGATGCACTAGCCAGGTACACAGGAAAAGCCCCAGGAACTTTTGAATTTAATATCCTGTTTGGTCAGCGTGGCGAACTCAGCAGCACAGGTGACCATGCAGTCCCCCCAGCATCGTAGAGCATAGAATGTTTCTATGCTCCCCCTATCATCTCCGTCCCTGAGGTTATCGCAGATTAGAAGGCAAAAAAAACCACACTTGCGATGACATTTTCCGAGCTCATGCAGTCCTCCAGCACTGACAGGGCACAGCTTAATACATGGAGACATTAAGTGACAGAGGCCAGGAAAGAATTAAGTGAGCGTGAAGAGCAGAGGCAGGACACGACGCTGAGGCTAATGGGGGAGCAAACGGACATGATGAAGCATCTGTTGGAGCTGCAGGAAAGCCAACAAGAGCACAGACCCCCGCTGCATCCACAAGAACGTATGGGGGGGTGTCGAGGAGGCTCCAGGCACCCAGCCACTCCACTCCAGAGGATGGCCCAAGCAACAGAAGGCTGTCATTCAAAAAGTTTGATTTTTAGCATGGCTACAATAAGCAATGTGGTTTTGTCCTTCCCTCCTCCCCCACCCCACCCAGGCTAACTTGTCCTTTATCTCTCTCTTTTTTTTTTAAATTAATACAGAAAGAATGCAAGGTTTCAAAACAATAGTTACTTTATTTCGAAGGGGGGAGGGTGGTTGGCTTACAGGGAATTAAAATCAACAAAGAGGGTGGGTTTGCATCAAGGAGAAACACACACAACTGTCACACCGAAGCCTGGCCAGTCATGAAACTGGTTTTCAAAGCTTCTCTGATATTCAGCGCACCTTGCTGTGCTCTCCTAACTGCCCTGGTGTCTGGCTGCTCAAAATTGGACACCAGGGGATTTGCCTCAACCTCCCACCCTGCCATAAATGTCTCCCCCTTACTCTCACAGATATTATGGAGCACACAGCAAGTAGCAATAACAATGGGAATGTTGGTTGCGCTGAGGTCTGACCTAGCCAGCAAACAGCGCCAGCAAACTTTTGAACATCCAAAGGCACATTCTACCACCATTCTGAACTTGCTCAGCCTATAGTTGAACTGCTCCTTACTACTGTCCAGGCTTCATGAGCCATGGGAGCAAGGGGTAGGCTGTGGTAGGTGTGACTGCACGGTGCTGCCAGCTGGGAGAGCAGCCTGAGGCAGAAGCCTCCAGCTCGCATGATATTCCAGGAAGGACTGAATCTCCATGAGACAAAACTTAAAGAAAAGAATGACCTCTGGCTCCCATTCGGTGCTCGAAGATGAGGATAGCCATGTCTGTCCAGGAGCCCCAATCTACCTCACTGAGGTCTGCCAGGAGCACCCGGAGACATACGACGCCTATCAGTCCTACTGCACCGACTGCCGTGAAGGCAAGGAGCTGCTGCTGCGTAGCAATGCAGTACCACGTCCGCCAGCAGCAGCCAGGAGATGTATGGTGAGCTGAGCGGGCTCCATGCTTATCGTGGTATGGCATCTGCATGCGTAACCCATGAAAAAAGGCGCAAAATGATTGTCCGCCATTGCTTTCACGGAGCAGGGAGGGGTCTGATTACATGTACCCAAAACCACCCGCGACAATGTTTTTGCCCCATCAGGAATTGGGAGCTGAACCCCGAATTCCAATGGGCATCAGAGACTGCGGGAACCGTGGAATAGCTACGAGCTCTGTCCCTTAGTTTAATAAAGGTATATCTGCAGCCCACCACTTAGCATCCAGACCCACCCCACAGCCCCAGCTCTGCTCCCGCCCCACTCCTCTGACCCGGCGCTCCAGCTGGGGAGTGGGGTTGTGGCAGGGGGGCTTGCCCAGCTCCAGTGCTCCAGCCACGGAGCGGGGCACGGGGGCTTGCCCAGCTCCCACTGCCCGCCAAGCGCTCCTGTCAGAGAGCGGGGCGCGGAGGCTTGCAAGGCCCCACCCCCCACTCTCTCTCTGGTGCACCAGGCAGGCAGAGCAGGGCAAGCCCCATTCCCCAGCGGGAGCACCAGGCAGGTGAAGCGGAGCAAGCCTTAAGCACCAGGTAGGGGGGCGGAGTAGGTGGGGGCACAGGGAGCACATTTTTACAGGTCCCCCCCAATTTTCTGGGGGCCCTGGCCAGCGTGTCATTCCTCCCCTCACAGGGCTGGCTGGAGGAGGGGAAAGTGGCCCTGATCACTCCTACCCCCACCATTGCCTGCCCACTCCAAGTCGGGGCCGACCCGTGTTCCCATCCTCGCTACGCCACTGATACCTGACATCAATTTCTGATAAAGTAAATAGCCCAGTATAGCTGGACTCAGAGGTTACTGGCAAAAACTGACATTGCTTCCCAGACAGAAAGTCACTTTGTATGTCAGCCTGGCCAAGGGTTTTCTTCTTTGGAGCAAAATGTCTCAAACCACAGAAAAGCAGTTTCTTTCTGCAGATGTCATTCAGGCAGTCACGTGCAAGGATGTACGACTCGGATCCCATAGGACTACCAAGGTGATAGGCTGCCATATTTACACATAACAGATTTACGTAGCTTAAGCCCCACCAGTCATATTTACCCTGTGGCTGCTGTTTGAGATTTCTGAAACAGTAACGAGGAAAGAATACAGGAAAATTTAAGCTTACCCCCATCAAACTCAGGGAGATAATCCTTAGCCAAGCATCAACTATGAATGAAACAAACCTACAAAAACATCTCCTTGACCCTCGTGCTGATAAGGGGTGACTAGGAGCTAATGGGGCTCAACTCCACTAATAATGCTAACTGAAATTTTTTCAACAAAAAGTTTTTTTTTAAAAAATAGGGTTTTGTTGAAAACAAATTTTTCCCACATATTTTTTCTCACAAAGTTTTGTTTATTGAAAAATATTCAAAATTTTTGAAATATTTTCATTTTGACAGACTGGGAAATTCCTCTCCCCCACCCCACCGCTTTTAAAAAAAAAAAAACACAACAAAAACTAAAAACAGTAACTCCACTCCGTCCCCTATACTGGTAAAAGGGGTGGAGAGGCTAGAGGCTTCTTCTCGGTCTCTTGTTTCCTAAGTACCTAGTTTCAGAATGACAAAGTTGTTAAAAAATCCATTCTCTAATATTACAACTATTTCTGCACTGAAGTAGATACCACCAGACTTGTTCTCTTCTCCTTGTTGATGTGCCAAAAGTAACTGTAGCAACTTTTAATTATTGGAGGTTGATTAAAGAGAAGTAAGAGACAGCACTAACAATATGAGAAGCAACAATTCCAGAAAATGGAAAATTAAATCAAAGTTAAAAGACATCCTGAGGCCCCAATTCCAACGTTAGATATGCATGTGTAACTGAGACTAGCTTTAGTTTCCAGGGTATATCTGAGGGAAGAACTGAAGAGTACAAAACATATCAACTTAAAATTTGGTTTTCAGGCTGATGGTATTAGATTACTAACAAATTAAGACTTACCTATTTGTTTTGCAGCCTGTAATATAGTTCTTAAATCTCCAGATACAGACTGTTGTTCTTTCTTGTCCAAACTGTCTTCAACAAATTTTACTATCTTCTTCCATGTAAGCTCGGAGCTCATTAACTGTTTATGTAATTTTGATCTTTTATTCTGAAAAAGAATAGATTAATCAGAGAAAATAAATGTTAGAAATGTGCATTTTGTTTGGAATTAACATGCAGTTCGTAAAAACAAAAGCTAATTGGAGCTGCGGAACCTGTCCTTGTTTTAAACAGCTTCCCTACAAGAATTATGCTTTTATGCTTGAAGATGTACTTACTGGAGTATGGGATGCATCACATATTAAGCAGTCACATTGATACACCACATATTTTTAAAAAGAACAGACAAAGGGGGAATAGTAAGATGTTACCAAAAAGCCCCAAGCTGTTTAAGAGGATGATAGGCATAAGAACACACACACCTAAACAGACCATGGTTCATCTATTGAATTTCTAACAATAACCAAAGCCGAACGCTTCAGGAGGGCATGAAATAATTCCCCTGATCATGCAATTTCATACCGTAAAAGGAAATTCCTTACTGACCCCAGCTGGTCAGTTTATACCTTGAAGCAGAAGGATCAATGACCATATTGTTACAGCAGTTTTTAGACTTCTTCATACCAGTAGAGTGTTCTAAGCTTTAAAATCTTACTAACATTATTTGCCTCAAATGTCTAAGTTCAGTAAATTCCAAAGGTTAATTATATGTTGTAGATAAAGGTTTTATCTGACATTTTAAGATACAAGATGGGATTCTGAATGTAAATACTAGCCGTTCTTCCTGTATTCTTATAACTATTTTTCCAGTTAGTGCGGATGCAGTTCTTTACTGCATACATGAAGCAACCTAACGTATCCACTTTCCCCATGGTACGTATTCCCATTGAAATGGCCCAAAGTGTAAATATTCAGTCCTTTCCCTTCCTATTTGAGTGATACTTACCTGTTCTAAACCCAAACAGCCTCATGTCAGAAACTGGCTGTGTTGTTCCTACTACCCAGCCACCAACACTGGGTCTGAACCCCACTCCCTCACATACACACAAAATGAGAAAATGAAGAGCAACACCAGATTAGCCTCTCTACATCATTCACTAATATTTTTCGATTAAAAAGCTATGTTAAGAGAACATTACGGTTGCAAAGTCAAGCATTCAAAAAGTTTGGAAGTCCCAAACTAATTTGGCCTCCTTGTGCGCATATATGGTGATAGTATGTGATCATGTAATTAAAGACTATTTATAATTTCCCAAAGGAACTTTCCTTATTCAGTGCCCAGGATGGATGGTGCTCACCTAATGAGCTGCCCCCCCCCTTTTTTTTTTTAATTCTCTTTGTTCAATATGTGGTGCTAAGACCTTTTTAATGCACATTATTCAAACTCTGCTCGGAAGACAGATAAGCTCTTCTATAGTACTCATCACTATAGTATGAGAGTTCTTCACAGTATTATTGAATTTAGTTTCTCAGTATTCTTGTGATGAGAAGGGCTATTAATATCCCCATTTTACAGATGGGTGACTGAGGCACAGTGAGATTAAGGTCTAAAGTTTCTATTAGTTTTGTGTCTCCAATTTGAGATGCCTGGAACCTGATTTTTCTGAGTACTTAGCATAATAAAGCATTTTATATAATCAAATCACAGCTGCTTTTGACTTCAGTTGCACCTGTAAGTGCTCCACACGTCCACAAATCAGATCCTTGGAATCTCACATTTGCCAACCAGAATGTGAAGAAAACACAGTGACCGCTTGTGAAAAGTTTGGCTTAAGTGACTTGCCTAGCTTCATATAGGAATTCAGGGGAAGCATTCAATTGTCTTAACCATGAGACCATCCCTTCTCTTCCTGCAGTTCCCTGCCTCATTTGCTACACATCTTCCAACTTCTGCAACCAATGAGGTGGGATCCTACAACTGCCTCTTTCATTACAACCCTTATTCACCCCCAGAGCAGACCCATCCTGTACATTAAATGAAGCAAGGGTCTTGGGGGGTCAGGGGAGAGATTATGTGACCACATAATTAAAGACTGTATCATAATACACAAATGGGCCTGTTACAAAACGCACTGCCTGGAACACCCTCTCGCAGCGAGACCTGGCGTTGCATTGCTCTGCCTCAGTTTTCCCCCTCTTCTGAATCTTGAATAGGGACTTCAAAGTCTCTGTTTCAGTAACACCTTTGTTTGAGCTCATTTATTAAAACACAAAATATTCCAAATCCAAAGATAAACTCCTCAGAGTCCAAGATGACAATGTCCAACAGACTCAGAAATGTAGGCTCTCTGCCAACACCAAGGCTCCTCTCCCATGCTGACCTTCAATAATGTTCAGAGTAAGTTCTTACTAAACACAAGAAAATATAGATTTGCCCCCCTTTCTGGGCACCTCTTCTGCACATTCTTTGCCAATACTCCCAGGCTCTGCAGAGTCCTTACTTGATGTTTTAACCAAGCACCACCTTCCAGGGCTTTCTCCTTAGAGCCTCTTTTGGCCAGCAGGTTCCCATTGCCTCCCCTCCCAGGGGACTCTGGCAGCCTCTCTGTCATAAATATAAAGGGAAGTGTAAACCCCTTTAAAATCCCTCCTGGCCAGAGGAAAAATCCTCTCACCTGTAAAGGGTTAAGAAGCTAAAGGTAACCTCGCTGGCACCTGACCAAAATGACCAATGAGGAGACACGATACTTTCAAAAGCTGGGAGGAGGGAGAGAAACAAAGGGTCTGTGTCTGTCGGTATGCTGCTTTTGCCGGGGATAAAACAGGAATGGAGTCTTAGAACTTTTAGTAAGTAATCTAGCTAGGTATGCGTTAGATTATGATTTCTTTAAATGGCTGAAAAAAGAACTGTGCTGAATAGAATGACTATTTCTGTCTGTGTGTCTTTTTTGTGACTTAAGGTTTTGCCTAGAGGGATTCTCTATGGTTTTGAATCTAATTACCCTGTAAGGTATCTACCACCCTGATTTTACAGGGGGGATTCCTTTACCTCTATTTACTTCTATTTCTATTAAAAGTCTTCTTGTAAGAAAACTGAATGCTTTTTCATTGTTCTCAGATCCAAGGGTTTGGGTCTGTGGTCACCTATGCAAATTGGTGAGGATTTTTACCAAACCTTTCCCAGGAAGTGGGGTGCAAGGGTTGGGAAGATTTTGGGGGGAAAGACGTGTCCAAACTACGTTTCCCAGTAAACCCAGTTAGAGTTTGGTGGTGGCAGTGGATATTCCAAGGACAAAGGATAAAATTAATTTGTACCTTGGGGAAGTTTTAACCTAAGCTGGTAAAAGTAAGCTTAGGAGGAGGTTTTCATGCAGGTCCCCACATCTGTACCCTAGAGTTCAGAGTGGGGGAGGAACCTTGACACTCTCCCAAAAACCATTCCACTGACCCTGCTTCCTGTTCACCTCTCCTTAATGAGAACAGGTTCTTTATAAAGGAACACCTATTCACTTCTTAATAGCATTCAATTAAGGGCCAGAGGCTTGGAGCCAGCCAGCCCTGTTCATTAAAGGGGCAGGCCACCCTGTTACAGGACCAAAATAAGGCTTTTTGTCTGATACATCTTCCCACTGCACCCTCATTCACCTTCCAGACATCAGCCTCTGCCTGTCCCCACACATACATACACACACCACAAGCTCTCCTCCCAGCCCCATTCTCCTGCACTAAGTTCATTGTCACAACCTCCACATCCGGTCCGTCAAGTCCACTCCACAAAGCTGGTTCCTCTCCCAATCTGTCTTCTCCTTACCCCTATCCAGTCCCAGTCCCCCAACCCCAGGCTCCTCAACTGACCTCATTCCTTCTCCACCCTGGCTCCTTGTCCCAGTCCCCTACTTCTCTCACACACCCAGCTTCTCATCCAATCTGTCTCGTCTCTACCCTCTAGCCCCTGTGATCAGCCCCACAGCAGCCCAGAGAAGCAATTCCAAGGAAAGCCTTGCTCAGCTCCCACAGCCCCACTCTAGAACATGCTCAGTGCAGATGTAATCTTTGGAGAATATAGTTGCTGAACTCTAATAAGTCTCTAAAAAGCATGTGCAAATCAAGATTTTTTTTTGAAGGCCCACAACTTGGACAAATTTCACAAGAACAGTAGAAGGCAAATCCCTGACACCATAACGAACCCCCTTCCAAATGTCAAGTGCCTGCTCCAAAGCCTGGAGGTGTTAGAGCTTCTCAAAATAACTTCTTCGAACCAGATCATTATTATGAGCAAATCAATGTCTTTTTCTTTAGTCCCAATTTTCAAATGGACTGAACCATTTTTGCTAAAACTTTGCAAAAAAAAAAATTCAGCATGAGGCAGTGTCACACTGTGGGGTGCAATGCAGATCAGTGAGGGGGTGTGTCACTGCCTGTCCTGTAACCCCAAGTGCCTCAAAATGCTTTGCTGCTACTCTCTTTACTGGACACTTCCAGCCATCATAAAAGAATGCACTGCGTATCTGTCTGATAAGCAGTCCTGGTTCAGCGCTCCAATTTCAGCAGCCTGCTTGTTACACTACTGCCTGATTACCCAAAATCCCCTAGTCCCAAATTTTCTCAAAAGCATGTGCTCTGCAATGTCCAACCCTCTCCTTGACCATTCAGAGATATTAAGGTTTGTTTGTTCCTTTAAAGATACAATACCCAACACTCACTTTTCTTCAACCACAGCACTGGGCTGGTTTATACTGAAAGTAAAACAAGTTTAGTCTCAAAAAGAGGTAAGATTTTAAGAGAGTTTTAAGTATAACGGATAGCGCTAGACATAATTAAACAACTTTTCTAGAGGCTAAGACTTAAAAAAACAAGCTACAGCCTTTGTTCAACATAGTTTCTTTAGCAATCTACTTTCCAGCAAAATGGCTGACCACCCCTCCGGTCAGGATTTCCCTGTCAAGAGTGCTGGGTTCCTTTGTCTTAGGTAAAAGATCACTTGGGGTTCTTTGTCTCTCTTTTATACTCCAGTGCACCTCTGAAATGGATTCTTCTGAAGACTACTTGGGGGAGGAGGTAAAGTTCATTCAAGCTGTGAGGAAAGCAACATGGAGTCTGGTGGCAAAGGAAGTTCCAGACTGGTTTCTTCCCCTGATGGAGTTTGCTAAAATACAGACTGTTTCCTTCAATCTCCTTCCCCCGCAACGATGCTGAAAGGTCATTTCCTCTGCTTGTTGGCTTGATGATCCTGTTTATCATCTATGTAAATTAGATTTCCATTGTCTCTTAATGTACTTTGGAAGTACCTTTAAGGTGGCATTCTTGTCTAGAGTGGGATAGCTTTAGTCCTGCCTGCCAGTCATAATTTGATAACAATTTTCAATGTTTTAATTTGTCCTCTGTACATATGCCGCACAATAATATTAATTTTCAGCATGGTATTAGCTTTCTATTGGTATCTTACATGACACCTTCTAGATACATCAGTGAGTTGGGGCACACTAAACTGGTGAGGCCAACTGAAACTTACCACCAGGTATTAGTGAGCCTCTTGCTGTTTTGGGATGCTGCTAGGGTGACCAGCAGACAACCATCATGAAAAATTTCAACCTGAATGATTTAAGTTTGGTACCACTCATAAGCTACTGAAAACAGGATCTTTATAACGGGAAGCATTGGGCAACCCTCACTAGAGGTGTTGTTACCTGCATCACCTATTTATGAATTCTATTTCCTATCTATCTTCTCTTTTCCCAACTAAATACATGAATATCAGTATTTTTAAGCTTTCCTGAAAGGGAAGACCCCCCACCACCAAAACCATCCCTCATTCTAGCCAAAGTAAATTCAGTCTTGTATGAACATAATGGGATAAGCAGGAAATGCACACGGAATCTATACTTAAATAGTCTTCCTGATCTTCCCATTAAAAAAATAGCAGTTTACCTTAAGGAAACAGAATAAATAGACTCTTACAACATCCACTAGAATTTAAAACAAAAAAACCTAAAAAGATAAAACTTAGTATCTTTACCATTAAGTCACCCAATTCTTCACTATAATCATCTTGTTTAGTGACATTTGAAAAGGAGCGTAAAGCTCCCGTAAGACGAGGTAAGGCCATCTGTTACTCATTCAGTGATCCATACGATGAGAAATTAAGTCACACTCCAACTTGTAGAAACCTAAAAGAGAACAAAAAGAACAAATGAAACTTTGCTGACACTTTAAAAACAAATTAACATAAGCCTACTTTCAAACAGGTAGAAACAGACATTCATTATTTTTGAGCAGGGGTTCTCAAACTTCTTTGTACCATGACCCCCGTTCTGACAACAAAAATTACTACACAACCCCACAAGAGGGGACTGAAGACACAGCCCGAGCCCCGCCACCCCGGGCAGGGGAGCCAAAGCCCAAGGGCTTCAGTCCCAGTGAGGGGCCTGTAACCTGAGCCCTGCCACCCAAGGTTGAAGCCCTTGGGCTTAGGCACCAGGCAGTGGGGCTCTGACTTTGACCCCGGGCCCCAGCAAGTTTAACGCCACCTCTGGCGACCCATTTAAAACAGGGTCCTGACCCACAGTTTGAGAACCGCTATTTTTGAGCACTGAAAACTATGCTAGGGACTTCATGCAAGCAAGCAAAAATAGGGTCCTTTCCTTGACATACACAAACAGGCAAAAGTAAGAAGTATGGAGAAGGAAACAGGAAAATAGATAAAGGGATGGGAACTACAAGGACCATAATAAAATAAGATGATGGGGTTACTCTGGATGGCTGACCCCCCCACCGCACCTACATGAACTAAAGTTACCAGTAATGGATAAGAGCATAAATTATTTCTTTATCACTAACACCACAAAAGGTATTACAGTAAATCTATGTGACTAACATAGTGACAAACAAAGAATTACTATCTATTTAGGAATTCATTTTCAATCAGGAAGTTCTGGCAGATTTCAGTTCATTCAGCTGTTTCCAGCAATGTAAAAGAGAGCTTCACCATTGAACTGTTGCTCTCTTGTATCTTCTTCCTTGGAAATGACTCCACAATTTTTAAACAGACAATCAAGGGATCACACAAAGTAATTTTAAAAAGTGTCATTTTTACTCAAACTGAGGTTCACAATATTCACCCTTCCAAACTCTTAAGAAAAAGGAAAAACAAAATGTTACTGCACAACTAGAAAGAATGCCTCAAGCTACATTCACTTACACACATGAAAACACACCTCTGTTTTTCTGTAGCACCGTCTCCACAGTGTCTCAGGAACACCATTTTTTATATTAGATCAGTGGTAGCATTAATAGAATTTTAAAAGCAAATCTAAAACAATATCCATCTCTTATGACTAGTAATTGTGGTTGCAGGCATTGGATTGAAGGAGCATTTACAATGTGATGTGTGGATTCATATCTATATATTTAAATTCCCCATTTTATAATCCCATCTTCAAGCTCCTTCAATCCAATGCCTGCAACCACAATTACTAGTCATAAGAGATGGATATTGTTTTAGATTTGCTTTTAAAATTCTATTAATGCTACCACTGATCTAATAGTCTGCACACAACAATCCTTCCAAACATGTTTAAAGAGCCATTCAGATTTTTTTAAAAAACTTTATTTAAAAAATAGTCTAGAAACAGAGCAGCAAGAGTGATAAAGTGAATTTGCATTATTTTTATTAGTCGTGCATTATCTTGCAATAATAAATAGTACTTTTCTTTTGGTACTGGTAGTTTTCCAAGTCTCCTTAACATTCATCAATGTTTTACAGCTTCATCTACATTTTTGTCATCAGTCTTACAGTTCAGTCTGAAAGTAAATCCAAGTGTAATGTTCAAAAATTATCACATTACAGACAAAAGGAGAAATGCCATCAAATTCACTATAAGGTCTCTCCTCCCTCGGCCAACTAGTATTTCAGGCAACAAACAAGTTCGATGAAAAACACTATTTTGGGATGTGCCCTAACTCATCAACCTTGCACAAATTCCAAGTATGAAATTAGTTAAGAGCAATGAAAGCATAAGACACTGGAAATGAGGAAGAGCCTTTCACCTCTAATTCAAACCCTGGCCGAGGCCACCAAAAGATATAATCTGTTAGATGTTTAGTGACTTACATAAATTAGTCATCTCAACATAGCTCCTAGTGAAAAGGTATTCTCATCACTAAAACCATCATTACAAATACCATACATTAGCTAACAACCAGTGTTTCCCCAAACTTTTGAAAAAAAACTGAGTGCCCACTTCAGAAAAATAAACCTGTTGCATCCGAAAGTGCTAAAGGAGCTAGCGGATGTGATTGCAGAGCCATTGGCCATTATCTTTGAAAACTCATGGCGATCAGGGGAAGTCCCAGACGACTGGAAAAAGGCTAATGTAGTGCCCATCTTTAAAAGAGGGAAGGAGGAGGATCGTGGGAACTACAGGCCAGTCAGCCTCACCTCAGTCCCTGGAAAAATCAGGCAGCAGGTCCTCAAGGAATCAATTCTGAAGCACTTACACAAGAGGAAAGTGAAGTGATCAGGAACAGTCAGCATGGATTCACCAAGGGCAAGTCATGCCTGATTAATCTAATTGCCTTCTATGACAAGATAACTAGCTCTGTGGATGAAGGGAAAGCAGTGGACATGTTGTTCCTTGACTTTAGCAAAGCTTTTGACATGGTCTCCCACAGTATTCTTGCCAGCAAGTTAAAGAAGTATGGGCTGGATGAATGGACTATAAGGTGGATAGAAAGCTGGCTAGATCGTCGGGTTCAACACATAGCGATCAATGGCTCCATGTCTAGTTGGCAGCCGGTATCAAGTGGAGTGCCCCAAGGGTCGGTCCTGGGGCCGGTCTTGTTCAATATCTTCATAAATGATCTGGAGGATGGTGTGGATTGCACCCTCAGCAAGTTTGCAGATGACACTAAACTGGTAGGAGAGGTAGATACGCTGGAGGGTAGGAATAGGATACAGAGGGCCCTAGACAAATTGGAGGATTGGGCCAAAAGAATTCTGATGAAGTTCAACAAGGACAAGTGCAGAGTCCTGCACTTAGGATGGAAGAATCCCATACACCACTACAGATTAGGGACCGAATGGCTCGGCAGCAGTTCTGCAGAAAAGGACCTAGGGGTTACAGTGGACGAGAAGCTGGATAGGAGTCAGCAATGTGCCCTTGTTGCCAAGAAGGCCAATGGCATTTTGGGATGCATAAGTAGGGGCATTGCCAGCAAATTGAGGGACGTGATCATTCCCCTCTATTCGACACTGGTGAGGCCTCATCTGGAGTACTGTGTCCAGTTTTGGGCCCCACACTACAAGAAGGATTTGGAAAAATTGGAAAGAGTCCAGCGGAGGGCAACAAAAATGATTAGGGGTCTGGAACACATGGGTCATGAGGAGAGGCTGAGGGAACTGGGGATGTTTAGTCTACGGAAGAGAAGAATGAGGGGGGATTTGATAGCTGCTTTCAACTACCTGAAAGGGGGTTCCAAAGAGGATGGATCTAGACTGTTCTCAGTGGTACCAGATGACAGAATAAGGAGTAATGGTCTCAAGTTGCAGTGGGGGAGATTTAGGTTGGATATTAGGAAAAACTTTTTCACTAGGAGGGGGGTGAAACACTGGAATGCGTTACCTAGGGAGGTGATGGAATGTCCTTCCTTAGATATTTTTAAGGTCAGGCTTGACAAAGCCCTGGCTGGGATGATTTAATTGGGGATTGGTCCTGCTTTGAGCAGGGGTTGGACTAGATGACCTCCTGAGGTCCCTTCCAATCCTGATATTCTATTATTCTATTAACCCATTGTACCCCTCAGCCTCCCATCCCATCCTCACCATGTGTTAGTGTGACACTGGCAGACCAGGTGCCAACTCATGCCAAGATCCCCATGTCTCCACTGAACACTTACAAATACCTAGCTGGTCAGCCAGTCTGACTCACCTGTGTATTAGTATTATTAAAATAGGTATTAGAGGAATAAAAATGTGCTTAGTGTTTATACTTTATTGAATGCTTTAAGTTCTTGCATACATTAATCTCACATATAACATCTGTATCCCATACTGTACTGTAATATTTAACCATTTGTATTGTAAGCCTTTATAACTGTGTAAGTCACCAGACAGGAGAGAATGATTAGTGTGAAATATTAGTCTCCAACAGAAGTTGTTACGCTACTGTCTGACAAGGAAGGCCCAACCATACCAGATGGACTAGAGTGAAACATTAAAAGGGACAAAATACTTTGTTGTTTACTCTCCTCACCTCCATGGAGATGTGATGAGACTTACCCATCAACAGAGTTTGCAATTTGAAGTGGAAAGGGAAAAAGAAATAACAGGAGGAACTGGATCTTTATGCTGTGTGGACTTTATGGGACAAGGATCACTAGGCATAAGCAAAAGATGTCCAGTGCTTAGCCCGGGTTAGCCCTAAAGGACACAAAGAGCTTGCTTATTATAGAAGTTTCTATTACTTTTGAAATTTAAGACTAGAACTCATTTGTGTATGTGTACCTCTGCGAACTTTGTAAATAACTCATTTCCTTTTCCTATATAATCACTCTCTAGATAGTTTATTAAAGGATTGGCTATAGGATTTGGCTTTGCTGTAGATCTAAAGTGCTACTTACCTGTGGAAAAAAGAAAAGGAGTACTTATGGCACCTTAGAGACTAACAAATTTATTTGAGCATAAGCTTTTGTGAGCTACAGCTCACTTCATCGGATGCATTCAGTGGAAAATACAGTGAGGAGATTTATATACATAGAGAACATGAAACAATGGATGTTACCATACACACTGTAACCAGAGTGATCACTTAAGGTGAGCTATTACCAGCAGGAGAGTGGGGGCGGGGGGGAGAAATAATGTAGTGATAATCAAGGTGGGCCATTTCTGGCAGTTGACAAGAACGTCTGAAGAACGGGGGGGGCGGGGAGAGAATAAACATGGGGAAATAGTTTTACTTTGTGCAATGACCCATCCACTCCCAGTCTCTATTCAAGCCTAAGTTAATTGTATCCAGTTTGCAAATTAATTCTAATTCAGCAGTCTCTCCTTGGAGTCTGTTTTCAAAGTTTTTGAAGAATTGCAACTTTTAGGTCTCTAATCGAGTGACCAGAGAGATTGAAGAGTTCTCCAACTGGTTTTTGGACGTTGTAATTCTTGACGACTGATTTGTGTCCATTTATTCTTTTACGTAGAGACTGTCCAGTTTCACCAATGTACATGGCAGGGGGGCATTGCTGGCACATGATGGCATATATCACATTGGTAAATGTGCAGGTGAATGAGCCTCTGATAGTGTGGCTGATGTGATTAGGCCCTATGATGGTGTCTGCAGAATAGACATGTGGACACAGTTGGCAACGGGCTTTGTTGCAAGGATAGGTTCCTGGGTTAGTGGTTCTGTTGTGTGGTGTGGGGCTGCTGGTGAGTATTTGCTTCAGGTTGGGGGAGGGGGGCGTCTGTAAGCAAGGACTGGCCTGTCTCCCAAGATTTGTGAGAATGATGGGTCGTCCTTCAGGATAGGTTGTAGATCCTTGATGATGAGTTGGAAAGGTTTTAGTTGGGAGCTGAAGGTGATGGCTAGTGGCGTTCTGTTATTTTCTTTGTTGGGCCTGTCCTGTAGTAGGTGACTTCTGGGTACTCTTCTGGCTCTGTCAATCTGTTTCTTCGCTTCAGTAGGTGGGTATTGTAGTTGTAATTATGCTCAAATAAATTTGTTAGTCTCTAAGGTGCCACAAGTATTCCTTTTCTTTTTGCAAATACAGACTAACACGGCTGCTACTCTGTAACCTGTGGAAGTGACTGGTCCTTTGGGACTGGGAGTAACCTGAATATTACTGTGATACTTGGTATAAGGGACCACCTACCACAAACATAAGCTTACCTGGGTGGCAAGACAGATTACCCAAGGGTACTCCTTATTTAGGCTGTTAGTGCCTGAGGAGTTTACACTTGATAATTGGTTAATGAAATCTAAGTATAGAGCGCTCAGCCAATTTGGGGTTTGTGCCAAGGTTCTTGACAGTCTGCCCTTTGGATGGTACTCCTGCTCTTGAGCCACTGCAGGACAGCTTGACAGTTGGGTGATGCCATCTTAACATTTTCACCTTCCACACACAAATCCCTAACTAGTCCTTCACACTACTTCCGCACTTTGGAAAATGGAGTTGTCCATCTTTGCAATATGATGCTCTCTCTCCTTTCTTATTCTTACATGCTATAATGAACAGTTAAAGGTCAGGAGTACTTGTGGCACCTTAGAGACTAACCAATTTATTTGAGCATGAGCTTTCGTGAGCTACAGCTCACTTCATCGGATGCATGCCGTGGAAACTGTAGCAGACTTTATATATACACAGAGAATATGAAAAAATACCTCCTCCCACCCCACTGTCCAGCTGGTAATAGCTTATCTAAAGTGATCATCAGGTGGGCCATTTTCAGCACAAATCCAGGCTTTCTCACCCTCCACCCCCCCACACAGATTCACTCTCCTGCTGGTGATAGCCCATCCAAAGTGACAACTCTTTACACAATGTGCATGATAATAAAGTTGGGCCATTTCCTGCACAAAGCTTTCTTAAAAAAATAAATAAATGCTGAGATTCTGCAGAACAACTGATAGATGAATGTATTCTCTCTCTCTTCATCATGCAGTCCTTCCCCTCCCAAGGACTTTGGGAAACAGTCTTAATTCTACGGTCTCTCTGACACCATCTAACATATAGACTTATAAGGATAGTTAAGTTTCCCTCCAGACAGCCTCCAAAACAAGTCAAAGCTTATTGACAAGTTAGTCACTGGTCAGGTGTTGTGCAGGTATCAGTAATTTAACCTTATTCTGGAGGACTCACTTATAAAGATGCAAGAGTAAAATTCACATTTTAAATTTTAAGCTCTTTCAGACAGTTACTGTTTTATTTTATGTTTGTACAGTGACAAGCACGGAGAACCCCATGCTGAATGAGGCTTCTGGGTGCTACTGTAACAAATAATAATATTAAGTGAAGAAACAACTGGTTTCAATTACTTTGTTTAAAAGTCACCATTTGACATGAAGTTGACTACATATTCTGTTACACATTTTAAATCTTAATGTTACTGGAGGCAGCATGCTTTATGACAAGGAACTGAAACTTGTTCCTTAATTTGTTATGTTACCACAAAAAAGTCACTTACCTACTCAACACTTGATTTTCTATATCTGTAAAACAAGGGATTCAGGGAGCTTTGTAAAGCTCTGTGAAATGTACAGATGAAGTCTGAGTACTTTAAATTTTACTATACTTATTTTTAAAATACATGTGATTTTTCCTTTGAAAATTTTTAAGAAGGGGGGAAGCCACAACAGAAGATTACAATCTTAACTACGATCAGCACCAGGCAGGAAACCTGTCAGGCTTTGCTGATTTAAAGGTAAGCCTGGACCATAATTTTATCAGGCTATTATCCTTAAAGAAAAATGAAATTCAGGTAGATTTCATTATAGTGGATCAAATTTTCATCTTTATTTCCCTCCCACTTCTGCCTTTTCCTCAAATAGCACTTTCCTCCTTTGCCCCTACTCGTGTGTCTCAGTCTATGGAAAACTGTATTTTTGACTCTTGTGTATTTCTGAACCACAGAAGGCAAACTATTTGACCAGTATAGACAATTAATACAGTGTAAATTGAAACAATTTCTTAAACATTAAAAATGCATATTTATATTTCAGTGCGTGAAAAACTTGCAGGTAAGTTATGGTAAATTCAAGTCTTTCTTTACTTGAAAATGATGAGCCTCTCCTAAATATTAAGATTACAACACAAATAGATGAAATTAAGTGTAAAGCAAGGCAATTCACAGGTAGAGTTTAGACTACGTCAACTCAGTCCCACTGTCCTAGCTATTGCAAAACATGACATGACGCACCCTAAAGTGATTTTGAGTTAAGAACAGAAAATCAAGGATTATGCTACAAGTCAAGCTTTTTGTTTATCTTATTTGTGATAATTCTAAACATATTTAATTTCCAATTTTACTGTGTAGGTCTGTAGTGTAGACCTAGCCTAATGGTGAAAGCCTGGCTCCAGTGAAGTTAAGGAAGAGAGGCTTTAAAACTGATTTCAATGGGGCCAGGATTTAACCCTAAATAAGCACTTCTGCTATTTCCACGTTTTCTGTTGTTGTCTTCCCCCTCTCATTGAGTAATGAGCCTACCCTGTCCTTGCTCTTCCTCTTGCTTCTAATGTATTTGTAGAATATTTTCTTGTTACCCTTTATGTCTCTAGCTAATCTAATTTTGTGCCTTGGCCTTTCTAATTTTGTCCCTACATACTTGTGTTATTTGTTTATATTCATCCTTTGTAATTTGACCTAGTTTGCACTTTTTGTAGGACTCTTGATTTTTAGATCATAGAAGATCTCTTAGTAAGCCAGGGTGATCTCTTGCCATACTTCCTATCTTTCCTACACAGTGGGATAGTTTGCTCTTCTGCCCTTAATAATGTCTCTTTGAAAAACTGCCAGCTGTCTTCAATTGTTTTTTCCCTTAGACTTGCTTCCCATGGGATCTTACCTACCAACTCCCTGAGTTTGCTCAAGTCTGCTTTTTTGAAATCCACTGTCTTTATTTTGCTGTTCTCCCTCCTACCATTCCTTAGAATCATGATCATTTCATGTTTCAGAGGAACAGCCGTGTTAGTCTGTATTCGCAAAAAGAAAAGGAGTACTTGTGGCACCTTAGAGACTAACCAATTTATTTGAGCATGAGCTTTCGTGAGCTACAGCTCACTTCATCAGATGTTTACCGTGGAAACTGCAGCAGACTTTATATACACACAGAAATCATGAAACAATACCTCCTCCCACCCCACTGTCCTGCTGGTAATAGCTTATCTAAAGTGATCAACAGGTGGGCCATTTCCAGCACAAATCCAGGTTTTCTCACCCTCCACCCCCCCACACAAATTCACTCTCCTGCTGGTGCTAACCCATCCAAAGTGACAACTCTTTACATAATCAAGTCGGGCTATTTCCTGCATAGATCAAGGTTTTCTCACATCCCCCCCACCCCCATACACACACAAACTCACTCTCCTGCTGGTAATAGCTCATCTAAACTGACCATTCTCCAGGTTTAAATCCAAGTTAAACCAGAACATCTGGGGGGGGGGGGGGGTAGGAAAAAACAAGAGGAAACAGGCTACCTTGCATAATGACTTAGCCACTCCCAGTCTCTATTTAAGCCTAAATTAATAGTATCCAATTTGCAAATGAATTCCAATTCAGCAGTTTCTCGCTGGAGTCTGGATTTGAAGTTTTTTTGTTTTAAGATAGCGACCTTCATGTCTGTGATTGCGTGACCAGAGAGATTGAAGTGTTCTCCGACTGGTTTATGAATGTTATAATTCTTGACATCTGATTTGTGTCCATTTATTCTTTTACGTAGAGACTGTCCAGTTTGACCAATGTACATGGCAGAGGGGCATTGCTGGCACATGATGGCATAGATCACATTGGTGGATGTGCAGGTGAACGAGCCTCTGATAGTGTGGCTGATGTTATTAGGCCCTGTGATGGTGTCCCCTGAATAGATATGTGGGCACAATTGGCAACGGGCTTTGTTGCAAGGATAAGTTCCTGGGTTAGTGGTTCTGTTGTGTGGTATGTGGTTGTTGGTGAGTATTTGCTTCAGGTTGCGGGGCTGTCTGTAGGCAAGGACTGGCCTGTCTCCCAAGACTTGTGAGAGTGTTGGGTCATCCTTTAGGATAGGTTGTAGATCCTTAATAATGCGTTGGAGGGGTTTTAGTTGGGGGCTGAAGGTGACGGCTAGTGGCGTTCTGTTATTTTCTTTGTTAGGCCTGTCCTGTAGTCCTGTCCTGAAATCATGTAGATTTCATGATCACTTTCACCCAAGCTGCCTTCCACTTTCACATTCTCAACCAGTTCCTCCATATTAGTCAAAATCAAATCTAGTACAGCCCCTCCCCAGTAGCTTTCTCCACCTTCTGAAATAAAAACAAACTGTCTCCAATACATTTCAAGAACTTGTTGGATATCCTGTGCCCTGCTATGTTATTTTCCCAACCAATGTCTGAGTAGTTGAAGTCCCTCATCACCATCGAGTCCTGTGCTCTGGATGCTTTTGTTAGTTGTTTTTAAAAAGTCTCAGCCACCTCTTCTTCCTGGTTAGGTGATCTGTAGTAGACCCCTATCATGACATCACCCTTGTTTTTCACCCCTTTTATCCTTACCCAGAGACTTTCAACAAGTCGGTCTCCTATTTCCATCTCAACGTCAGTTCAAGTGTATACATCTTTAATATATAAAGCAACACCTCCTCCCTTTTTTCCCTGCCTGTCCTTCCTGAGAAAGCTGTACCCTTCTACACCAATATTCCAATCATGCATATTATCCCATCAAGTTCTGTGACGACAACTATGTCATAGTTGTGTTTGTTTACTGGCATTTCAAATTCTTCCTGCTTATTCCCCATACATCTTGCATTACTATAGAGACATCTAAGATACTGATTTGATTCCCCCCATTAGTTCTGTCTTCCTTATCCCTGCTATAACAGCCCATGTTCCCCCAAATTCTGACCCTTCTCCCAGGTCTCCATGTTTTGGCTTATCTGTGGGCTTTGGTCACCTGCCCCCTTCGAACCTAGTTTTAAAGCCCTCCTCACTAGATTAGCCAGTCTGTATCCAAATACATTCTTCCCCTTCCATGATAGGTGAACCCCATCTCTGCTTAGCAGTCCTTCTTGGAACAGCATCCTGTGGTCAAGAAAGCCAAACCTCTCCTGGCAACACCATCCACGCAGCCAGGCATTCACCTCCAGGATACATCTGTCTCTGCCTGGGCCCCTACCCTTTACTGGAAGGATTGAAGAGACCACCACCTGCACTCCCATCTCCTTCACCCTTACTCCCAGAGCCCTGTAGTCAGTTCTGATCTGCTGAGGATCAGACCTTGCAGTATCATTAGTGCTCAAATGGATGAGTATCACTGGGTAGTACTCAGAGGGCCAGACGATCCTCGACAACCTCTCCGTAATGTCTCAGATACAGGCCCCTGGCAGGAAACATACCTCCCAGGATGCCATATTAGGGCAACAGATGGGTGCCTCCGTCCCACTCAGAAGAGAGTCACCAAACACCACTACCCTATATTTCCTCCTGGGTGTGGTGGCTGCGATCCTCCCAGCTGTGGGGGTACATGGCTTCTCCTCCTCCACTTTTCTGGGTGATTCCTCATCACTCACTGCCAGGGCAGCACATCTGTTTTCCATCACCATGGTGGGTGGGTTGGGAGTAGGGGTGGAGCACTGCCTGCTGCCAGAAGTAACCAGAAGCCAGTGTCCCCTTTGAGACAGAGCCATATCCTTCTCCCCTGGTGGTGTGACAACAGTCCTCTGTAGCTGGATAGCTTCCTCGGCCTTGGATGTTTCCATGTGACTGCTCTCGAGGAATTCCTTATGGGCACAGATGCTCCTCAGCCTAGCCACCTCCTCCTGTAGCTTTCCCACCTGCTTTCTGAGAGATTCCACCAGCAGGCATCTTCCACACTGGATGGTCCCCCGCAGCCTGGCTTTCTGAGAGTGGGAAACATATCCTAACTACGATGGGGTTTTTTAGATTAGGCCAATCATAAGCTTGTTTAAATGATAGGCACTCAAAACATTTCACATAAACTAGCAAACACCTGCTTTATGGGGCAATATCTGGTCATTTCCCATAAATCAGACTGAAACCTGTAACCTTGAAGTGAAAAATTACTTTGTATTCCCCTCCCCCATACCCTGAGCTATTCAGTCCTCTTGCTGCCCTTGATATTTCACTTCTCACACTATTAAGAGGTTATGCAAATATGTATATTCTGAAACAGAACTTGACACACTGTCCAAAACTATGTATTACAGCCAGTGACTACTATTGGACTACTATACATGGAACGAAGGCAGTTCAGAAAACAACCTGAAATAACTGATAGGCTGAACAAAGCAACCAGATGAGATGGCAAAAATAACAAGGTGGTGTGTGCCCACAGTTTGCCACTTGAGTTCAGTCTTGGGGCCACTTCTTCTGAGTGATGATCTTCAGGTGTGCCCAAGGCATGGAATAGGCACAATTTTATGTGTGTATATATATCAAAACAGGTTATTGTAAAGTCTCAAGCACTTTTTAAAGAGAATACTGGTTTTCTCAGTCTACTTCATAGTAAACAGTTGTTCAGATAATAAAAAATCACCACCAAAACACACATCTTTGTGACAGTACCATGGGAATAGCCAAGAATTAATTAAAACTTTTGGAGAGCATCACAGATTTTAAAAACGCCATCACAGCACTGAATATCACGAACATATTACTATAATAAGCTACAGCAATATTTCCAGCTCTGCACTAAAAAGGAGGGAGGGGAAGTATGTGCTCGTTACCCAGGCTGTATCTATCCTATGACTGACAATACTCCCACTATGTGTGTGCTCCTTTTTAAAACACACACAACACGAACACAAAACTCACTACTCCTTTCAATTTTTTTTCATTTTTTAAAACAGTCTCATCCTCATGTAGGCCTGTAAGCCACAAGAGATAATCACTTAAGTTTAAAAGAAAGCTTTTTTCCAGAATATGAATTTTTAAGTAGCGCTGAATAACTTAAAGTGGCTCAAATATGTGTCCTTTGAGCACTGTGATAGGATTCCAGGAAAGAACTGATAAAATTGTGAGGTCCCAGAACAGAACTATATTTCTAAGACATCTCTCACTAAGCCTTGCCATTTGGCATGGGGATGAGTGGAATGGGGAAAACCCATGACTGAATTCAAGATAAAGGAGTGATAGCCTTCTCTTAGGATTCTCTTCACACATGGAAGACAAATTGATGCTCCACACTGATAGCCATAAGCCTTCAGGACTAAAAAGAGAAAGATCTGACAAATATATACAGGATCTTTGCTTTCATAAACCAATATTCCCAAAACAATCCCATCTAAAAACAGTAAACTCACATGACAAACACACACAACCCAGTTTATTTTCAAGTGAAATAGTCCAGCTTTTTTTTTTTTTTTTTTTTTTTTAAAGGAAGAATAAATTACCTCCTCTTTTCATCTTTTCATGGAATTCTAGTGCTGCAACATGAAAGTGGGTGAATGAGAAATAGCTACACTGATCTGAGTTCCAGGACTTGCTCTAGTCAATTCTGGAGCAGTGTCAAAAGCACTTAGAGTATGTCTACACTGCAGCTGGGAGCACAGCTCCCAAGCCTGGGTAGACAGACTCACGCTAGCATACAAAAAACAGCTTGTGTGGATGCTGTGGCTCCAGCAGAGATTCAGGCTTACCACCTGAGCTCAAGCCCACTCAACACCCTACGCTTGAGGTTGGGTAGTTCAGCTAAATAAACTTTATTTAGCTTCCAAAGCTGCACTTCTTTTAAGTTTTATTATTCATCAACTGAATTTTTATCCGCTCCTTTAATTTTAACGACTATATTCACATTCTACCTATCTTGGGTACTTTTATAGCCTTTGGCATTGTCATATCTAAGCACCTCACATTATATATTCTCACTACACCCTGTGCAGTACAGAAGTACTATTAACCCGATTCTTACAGATGAGGAAATGGGCATGCAAAAAGGATAAGGCCTGGTCTACGCCTAAAACTTAGGTCGACCTAGCTACTTCACTCAGGAGTATGAAAAATGCAAACCCCTGAAAGACGTAGTTAAGCTAACGTAAGCCCCAGAGGACACTGCCAGATCGACAAAAGAATCTGTCCGTTGACTTAGCTACCACTGTCACAGAGATGGATTTACTACAGCAATGAAAAAACCCCTTCTTTCACTGCAGCAAGTGTCTACACTGCAGTGGTATCGCTGCAGCAGTGCCACTGTAGTGCTTAGTGTAGACACAGCCCAAGTGTTTTGCTCAAAATCACACAAGGAGTTTGAGGTAGAGCAGAGATCTCCAAAGTCTTAGGCTAATACCATATCCACTGGCCATCCTTCCTCTCTAGGCATTTGTGTCTTCAAGGGCACTTTTTCCTCCAGTGCTGTGGTTGGTCTTTGCAATCAGATCTGTAATCCTCTCGAAAAGCAACAAGGAGTCCTTGTGGCACCTTAAGAGACTAACAAATTTAGTCTAATATGCTCAAATAAATCTGTTAGTCTCTAAGGTGCCCCAGGGACTCCTCATTGTTTTTACTGATACAGACTAACATGGCTACCCCTCTGAAACCTCTCCAAAAGGAAACTGAGTGGTTGGGGGCGGGGGGTCTACTGCCCCACCCCAAACCTTTTGAAAGACAGGAAACAAAAGTCTTTAGCTAGCCAGATCTTATTCTGGCATCTTAAAATCAATCACCAGATTCACAAGTATATCCCCACCGAACTAAGGTGATGACTAAAGTAAAACGCCAGATCTGGAGCTCTATTCACTGCAGCCCTCTCGGTCCACTGCGTATAAAATCTCTGCTTCTCAGTACAGTAATTTATAGAAATTGTTTCTGTACCCAGCAAGTTGCCTGGCCTTAAAGGCACATCCTGATTGCTCTCTTACTTTCTCCTGACCCAGACCCAGCAATTCCAAAATGATTTTTCAAAGGCTCTCATAACAAGAGCAGCTAGAGCTAAAACAACAATGATGTCACTGTAATTTGTTAAGCGCTTCAAACACCAGTTTCGAATGGCATATGACAGTAATCTCAGTTCATGATATGCCAGCTGCTACAATAATGTCAGAATTGAAATAGGGAAAGCAGCAAAGTATGTTAGGAAAGGTGTGTTATTTTTAAAAGATGTGATGTTTTATAAAAACTGCTATTACCAGAAATACCTCAACAGCATATTACAAATGCTTTCAGGACTAGGAAACGTTTTTGAGCATTGACCCATGACCAGTGAGAAGACAAAATGTCAACAATGAAAAACATACATCCCTCCTCTTAATGATTTATTTAATAGATTATAAACAAAATTACTATTCTTCTGAGTATTTCAACTAGTCGTCTTAAATTAGCAAAAAAAAACATTTGTGTCTTGTAATGCTTAAAAGGGAGAAAATGGAAATGGGAAGTAATCATCCAACATTAAAAGCAGTATAATAGCACAGGTGCATGTTTGAAAACAAAGCTGATCAGACGCTTTTTTCTGTGACTTTGCATGGAGTTGCTTTTCTCAGAAAGGACTAATCTCATTTTAGCTTTCTTACTAACTGTATTTGCAATGCTAGATAGAGACGATTCCAATACCCTAAATATCAAGACAAATGCTGAAGTAAGTGTAACTCCTTCCATTGATTTCACTGAAAGTTAGATCAAACCCTCAAAGAACACATTAAGTCATCAAGGTCACATGGTATTCAAGAGAATTTGTTGCAAATCTAGGGAAATTTACCTTCCCAGTTAAATATAGCATGATTTTCAGCTCGCTTTAGCTGAAGTTGTTAAGCCATTCAGAATTAGCACACTGTAACAAACCTACATACAATCTTCAAGATGTTAAGAAATACCATTTCATCTGGTGGGGGAGGTGAAATCACAGTCCACACAGTAGTACATTTCTCCAGTTTCCGTTTCAGGGCTCTAACAGATTCAAAACAAATGCAACTGAACACAGTCTTGCCAACCCACAGGGACTCGTTTTCACCCTTATATCCAGGACTGCATCATCCCTACAGCCCTTATTCCAGAGCTTCATAGCCTTCCCCAGGCTGCTCCAGGAAGGTATACCTATCAGGCAGAAGGCCTGAGAACGTTAAAGAGATCCATTCACTGACCTGTGTCTCTCCTGTATCACCCACTGTTCAGGAAACAGGAAGCCTTATATCTAGGGCCCTACCAATTTCACAGCCATGAAAAATGTGTCACGGAACGTGAAATAAGCTCTTGAAATCTTATCTCCCCCAAGCTCCTAGGAGTTACTTGTCCTTCCCCTGCACGGCCACTCTGAGTGGCGGAAGGGGTAGGAGGATCATACCCACCTCCGGGTACCTCCCCCTGCTGCAGGAATATCCGGTGCTCGGCAGAAACCCCAGAAGTTCCTGCAGCCAGAGGAGGCTTGTGCTCCAATCTCTCCCTTGCTGCTGGGAGTGCCCCAAACAGGGGCTCCTAGCTGCTAGTCCCAGCTGGGCTGGGGAGCGACAGGACTTGTTCTTCTCCTGCATGGCTGCTCTCGGGGAGGAGAACAGCCTCTGAGCTTCCTGCAGCACAAATAGGTACATGGAGGTGGGTCTGATCTCCCACCCGAGAGCAGCCATGCAGGGGAAAGACAAGTCCGGTCTCTTGCTGGCCCAGCAGCTAGGATTCCCTGACTGGGGCACTCCCAGCAGCAAAGGGGAGATCAGACTCATCTCCACCTCCGGGAAGCTCCTGCAGCTACAGGAAGCTCTGAAGACAGCACAGAAGGCAATCCCATGACCCCCCGACAATAGGTTTGCAACCCCCTCTGTGCCCCCTTTTGGGTCAGGGCCACCACGGTTACAACACACTGAAATTTCAGGTTTAAACATCTGAAACGTGAAATTTTCAAATTTTATGGCCATGAAATTGATCAGAATGGACCCTGAATTTGGTGGGGCCCTACTTATATGCAACTGCCTGCATAAACGACATCTCCCAGTGTTAAAAAGCCCAAGGGCTGTAACATGTGCATGTGCCCTAAGACCCAGAGATTCTAATATCTCTCAACACTGTTATTTTACTGTTACATACTACCAAGTAATCCATTCTGACAGTTTGTGACAAAGGAACCACTAGCAATGCTGCTTAACAGATGGACACGCAACAGGCTGAAGACCAGAAGCAATTATTTACCAGAAGCACTTGTTAATCGGAAATAGGTTTAAACAATATTTGCAAGCATGCTGTATATATGCTGATTTCCAAAATTATAAACAGACTAAGTTAAAGTCCCCTTGTCTCCTCTTGTTTTATGGCACTGACAGGCTGAGCAGCACCTTCAACACATAACATGCCAGCTGACTGGCAAAATGGCAACTTCCTATTTCATTATTTTGTATTATATTTAAGACTACTTAAAATTAGCACTGATTTACTGTTCTTTGTACTGAAAGGAAGTGCAGCTTTCTTTTAAACATTCCAATGGGTGCTAACTGGAAACAAATCCACCAGCTGTTGCACTCTCCTCCTGGGCAGTTTGCCTGTGTCACTGGCAATATGCTCATGAGAACATTTTAAAGATACCTGTATAATTTCTCATATAAGAAGGTTTCACTATATTTTGATCACAGTTGCTAAATGTAGGAAATAAAGTCATTCCAGGAAAAGGGTAATGTCTAGATTTACTATGAATGGCTGAGACACTAAGGGAGAAATGGCCCCTTGGGATCTCAGTCAGATCAATAATTTTCAGTTGTAAATGTTTGAAGTGCATGTTAGACATTTATTGATGCCCCCTTGGAATGCATGTACTTTCAACTTTCAAGCCCAAAGGCTATTTCTGTGTGTCAAAGTGTATTTTGCATTGACTGATGTATGCTCCTTCCTTAACACTTACCTATTTCACAATTAGAAAAATTCCAGCAAGAATTTAATACTACTCTCCATACGAGATATAATAATTTTCAGAAAGGTAGGGGTATATTTTTATGAGTGCACCACAGTACAAGGAAATATCTTCTGTACTTATTCAGCCCCCATTACTGTAGTATGAGACCACCACAAAGTCTTTTGTGTCTTTATCTTCACAACACCCCAGTGAGGCAGGGAAGTAATATCCCCATGTTACAGTTGCAGAACTGACGCACAGAAAGACTAAAGGCTTGTCTACACCAGTAATTCTCAACCAGGGGTACATGTGCCCCTTGGGGTACTCAGAGGTCTTCCGGGGGTATTCAAGATCAGTGTTTCTCAACTTCGGGGTTGCAGCTCCAAGGGGGAGCATAGGACAGGTTTAGGGGAGTCGCAAGTGCAGGGCTGACATTAAGAGTGGCAAGCAGGACAACTGCTCAGGGTGCCCCACAAAAGCTAAGTTACACGTTTCAGCCCAGCGGTCTGGTACTCAGGCTTCAGACAAAGCTCACAATAAAAGAGAGACTCAAGTATCACATTGAAATGCAAGTATAATACGTATATAATTATATGGTAAAAATGAGAAAGTAATCAATTTTTCAGCTATATAGTGTGCTGTGACAATTTTGTATTTTTATGTCTGATTTTGTGAGGTGAAACTTGGGGTACTCAAGACAAAGCAGACTCCTGAAAGAGGTACAGTAGTCTGGAAAGGATGAGAACCACTAGTCTACACTATAGAGCCTTGGCCAACATAACTATGCTGGCAGAGCCCCCTAGTGTTGACACAACATAAGCCAGCAGAAGTTCCTCCACCTGCATAGCTACATCATCTCCCTTAACAACATTAACAATGCCAATAGAAACCTCTTTGTTGGCATGTGTGTATCTACAATAGGGGTTCTGCCAGCTGAGCTACCTCATCTAAGGGTGCAATTTTCTCCACACTCCTAGCCAGAGTATGCCAGCTAAACTTCATAGCTTAGACCAGGCCCAAGTCACTTGCCCAAGGTCACACCGGAAGTCTGTGGAAGAGCAGGAAATTGAACCTTCCACATCTCCAACTAACACCCAACCACCACCCCATCCTTCCTCTACTCTGTACACCTAAGAGGGCATTATACCTCTGAAAACCAAGAGGGAATATTTACTCTAAAAGACAGAATTGCAGGTTTCACACACTGCACCACAGAACATGAAAGACTACGCCAGGGGCTAGCAGAAAGGCAACCAGACTGGGTGGCTCCAATGGCAGTTGCTATGGGGAGGTTTGGCCTGCAAGACTGTAATAAATGGCTGAATCAAACTGACAGATACCAGTTCAAAGAGGACTGATCAGACTACACAAATAGCTCATTTCAAACCAGCTTGCACTGTACGTTAGTAGGTGTTATCTCAAATTGCTTTGTAATAGGATACATATCTCTGGAATGGAGTGGGGTTTTTTTCTTTGCCTGACTTAAAAGGCCATTTTGATGTTCAATGAAAACATGCTGGTTAAAAAGTGTTTAACAGAACACTTACCAAAAGCAATTTACCAGGAGAATGTCTATGTTATTATTTGGTGTAATGTAGTTTTCCAGCAATTTTAAAAAAGTATTTCCATTTCTACTCAAATTATATTAGGAAGTACAATTAATCAACGAATTAACTGTACTCAAAAGGACAGTAGTCCCTCAATATTACAAATGCAATTTAAGATTTTATTAAATTTGAGTACTGTGTATTTTTGTTGTGTTACATGAAATAGATTGTATGCATTCCGAAATCTAAAATGCATTTTGATGCATGTCATGTAAACTTTAGTTCTATGGAGCTTACTAGCCAAAAAAGCTTATTAAGAAGTGCATTTATCAGTTAATACTTTGGTATTCAGTGATATTAATTCCAATTTCCAGTTACAACATTCTTTCCGGTATTATTTCTGGCAATCTGCCAAACAAGAAGTGGTTATAATATTTTTAGGATTTTCCATGATGTGTTAGTCCAAGCCGTTTTTTTCATATTGTACAGCTACACAGGAATTTGTTAGTCTCTAAGGTGCCACAAGGACTCCTCATTGTTTTTACATTAAATTGTGTTCAGTACTTCTCTAACAATACGTCACTACTACTTCAGAAACTTTCTAAACATCCATACATTTGGGGCACATTGCTTGGTAAATGTAGTCCCAATTGGTGAAATAAAATAAGTTGTTCTCAGCAATTTGATATGTTAATCAACCAATGTATTCTTTAAATAAAAACACATGTACTGAAGTCAAAACGTAATACTACTCGGCCCTTCTCTCTGCACAGTGCATTAGCATCAACAATGAAGTCAATATTTCTCTGAAATAATATTGATTACCTTATGCGAGTTTACACTGCAACTATTCAGCAGACAATACCGTATGAAGAACAAAAGTGGTGGCTCTTATTTTAACATTTCAAGAGTACAAATGTGTAGGAAAAACAGTTGACAAGTTTAACCTCAGAAGGTTAAAAAAATTTTTTTTTAAATGAAAACTTAAAATCTGCAGTTGTTGGCACTCATCCAGGGAAAATCTTCCATTTGTTCTGTGCAAGTGGATTTTTTTTAGCTGTTTATAAGTGTTCTTCATTCTTTGTCATTCCTTTTAGCTAATTCAGACGTTTTACTAATTACATGGAATTTAATTAAATATCAATAAATGTACTATTTCAAATGTTCACCTACTCGCAAAAAGCACTTCTCTGGCAGCAATTTATGATGTAACAATGAACCTTAAAGAGTTAGAGCACTTAAAGCAAATTAGAAAGGGGTTCAATGCACAATGGAATCTGGTATCTATATTCCAAGAACAACTCCTTAAAATTTATAAGAGGCTGACATAAATGGTGATTGTTCTGAAACCACTGACGAGATCTTCAGAATTGCCCTGCATGTAGTTTCCCATTACCTCTACAATGTTGGTTGTGAAAAAGTCCATTCCCCTTTTCTGCACTTAAGTCAGAGATATTTTAAAACACAAATAGGCACCATCATTTGTTGTTTGCCTTGAAAGAAAATTCCATGATATTTAATATTATTATTAGAACATGATGTTCAGTTGACAATATTCAACTGATTCAGACAGAAGGCAGTAACCCATATATTCTTTCCAAAACATGCAAGTACAGTAGAACCTCAGAGTTACGGACACTTCAGGAATGGAGATTGTTCGTAACTCTGAAATGTTCTTTAACTTGGAACAAGATGTTACGGACTTCAGCCACGTAGGGAGTTGGGGCTGCAGCCACAAAGTGTGTGGGTGTCAAGGCTCTGAGTGGGTGGGTGGAGTTTCTGACCCCCAGGGTGCCACGGCTCCAGGTGGGGGCCTCAGGGTGTCTTCCCCGGGGGAACACCAGGGCTCTGGAGTTTAGAGCTGGGGGAACACTGGAGCTTGAGGCTTCAGCCCCATGGCTCCACTCCCGGTTTCAGCCTCGCGGGGAGCACTGGGGCTCAGGGCTTCTGCCCCACAGCGTGGGCTGGGACTCAGGGCTTCGCTCCCGGTTTCAGCCAGTGGAGGGCGCACCAGGGATCAAGCAGGGAACAGAGCCGGGGGGCTGAAGCCCCGAGTCCTGATGCTTGCCCCGGTCTAAAGCCCTGATCCCCCACTGCTACTAAGGGTCAGAAGCCCCAATCCCTCCCTCCAACCCCATGGCTGCAGCCCTGAACCCCAGGACTAAAGCCCCAATGCAGTACAGTATTTGCTGTTTTGTTTTGCTTTTTTCGGTCTCCCCAGCTGCTTGATTACTTCCGGTTCCACAGGGTGTCCAGTTGACCGGTAAGTCCATAACTCTGGTGTTCATATCTTTGAGGGTCTCCTGTACCCTGCTTTAATGTCTCCAAGAGGTCCCTCCATCTCCTCCTGAAAACTTTGGCTTGGTCTCCTAACATTTTTAGTTGTCTTATATTCTCTACAGTTAAAGTCCCATGTTACAGACTCACTCCTGCTATTGATTGAGAACTGGATGAGGTTCCTCCAGAATGTCACCACTGCTTTTTTAATCAAAGTAGATAGATAGGAAGAGAGCATCTAATATTGCTTTAAGAGAAGTGATATTTCCACTACAATTTAATCTGCTAGGAACTACAAACTCACCTCTATTCCATACAAAGCAATTAGGAACACGTGCTAAAAGCCCTAAATATTAAAATTAATGTGTTTTGTTTTACCTTCTTAAGCAATAGTAACAAGCATAGGGTCCCTCATATTCAAAAGGTAATAAACATGTATACGTTAATAGCTTAACTTAAATGGCCCAACTCCAGAAGTGTTAACTTCCACCACATGTTGTGATAGTCACATGTAGGATCAATGAGTCTTTAAAGATTATAGGATACACCAATTCAAAGCAGCACAAAATCCTGCCATAATAGATAAGAAAGCTGCACACATATCTCCACTGGTGCAATAACCAACACCTTCCCCTACACATCTTTCAAGGGTCCTACCCATGCCTATCACAACACGTGGTATACCTCATCCAATGCAGCAAGTGCCCCAACAACAACAATACATTCTTAAATTAATTCATATAGAACAATGACACAAGGCAAAATACACCGTATCACCTGTAGATGAACACTTTTAATAGAATGATCACTCCATATTTGACCTCTCAGTCCTCAGCCTCAAAAGAAATGTGCCCAGCACCTTCAAAAAACTTTGCTGGACACTAAACATCACAGACTCAACAGACACTGGTTTTAGGTCTCATTACAACTTGGTCTTGAACAGTCTCCAACAACATGTGTTAACTCTTTATGCTTAAAAATCTGTTCCACCTTGTGCTCAGTGTCACAGCCAAATACCTTTCCCACACCTGAAGAAGAGCTCTGAGTAAATTTGTCCCTTCCATGAACATCAAACTCACTTTCTCTTTTTCATATCCTGGGACCAACAGGACTTCAGCACCATTACACACAAATTTTATTCATGAACTTTTGTAAAACCTGACCAAGTTTTTTTTAATCTTTATTTTGTTTTAAATTCCACCTGCATATTCCCCAGCAGTGTTTGAAATCCAAGCAGGAGAACACAAAGAACTCCAAAGTGTTACAACAGTTTCGAAAGTGAAACTGACTTAATTGATTTATCATGGCCAAGAGAAAGGAAACAAGAACAGTAAGAGCTGTAGCGTAAGCTGGATTTGTAAAATGTTTAATGGCCAATAATCCATACTTGTTAACAATTTTAATAAGGACACTGTTATCAAATGATTGTCCGTTGACACTGTCCCTACAATACATCCTACCCCCCACAAATGTGCCGGCTGGGGAAGCAAGCAAGCAATCTGGAAGCCAGGTGCACTGGAAGCGCACAGAAAACAGCCAGTCGAGACACCCGTGGCTACACCCAGAGCAAAGGCCCCAGCACAGGCTACATGAAACTGACAGCCCGGTGCCGGCGGCTGGGCATGGAGCAGCCGGGAAGGGCCCGGCACACGGACGCAGTGGGACAGCTGCGGCCGGGCTCCGCTGCCGGCTCTGCGGAGCTACAGAGCCGATGCCGATGCCCCCAAGCTCCGGGGAGCGTCACCGAAGAGCGCCCCGGACCCTGCGCACGCCGGGCAAGCTCATCCCCGCTGCCCCCGCGGTGGGGGGTGGGGAGGAGACAGCGCCGTTAGGGAAACTGAGGCACGGGGAGGGGCGGTGACGCCGGTTATACTCAGCCCTGCGGAGGGAGCGCGCCCCACCGGCCAGGCGGCCCCAGGGCAGGGCGAGCTCCGGGAAAAGCTGCGCCCCCCGCGCCCCCCCCTTGGGCAGGAGAATAAAGCCCGCCCCCCCGCGGGAGAACAGGGCACCCGGCCCCAGCGCGTCTCCGCTCCGAGCTGAGGAGACCCATGGCGGGGCCCAGCAGCCAAGGCCACGTAGGCACTGCCCGCCGACGAGATCCCGACCGCTCACCTGCCTTCCGGCTGCCGCGAAGAGCACAGCGCCGGGCGTGACACGGCCGTAAAGCGAGGGAGAGCGGGCGGGGCCAGTTGCGCGAGAGCGGTGGGTAGATCCCGATGGACGCCACGCCCCCACCCCCCGGTGTGGCTCATCCCTTCGCACTGACGTTAACCCCGTATTGACCCCGCCCCACGCGCAGCGCCCCGCTTGCTGATCCCGACTCGCGGGCACGGACTCCCTGCCGCGTGCCGCGTTCTCCAAAGCCCACTGCCCCGCGGTCCCCTACCGCGCTGTCCCTGCCCCCCGCTGGCCCCTGCCCCGCCGCCACGCCTGTCCCCTGCCCCCCGCTAGCCCCGTCCCCACGGCCACACCTGTCCCCTACCCCCCGCTAGCCCCGTCCCCACGGCCACGCCTCTCCCCTGCCCCCCGCTAGCCCCGTCCCCACGGCCACGCCTGTCCCCTACCCCCCGCTAGCCCCTGTCCCCACGGCCACGCCTGTCCCCTACCCCCCGCTAGCCCCTGTCCCCACGGCCACGCCTGTCCCCTACCCCCCGCTAGCCCCGTCCCCACGGCCACGCCTATCCCCTACCCCCCGCTAGCCCCTGTCCCCACGGCCACGCCTGTCCCCTACCCCCCGCTAGCCCCTGTCCCCACGGCCACGCCTGTCCCCTACCCCCCGCTAGCCCCGTCCCCACGGCCACGCCTGTCCCCTACCCCCCGCTAGCCCCGTCCCCACGGCCACGCCTCTCCCCTGCCCCCCGCTAGCCCCGTCCCCACGGCCACGCCTGTCCCCTGCCCCCCGCTAGCCCCGTCCCCACGGCCACGCCTGTCCCCTGCCCCCCGCTAGCCCCGTCCCCACGGCCACGCCTGTCCCCTACCCCCCGCTAGCCCCTGTCCCCACGGCCACGCCTGTCCCCTACCCCCCGCTAGCCCCTGTCCCCACGGCCACGCCTGTCCCCTACCCCCCGCTAGCCCCTGTCCCCACGGCCACGCCTGTCCCCTACCCCCCGCTAGCCCCGTCCCCACGGCCACGCCTGTCCCCTACCCCCCGCTAGCTCCTGCCCCGCCGCCACGCCTGTCCCCTACCCCCCGCTAGCCCCTGTCCCCACGGCCACACCTGTCCCTTGTCCCTGCTATCCCCTGTCCCCACTGCCACACCTGTCCCTTGCCCCCCTCTAGCCCCTTTCCCCACTGCCACACCTGTCCCCTGCCCCCCGCTAGCCCCGTCCCCACGGCCACGCCTATCCCCTACCCCCCGCTAGCCCCTGCCCCGCCGCCACGCCTGTCCCCTACCCCCCGCTAGCCCCTGTCCCCACGGCCACGCCTGTCCCCTACCCCCCGCTAGCCCCTGTCCCCACGGCCACGCCTGTCCCCTACCCCCCGCTAGCCCCTGTCCCCACGGCCACGCCTGTCCCCTACCCCCCGCTAGCCCCGTCCCCACGGCCACACCTGTCCCCTACCCCCCGCTAGCCCCTGTCCCCACGGCCACACCTGTCCCCTACCCCCCGCTAGCCCCTGTCCCCATGGCCACACCTGTCCCTTGTCCCTGCTATCCCCTGTCCCCACTGCCACACCTGTCCCTTGCCCCCCTCTAGCCCCTTTCCCCACTGCCACACCTGTCCCCTGCCCCCCGCTAGCCCCGTCCCCACGGCCACGCCTATCCCCTACCCCCCGCTAGCCCCTGCCCCGCCGCCACGCCTGTCCCCTACCCCCCGCTAGCCCCTGTCCCCACGGCCACGCCTGTCCCCTACCCCCCGCTAGCCCCGTCCCCACGGCCACGCCTATCCCCTACCCCCCGCTAGCCCCTGTCCCCACGGCCACGCCTGTCCCCTACCCCCCGCTAGCCCCTGTCCCCACGGCCACGCCTGTCCCCTACCCCCCGCTAGCCCCGTCCCCACGGCCACGCCTGTCCCCTACCCCCCGCTAGCTCCTGCCCCGCCGCCACGCCTGTCCCCTACCCCCCGCTAGCCCCTGTCCCCACGGCCACACCTGTCCCCTACCCCCCGCTAGCCCCTGTCCCCACAGCCACACCTGTCCCCTACCCCCCGCTAGCCCCTGTCCCCATGGCCACACCTGTCCCTTGTCCCTGCTATCCCCTGTCCCCACTGCCACACCTGTCCCTTGCCCCCCTCTAGCCCCTTTCCCCACTGCCACACCTGTCCCCTGCCCCCCGCTAGCCCCGTCCCCACGGCCACACCTATCCCCTACCCCCCGCTAGCCCCTGCCCCGCCGCCACGCCTGTCCCCTACCCCCCGCTAGCCCCTGTCCCCACGGCCACACCTGTCCCCTACCCCCCGCTAGCCCCTGTCCCACTGCCACACCTATCCCCTGCCCCCCCGCTAGCCCCTGTCCCACTGCCACACCTATCCCCTACCCCCCGCTAGCCCCTGTCCCCATGGCCACACCTGTCCCTTGCCCCTGCTATCCCCTTTCCCCACTGCCACACCTGTCCCTTGCCCCCCTCTAGCCCCTTTCCCCACTGCCACACCTGTCCCCTGCCCCCTGCTAGCCCCGTCCCCACTGCCACACCTGTTCCCTGCCCCCCGATAGCCCCTGTCCCCACGGCCACACCTGTCCCTTGCCCCTGCTATCCCCTGTCCCCACTGCCACACCTGTCCCTTGCCCCCCTCTAGCCCCTTTCCCCACTGCAACACCTGTCCCTTGCCCCCCGCTAGCCTCTGTCCCCACTGCCACACCTGTCCCCTGCCCCCCACTAGCCCCTGTCCCCACGGCCACACCTGTCCCTTGCCCCTTCTAGCCCCTTTCTCCATGGCCACACCTGTCCTCTGCCCCCCCGCTAGGCCCTGTCCCCACTGCAACACTGTCCCCTGCCCCCAGCTAGCCCCTGTCCCCACTGCCACACCTGTCCCTTGCCCCCCTCTAGCCCCTTTCCCCACTGCCACACCTGTCCCCTGCCCCCCGCTATCCCCCGTCCCCACGGCCCCACCTGTCCCTTGCCCCTGCTATCCCCTGTCCCCACTGCCACACCTGTCCCTTGCCCCCCTCTAGCCCCTGTCCCCACTGCCACACCTGTCCCCTAACCCCTGCTAGCCCCTGTCCCCACTGCCACACCTGTCCCCTTCCCCCACTAGCCCATCCCTACTGCCACACCTGTCCCCTGCCCCTCGCTATCCTGTGTTCCCACTGCCACACCTGTCCCCTTCCCCCGCTAGCCCATCCCCACTGCCACACCTGTCCCCTACCCTGCTGTCCCCACCCCTACTGCCATGTGTGTACCCTACCCCAGGCATCCGCTACCCCCACTGCCACTCTTGTGCTAATCTAGACCCTCTGTACCAGTACCCTACCTCCTGCTATGCCCTACCTCTACTGCCACACATGTACCCTTTCCCTCATGCTATCCCCTACTGCCACACACGTGTATCTCACCCGATGCTATTCCCCTACCCCGCATAGACAGAAATCAGCGTGCATATTGATCCTATGGACTGCTCTCTGCACCCCACCCACATGTATACTACCCCACATACTGCTCTGATATACCATTCTCTGTTTCCACCCACATACGTCCCACCCCTCATGCTGCTCCATCCCCAGCTCCATTCCCACTCATATACAGTTCTCATCCACATATTTTACATAGCATTTATTGCCTCTTATTCCTACCCCTAGTCCCCACTACACACTGTTTTTCCTAGCCCCACCCATATTGTCCCTCTCTTCCATATACTGCTCCCTACTCTGACTTCCCCTACTCACTCCTCCCCTTACTCCACTTAAATCTACATACATCTGAGCCAACCTCAGGCCTCAGTTATTCACTCATACACCCAGTACAACTTCCCTGCCCCTTTTTATACCCCTTCACATGCTAGTGAAAATTGGAATGTGGGTGGATTCAGGCACTATTTCAAGTCATCTATGGAATTGTTAGGAGGACGTGGGGAACTGTAGAGAAGAAAAGATATAAGGATGTTGAGCACAGGAGACTCCTGATTTAGAAGCAGCAAAGAGTCCTGTGGCACCTTATTGACTGACAGACGTATTGGAGCATAAGCTTTCGTGGGTGAATATTCACTTCGTCAAATGAATGTAGTGGAAATTTCCAGAGGCAGGTATAAATATACAAGCAAGAATCAGGCTAGTGATAACGAGGTTAGTTCAATCAGGGAGGATGAGGCCCTCTTCTAGCAGTTGAGGTGTGAACACCAAGGGAGGAGAAACTGCTTTTGTAGTTGACGAGCCATTCACAGTCTTTTTGTTTAATCCTGAGCTGATGGTGTCAAATTTACAAATGAACTGAAGCTCGTCCCCTAAAGCCCCTACTCTACTTGCGCTATATTGATGACATCTTCATCATCTGGACCCATGGAAAAGAAGCCCTTGAGGAATTCCACCATGATTTCAACAATTTCCATCCCACCACCAACCTCAGCCTGGTCCAGTCCACACAAGAGATCCACTTCCTGGACACTACAGTGCTAATAAACAATGGTCACATAAACACCACCCTATACCGGAAACCTACTGACCGCTATTCCTACCTGCATGCCTCCAGCTTTCACCCTGACCACACCACACGATCCATCGTCTACAGCCAAGCTCTGCGATACAACCGCATTTGCTCCAACCCCTCAGACAGAGACAAACACCTACAAGATCTCTGTCAAGCTTTCTTACAACTACAATACCCACCTGCAGAAGTAAAGAAACAGATTGATAGAGCCAGAAGAGTTCCCAGAAGTTACCTACTACAGGACAGGCCTAACAAAGAAAATAACAGAACGCCGCTAGCCGTCACCTTCAGCCCCCAACTAAAACCCCTCCAACGCATTATTAAGGATCTACAACCTATCCTAAAGGATGACCCAACACTCTCACAAATCTTGGGAGACAGGCCAGTCCTTGCCTACAGACAGCCCTGCAACCTGAAGCAAATACTCACCAACAACCACATACCACACAACAGAACCACTAACCCAGGAACTTATCCTTGCAACAAAGCCCGTTGCCAATTGTGCCCACATATCTATTCAGGGGACACCATCACAGGGCCTAATAACATCAGCCACACTATCAGAGGCTCGTTCACCTGCACATCCACCAATGTGATATATGCCATCATGTGCCAGCAATGCCCCTCTGCCATATACATTGGTCAAACTGGACAGTCTCTACGTAAAAGAATAAATGGACACAAATCAGATGTCAAGAATTATAACATTCATAAACCAGTCGGAGAACACTTCAATCTCTCTGGCCACGCAATCACAGACATGAAGGTCGCTATCTTAAAAACAAAAAAACTTCAAATCCAGACTCCAGCGAGAAACTGCTGAATTGGAATTCATTTGCAAATTGGATACTATTAATTTAGGCTTAAATAGAGACTGGGAGTGGCTAAGTCATTATGCAAGGTAGCCTGTTTCCTCTTGTTTTTTCCTACCCCCCCCCCCCCAGATGTTCTGGTTTAACTTGGATTTAAACTTGAAGAGTGGTCAGTTTGGATGAGCTATTACCAGCAGGAGAGTGAGTTTGTGTGTGTATGGGGGTGGGGGGGATGTGAGAAAACCTGGATTTGTGCAGGAAATAGCCCAACTTGATTGTCATGCACATTGTGTAAAGAGTTGTCACTTTGGATGGGCTATCACCAGCAGGAGAGTGAATTTGTGTGGGGGGGTGGAGGGTGAGAAAACCTGGATTTGTGCTGGAAATGGCCCACCTGATGATCACTTTAGATAAGCTATTACCAGCAGGACAGTGGGGTGGGAGTAGGTATTGTTTCATATTCTCTGTGTATATATAAAGCCTGCTGCAGTTTCCACGATATGCATCTGAGGAAGTGAGCTGTAGCTCACGAAAGCTTATGCTCTAATAAATTGGTTAGTCTCTAAGGTGCCACAAGTACTCCTTTTCTTTTTGCGAATACAGACTAACACGGCTGTTACTCTGAAACCTGTATAAATATTAACACTCAGAGTTAGACTAGTTACTTCTGTTTTCAGTTTTATCATCCTCTGAAGCATTTAGCATTGCCCTTGTCAGATAGAGGATAGTGGACAAGATGCATCTTCTGTCTGTTTTGTTATGACAGTTACTGTGTTCTTGAAATGCAGATGTATTATATGTATATGCTTGTATAGACATGAGAGATATAGAAAGACAGTCCAAGCACACATCTAAAGGACTAGACTCTTCTACAAACCATCAGCACAAGGGGCTTGTGACGGGCTATACAAAGTAGACAAGAGGGATTCTTCTTGAAAAACAGCATTAAAGGACTATGTCCAAGTTTGTCATCGACTCTGTGGCTTCCACTGACATGAAATGAACCAAGACCATCCTTCCAAAGAAAGAACTTAGAAGGCAGTGGTTCACTAGACGTTCCATGAACTGGATGCTTTCTCCACATTCACATATTGGGCTGTCCTTCATTTTCCATTTGTATAGCCAGATAATTGTAATGCCTGTGTGAGGTTTTTATGCAGTTCACCATCATCCATATCTTAAGTGGCATGGTGAGGCCTGGTCCTCAGGATCTGTGATCCAGTGTTGATTCTTGATCCCGCTATGTTCTCACAGCCTCCACCACTTTTGTCTTTTGGTGACAGGCCTGAGGTTTTGAGAGCTTTTGCCACTAAGCAGAAGGGGTTCCTGGATTTAAGGAGGCATCTTTGGGATTGGTGGGGCTGGGAGGCTTGGGTTGGAGATCTTCATAGATGGGCAAGTTTGGGTTCATTATCATGCAGTTATATTCTTGTATTATTGCTGCCTCTCTTTGAAGGAATGGTGATAAAATATGTGTGAGGACAGGCAGACAGACTGTCAGAGTTGACTTCAGCACTCATGTGACAAATCTCATAGCAGTGTTCAATTGCATGAAAACAAGTTTTATATGTATGCTACCTGCCCATACTAACACACAGTATTCAGCTGCTGAGAAGACAAGGGCCAAGGTGGGTGTCTTCAAGTTGTGAGCATTGGCTCCCTAACTGGCCCTAGCTAATTTTGTGGATTATATTGTTCCTCTTCTTTTTATTTTGGGGAAGGAAGATGGCAATCTTCATGTGGTTCTCCCTGGTAAGTGCTTGAGCAAGACCAGTGCCATCAACATGGTCAGTGAACACTGATCGACAGTCTTGAAGTCTAAAAAGCAGTGCCAGCAACAAAAAGGTTAAAGAACAGCTCTGGGGTCAGGTGGCTACTTTGTACTTGGGGTTGGAGGAGGAGCCTGAAAGGGAGCCCCAACTCAGAGGGCCCTAGAGAGGTGGACAGACTTATCATTCTCAGTTCCCAGAGAGGAGCACAGCAGGCAGCCTAGGTGTTTGTGAGCACAGAGCAGTAGGACAGCTAACTGAAGTATCCTGATAGGACAGAAGGGCAGGTGCTGCTGTTTATTTCTATTAATTTTGTTTTCCATTGCTATGTGGGAACTGAGACCAGGGCCTTAACCTCAGAGCAGACCTCTTCTGAGGAGATGAGCCCCCGGGAAAGAATCAAGAGGTCTGGGAAGATAGGCCTTAACTGCTTGGTATGAGAGTCCCTGGGCTGGAACCCAGGGCAGAGGGAGTGATGGACTAGGTTCTTCTACAGCCCCAGTATGCAGACCAGCTTGAACACCCCAGACAAAAATCGTTGGGAGGCCTACTGGGTGTGGGCCTAGGCTGCTGACCTGATGTAAGGGCCTAGGACTATTGAGTTAAAACCCTGGTTTACCCCAAAAGGAGTGAGACTAAATGTGACTGGCTGGAGGGCGGAGTCACAAGGTGACTTGGCCACCAGTGGACCTAGATGACCAGAATACAGAGAGAAAAAACTGAAAATGCCAAGGTCAGGGCAGGCTGCTAAAGGGGGAGCAGCTATTCCCAAAACTGGTGGTTACCACTGAAGTTAAACTCACCAACCAGTCACAAACTGTGCTTCTGATCCCCCACACTGGTTATCAAGAAGCTAAAAAAAGAAATCACACAGCTCCCTTTATTGCATTCCAGTTCTCTGGCTCCCAGTCAACACCTAAATCCAGCATAGTGAGAAGTTATTCAGAAACTCTGCTCACTATACACAATGCTCTTCTGACCCCAAAGTGTCAGCCACGTTACAGGTCAATATTAGTTTGGAGCTTACCCAAAATACAAAGCTGCCAAACAATCCTTTAGTGACTAAAACTAAAGGTTTATTATAAAGAAAAAAGAACAAGAAGCGAGTGGAGTGGTTAAATGGTAAAGCAATCAGATACATACAGAAGTCCATATATCAGGTTCTTAGCAGGGTTGGTGAGTTGCTGGCTTGAAAGTCCCTCTGGAACATCTCCAAAGCTTGGATGGGTCATTCAGTCCTTTGTTCAGAACTTCGTTTGTAGAAAAGTTACTCCAGAGGTAAGAAGCAGGAATGAAGACAAAATGGAGATGATGCAGCTGCCCTTTACGTTCCTTTTGCCGTGTGGCTTGTACTTCCTGTGTCCCAAACACAAGCGTCACAGCACATGGCATGGAAAAGTCTTGGAGTTCCCTGTCCATAGGGATGCCCCTACAAGCCCTGCTGACTCATAAGGTATAGCCCCTGGCTTCCTTCAATGGGTTCTTTGTACAGCTGAGGACTCTTGATGGGCCATCGATCAAGCTAGGTAGTGCTGATGCCAATCTGTCTGGGGGTGTCAGGCAGATGCACAGTACAAGTTTTGAAATACAAATACATCATACATATTTATAACTCACAATACAAAGGTGATAGAAACATATAAACAAGATTATCATACTTGGCAAAATCATAACATTTTCACAGATACTTTACATGGCATAACTGGTCAGATTCCTTGCAATTTTATAATATCGGTATTAACAATATCATAAAGTGTCTCCCATATTTCATTCAGCTTTACAACCACACCTAGTCAAAGTGCCAAAGCATCCAAATCTCTATCTGGAGATTCCCTAATATCATAGATAGGGCCCTACCAAATTCAGGGTCCATTTTGGTTAATTTTACAGTCATAGGATTTAAAAAATCTTAAATTTAATGATGTCAGCTATTTAAATCTGAAATTTTGCAGTATTGTAATTGCAGGGGTGTTGACCCAAAAAGGATTTGCTGTGGGGTCACAAGATTATCGTAGGGGGGGTTGCAGTACTGCTACCCTTACTTCTGAGCTGCTCCTAGTGACAGCGCTGCCTTCAGAACTGAGCAGCTGGAGAATGGTGGCTGCTGGCCAGGAGCCCAGCTCTGAAGGCAGAGCCACCGCCAGCAGCAGTGCAGCGTAAGGATGGCATGGTACGGTATTGCCACCCTTACTTCTGCACTGTTGCTTGCAGAGCTAGGCCCTCAGTCAGCAGCTGCCACTCTCTGGATGCCCAGTAAGGGTGGCATGGTATGATATTATCGTCCTGACTTCTGCACTGCTGCAAATGGGGCGCTGCCTTCAGAGCTGGGCAAGGGTGGCAATACCATGATCCCACTAAAATAACCTTGCGACACCCGCCCCCTGCAACTCCCTTTTGGGTCAGAACCCCCAGTTTGAGAAACATTAGTCTCTCCCATGAAATCTGTAAAGTGTAGGGTAAAAGCATACAAAAGACCAGATTTCATTGGGGGAGACCAAATTCCAGGTCCACGACACGTTTTTCATGGCCGTGAATTTGGTAGGGCCAAATATAATCATAGAGCTTGCTATACTGACTCTGGTCTACGCATCCTGTAGCCCTGGCTACCAATCACTAGAAATCCGCAATTTGTGTATGATCCCTTGGAGCCTATATCCAACCATCATACTGTAAAATTTGTAGGTTTAAAGTATGCCAAGTATGCACAGAATGAGCCTCAAAATCAGTGATCCATAACCATTTGATGGACACAGCTGGCTCTTCACTTTTTATCATGTAACTTCATAACAAGCAAATGATCAAGACAGAAAAGTATGTTCTAAAAATGGAATAATTTATATATCAACAGTATGGTGTGAATAAACCACAAATAAAATGTCATCCCTAACACTTGGAAAATAAGGCATATTCACTATCCTCCTATGAGCTATTCTGTTTCTACAGCACAGTGTATGCTGTAAATATTGACATGATCACTTTTTAATTTATACAACAAGATATGATTTTGACTGAATGTAAAATGAGTTTAATCTGTCAAATAACAGATTTTCCTTTCATTGTGACTTCCGATGCATGTTTTACTGGGGATTGCACTAGCCCTAAAAAAGGCAAAGAAATTATACAGTTTTAAAAATAATAAAACTGTACAAGAAAAAGAATGATCATCTAGGGATAGGTAGGTAAATATTAAAATACAATCATAGTTTATACAATCTCTTAAAAATGTAGTTATGAAGACAATTATATTGCTTATTCCAAAACCAATTTTAACTCCGTCCCTGTATTTCCCACCCAGCCTCATCCTATAGACCTGAAATTCTTACCCCTCATTCATCCTAAATCATATTTTCAATATGGGCTACAAACTATTATACACAATCCATACACCCAACCACAGTCCCTCCTAAATTTACCCACTCATTTTTAGAAACACCAACATCTTGCTTATTTCTGTCTTTATATATATCATAGACTTGACTACATTGTATTCTCCATGCAAAGCCCAGAGGCAAGCTCTTATAACCCCTGCATCCACTATGGTTAATTTTTTTTTTCGTTTATGTTGTGATAGCATCCAAGGACCTAATCAGGACTGGGCCTTATGGTAGGCTTTTGCACAAACACACAAGAAACATGGTTCCTGTCATGAACAGCTTATAAGTCAGAAAAACCAAACCACCTCATCTATCCTACTTAACTAGATTGGAAATTCCATTACACATTCTCATGTCATCCTTTCCTTATGAATCAGAGACCTCCCTACAGATACCATATGTCTACTTTCATCCAATCTATTCTGCGCATACAAGTCACTGGCCTCAGTAAGTCACTCATCAAACCTTATTATGGCCAGTATTGCCATAAATGAGGCTTATTTATCATAGAGGAAAGAATGAAGTACATATGTCTGCAGAATGTATTCTACTTTTGTAGTCAATAATACAAAAATGTTCTAAAGTTGTGGTTATGTTATCATATAATGCTCTTCTTGTTAGAGGGATAGTAAACAGCTATACAGGGACAGAGTTAAGGTTATTTTTGGAATATTCAATAATAAATTACTCATTACATGTGTATATATGTAAAAGATTTAGGAGCTGTGCAACGTCCCTTGTTCCCCTTGAGCTCACACTGCTTTCTGGATGTCATGAGTTCACAGAGACTCTATTTCATCCTGCTTCTTATCTTGCTGTGCTTTGAAGCTCTGTCTTCAGTTTCCCCTGCCTTGCACTGCTCAGCAGAACTTAGAAGCATGCTACTGATCTCTCATTTCTCCCTGTCACTCAAAGATCTAAAGTGAACAGTAGGTCACACATACTTTATGAAGCATTGACTCTATCAAATTGTAAGTCCATTTTTGTAACTGATTTTTTATTAATTAGCCCACACCCTAAAATATATTATTATCACTCATATATATGTATAATTTCAAGTTTTACAATAAAGCTGTTTTTCAGCTAGACTCCAGGTAGAACCAAAAACACTAGACACTGAGTAAAATTTCAAGAAAGTCATTTTTATGTATCCCTAATTTAGGAATGGTTTGATCAATTACCTTCTTGCTTTCCAAAAAAAAAAAATTGTCGTGTACCCTGAAAGTAATCACAAAAATACTTTTGCTGAAGCTGCTTCTCAGTGACTCTGTATTATAGGTAAATTTTATGATCTGTATTTCAGAAACAGCAATAATTTTCTTCATATGTTCTAGAATAAGCAGATGAGAGCCATGTTATATTGAATCTGTTGCTTCAAACAGCATGATTGTTAAATTAAGTACAGAAACCTGCAAATTGAAAACTAAAGATTTCTAAATGAACACTGGGTCATTTAAGAAGTGGTTAATTTATTTATATAACCTTTTCCGTTTTTATTTTTTAAAGTTTGAATGTGTTTGGATAAAGTAGTTATGGACAAGTAGCAGCAGGAGAAAGGGGACTCTGTATTAAGGGAAACTGCAGTGATAAGCTAAAACAGCCAAATAATGTACATTCCGAGATAAGCCTATGAGGATCTTGTTCCTCAGGAACATTTCCTTCAGTTTTTTCTGATGATGTTGATCTTTAATCCCATTCCCCCTTTATTGCCTTTTGTGTGACCTCATTAGCTGTATATCAATAATCTTCCTTATCTAAAACTACTGACCATCATGTCTTGTCCTGTGTGTGTTTGTTGTGTTTTATTTAGAGCCTGTTCCGGAGAGGTGCTGAGGACAAAGTCGAAAGGAATTGTAAATTCTCATCTTATCTCTGGATGCTCTTACAGCCTGAGCCTACAAGACTACTGGTGCCAGGCATAACCAGACTAAGCAATTGCTTAAGGCCCAGAGCAACTCAAGGAACCCCCTTTTTTGCTTTTTTAGTACGTGTTGTGTGTGGGGAGACCACCCCCTCAAATAGTCCTGCTTACGGTCCCCAATGGCCTCTTGTCTACAAACACTTAGTCAGGTGAGAAGTCCTCACTTATGCATATGAGTAAGAGAAAACAAAAACAGGTCCTTAGATTGGAAACTCATTGGGGCAATCAACATGTTTGCAATACGCCATGTAGATTTATCCAAGTAATATCACATTCAGGAAACGTATACAAGTCAGTTGATTTTTACAGTTCTCATGTGAAAAGCATCATGAAAGTTAGGGAACAATAGGTCCCTAATAGTGCTGCTGTCTAGTTTCAGCCACTGTGACCACAGCTAGCTGGTGACAGTTGTACCATGACAGTAGAACAAGGTACTAAATGGACTCTTTGGTTTCTTTTTCAAAACTATAAACAAAAAAAGTAAGTTTAACACACGTACCATACATTTTACAGTTAACTAAAGTGTACTTCAGATCCAGAAAAGTGAAAGACTACTAATTAGAATATTTCTCTTTATTTTGATAGCAGCAAACTTATTAAATCACAGCAAACTTATTTATTAAATCACTGTAGTCAAGAAGACTCAATTTCATCCTCAGCTGCAGTTATAGGCTAAACATGACAGACGTACTTGACTCATTGTTGATCTCTGTTGAGAGTATCAAGTGACGGAAACAAAACTCCTCTCTGCAGATGCCACTGTTACAGAAATTGTGAGAAGAATCCCAAATCAATGTTATTATGTAGAGATAATACGACTTCCTCAGAAAACATCCAACATCTATTGCCCATGATTATGAAGCAATCATGCTGATCATGGCAACAACTGCAATGCTTGCAAAAGCTCCTGTGTCTAACTGAGTTGCTGTCATTCAAATCAGCTGTAATTCTTTAGTGTTCTTGTTCCCATGGATTTTAATATTTTGTTGAAAAGTCACAGAGAGATTGTAAGTGGCTGGCAGGCCTTGAAACTTAATATCTTCTTGTGAGATATAGTATATTGCTGTATCCACCACTGCATAACAAGTCACAATTCTAATTTGTTATTAGGGACTTGATTCTTTTTCATCCTTATACTGGATAGAATAAACATAATATATCATCTCAATTATTAATTCTCTAGATTGATCTCTAGTTTCAATCTATTAATATTGTCTTCCACTGAGTATAACTATATTTAGATTTACCTTTAACTGTTCTTCACTCACTCTCTTTAACTCTTTGAATACACCTTCATAGCAATTATATATCTTGTCAAAGGATCTAAAAATTAATCATCACAGTACTCCTGTGAAGTGGGTGAATATCATTGTTACTAGAGTAGAGTGAATAACTCACAACAAATAATATATCTGATTATTTTATTGTCCATTTATGATTGTGCAATATCCTTGACTTTCCTTACATTTTTTCAAAAGTGCCGGTGTGCTAGGTACCTACGACAGAAATAGTATAAACAATGTTAGACAAATCTTTGTCATTTTCTTTAATTCAGGACTAATACTGAAGTTTTCTGCGATTATTTGCTATACTGTTATTTTTATGGGGAAAAATATCATGTCATTTGAGTATTTTTCCTTATGTAATGATCACATCAATAGTTACTCTATTCTCTTTCCTCTCCTCTGTCACAGAACCATGACATTTTAACTGGTCCCCTAAAAACAACCCACCCAACACCCTCTGATGGGAACTTAGATGTTATATCCAACAGGAAACCAGGCTAAGTGAACACCAGAAAATGTTTTAAGGCATTTCTCCAATGTTGGCTTCCACTCTGAATTCTTAACAGCTTTCCTTGATCCGTAGTGCTTATTTATCTCAGTCATGTTTCTTGCTTGAACTATGCTTGCATATTTTCAAGATGAGTGCACTGTCATGTTTCTTGACTTTGCAATGACATGTTTTGCCAGTTTCTGTATCGGAGGGGAATGAAAAAGGAAAGCAAAACAAATGGGAGCATCATCTCATTTTGAAAACAAAAAATAATTTTCTTTTAAGAAAATCACTATTTGCAACTCCTATGCTTAATAATGGATAGTAAACAACTTTGTAATAAGCTATCAGTATTTGCCTGAAATGCCGCCCCTTGTTAGCAGAAGTGAATCCTTCTGGGGAATGTTAAGAGGGGTCTGGTGATCCACTGAGGTAGGTGTCTCTTTACCCTATCTGAATATACAGGTGCTGTACAAGGAGCACTCTGTGGCAAGAGGATCTAAGATATAGGCTGAAGAGTTCTTGAGTAGGAACTGAGCCAGGGGAGAAGATTTGAACTGGAGTGTTGTGCTGTTAATTTCTGAGGTTGAACTATGCATAGTGCGTGGACTGTGTTTAAGAATAGGTTGAGAATGGCATCAGCTCACAAACATAAATTGGAAAGTAGCGATCATTACCAATATACACTTTTCTGCAGACATCTCATTTTTTCTATCACTCTCTCTAATTTTGAAACAATTGGCAGGACTGCTCCATGAATAACAATCTGGCCTTACTTATATTCAACACTGTGTTTGAGGAGGATTGAGTTGAGATACATAAAAAAATCTTGGAGCCAGAAATCTAGCCATTTGATTCATTGTTGTCACTATGGTGAAGTTCGTATCCTTGTGGAGTGAACAATATAGACTGCTGATGTTGTTCTACCAGATTTTCAACCTGCAGGGTAGACCTCACCTATCACTGTCATGTTCTTTTTGTTTCTTTCCTCTCTTTTTGTATGTCTTCAAGAATTACTTTTTTATCTCTGGTCTGTTATTGCCAAAATTCATACAGTACTGTTAGCAATTTTTCCTTAAGTTTATCAAAGTAATGCAAACTGTACAGAAACAGTGTGACAGGCAGCTTGGATGGCCAGGCCACCTAGTGACTAGAGCTCCTAGCTCTCAGCCCACAGCTTGGTTGAGGAGCCTCAGTCTTTAAGGTCAGGTGGGCTCGGGGGACCCAGGCTCTCCCTCTCACTGGGTCCCAGCCGAGGGCTCTGTGTACATCAATCCCTTAACGGGGGAAGCCCTTCTAGCAGGGAGTAAAAATCCACTGCCCTGGACTACTTCCTGCTACTCTGTTCAGTCTGGCATGGCCCCTCTAGTCCAATTTGCTGGGTTGCTTGCTTCCCGTAGGGTCCTCCCTTGGATGGCACCTTGCCACAGTCCCCGGCTCCTTCGGGCAAGGCAGCCACAAGTTGGTGAGGGTAAGCCCCACAATGTCTCTGGGATTCACACTCTGTTACCTCCAGTGCTGGAAGCTCCTAGATCCCCTTCACAGTCTCCCTTGGTTGGGGAGCCAGTGCTTGCTTCCTGTTGGCTGCCTTGGCTGGCAGGCTAATGCTCCTTCCGCTCAGTCATGGAGACAGCTAGCTCCTGCCTCTTTGCAGTTAACCACAAACTAAGCCAGGCTCCCTTCTTTTCTCCCCCTTCCAGGCCTGGCACTGGGTGCAGGTATAGCGGGCCGGGGCTAGCTGGTCCCCAAGGCTCTTTAATCCCTTTGTTGCTGGCTGGCAATTTCTCTGCTTCATCACAAACAGGTATCACTATCTCATCTTCAGAGACTGGTCATGATGTTGCCAAAAAAAAAATTCAGATTTTGACTTACACGTCATAACTTTTTTTTGAAAAGCAAGGTGGTCTGCCATATTAGGTCAGTGTCAATGAAGTTACCCATAGTACAGTACTATACAAAGTTCAGTGCTGCAGTGAGCTATAGGTGGGTGACCCTCTCTCATATCTCCAGTAACTTCAGGGGGCTGAAAACAAGCACAGGTGTCCACCATTGGGAGCTCACTGGAGAAACAGGGCCATAGTCCTTAGCACTGCCCATCTCAGTGTATTGGTGTTATATGTTCCCTGTGTGATGCCTTCCTGGGTGGCTGCATTCTGTATTCACTTAAGTGGTCTTTATTTTAGAGCACATTAGGTTAGCCTACCTTAGTCCTATAGTGGCAAAAACAGTAGCAAGGTATGTATGGTATAGTAGCAAGGTATGTACCAGAAAGAAAAGGTCAGACTCTTCTAGTCAGACGCAGACGGCAAAATTTCTTTTTGGCTACAGCTGCTGTTGGGTCTTTCTAAAGCAGCTCTTGACTGAGCTAAAAAAAATCCTCCAAGATTTTGAGGGCTTGTCCTCACGCACAGCAGTACAGTGGTGCAGCTGCATCAGTGCAGCTGTGTCACTGGAGTGCTTTAGTGAAAACGCTGCTACGCTGACAGGAGAGTTTCTCTCATCGGCATAGTTAATCCACCTCCCAGTAGCTGTTGATGGGGGAAGCTCTCCCTTCAACGTAGTACTATCTACACAGGGGGTTAGGTCAGTATAACTTCCTTACTCAGGGGTGTGGATTTTTCACATCCCTAAGCAATGCAGTTTTATAGATTCATAGATATTTAGGTCAGAAGGGACCATTATGATCATCTAGTCTGACTTCCTGCACAACGCAGGCCACAGAATTTCAGTTATACCGATATATGTTAGTAGTGGAAACGGCCTGAACGTGGGTCCCAAATATGAGTGCCCTTCCTCAAACACTGTTGCAGATATCAGCTTGAAACAATAATTGTGTAGTTTTAGAAACTAACACCAGCCAAACATTTTTATAAGAATATTTTAGTGCAAAAATATAAATCATGTCCATTTCTAAGACTGTTTCTTGGTGTCCCATAAAGTACTCAACAATTGTTCAGATGTTTCTTACTATACAAAATAAGCATGTTTATAATTTTAGTATGATCATCATGATTCTTTCATCATTTGAAGCCTGTGTAGTGAACCAGTTAGTAGCCTAAAGAAAAGGACTATAACCATGTGAACTGAATAACAGAGATGCTTTGGTAAAATGCTCCTTTTTAAGAATGTGCGTATTACGACCTTATTTTTATTTGACTGGTGAACATAAAATTAAAGTATACTCTTGTACCATGTGGTTTTCTTATGTTTCTTGCTATGTTTCTCTTGAAAATAGCAATGAACGTAATAATATCAATTGTTTTCAGATCTGATGAAGTGAGCTGTAGCTCACGAAAGCTTATGCTCAAATAAATTTGTTAGTCTCTAAGGTGCCACAAGTACTCCTTTTCTTTTTTTGAAATCTTTATCAGATACTCAGCAAGTTAACTACAAAGAATATGTCTCTGGAGGAATGGAACACAAAGCAACAGTGGACATATCTGGTGGTGGTTCTTGTGGTGTTCAGCAAGGAGTTAGCAAGAGAGGTTCTTCAACCATCTTAAGAAGGCAAGCAGTCATCATCAGCAACTCCATATTAAGGAGAATGGACAGAGAATTCAGCAAAGGATTCAGGACGGGGGTGCTGTCCGCCTGGTGTGAACATACTGCTCTGCTCTGATTACTAGGCTGGGTTGTCCACATCCTGGTTCACAGCACACCATTACCTGTCTTAGAATTATGAATAAGTCCTAACCACTGGATGCATGTGGACCAATATGCTAACTAACAAAGTCTAGGAGAGGGTACTGGTGGGGGTTCTATTATAAACCACTTAATTAAACCAGAATCATGATGAGTTCCTCCTTAAGTGCCTGACTTATGTGTAGAAAGAAGAATTGTGGTGTTATAAGGGACTTCAGTTTGAGAGACACATGCTGGAGGTGTCATGCAGCCAGTAGTAAAATATCATCAGAGTTTCTAAAAATGATCTATAATTTTAATATAAAAGGTATTGTACCTGGATGAGGTAACTCTATTTTGGACCTCATTAATTCATCTTGATCTATTATGATCACTGGACTGGAAGTTGGTGGTTCCCTAACCATAACCTGATTACAGGCAAACAGAGAACAGTCTCAAGCAGTAATATACATTTGGTGCTCCAGAATGGCTCATTTCCCAAAGCAGAGGAAAATTATGAGCAAAACTGGGAAGACAGATTTAGACAGAAAAATATGAATGAAAATTGGGAGGTCTTTAAGAAGATTTTTATTAGGTATACAAAAAGCCACAATTCCACAATCAAGAATGAGGAAAACTTTGGCTAACAGCCTATCCTGGTTTGCTAGTATAGTGAAGGCAGCAGTATATAACAAATGGAAAAATGGGGCAAATAAATAGCCATCAAGATAAACTAGAAGTTATGAAAGGCAGAAAATTGAGAAGAGAAGCTATAGACATCGGGGAAAAGCCATGGCTGACAGGACTAAGCATATTTAGGAACAAAAGAGAACCTAGCAATGAAAGAAGCTTATTACTAGATGGACATGGAAAAATTGTTTATAATGATACAGAAAATATAAGTATTCAATAAATATTCCTTTTTGGTATTTGGAAAAAGCAAGATGGTGTTTGGTATCACATGAGGATATTTAGGAAAGCTGGACGACCACAAGTCCATGGGGCCGGATGAGTTGCATCCAAGAGTGCTAAAGGAGTTGGCGGATGTGATTGCAGAGCCATTGGCCATTATCTTTGAAAACTCATGGCGGTTGGGGGAAGTCCCAGACGACTGGAAAAAGGCTAATGTAGTGCCCATCTTTAAAAGAGAGAAGAAGGAGGATCCTGGAAACTACAGGCCGGTCAGCCTCACCTCAGTCCCTGGAAAAATCATGCAGCAGGTCCTCAAAGAATAAATTCTGAAGCACTTAGAGGAAAGTGATCAGGAACAGTCAGCATGGATTCACCAAGGGCAAGTCATGCCTGACTAATCTAACTGCCTTCTATGATGAGATAACTGGCTCTGTGGATGAGGGGAAAGCAGTGGACGTGTTGTTCCTTGACTTTAGCAAAGCTTTTGACATGGTCTCCCACAGTATTCTTGCCAGCAAGTTAAAGAAGTATGGGCTGGATGGATGGACTATAAGGCAGATAGAAAGTTGGCTAGATTGTCGGGCTCAACGGGTAGTGATCAATGGCTCCATGTCTAGTTGGCAGCTGGTATCAAGTGGAGTGCCCCAAGGGTCGGTCCTCGGACCGGTTTTGTTCAATATCTCATTAATAATCTGGAAGATGGCGTGGATTGCACCCTCAGCAAGTTTGCAGATGACACTAAACTGGGAGGAGAGGTAGATACGCTGGAGGGTAGGGATAGGATACAGAGGGACCTAGACAAATTGGAGGATTGGGCCAAAAGAAATCTGATGAGATTCAACAAGGACAAGTGCAGAGTCCTGCACTTAGGATGGAAGAATCCCATGCAACGCTACAGACTAGGGACTGAATGGCTCAGCAGCAGTTCTGCAGAAAAAGACCGAGGGGTTACAGTGGATGAGAAGCTGGATATGAGTCAGCAGTGTGCCCTTGTTGCCAAGAAGGCCAATGGCATTTTGGGATGTATTTGTAGTGGCATTGCCAGCAGATAGAGGGACATGATCATTCCCCTCTATTCGACATTGGTTTGGCCTCATTTGGAGTACTGTGTCCAGTTTTGGGCCCCACACTACAAGAAGGATGTGGAAAAATTGGAGAGAGTCCAGCGGAGGGCAACAAAAATGATTAGGGGACTGGTACACATGAGTTATGAGGAGAGGCTGAGGGAACTGGGATTGTTTAGTCTGTGGAAAAGAAGAATGAGGGGGGATTTGATAGCTGCTTTCAATTACCTGAAAGGGGGTTCCAAAGAGGATGGACCTAGACTGTTCTCAGTGGTAGCTGATGACAGAACAAGGAGCAATGGTCTCAAGTTGCAGTGGGGGAGATTTAGGTTGGATATTAGGAAAAACTTTACCTAGGGAGGAATCTCCTTCCTTAGGTATTTTTAAGGTCAGGCTTGACAAAGCCCTGGCTAGGATGATTTAGTTGGGGATTGGTCCTGCTTTGAGCAGGGGGTTGGACTAGATGACCTCCTGAGGTCCCTTCCAACCCTGATATTCTATGATTCTATGAGGATGCTGAAGTACTTTTCATTCCATTAATAATGAAGGAAGAGATAAATCAACATCTACTAGGTGTAAACATTTTTATATCAGTAGTTCAAGATAGCTTCCACTCAAGAGTCCTAAAAGAGCTGTCTGAGGAGTTTTCTGGTCTGCTGATTTTTAATTTGTAATAAATATTGGTATACCAGAGAAGTTCCAGAAGACTAGAAGCATGCTAATGTTGTTCCAATATTTAGAAAGGGCAAGCAGAAAGACCTGGGTAACTGTAGGATGGTAAAATAATGAAAAAGCTGTTTGGGGATTCAACCGATAAAGAATGAAAGGATAGGAATATAATTAATGCCAATCAACAAGGCTTAATACCATACAATATTCTAATTTAAAAATTAGCACTATGAAATATCAAAGCAATGTCAAAAAGTAGTAATCAATGAAAGGGGGTGTTTCTAGTGGGTTCTGCAAGGATGGGCACTAGGCCTGATGCTATTCAACATTTTCATCAATGATCTTGACATAAACATATTGCTAATAAAATCTGTGGATGACACAGACTGGCAAAATTGTGAATAATGATGGAGACAGGGCAGCATGATCTAGGTCACTTGGTAAGCTGGGCTCATTCAAACAAAATGCATTTTGATACAGTCAAATGCAAAGTTATACATATAGGATCAAGGAACTCAGACCATACCAACAGAATGTGGACTCTATACTGGGGGAGGGATAGCTCAGTGTGGAGGGAGGGATAGCTCAGTGGTTTGAGCACTGGCTTGCTAAACCCAGGGTTGTGAGTTCAATCCTTGAGGGGGCCATTTAGGGATGGGGCAAAAATTGGGGATTGGTTCTGCTTTGAGCAGGAGGTTGGACTAGATGACCTCCTGAGGTCCCTTCCAACCCTGATATTCTATGATTCTAAAGCAGTGAATCTAAAAAGGATTTAGGGGCCATAGTAGACAAGCAACCCAGCATGAATTCCCAGTGCAATACTGTAGCAAATGCAATCTTTAGATATATTTACAGTGCTATCTTTAGATATATAGAGAGCTAATGCAATGCTTAGATATATATAGAGGGGAGTAGCATGAAAAAGTAGGGAGCTAAGTTTTACCTCTGTATACAGCATTGGTGAGACTGACAATACCATTCTAAGTCCAGTTCTAATGTCAACACTTTAAAAGGATGTTGAAAAATTGGAGAAGGGGCAGGAAAGATCTATAAAAAGGATTTGAGGGCTGGAGAAAATGCCTTGCAGTGCCATAAAGAGTACCATCATTTTAGTTAATCAAAAATGAGATTGAGAAATTACTTGATTAGTGTATAAGCAGCTTCATGGGGAGACTGGATACCAAAAATATCTTTAAAAGGCATAACAAAAACCAATGGCTGGAAACTGAAGCCAGACAAATTCAAATGAGAAATTGTGCACAATTTTTTAACAGTGAAGGTGATTATCTATTGAAGCAAACTACCAAAAGAAATGATGAAAATATGAAGAGAAGGAGAATTCAGATCAAGACTGGGTGCCTTTCTGGAAGTAATGTTTTCTTCATTGGGGTCAATACAGGTATAGCTGGGTGAAATTTAATGGCCTGTGAGATTCAGAAGATCTGGCAAGATGATCAGATTGTTCTTTCTAGCCTTAAATAATCCTGAAACTATATTTTAATAGAGTTTTCTTCATCTGAGAGAAATATTTATTTTTTTTATTAAATGCAGAGAATTTGGGGAATGTAAAGATAATTAAGTTTTGAAACTGTAGCAATCTATTTAAAAATGAGCAATCTGATATTTTTTTTCTCATAAAAACAGCATAGCCACAGTTTTCTATATATGGTCTTTTCAAAATGTGGTAGTAACTTTATTCACTAGGTTATACAGTCTTTTTCATTAAAATTGGGGGAATTTATTTTACAACAGAAAAATACAGTATTTGAAATTTCAAGGAGGCAAGTTAATTACAATTCAATATTAGGGCTGATGTTCAAACAATTTCCTTAAGTTCTATCCAGATCTATGTGAATAAGTCTAATTATATATTATTCCAGTGAATTAAGTAACAATTCAATGAATATACAGGTACTTTCATAAACTAGTCACTTCACATAAGCCAGGAAAATTTATTTTTTGTATCCATTGTATTGGACTGATTGGTTTTGTAAATAAGTAAGTATGCAAATAAATAATTAACCATCAAAACAAAACAAAAAAACAAAAAACAACAAAACCCCATAAAATGACTGGAATTCAGTGGCTGGTATTGCCAAAGCCACACCACAAATTCCCCATCAGAATTAGACTTTATTGGGACTTTTCAGCTTGGAAAAGAGACTACTAAGGGAGGATATGATAGAGGTCTATAAAATCATGACTGGTGCGGAGAAAGTAAATAAGGAGAAAATAAATACTCCCTCTCATAACACAAGAACTAGGGGTCACCAAATGAAATTAATATGCAGCATGTTTAAAACAAACAAAAGGAAGTATTTCTTCACACAACACACAGTCGCCCTGTGGAACTCTTTGCCAGAGGATGTTGTGAAGGCCAAGACTATAACAGGGTTAAAAACAGAGCTAGATAATTTCATGGAGGATAGGTCCACCAATGGCTGTTAGCCAGGATGGAAAGGGATGGTGTCTTTTGCCTCTGTTTGCCAGAAGCTAGGAATGGATGACAGGGGATGGATCACTTGATGATGACCTTTTCTGTTCGTTCCCTCTGAAGCACCTGTCATTGGCTACTATATGAAGACAGGATACTGGGCTAGCTGGACCATTCGTCTGACCCATTATGGCCATTCTTATGTTCTTATGATTTGTAGTGGTAGAAACAATAGTGCTGTATTCTAATAACTTGTCTCAAATTATCATCAGGACTTTTAATCACCTAAACAGACTTTTTCTGTGAACTGTCTTTGAGTCAGCGGGCTACAATTATTTGGATATTCCGGAAGTAACAGACCCAGACATCAACTGATTGTAACAAAATATGTCTCTGTGATCACTGAGTTTGATTTTAATTGTAACTTGAGGCGTTTTTGACCTTTTAAAGCTCCAATCTGTTTGGGTCCTTAACCTCAGCAATCACCTCCTTTCTTTTGTGCAGTAGTGTTGCTCTAGTGTAGGAAACAGCACCCCAGATTTAAACAAGAGAGACTGATGGCAGAACATCTGTAGTGAAGGATCCTTGACTCTGGAATAATTTCCCCTGTTTGTCTGAGCGACCCTGAATTTGTTGAATATTAAGATATGTCTTTGTCAAGTGGGGGTATGCTGGGTTGGGTTTGGTGGCTCTCAAATCCTAGACTGTATGCCTAGGACAAATCCCCCTTGTCCTTGACTAAGAACCAGCCTCCCCTCTCCCCATGGAAAAGCAGAAGTTGGCCCCAGGAATGGACTCTACTCTCCCCAATAAAGCAATATTTATCTGAACAGTAAGCTCTCAGTGAGTATCAGGAGTGACTGCAATAATACAACATGCCCAGTCCTCAGAGCCTAAATATACAAATTGATGCTCTCTCAACTGATTGAGCTGCAACATCCACTGCCCAGCCTGTTTTGTCCCATACATAGTACAAACCAACCCTTTGCTGTTGTCACTGTATGCTAGAGTGCAATAAGAACTCAGAGTCCCAAGTTCTGATTTCTGCTGCCAGGACTGTCTCCATCATTGCTGGGCTGGACTTCCCAGGTAGCTCTAGCTGCTCCCTGGGTCAGACCACTCTGCCACATATTATGTTTTCATTCTCTCCTCTAGTACAGTGGTTCCCGAACTGGGGTTCGTGAACCCATGGGGGTTCACAAAATATTACGAGGGTTCTTGGAGAAATATTCCCTAATGCAGACAGAGCTGTCCCTAGGGACCCCGGGCAGCATGGGGCCAGCAGTTGGGAGCCCCTGGACTTCCAAGAGCTAAGCAGATCAAAGCAAGCATATCTATCACACTGAGGAGATTTAAACTTATAAGACTCCTTATAAGAAATAGAAAGGGAGGTGGATATTTTTTGCTGTTTTTAAAATTAAATAGGCAGTTAGTATTGTTTTTAACATTATTATGAAGAACAAGTTTAAGCTTTGTTGTAATGTGCATTGTTTGCCTGGACTGCTCAAGACCTGAACGCTCATGTAGGAGGAAAGATTTGAGTTGGCTTCTTAAATACCTTCATGCTGTTTCACATCTGATACTCCTTGATGAAACATAGGAGCTGTCAAGGTTCCTCCCCCACTCTGAACTCTAGGGTACAGATGTGGGGACCTGCATGAAAAACCTCCTAAGCTTATCTTTACCAGCTTAGGTCAAAACTTCCCCAAGGTACAAAATATTCCACCCGTTGTCCTTGGACTGGCCGCTACCACCACCAAACTAATACTGGTTACTGGGGAAGAGCTGTTTGGACGCGTCCTTCCCCCCAAAATACTTCCCAAAACCTTGCACCCCACTTCCTGGACAAGGTTTGGTAAAAAGCCTCACCAATTTGCCTAGGTAACTACAGACCCAGACCCTTGGATCTTAAGAACAATGAACAATCCTCCCAACACTTGCACCCGCCCTTTCCTGGGAAATGTTGGATAAAAAGCCTCACCAATTTGCATAGGTGACCACAGACCCAAACCCTTGGATCTGAGAACAATGAAAAAGCATTCAGTGTTTTACAAGAAGACTTTTAATAAAAAATAGAAGTAAATAGAAATAAAGAAATCCCCCCTGTAAAATCAGGATGGTAGATATCTTACAGGGTAATTAGATTCAAAAACATAGAGAACCCCTCTAGGCAAAACCTTAAGTTACAAAAAAGATACACAGACAGAAATAGTTATTCTATTCAGCACAATTCTTTTCTCAGCCATTTAAAGAAATCATAATCTAACACATACCTAGCTAGATTACTTACTAAAAGTTCTAAGACTCCATTCCTGGTCTATCCCCAGCAAAGACCCAGGATATAGACAGCCACAGACCCTTTGTTTCTCTCCCTCCCCCCAGCTTTTGAAAGTATCTTGTCTCCTCATTGGTCATTTTGGTCAGGTGCCAGCGAGGTTACCTTTAGCTTCTTAACCCTTTACAGGTGAGAGGAGCTTTCCCCTGGCCAGGAGGGATTTCAAAGGGGTTTACCCTTCCCTTTATATTTATAACAGGAGCCTTGTCTTATAACAAGCTTATTCAAAGTGATACAAGCTATGAAAGTGAGATCTTGGAAGAGTGTTGTCATTTTCATAATGTAATAAAAATACTGTAATATAAATAATAATTAATAATAAATAGTGTGTAATAAGCATGTCATGAAACATAATTTATATTTCCAAGATCACTGCTTTTGTAATTTATACTCAGGTAAAGGAGAAAATCCCTGGAAATATTCATTTTTAGGAAGGGGTTTGCGAGACTTGACATTTTGGTGAAAGGGGTTCGTAGGTTGTGAAAGTTTGGGAACCAGAGTCTAGTACAAACCAAAACTACAGCAAGTCGCAGAAGCATTCTTGCCAGCTCCACCTCTGTGTCTGCTGATTGGCCCAGAGCCAACCAGGTGGCCTACTGCCAATTCCCTGTCCTTGTCCTGAAGTGACATTCCTCCTCTCTCATGAGAATTAGGCAGTTTGTAGCCAATCTCCTGCTGCTACTCTACCTTCACAATGAGAGGTGGGCCAGCACCAGGAAACTTGGAGATGAATGCCTACCTCATCTTTAACCAATCAGAGTTTTTCTGTGGAGGAAAGGTTCTATACAGCTCTCCAATTGCAAAGTCTGTCCACCTTCCTGAGCTTTTAGTGGGTGAGTAGAAGGTCTCAGTTTTAAAGGGTGGGGAGGATTGTAATTAAAATCAGTTTAATTTGAATCTCTATGTATTTTTTTTTCAAAAAACCTAATTTGTTCATGTATCTAAAGCATGAGATAGTCATATTTTCTCAAATGTGACTATGACTGTGGTAAATAAATATTATCAGGAGTTCTAGTCAGGAAACATCATTGATATACATCATTTTTGTCAAGTTCACTAATATAGCTATTTGGTAATGAAGAAATGAAGCTTGCCTCTCCTTGTTATTAGGTATGTATCCAGATTCTATTCACTGTGAGTTTTTATTGCTACTGCTGTAAGTAGTTCCTTCCTTTTTCACCATAGATGTGATAGGTATGGCCAATGAGAACTGATCTGGCTCAAATGCATGTTTCCCTTACTTGGCTTATTCAGACTCATTTACTGCTCAGAAAAATACTTAAGTTCAGGAGAAATGCTGAGAACTACCATTCTTTAAAAGTCTGAATATTTTTCCACTAAGCTGGCCCTGGCTAGTGAATTTAAACAAATCCCCTTTAATTTGATAAATTGGACACTGTTTTCCCTGAATCAGAAATGTTTTCCCCAGTGTCTGTGTTAAGCAGTGTTGTAGCTGCTTTATTTTTACTTGTGAGATGCTCTTGTTTACTCATAATTGCCTCATTAACAGTGTCTGAGAGACACCAGTATCCAGTCATCTGTACCTCTTGCAGTAATCATCCAAGACATGATTAATTGCCTCTGTGCGCTTTTGTTTTTAAGGTCATTCATGTGGCATAGGCATCATCAGATTCCCAGACCTAAGTTAGCACATCTTGATTTTTGGGGAGGAGGGTTAAGCTTTGGCTACTTCTACCATTGCAGCTGTTGTTGTTGTTTTCTCTCTCTCTCTTCATTCCTACAAGCAGTTTTTATTTTTTTTGGTAAAAGAACGAAAGCCACTGAAATCTTTAAAATGCTACAACTCAGTGACTCCCTCTGCAATGGTAGCATCCAATCAATATACTTCGCTCCTGTGGGCTACTGCATTTCCCTCACAGGCACTGGAGATGGTGCCATTTCCTTTACCTCACATGCATCACTTGTTGCTGACTCCACAGACCAAACAACCTCAAATGCTTTTGTAGAATCCTGTGTAGACTCTGAAACCAGCTTGCTTTGATTGTTGTTCTCATCAGTACCTCATACTGTACCAGAAAAGCTCTCAGCAATTCATTTAGTGAAATAAAATAACTACAATGTTTAGCCAAGCTGCCAAGTTTGGCCATGAACCTAGAAACAGCAGGCATATTCACTATTGACATAAGCAGGCGCAACTCCATTAATTTAACTTGGATGAAATTATTCCTATTTGTGCCAGCAATGCATTTGACCTCATTTTCCCAGTGTTCTGAATACAAAGTGCATAACTTCATGTGCTCCACTATGGCTCTGGATGGTATTTGTAATGAACTTTGGTGATTTAATCAACTTATCAAAAGTTCTATTGCAAGTTTTTCAAGATCCCCAAAATGAAGAAATGGAACCTACCATCCTTCACAGGATGGAATGCTTCTTTCCAACACATCCATTTTCCAAAACACTGTCATGGATGCTTTCTCTACAGCAGTGTTTCCCAAACTTGGGACGCTGCTTGTTCAGGGAAAGCCCCTGGCGGGCTGGGCTGGTTTGTTTACCAGCCGCTTCCGAAGGTTTGGCCAATTGCAACTCCCACTGTCTGGAAATCATAATGAGTAAATATCTACCCTAAGATACACCTTATGCAATTTGCAGTCTAAGATTCACAAACATAGCTATTAAGTGTCAGTGGAACAGGTTTAACAAGAGAGTTTGAGGGAGTCCCTACATTACAGTATCCCAGAGATCAATGGTTAGAACACTTGCTGAGGCAGTTGGAGATCTCTTCAGATCATTTTGCTTTATCAGGCAGAGGAAGGAATTGAACCCAGGCCTTTCACACCCTGAGGGAGTGATCTAACCACTGGACTAAAAGTTACAAGGAAAAGTATATCACTACTACCACCACTTCCTCTAGCTGGATTTTGAATGGGCCCTAGTACCGTAGGCAAGGGAGACTGTCCCTTGGTTTGAGGATTATGTTGGGGCTTAGGCATCCAGATGTGTAGAGTGAAGCAACAGTGCGCATGCCCAGAGACAGAAACTTAGGCACTCAGGGAACTTGTACAGTGAAAATTTTGGTGCCGAGTAACTTTAGGTACCTACAGGGCCATGCAGCAGCCAAGCAGGGATTTTGTGGATCTCAGTGGTGCCTAAAACTGGGACTTATGTGCCCAAATCTGGGGTTTAGGCACCTAAGTGCCTTTGTGGATTTAGGCCTAAGATGTCCACTCTTTATTGCAATCTGATCTCCTGACATGACCTGCCTACCAGCTTGCTGTTTTCCAATCTCTGAGATATATCATGACCTGGGAGCAGGGGGAAGCAGGTCACACTGAGAAAACTGGTTTGGTGAGGAAGGCTTTACTGGTAGAGAAGGTAGTGTGGGTGCACTACCTGGTCCATCCTCCCAGAAGCCGGAATCTGTTTCTCTTCCCAGACATAAGGCTGCCTCTTAACTCAAATATCCCAGGTGACACACATTTGGAATTGGCATGTTTTCTGCTGGTTAGCTATCCAGCACACTATTTACCCTATTTAAGTCATTAAACTCTATTGTGAATAAATTTTTATCAGATGCTTCAAACAAACAAAACACAACTAAATGTATTGAGGTTACTGAACACTTCTTATCTTTCAAAGCAGTAATACTTCAACAAGCTCTAGGTGTTAGGTAAGTACTGCTTGAACCCATCCATGCCAGCTACTACGAGGTAATTAAATGATACAATATGTATACAAGAAAGCTGAGCATCCCTTCTGACTTAACACCAATTTTGAGAGAATGCAGGCAACATTAACAAGAAATCTGGTATCTACAGCCAGACACTCAGATACCACAGAATATGCTCTGAGGAGAAAATCTGGCATACACATCTCAACACATTAAAACTGCCTTCACCAGCTAAAGACACTCAACCAGAGGAACAGATCACATCATGGAGCAGGCCACCCAAATATCCTGCTTCAATATAGAAAAACAAAAACCCTATGACCTCACGCCCCTTGTTGTCTCCTACCACTCCACTCTGGAATCCCTATGGGGTATCATTACACAATTACAACCCGTACTCATCCTGAAATAAATCTTTCCCAAACCCCCTCTTCTGGCCAGCAATCACCCTCCGACCTTGCCTGTTAGAAGCTGGTCCCCACAGACCAGGACCCACAAACTTAAAGTGGCACCAGACCTTGCCATAACAACAGATGCAAAACCTGCACACATATCTACACTGCTACGATGATAAATAGCCCCCACCACACACCTTTCAAGATCCCTGGGTTCTACACATGCCTATCACAACATGTGGTGTGCCTCATCCAGTGCACTAAATGTCCCAGTACCACCTATATGGGTGAAACCAAACAATCACTATGCTCTTGAATGAACTCTCACAGAAAAATGATAAAAGACAGAAACACCATATAACCCAGGGGTGAACACTTTTCACAAAATGATCACTCCATACCTGACCTCTCAGTTCTTGTCCTCAAAGGAAACCTGCATAACACTTTCAAAAGATGGGCCTGGGTGCTTAAATTCATAACTCTGCTAGACATCCCCAATCATGGACTTAATAAAGACACTGAATTCATGGCCCATTTCAACAATCTATAACCCACTAACCCTTCTTTGGCCTATGACTGCTGAGGTGTTAATTGCCTACTGCCCTGAATGGTCTCTTTCATGTTAACTCCTTATGCTATGTTCCATCTTGTAGTTATCTGTGACATTCTGAGTACCTTTCCCAGTCCTGAAGAAGAGCTCTGTGTAAGCTTGAACGCTTGTCTCTTTCACCAGCAGAAGTTGGTCCAATAAAAGATATTACCTCACCCACCTTATCTCTGTAATATCCTGGGACTAACACAACTACAATAAACACTGCAGGCAACATTCTTTCCGGTTTAATAAGTGTAGTGATTTTTGTGATCTGAATGCCTAAATAAACCTGAGGAAAGCCATTGCTTCTACTACCTGTGCCTTTTCAAGGTGTTTCATCATTATCAACAAAATCAAGTCTCTACAAGTCTTTCTGAAGTTTTCTTGCTCAAATGGTTAATATGATTCATATAACTGAATAGAGCTGGGCAGACTATTTCTAGTGAACAATTCATTCTTTTAAAATGACCATATTTCCTGCTTACAAAAAAGAATTCGATTGTTACTAATTTGTTTGCCTTTTGTAAATGTTTGAGTGTTTAATGGAAACAAAATTCAGCCTATGTGTTGCCTTCAAATTGTATTCATCATATAAAGTCACTATTCATGTCTCTAAGGTACCACAAGTACTCCTTTTCTTTATTCATTATAAGTGCTGTGTGAGTCATCATTTTAATCCTATAATGCATTCTGTGGCTAGATTATGTAACTGTACTAAAGTAGCAGAGTTTGCAATATGGGTGAGGCTTTGTGCTGTGTCTCTTGGAGAAAACTGAAATGTCACCCAGCTGCTTAAGTTACTGCAGCCCAAATTCATTTGCTTCTGTGTTACAGTACCACCCAAAATCACCATAGCAGTTTTCACTATAACCCTGCCCTCAGCACACCCCTGTGCCAGGCCTTGCAGAAGAGGCCTCATAGGCCTTCTGTGGCTATCTTACTCAATTCTTCTGCCAGATAAATTGTTCCCTGGGTGGATACAGGGCTTTCATAGCCCCTTAGGCTACCACAGCATTATAAAGAGGACAGACATTGAGGGAGAACCTCTCTGGACTACAAAACCATTTAAGTATTTATACTCAGTGGAACAGTCTTTAGAGAGTGACTTAGAACTGCACTGGTTATAGCATCCATCTGGAAGACCCTGTGTCCAATCCCCCTGCTCCTATTAGTCTTTATTTATCCACAGTGGAGATGCTTCAATGGGAGACCTGATATCAGAATATTCTATATAGTTTAGTGGTTTGAGCATGCTCCTGAGAGGGAAAAAAAACCCTCTACAAATTCTTTTTTCCTCTACAGCGGAGAGGGGGATTGAATCTGGGTCTCCCACATCCTGAACAAGTGCTCAAATCACAGGGCTACAAATTATAGGGTATACAGTGCCATCACCACTGCTCCTCCATGTGGAGTAAAGCAAGTGCCAAACAGGCCCATAACAAGCATTTTAGGAGCTTAAGCCACTCCCTATTCATTGTGTAGGGAACCAGGTTCAGTTGCCCCCTTTGTGTGCTAAAGTGGAGTGTATAACCCCATCTGAACTAACAAGCTGTTGTATGGACTGGCTCTTTGGAGGCAAGAAACTTAGTGTTACCTCTGTGTGTGCCCAGTAAGAAGGACTGGACTCTGCAGGGGAGATGGTTTTGGGGAGACTTGGAACCAGAAGGGTTGTTGGTGTCACCCTGAAAGGAATAACTGGGCTGAAGCCTGGGTGAAATCACTGTGCTGTGAGCATGCTGCTGGTATCTGGGAGCACAGAGATTCCCAGGATTACAAGGCAGGTGGTAAGAGAACATTTTACCAGTCTGGGTAAATCCCCAAAGTGTCACAGCCTGTTTCTGCAGTCCTTGATAAAGTAAATTGCCCTCTGTTTTAGACAGGAGTTTTTGCTGCGTGTGAAGGGAGGGATAAGGCCTAGAAATGTAGAGTGATATCTTTTTCACAATCAATAACAGATTGTAGACACAAAGAAAGCTCCTTGCATTCCATGGCAATTATGACCTACATTCTTCGGCAAGAACATGGCATTCCATGACACTTCTGATGCTGTGGCAACTTCAGGAAAAAAAATTAAAATGAAGGTTTTTATTGAATTAAATATAAATATAAGTCATTAAATTATGCTTTCGACTATTTAATTTCATAATAAATTGAGTTTACCTCAGGTACCTTCCAGCCTGCTGCTGGCGTCCAACTGCTTGCATTTTTAATACTAGCAATTTGTTTACTTGGGTTTATATCATTTTACAGATTTTCTTTGCCAGGATCAGGACTAGATATGTGTTAGACAGCTATGATTCTCTTTACATTTATAACTTCCCTAAAACAGGAGTTGGGGGACTGTGGTCACAGGCTTCTTGAATTTAAAGGCCAGTTCTGTAAATGGCACTGGATTTCTTATCCCTCCACCAGTATCTCTTTGTTGCTGTGCATCTAACCAGGCAGTCTCGTGAGGGAGTGAAGAATTATTGGCAATATGTTTTAAAATGATAGAAAATATATTTAAAAAGATTCTAAAACAGCTACCTAATAATATCACAATTTTAAGGTCTAATCTTATGGAATCCTCAAAGACTAGAGGGAAGTGGTTAGTGTGTCAATAGAATGTGGGAGATCATACTTTTCCAATGGGATAAAACTTGTACGCCCTATGAGATATAAGCTTGTAAGGCTTCAAGCCTGTCATTAGTATACAGTTAAATATTGCCCAACTTTGGCCGTGGGACATTGTAATTTAGGGAGAAGAATTTTACATGTAGGAAAAAGGCAGGATATACGTCTATGGCGTTTAAAATATGGTGGTTTGAAGGTGCTTAATAATATGATTTATTATTTGTATTACCATAGTGCCTTATAAGCTTGTAATGTTAGAAGTAGTTTGGCTATAGATGAATTGGTGGGTAGAGTGCAAATAAGGAATTCATATAGCTTGATATATGCAATTTATCTTATGGGGGTCACCAACACATCTGTGGTTTAAATATTTAGCACTTGCCTGCATTAGTAAATATCCATTTTCCTGCAAAATTTGATAATCAGTGTTCACTTTGGATTATGATGCTCAGAAATTCTTTCCACACTGCTGATGCATACCACATGTGCCATAGTCCAATGTCACAATCAGGAAAAAGTGCAGAATGTACTCTCTTTCCTCATAGAGTTATCTACTCTTTTCAAGAATTTTCTCTTATTTAATCCTGATTCGAATTTCTATTTGCAATTCATTCAGTAGATGGTCCTGATGTTTCTTACAGTATCTATTTTCACTGCATAAGTACTAAGTATTTATAATTAAGTTTCTGTTGAATTCTTTTGTTTGCAAACTTCTGAGTAGGAAGTTTCTGTTTGTTGGTCCTCTTCTCAGACATATAACCAAGTTGTCTCTCACAACCTATAAACTGAAAAGAATGTCTTTTCTTATGTTCCCTCATAACAGTTTCATGGTGGAAGACCCATCCCATGAAACATTTTAAAGTTTAACTGGAAAAAAACTAAAGTAGTATGTTGATTTTAGTAAGTGTCAAATCAAGATTGACAGATCAGATGAGCTATGCTTGTTCTCATGATGTCAGTCCCATAAATCTATTCCCTTCTGAAACCTGGCCTACCTTTGGCATTGCCATTCTGTCCCTGGATTTCAATCACCACACTTGAGCCCACCTCTTTTGACCCATGAACAGTTATGCCACCTTTGGCTCCTCCCAAATCACCATAACTTTTAATACTAGTCCAAGCCCTAACTTCCTCCCCTCTTGGGCCTTGCCATACCATGTCTGGCCTCTGCTTACACGCCCATGACCAGCTGAAAGGCTCTTCCTACCTAGGAGGAAAACCTGTTGCATTTGGTGTATGGTCAGGAAACCCTAAATCAATGGCGGATAATTAGTACCACCCTTAGAAACTAAAAAGGACCACAAGAAATGATAAAATGTAAAAAGAGAGAGGTGTTTAAAATATTTGCAATGTTTATCTTTTAAGTAAATAGGTAAATAAAGTTAGGTCTGAGAGGAAGGATCCACACCATTTCAGGGAATCTGCATTCTGCCTTGCAGCTTCTTGGAGGTGGGATCAGCATTACTTCAAGATCAATGGCATTGGATGATGTGGAGAGTCCCAGCAGAATAAATATGAATAATTCTTCTTCAAGTGATTGCTCATATCCAGTCCAAGAAGGTGTGCATGCACCATGTGCACAGTCATTGGAAAGTTTTCCCCCTAGCAGCACCTGTCGGGTCAGCTGTGGAGCCCCCTGGAGTGGCACCTTCATGGCACTCAATATATGACCCTGCCAACCTGTCGCCTCCTCAGTTCCTTCTTACTAACAGTGATGGTTATTGGAACTGTGGTGTCTTGCTCTGCAAGCTCTCCACGTTTCCCTAGCTTCTATTCAGACTGTTTGTACAAACTGGTTAGTTCTTAGTTATTGTAGTTCTAGTTCAGGGGTGGCCAACCTGTGGCTCCGGAGCCACATGCGGCTCTTCAGAAGTTAATATGCGGCTCCTTTTATAGGCACCGACTCTGGGGCTGGAGCTACAGGTGCCAACTTTCCAGTGTGCAGGGGGGTGCTCACTGCTCAACCCCTGGCTCTGCCACAGGCCCTGCTACCACTCCATCCCTTCCCATCCCCTCCCCTGAGTTTGCTGTGCCCTTGCTTCCCCTCCTCCCCGAGCCTCCTGCATGCCATGAAACAGCTGATGGGGAGGTGGGGGAAGGAGAGGAAGGCACTGATTGGAGGGGCTGCCGGTGGGTGGGAGGCGCTGGGAACGGTGGGGGCGGGGAACTGATGGCGGTTGCTGACGTATTACTGTGGCTCCTTGGCAATGTACATTGGTAAATTCTGGCTCCTTCTCAGGCTCAGGTTGGCCACCCCTATTCTAGTTAGTAGTTAATTAGCTGTTGGGTTGGGGGGGTTTACCCTCCACCCCGACTGCGTTCTACTTGGTGGACTTACGTGCCTTTGTCCCAGGGGTTCAAGCCCTGCAACAAGCCCATGCCAACAGGCGACCCCCACGACACTTGTTTAAAGTGTCTGGGGGAAGCACGCCAAGTGGACAAGTGCAGGATTTGTAAAGGGTTTTGCCCCAGAAAAAAAAAAGGAGCAAGACTTTCATCTCAAGCAGCTCCTTATGGAGGCGGGACTTAGACCACAACCTACATCGGCAAGGCAAGACATGACACGGAGCTCATCAGTGGGCAGCATCCCAGCGGCAGTGGTAGAAGCGGCACTGAGAAAGAACTCTGGGAGAGACCCGTGACACTGCGGCTCCCTGGCGCCGAAACCAGCGGGCTCAACCCGGCACCAGTCCCATTCCCTGCACAGAAGCGGCAACAGAAGCAAGGGAGGAGTGGATCTCTGACTCAGAGACCCACCCTTTTGGAGCCGGCCAATGGGGCACATCCCAGAGAGGAGCACCCAGGGCCTAAGACTTTGGAGCTAGTACCATTGACTTCGGCCCTGCAAGGGGGACTGTTGAGTCTGGTGCTGTTGGACTCCCTGAGCCAGGTCACTGAGGAGGTGGAATTGCCATCCGCCCCAGACACCTTTGAGACTGCAAGGGACCTCATCGCCATGATGGCACCACGGTCCCCAGTCCTTCGAGCCAAGCCTCCAGTACCACAACGTGTGGCACAATCTCAAGGCAAACTGGCTATGTGCCGTCCCTCATGCTGCCTGTGGAATCACGGCGCCGCTCATAGTCCTGGTGCCACTCGGAGTCCAGGTGCTGCTCGCAATCGCAGCACCAGTTGGACTTGCGCCAGTGCTCCTGATTGCGATGCTGATCCTCATGCCAATCCCAGTCGTGCAGCAAGTCCCGCTCTCAGCACCAGTCATCCCGGCACTGGTCAGCGTCCCCGCACAAATCCCGATCTCGGTACTGCTCCAGATCGTGGCACCTCTCCCAGCCTTACAGCGCCACTCCCCAGCATCGTGACACCATTCCTCGCAGTGCCGCTCCCCAGTTCAGCTGCATTTAGTTCCACCCTGGCCATCACGGTCCCTGTCTTCAGTGGCAGGGACTGGCGCAGCGGCCATTTTGGACTCCATGGGTCTACCAGCAGGCCCATGAGCTGGTGCCAACAGAGTTCAGGGAGGAGTTTGGAACGATAGTGGAGGAGGACAAGGCAGTGGCATGGACCTCTTTACAGGCCTCACTGGATGCTGCGGACTCAGCGGTGTGCACCTTGTCCTCCGGTATTACCATGAGGCCTAGCTCATGGCTGCAGGTCTCAGGACTCCTGCCCAAGGTTCAACAGACCCAGCAGCACTTGCCTTTTGATGGGGCAGGTCTGTTTGCGGAGCAGACTAACTCTAGGCTGCATAGCCTAAAGGACTCCAGGGCTACCATGAAATCCTTGGGTATGCCCACCCCGGCAACCCAATGTAAACATTCAAGCCCTAGCAGCAGCAGCAGTGTTCCTATCCTCCCTAGCCAGGGCAGGACTTTTATAGGAGAAGGGGCAGGAATGGCAGTCAAAAGCCTTCAACCCCCCCGCCCAAAATCATCGTTGGGTTCAAAGCAGACCTTTTGAAGATGCACCCGAGGATAGCACACCAGCCTCAATTCCAGCTCTTTTCCCATCTTTCTTGAATCGTCTGTCCCACTTCTACCGCTGGGTTCTCCATATGGTGGAAGTGGGATATTCTCTTCAAGTCTGCTCGTACCCTCCCTCCCACCCCCCTTCCCCATCCCTCTTCAGGGAACCTTCTCATGAGCAACTCCTCATCCAGGAGGTGTGGGTGCTTCTCGCCATGGGAGCAGTGGAGGAGGTTCCTCGGGAGCTCAGGGGCAAGGGATTCTATTCCCAATACTTCCTAATCCCCAAAGCCAAGGGGTGTCTTAGACCTATTCTGGATCTGTAAGCACTCAACAAATTCATGGTAAAGTTGAGCTTATGCATGGTCTCCCTGGGAACCATTATTCTCTCTCTGGATCTGGGAGACTGGTGTGCCGTGCCATGAAAGATGTGTACTTCCATATAGCTATTTGGCCTGCACACAGGTGATTCCTAAGCTTCATGGTTGATTACAAACAGTATCAATTCATGGTCCTTCCATTCAGCCTCTCACCAGCCCCCTGAATGTCACCAAGTACATGTCGGTCATGGCGGCTTTTCTCTGTTGGAGGCAGGTGCAGGTATACCCCAACCTCGATGACTGGCTGCTCAGGGGCTGCACCAGGGGGCAGGTGGAGTCTGAAGTACGATTGGTTAGATCCACATTCAAGAGACTGGGTCTCCTCCTCAATACCTGACTACTACAGCAAGGGGATGCCTGAGTCTCCTCAGCCACATGGCAGCCTGCACTTATGCGACCCAGCATGCCAAACTGAGGCTCAGGCCTCTAGAGGTGTGGCTTGCTTCAGCCTATTACCTGGGGTGCAACAGCCTAAATTCAGTGGTCATGGTGCAAGGGCAGGTGCCCGAGTCCCTTCAATGGTGGCTCAACTCTCGCACAGTGTGCGAAGGAGTCCCCTTCAACAACCCCCAGCCCTCCTTGTCCCTTGTAATGGGACACGTCAGCTCTGGGGTGAAGTGCGCATTTGGGAGACCTCCAAATGCAGGGCCTCTGGTCGCAGGATGAGCTCTACCTCCATATCAATATCAAGGAGCAGAGGGCAGTGTGACTAGCATGCCAGACCTTTCAGGCCTGACTATAAGGTCAGTGCGTAGCAGTTCTGATGGACACCACCACTGCCATGTTTTACATCAACAAGCAGGGTGGAGCCTGCTTCCCCTGTGTCGGGAAGCCGTCCGGCTGTGGGAGTTCTGCATAGCCCACTCCATTCACCTGGAAGCATCTGATCTACCAGGAGTTCAGAACACACTAGTGGACCACCTCAGCAGGTCCTTCCGCAATCACAAGTTGTCCATCTGGCCGGATGTCATACATTCCATCTTCCAGAGGTGGGGGTTTCCCCTGGTCGATCTCTTCACCACCCGGAGCAACAGAAAGTGCCCAATGTTCTGCTCCTTCCAGAGATACAGTCCAGGCTCGACCACAGATGCATTCCTGCTTCCCTGGGGAGGCCACCTGCTCTATGCCTTTTCCCCGTTCCCTCCCATGTACCAGGTCCTACTCAAGGTCCGCAGGGATGGGGCAGAGACAATTCTGGTAGCACCAGCATGGCCTTGACAACATTGGTACACCACACTCCTGGAACTGTCAGTGGATGTCCTGGTCATGTTGCCTCTTCTCCCTGACCTGATCACTCAGGACCATGGTCATCTTCATCACCCTGACCTGCAATCCCTCCCCATCACATCTTGGAAACTTCATGGCTGAACCCTATGGAGCTTCTGTGCTCAGAACAAGTAAGGGAGGTCCTACTTGGCAGCACGAAGCCCTCTACTAGAGCCATATATATGGCAAAGATTTACTTGTTGGTATGACCAGTGTCATACACCCCCTCTCCAGGCACCTGTACCTCTCATCTTAGAGTACCTTCTGCACCTGAAACAGGAAGGCCTGGCAGCATCCTCCATAAAGGTAGACCTCGCTGCTATCTTGGCTTTCCACCCAGGAGCATCTGGATGCTCTGTCTTCATCAACCCTATGGTTGGTCGGTTCCTCAAGGGTCTGGAATGCCTACATCCCCAGATCAGACAGCCTGTCTCTGCGTGGAACCTTAACGGGTCCTCTCCAGGCTAATGGGGCCCACATTTGAACTGCTGGCGACTTGCTCCCTTCTCTATCTGTTGTGGAAGGTAGCCTTTCTGGTCGCCATTACATCAGCAAGGAGGGTGTCTGAGTTAAAGGCCCTTACCTCTGACCCACCTTACATGGTTTTCCACAGGGATAAGGTGCAACTCATACCTCCCCTGGCCTTTCTTCCTAAAGTCATGTCACACTTCCACACTAGTTAGGACATTTTCCTGCCTGTTTTTTATCCTAAGCCTCATGCCAGTAGCCATGAGCAGAGGCTGCGCTCCCTGGATGTTCAGCAAGCACTAGCCTTTTACTTAGAGTGCACTAAGCCATTCTGGAAGTCGAACCAGACTGGTGGCATAGCGGTGGCAGACTGGATGAAAAGGACTCCCAGTCTCATCTCAAAGACTATCTTGCTGGATCACGTCATGCATCCGCACATGCTATGAGCTGGCCAAAATACCGGCCCTGGCTCTTACAGCACACTCCATGAGGGCTCAGGCTTCATCGGCGGCTTTCCTGGCCCAGATCCCGATACAAGAAATCTGCAGGGCAGCAACTTGGTCCTCGGTACATACGTTCACCTCTAATTACACCATCATCCAGCATGCCAGAGATGATGCAGCTTTTGGCAGAGCAGTGCTCCAATCAGCAATTCCATAACTCTGACTCCACTGCCTAGGTAAGCCTTGAGAGTCACCTAATTGGAATCAATATTAGCAATCACTTGAAGAAGAAAAAACGGTTACTCACCTTCTCGTAAGTGTTGTTCTTTGAGAAGTTTTGCTCATATCCATTCCAAACTAATTATCCATTCTAATTGAATAGTTATGAACAATACCTCCCAAAGAACGATAGTTACAAGAAGGCGAGTAACCATTTTTTCCCCTTGTTTCTGGACAAAAGGAGGGCATCTACCAGAGCAAAAAGTGCTGCTTCTGTACGGTGACCTGGTCTGAAGTCTGGCTGACAGTGATCCAGAATACTGGCAGTTGACAAGTGGCACTGCTTTCTACTAGTTTCTTGATTCGCTTGCTTACAAAAGATGAGACACTGGCAGTGGCTCATGAAATCTCTAGTATCAAGAGAAAATGTATTTTGTACTAATCAGACAATTGCATGTTTTAGGATATATGATCAATTTTGTTAGTCAAAGGAGGTGTGGCAGGGCGGGACTCATCCCTGTGGCACCTCCTGCTGGTCCTCCAGGGAATTAGTGTTTCCAGCCTTCGGAGCTCCCTCTGCAGGCCGGTGTCCCACTTGCTGTGGGTCCCAAGTCCCTCCCGGACCCCGGTGTCCCTTTCATGCCGGGGTGCTGCTCCCTGGCAGTACCGTCACAGATCTGGGTCTCCCCCGCCTGAAATCCCCACCCGCTATCCCTACCTCGCCTCAGTCTTTGGCTACTGCCATTCACCATCTAGCCTCCGCTCCCTGGGGTGGACTGCAGTATAATTGCCACTCATCATCAGCAAGGAGCATCTGGACCTGCTGCTTCTGCCTACCCTTGAGCTGCCCTCTGCAACCCCAGTACCCTTTTCCTAGGCCTTCTACAAGGCCTGCAGCCTGGGGGTTTCTCAGGCTGGAGCTCCCCAGCTCATCTGGCCTTGCCCCAGCCCTGCTCCACTGATAGATACCCTATTCAGCTCCCAGCAGTCAAGCCCCTCTCTCTCAACATCAAGAGAGAGACTGTGTCCTCCTGGCCCACTGTCCTCTTATAAAGGCCAGCTGGGCCCTGATTGGGGTGTGGCTGCAACTGTGGCTGTTTCTCTAATCAGCTGAGGCTTGTTGCTTTCCCTAGCAGCAGCCCTCTCCCAGGGCTGATTTCAAGCCCTTAAGGGCAGGAGCAGGTGACCACCCCGCTACAGGAGGTATTGATAATTCAGTTAGTAGGAGTCTTAGATGTTCTCTGTTCTCATTCTGGAAGTGCAGGGATAATCAGAGACACAACAGTAAGAAGGATTCTTTTGTGTTTTCATGACTCTTAATGTGAATGGGCTGAATTATGGGAAGGAAGGCACCGTTTCTCATCGTGTGCTCAGCTTGTTGTTCCTGCTGGTTCATGTGGCCACTCTAGATGTGGGATGCACTATTAATTTGGATCTTTTAATCTATGAGTGAGATTTATCAGTGATGTGACCATTCATAATTTAAAAGTGCATATATTTTCCCTCAGTTCTGTTCACATTTGCAGTCTTTATTGGTTTTAGATATAGAAAATACCTAGCCATATTTTTGACATTTTTAGAAAGGGATACAAATAATTAATCCCCATAACTGGTGGTAATAACATAGTGAAAATATATTGATAACGTTACCATTAAAGTGTCCAGTGAGGGTGCAGTTTTGCTGTTTTTCCTTTAGTACAACCCCTCTATTGCTTAAAGCTTAGCTGTACCCTTGTTACTCCTGGGGGAATTCTGCAGCACTGTGCATGGGCAGAATTTATGCCCCCCGCAGATTTCTTTGCATCCCCCCAGAAAAATGACTTTCTGATGGGGGAGCAAAGGGAAGCCACAAAAGCAGTCATGTGACCCTCCCCAGCAGTATGTTTCAGGTACTCAGAGCAGCCAGCAGAGAGGTAAATCACTGTAGGGCAGGGTCGGGAAAGACGAAGACCTGGCTGGTGGCTCCTACCCTGCGCCAGGCTCAGTTGCTAGTTCCGGCTGGGGAGGATGGGATTTCCTCTTCTCCTGCACGGCATCCAGGGCTAGATCAGATCCACCCCTAGATTTCTCCCCCAGCTACAGGAAGCTCTGCAAACGCCCCCACCCGTGCTTCCTGCACCCATCGCTCCTCAGCTGCAGCCGGAGGGATCCCTGTACAGAGAGCTGCTCCCCCAACCCTCATGCATTCAGACTCCCTCATATCCAGACTCTCCCACCAAGCCTCACCTCCCTGCACTTAGAACCCCCCACCCCGATAAGCCTCACTTCCCCTGCACCTGAACCACCCTGACAAGCCACCTGCACCCGGTTCTCCACCCCAGTGAGCCCCAACTAGCTGCACCTGGATCCCCACCCAACTACACACCACTCCTCCAGCATCTGGACCCCCCACTGGGCCACTGCACACCCAGACCCCTTCCTGCTGAGTCCCAATCACCTTCACCTGGACCTCCCTGCAGAGTCCCATTATTGTTGCAACCAGAACACTACGCTCCCACCCCCGCCCAACAAGCCCCTGTAAATACAGATCCCCTGGCACCTAGATCCTCCACTGTGCTGCCGGCACTCAGATCGCCCCACACAGAACCCTCTCAACCCACACCTGGATCCCCCCACACAAAGCCCCTCCACACTTGGATCCTGCCTTGCTGAGCTTGCCTGCTCACAGCCTGTGCACCAGGCACAGAGGAGCAGAGCCCTGGGGTGTTTCTGGGGCAGGCCCGGTCTGCTGTGTCAGGGTTGGGTGCAGCTTCACTGCTGAGTCCATGTTTGTGTCCTGGGGTGGAGGAACAGCACAGTGATCTCCCACTTCTGTGCAGCCAGTGGCTTTTGCTCCCCATTGCTGTGCTGGAGACTCCACATTGATTTGACAAATAAAATTTGCAGAATCTTAAAATATTGTGTACAGAATTTTTTTTTTTGGTGCAGAATACCCTCAGCCTTTTTCTGAATGTCATATGCCAGTGTTTTGCTGGGAAGCTGATTTGTATCATGGTAATATTATACAGCTTGATTGGTAATGGTTACTGACCCCAAATTATGACTGGTACTAACAAGGAATTTGTCTACACAATTTGTAGTTACTATGTAACTGAAGAAGTGAGCTGTAGCTCACGAAAGCTTATGCTCTAATAAATTGGTTAGTCTCTAAGGTGCCACAAGTCCTCCTTTTCTTTTTGCGAATACAGACTAACACGGCTGTTACTCTGAAATATGTAACTTCCATAAGCAGTACAAATAATTTCTTTACCAATTTGTTGTTTCCTTGCCTTCTTACTGTTTGCTGCAATTAGTTGGTTAATTTTTACTTGTGTTTGGTTAAACAGTTTAGCAATGTCATGCACATTATAAATGGTGTACTGTTTCTTCAGTAGCTGGCCCTTAACACCATAAATTACAAGTTCAGAGATAGTTTCGGCTGCCTGGTGGTCAAAATAGTTAATGTTTTGTTTATATATATAATTTTTCATAGTACTCTCATTCCAAATAGGTCTGTGGGAAGCAGCAGCCAGCACATCCCTCAGCCCGTGCTTCTTCCCACAGCCCCCATTGGCCTGGAGTGGCAAACCGCAGCCAGTGGGAGCTGCGATCAGCTGAACCTGTGGACGCAGCAGATAAACAAACTGGCTTGGCCCGCCAGGGGCCTTACCCTGGCGGATTGCATGCTAAAGTTGCTGATCCCTGCTCTATAGAGTTAATTAATCTTAAAGTACAGGCAGCAGCAGCAAGGTTAGCAAACTGAGAGAGGATGTAAAGGAAAACTTAACTAGTACATAAAAATATTTGAGAACGGTTATATTATTAGGTCAGATCAAGGAGTGGGGCTCCGTGGGTTAAAATGGTTGGGAACCCATACTCCTGGTTTTTATCCTCGCTCTGAGAGGAGAGTGGGGGTTGTTACCTGCTCTTGCTAAACCTGAATTTGTTCCCCCAGTGTCTGTTGTTTTTCTCTGCATGCCAAATGGGTTGCAGGAGTGCCCTTGCCTGCTGCAGTTAACTGATTCTGGGCAACTCCATATGTTATTGCATCGATTCCAGGTGTTAACCCACTCACTCTAAATTTTTAACTTTGAAATTCTTTTTATCCACTCCCCTGCAATCAAGTCACAGCTCCTCTTTCTTAACGTAGTCTGCGAACTGTTCCATTTTTATCTTCATCTGATTTACCAATCCAGTGAAAGTATTGTTTGCTACTTCTCCATCCTTTGCACTGATTTCTCCTGTACTGACAATCCAGGTCTCGGTTTAGGTTTTACCAGAACCTGATTCTTATCGTACACTGATGGTTGCAATACAGTCGCCCTTGCCCTTGGCTGTTAGGTAGCTGGTCTGAGTCATTCCACGTGTCCCCATTGCAACACCCATTCCAATCATCCAATGTTCCATTTTTTAATTTTGTTAGGGCCACTTTTTTCCATTTCTGTCCCCATTCTTCAGGCACTATATAAGTACTTGAAGTCTGTTGTTGCCCAACAAGATTTATAATGGAGGACAGCACTTCTCTTGTTTGAGATTCTCTACCGCTGTTTCCAATTTTCTATTCTGTTCCTGTGCTTTCTAGTACTTTGTTGCTTCCGTTGCTTCTTCTGACATTTTCTTTGTTTCTGTTACTTGCCCCACCAATTTTGTGACATGTCTTAACCATTTAACAGTCATGGCCATAGTTTGTAATATTGTATATTTATTACCCTTATTATTTTTCAAGGCTACAGTCTCGTCTCTAGCCGTACAAATTCCATTCCATATTTCTTCCCCACTTTGTTTTTAAAACTCATATAGACTGCTTTTTTTCATTACTCAGTGTGTCCAAACTTTATTAAAATCTGGGGATTTGAAGGGAGGGGATAAGGGGGTTCCCTATCTTGTAGTTTTGTGCCATGTTAGATCATGATTCCTACAGTGGATAGTTCATCACTTCCCAAATCAGTGGTTGGGATCACCAGTGTTCTCAGTTGGTGTGCATGTGGGACCTCTCCATGTGCCATCCCAGCTCTGTGCAGATAGCTGGCTCATCAGACCTCGATATTATTACTTAGAAAGACTACAGACTCAGTTTGGTGGGGAAGGCGCTCGACCAGGTTTATAGTCTTCAAGACATAGTCTAGCTTTCCAGATCAATGTTCTACAGGTACACTAACACATGAGTGTCCAGTGGCAAGCACTCATTTCAGTCAGCAGCAGGACATTCTGTTGCCCCTTAGGCTGGACAGAGACCCCTATATCCTATACCATCTCTTTTATACAGTGATACAAATAAGTTACAGATTACATCTTCGCATGGATAGTAACCAATCCTACACCTTGTACCTGTTTACTTGAACAAAACATCTTCAACAAAACATCTCCATCCTTTGGCCTTATTCCATGCCCCATGCTTCAATTTCTTGCTTCTTTCTACAGTGACCATTAGCAGAAACATCTCTCTGGCATACATTGTCAGATCTCCTCCTCGGGACTAGAAAGCCATCTCTCTTTTCCCTCTCTGGTACCTTGAAAACCATTATGATCTCAAATGATGGCTAGCCTTTAAAGAAGAAATTGAAAACTGGTAACATAGCCCCCAGAAAGAACTAACCCCCCAAGACACTATGAACACAACTTTTTAAAAAACATTACTACATGTATCTTACTGTAGTGAGGGGGAGTGGCCTCCACCCAGACTTGAGAGCAAGGGACTACTACCTTTCTACCAAACCCGCTCCACCCCCCTCATTGGAAGTACTGGGGTGGGGTAGGAAGTATAAAGGGAGGGCCCTACAGCTCATTTGAACCTGCACCAAGGAGTCAAGCCTGTTGAAGGACTGTGGACCACCAACCGAGCAGACCAGCTCCCTACAGAACGAAGAGAAAGAAGGCTCTGAGTAGTGGCTGAAGTGGCCAATGCCTGACTGCGAGGCAGAGAGACAGAGCCCCAGCTTGATGGCAACACCAACTAAGTGGGGTAGGAAATAGCCTGGGGGAAGCAGACTTTGGACTGGCTGTGGTGATGGGAAGCGAGGCAGTGTGTAATAGGGCCCTCGGCTGGGACCCAGTGGAGTAGGGTGGGCCTGGGTCCCTCTACCCTCTTTGCTGCCACCCTGCACCTGGGGATTGGTGGCACACTCACCCTTGGCCTGAAGGCCTGTGCCTTGATTGTTGGTTGTGCCAGCCAGGAGGCTGTGGGCTTTAAACTGTTGATTGAGGTCTGCTCCATTCAGGAAGCTGCAAGCTATAGACTGCTTGTTGCTTGGCCCCGGACAGTGATGTCCAAGCCCAACTACTGTGGCAGTGAGGCAGAGTGACCTCCCTCCTCACTTGAGACTGAGGGACCACTACATTACCATTATTAGCCTGGACTCCTTCTCTGGGGGCTGCAAAAGCTATCTAAGAAGCAAGGATAATCTAACAGTCACATTCCTGAAATCATAGAATCATAAAATATCAGGATTGGAAGAGATCTCAGGAGGTCATCTAGTCCAACCCCCTGCTCAAAGCAGGACCAATCCCCAACTAAATCATCCCAGCCAGGGCTTTGTCAAGCCTGACCTTAAAAACCTCCAAGGAAGGAGATTCCACGACCTCCCTAGGTAACCCATTCCAGTGTTTCACCACCGTCCGAGTGAAAACGTTTTTCCTAATATCCAACCTAAACCTCCCCCACTGCAACTTGAGACCATTACTCCTTATTCTGTCATCTGGTACCACTGAGAACAGTCTAGAGCCATCCTCTTTGGAATTCCCTTTCAGGTAGTTGAAAGCAGCTATCAAATCCCCCCTTATTCTTCTCTTCCGCAGACTAAACAATCCCAGTTCCCTCAGCCTCGCTTCATAAATCATGTGCTCCAGACCCCTAATTATATTTGTTGCCCTCCTCTGGACGTTTTCCAATTTTTCCAAATCCTTCTTGTAGTGTGGGGCCCAAAACTGGACACAGTACTCCAGATGAGGCCTCACCAATGTTGAATAGAGGGGAATGATCACGTCCCTTGATCTTCTGATAATGCTCCTGCTTATACAGCCCAAAATGCCATTGGCCTTCTTGGCAACAAGGGCACACTGTTGACTCATATCTAGCTTCTCATCCACTGTAACCCCTAGGTCCTTTTCTGCAGAACTGCTGCCGAGCCACTCGGTCCCTAGTCTGTAGCGGTGCATGGGATTCTTCTGTCCTAAGTGCAGGACTCTGCACTTGTCCTTGTTGAACCTCATCACATTTCTTTTGGCCCAATCCTCCAATTTGTCTAGGGCCCTCTGTATCCTATCCCTACCCTCCAGCGTAACTACCACTCCTCCCAGTTTAGTGTCATCTGCAAACATGCCATCCTCCAGATCATTTATGAAGATATTGAACAAAACCGGCCCCAGGACCGACCCTTGGGGCACTCTGCTTGATACCGTTTGCCAACTAGACATAGATCCATTGATCCCTATGTGTTGAGCCCGACGATTTAGCCAGCTTTTTATCCACCTTATAGTCCATTCATCCAGCTCATACTTCTTTAACTTGCTGGCAAGAATACTGTGGGAGACCATATCAAAAGATTTGCTAAGGCAAGGAATAACATGTCCACTGCTTTCCCTGCATCCACAGAGTCAGTTATCTTGTCATAGAAGGCAATTAGGTTAGTCAGGCATGACTTGCCCTTGGTGAATCCATGCTGACTGTTCCTGATCACTTTCATCTCCTCTAAGTGCTTCAGAATTGATTCCTTGAGAACCTGCTCCATGATTTTTCCAGGGACTGAGATGAGGCTGACTGGCCTGTAGTTCCCCAGATCCTCCTTCTTCTCTAAAAAGTATCAATATTGTTGCCTTCTACAGCAAATTATGTTATGTGTGGAGATTTCTTAGCATCTTCCAAAGGAAAAAAAATATATAATGCTACCCTTGTCTTTGAATTGGCAGGACCTTCAGCTCCTGAGAGGTGAGCGATTCTGCTGGGAGGGCAGGAGCATCACCACAGCAGAGGTAGATGGAGAGAGACTCTGGAAGACCTGCTCATTGGCATGGACAGGAGGAACCAGGAACGATTGCAGTTCCTCAGGCATGGGAGGATTGGGCTTTTCAACAGGAAGAAGCACTGATGAATCAGTTTCTAGAGCAGGGTACATGCCACAAGGAATGGGAGCTTGCCCAAAGGACATGGGAGCGTGACCGAATAGAGTGACACAATTGGTGGGCTGAATGAGTTCAGGGCCTGCCTGCTGCTGTGGCCACTGCTCCTCTTCCAAAGTGGCACCACCTCCTCCTCTGGCTGCCACCCAAGATGTTGCTGAGGCCGAGGACCACTGAGGCTGGGGTGTTGCTGAGGCTGCTCCACTGAGTGACTGGGAGGAGCTGGCAGGACTCCCGGGATAATACTCTCCAGTGGGACCCCCTGAGCATATAGGAGGGGAACAATGAGCCTGGGGCAGTCTCTGAAGCCCAACCAGTGTGTGGTCTCTAAACCCCATTCAGGACAAGTCTTGGGTTGTCCCCAAACAATTTTCTGCAGTCTTTCCTGCCCCAGGCAGAATGGAAGGGCAAGGTGATGAGTTCAGAGATGTTAGCATTTGGGTGTTCTTTGTGGACATAGACCTGTTGTCTTTCATTTACAGTTCCTTATAAAAAAAGTTTCAATTTTATGGTCCATGTACCACTTTTAATAAATGTTATTCATTCCTTGACTTGTGTGTGGATTCTTCTTGAGTATGATGAACATGAAATATTTTCCAGTTTGGGATTGGGCCCAATGATTCAAAGCACATGTCTTTGAATAGTATAACACTCTGGTGCCAGCGTATTGCAAATATTTTTCTGTCCCTCCTACATCCATTTCTCCCCCTGCCTCCCTTAGGTCCATAAATATCCAAATTCCAAAAAATACACCAGAGGGATGGGGAAAGTATATCGTTATGTGCTTAGAAAGAACTGGTAGCTTTAAAAGCAGTGGAAGTCTCAGTACAGAAAATGGGTACATAAACATCTTTATGGCTTGGTTCATGTATGGAACAAGGAAATACAATTAAAGTAACATCAAAAACATCCGCCACTGAACAATGATGAAATGGTCCCTCCTCCCCCACCTCCAGCCAACCTTGACCATTTTCAGCCTTGGGTGTCATGATGCTTAACTTCTGCAAAGTCCACTTATGACCCCGATAGTGAGTGGTGAAGAGAAAGAATATATGAACCCGAACTCCTCAGCACTCAGTCATGAACCTTTCTAGTGTTTCCAACATTGGTATTTATGAACCTGATTCTGTGGTTCATTAAGGGTATGTCTACACTATGAAATTAGGTCGAATTTATAGAAGTCGTTTTTTTAGAAATCGTTTTTTATATATTCGAGTGTGTGTGTCCCCACAGAAAATGCTCTAAGTGCATTAAGTGCATTAACTCGGTGGAGTGCTTCCACAGTACCGAGGCAAGCGTCAACTTCTTGAGTGTTGCACTGTGGGTATCTATCCCACAGTTCCCGCAGTCTCCGGAAATGAGATTCAAAAGTTCGCAGTTCTTTTCCTGTCTACCTGGCCAGTGCATCTGAGTTGAGAGTGCTGTCCAGAGCGGTCACAATGGAGCACTCTGGGATAGCTCCCAGAGGCCAATACTGTCGAATTGTGTCCACAGTACCCCAAATTCGACCCGGCAAGGCCGATTTAAGCGCTAATCCACTTGTCAGGGGTGGAGTAAGGAAATCGATTTTAAGAGCCCTTTAAGTCGAAAAAAAGGGCTTCATCGTGTGGATGGGTGCAGGTTTACATCGATTTAATTCTGCTAAATTCAACCTAAACTCCTAGTGTAGACCAGGGCTAAGTGTCACAGAACAAGGAAGTAATCTTTTCAGTTCACATACCCACTTTCCCCTTTTGGTGAGCAAAGTATTGGGATGTGGGTGCCATCAGTGGCCTCTGCAAAGTTCAGAAACCCCGTCCTTTCACATCCAGCTATTATTTCTGGACCTTTGCTTATGATAACCACCCATGGGTAGATCACCGTATTAATTGCCTTGCAAACCTGAGCCCAGCAGTGGACTTCCGAACCCCAAAAAGGCTTGCAACTGGTAAACAGCTCCAGTGTTGCCAGTTTTCACAGGGTAATAGCTACCTGCTTCTGCACTGATATGAATTGAGTGTTATGATGCAGGATGGTTGGTGTGAGCTGCTCTCACAACTCCATGAAGGTCTATTTCCTCATTCAGAAGTTCTGAAGCCACTGCTTGTTTCCAAAATGATATGATCCTACAACACCATCTGCTACAGCAGAAGTGATGGTCCATCCATGGACATACCATAGCAATACTGGCAGTCACTGTATCTGTTCCATGGGACCAAAATGGCTTGTCATCACTCTCATGGTCAGTCATCTTCCATGTTAGTAAGCTCTGCCTCAATTCCATCCAGTGTCTTGCCAATCACCTACTGCACCCCATCAACATTTGTCCCTCAATAAGGAGCATGAGCAGAATCACATCATCATTCACTTGCTCCATGTCTTCCACACAGTTTGACAGGAGGGAGATGTTAGCAGGAACTAGCTTCAGCAAATGTGGACAATACCAACACCTCCCAGCAAAGCAGTTCCTAAGAGCATCTCCTGTGGTACCACTCCTGAAATGGTAGTGCTGACAATGTGTAACAAATGCAGCAGTGTGGACATGAGCATTCAAGTGTACACAGCACATGCCGACACTGTATGGGGAACATGCGCAAATATGTATATTGTCAATTAGCTGAATATGTATGCAAGTGTAGACATAGCCTTAAAAGCACATTCCACTACATTGGAAAAATGTATTAAACTTCTGTCAAATTACCACAGAAATGACATATACCTGAGTCTGACCTTGAGGTGCTGAATGTCTCTTGTGGGAGGTATTTATGCAGTGGGAAATAAGGGTGCTCAGCACCTTATAGGATCTGACCCCTATTACCTTAATTTTCAGATACTGTTAGTAGTGGAGGTGCAGAGGATGAATGTGTTTCCTTTTATCTCACATGCACTGAGAAGCCTAATAGGAGCATACAAACAAATTGCAGAAACGTATCACACCTCACGGATTCCACCTCTCCCCCCCTCACCAACATGCTAGGAGCTTGGCCTTGCTTCAAAGTGAAGTCTGGAGGAAAACGATTTTATGTTTTTTTTTTAAACTGGTGGGAGAATGTGCTTGAGTAACTATTCAACCTACCCAAACTCTGTGCATTAATGATTAACTCCTGGGACTGAACTTTTTGCACAAATGTATGTACCTTCTTTAAAACCAAAGTTTACATATAAACAAATTCTGGTAAATATATGGCCTATATGGGGTGGGGGTGGAAGGGAAATCTCTCTCTTTCGTTGAGGGATAGGGTATGGAACACTTGTGCAGCCCCTAAGTATTTGCTATTGCAATTATGGGATTGTAGCAACAACTGTGGCCCACTCTGTGGCTGTTTTTCAAGTGTTTGGGTCTTTGGATCCATGCAGTGAGACAGTATCTGACTTCTGAAAGTGCATTCAGCATCAGGAACAATAATTTTTGGAGGAAAAAGTGACACTGTTATATTCTCAGCTGAAGAGTTAGTTAGGCCACCTGTAATAAGTCACTTTTCCATGTCTCCACGTAATTTTCATTTTTATATACTAAAAACAAACACACACTCATGCGCACACACACACAATGTCAGGAGCATAACATACCTCATAATTTAGCTATGTGAGTGAATATAATTTGGTAGCATTGTAGCCACCCTTCCTTGAATCTATTGAAGTTTTTAGCACACTGTCTGTTCCTCTTGTCTAAGGCTTCTGTTTTACTTTGGGTTCCCTACCTGGAGTTTCTGTGCCTCTTTGTGGAATGAATCTGTAAGGCTAGTCCAGCAGTAGCTGGGCCGAGCTTACTTTGTAATGAGGCCCAACTGGATCAGAGCCAGATCAGAGTTCAACCTTCACTGTTGCCTGGCACACGTGGCCAAAGGACCAGGTAACTGAACACTGGAGCAGGATCTGGCAGAGCAGTTCATTCTGAACTGGAGGAGACTGATGCCACTTAATTACCATTGAGTTGATCTGGTTCTGTGAGTGGGGTCTTATATGAGGTCTGTGGTGGGGCTAAGAATTCTGGATCTCAATCAGCCAGACAAGTATCTGAAACTATGGAGTTGACCAAATGCCTGAATACACTGATTTGGGTTGCTCATTTTCCTGTATGTAAATATATACTAGGTTTTCATGTCTTTTGATTGTTTTTCCATTTCCCCAAATAAAAAGATACTTGTGATTCCATATTCCCCAAGCTGAGTGCTTGTGAGTGGGGAAGAATCTCCTGCAAAAATAGTGAGGGAGGTTTTAATTTCTCACAACCAGAAATAAGAGTTCAGCTCTACGTAGATCATAGTTTTATTTATTTCAGAAAATAGCCCCCTTGACAAATTGAACCTAGCCCTTGTTATTGCCATTGGCTCTTGGGTAAGGCTAAATGTCAATGGAAACTAGTTCACTTGCTAATGTCCGTCTAGATACAAGAGAATGCTTAACCCATGCAATTCCTCCGATATAGTTGCTTTAGCCAGCTTTCACTATGTCCTTTGGACTAGACCCTTTATATTGAACCCTTTTCGGTGGAGTGTTTCATGTTGCATATTGGCAATGATTATTCACAGCGTACAATTCATTAACAGCTTTGTATACCGGAGTCACTACAGGCTTGGTTGCTGGGAATTGGAGATATGCACTAGTTTCCCAAGAGCCTGGGTCAAAATTATTACTCAAATTCTACATCGGGATCTCTAATGCCTATAGGTGACTTGATTGATTTTTCTCTAAGATGGAATGAAATATACAACTTTGTTCCTCCTGCTCTTTCTGCAGTGAGCTGATACTAAGCTAAAGCATTAAGATTTGCAAGGCTTGCACAGTAGGAGGCTCTGATTTGAAAGCAAACGTGGGCTCTACTAACTTTATTCCTGTGTGGCAGATGCCTACAGTTGTAATACAGTCCTGAGGCAATTCTAGTATAAGATAAATGCAGAGGCTGGAGGTGCTGATAACATTGGACTTCAAACCAGAGAAATCTTGCAAATGCAAACTTCAGTCTCTCACCAGCTAATCAGTGGGAATTATTCTGAGTTTGTATTTCTTATGTTCAAGAGTGAGGAGTAGACATAGCAGGAATAAAAGTCACACCCCAAGTCACCTTTGGAATCAGTCAATGTTATTTTGATCCATTTGAATACTTCAATGATTTTAAATAACATTTGGTCATTTTACATTTGTTGTATATATATTATACTTTTTAATAATTTTATTTTAGATCAAAGGATCTCAAGACTATTTGCTTTATGGCTACTTTAAGTTTTCCAACTGTGATGGGACACACCCTTACTCTGCCAGAGAGGAGACTAATGAGCTCTTCTGGGCCTGTTGAACACCAAAGAGGCGCACCTGCAAGGTTTGTCTTATCTGGAGGATGGGGGAGCTTAAAAGGGAAAACCTGCCACAAGAAGAAGGCTGTCTTGCCTCAGACAGCAGAGACCGGCCCACTGAGAGGGAGACAGCAGCAGGTCCTCACAGCTCCCCAAGCTGTAAGACCCAGCCTCAGAGCAGTATGCCCCAAGAGGAGGGGTTGGAGGTAGACCCCATTTCAGATTAAGCCCAAAGGGCTGATCCATGAAGACTGCCTGAGATTCAGGTCACCCTTGCCTCTCCTTGTTTTCTTGTGGACTTCCCTCTGGGAAGGAAGAAAATCATTATTCGCTTGAAGAACTCCTCCCCTGCTGTGGGGTGTCTGCTGTGTGTGGTGGTGGTGGTGGAGGGGAGGAAGATATTCTATAGGAGTGGAAGCAGAGTCTAGAGGGGACTTGAGGGAGCCCCTGCCCCCCTCATAGCTACCAAACATATTTTAACTAAACACATACAGAGATACAAAGACACAAACACTATTTATCTGAATATGATTGGGTCACTTGAACCTGTACTTATACACAGAGAAAGCCTTGGCTTCTTCCTTCTGGTCATTTAAGTGATGTTTAAATTCCTCCCACAACTCTCTCTTTTTTTTTTTTTTTTTTTTTTTGGTGGTGGTGATTAGAGCTGGCTAGGAAAGGGTTTTGCTGTACCAGGATAACTTTCAAGTGTTTGAAACATGTCCTGTTCTGAATTGGTCTAAACCAGAGACAAGCACTACCCCTGGTGTTTTAGAAACTCACCGGGGATATGGAAGACTCATGTTCATGTCCCTCCTCCAAATTAGGCAGGCTAGGCTATATAGTCTGTCTCTCTTGTTGTTGCAGTTTCACTTCATATAATTAAATATTGCTTGAAGCCATGAGAGACAGTGACTATATAGTGCCATGGTTTGGGCACTCCCCTAGGATGTGGGAGATTCAGAGCAGGAATTTGACTCTTGGCCTTACATATCACAGGGGCATGTACCAAACACCAGGTTATCTGTTATTCTAGGGTGGGTATCGGTCTCTCTCTGGTATTGAACAGAAATTTCATCCTGGACCACAGAAATCTTCCTGCCTAACTGTAACAAGGCAGAGCTTCTCCCCAGCTTGCTAAGGGCTCACTGCCATACCCACAGTTGCCTTTATGCAATTTTATTATCCAAAGTTAGGTCAAATCAACAAAAACACAGTTCCTCAGCTTGCCCTGGACTACAGCTCCCAAAAATTCCCCACTTTAGATTCTTTCCACCTCCCCTCTGAGGGGACACTAGCAGTCCTGCTTTCCTGCCTCCTTTTCCAGAGAACTTGGTTTAGCTCTAGAGCTTAATTTGTAATGAAAGAGGTTCTGGGACTCAAGTAATTTTTATACTTTCAAAACTGAGGTGACAAGCCCAGAGGTGCCAGGGCTATGAACTGCTAAGCCTAGAAGTTCCAGGGATCAGCCTTGGCACAAATTAAGCAATGCCTAGCTCTCCAAGCACCCTATTATCAGAGAGCAAACTGTGACAGCCCCATGCCCACTCTCTCCATCCCTTTCCTGACTGGCACATAGCCTGACTTCCCCTCAGCAGGTCATTCATTCTCTCTCTTTCTAAATCAAGGTGTCCTCTATTAAAGCTCAATTGGAATCAGCTGCCTAGTCACAGGTGCACTGGGTCTGCTCCCTCTTAAAGGGCCAGTGTCACCCTGTGACACCAATGATCATAGAAAACTACCCTTTCATGTGAAAGTTTTGGTTTTGATAAATCAGCATTTTCTATTAAAAATACTTTGAAAAATTTCAGACCAGCTTTAATTGTGATGTGTGTGAATGTCTATCATTGGGGAAATCTTAGCACTATTTCACTAGCAAAGATGCTCTCCACCTTGGTAATGGAGCCTCCTCAATTAATTTCCTGAAAGACTTCAATACCCATGTGGCTTATGGACTCAGGGTGGTCTTGCCTAGCTTGTGATTCTTCCAAGTTGTCTCTAGACTTGCACACAATGCTCACCCACTGCATCTAATCTTTGGCCTCAATGTGTGTCTCTGTATGGTATGGCAGAATGGAGTAAGCCTTTGCCCTGAACCAACTAACCCCTTTCCCTGATGGCTACATAACATAAGACCGGCCAAACGGGGTCAGACCAAAGGTCCACCTAGCCCAGTACCCTGTCTTCCAACAGGGGCCAATCCAGGTGCCCCAGAAGAAATGAACAGAACAGGTAATCATCAAGTGATCCATCCCCTGTCTCCCTTTCCCAGCTTCTGGCAAACAGAGGCTAGGGACACCATCCCTGCCTATCCTGGCTAATAGCCATTGATGGACCTAACTTCCATGAATTCATCTAATTCTTTTTTGAATCCTGTTATACTCTTGGTCTTCTCAACATCCTCTGGCAAGGAGTTCCACAGGTTGGCTGTGCATTGTGTGGAAAAAATACTTCCTTCTGTTTGTTTTAAACTGCTGCCTATTAATTTCATTTGGTGACCCCCTAGTTCTTGAGTTATGAGGAGTAAATAACACTTCCTTATTTACTTTCTCCATACCAGTCATGATTTTATAGACCTCTATCATATCCCCCCCTTAGTCGTCTCTTTTCCAAGCTGAAAAGGCCCAGTCTGATTAATCACTCCTCATATGGAAGCTGTTTCATACCCCTAATTATTTTTGTTGCCCTTTTCTGAATCTTTTCCAATTCCAATATATCTTTTTTGTGATGGGATGACCACATGTGCACATAGTATTCAAGATGTGGGTGTACCATGGATTTATATAGAGACAATATGATATTTTTTGGCTTGTTATCTATCCCTTTCCTAATGATGCCCAACATTCTGCTAGCTTTTTTGACTGCTGCTGCACATTGTGTGGATGTTTTCAGAGAACTATCCACAATGACTCCAAGATCTTTCGTGAGTGGTAACAGCTAATTTAGACCCCATCATTTTATATGTGTAGTATTTATGGGTAGTGAAGCAGAATGTGTTGGTCTATCCATGAAGATTCATGGATTCAGTGAGTCTACAGCACAAAGCTGTCTCACCATGGGATCAGTATATTCATATACCTGTTAGGTACTATAATCACTTGTAATATAAAACTGCTGGTATGGTAGCCTTGAAGTACCCCCACCTTCTGCATGGACCCTACAGATTTCCTTGGGTTACTGTTGATGAACATTAGATAATGTACAAATGCAGGGGATTAGAGGTATTTAATGTGTTCTGAAACCAATCGGGTACAGCTAAACTAATTAATGCAATCCAGTTCAATGGTTGTGAGAGAGTCTATGAGAGCCTTTTCTGCTATAGCTTTTGTGTCTTGATCTATAGAACTGCTCTGAATAGTGATCTGTCTAATCAACTCTGACTGTCTTCACACACAAGTTATGAGGAATTCCCAATCTAGTGTGTGGAAAAGCTCAATTGTGTCTGAGCTTCTGTTCTCTCTTGGGTCCAATAAATTTGAGTCAAAGGAATGCATAGCAAACTCAAAATGAGAGCTGTGTGTTTGGAATACAGTCTAAAACCAGGATAAACACTGATGCCATTTGTTTCCGTGAACAAGAAAAAAGCTCAGTTTCTATTTCTTACATACACACACATGTATGTATCTACAGGCAGAATGTCTGACCCCTGTAGTGAAGGTTTCATTAATTTTCATTATAAAGTGCTTTTTTGTTTGCTTATTTCTTGCTAAGTTTAATCTTTTGGTCAGAAATTTTGCAGGCCAGGTCTCTGCCCAAGGTAACATTTTTTTAGGAAAAGTCTGAGCAAAAAAAAAGACTATAAATAAATATACTTTTGTCATTTTAAAATGATGTATTTCACTATTTCTGAACAGTTCTAATGCCTCAAAAAGTATGTGCCTTTTTGTATTCCAGTGAAAATCTGCTTTGATTTGACTAGGTCAGAAGGTTTAAAGAACAGACTTTGTGCAAGTGCATTCATGTTTTACTAACCACATGAGTTTTTTCATTAATGATCTCCCAGTATTCTGATAATACTGCGCATGGGTGCATGTGTAACTGGAATGGGATTTTCAGTCATTGAGGTGAATATGGCATTTTGTCTCTATAGCGTTTAATGGTGCATTCATAGGTGTATACAGAATGGGGGATCATTCCAAAGATCTCATTCCATCTGATGCTTGAAGGTCCAGTTGCCTCCCTGAGTGATCATCTTCTGCAGGGCACAGCACTTCATGTGATAGAAATTCTTGGGTTTATCATTTTTCTTTTAAAAGGAAATGCCATATAAACAATTATCAATAAACATACAGATTAGGGCTGTCAAGTGATTAAAAAAATTAATCATGATTAATTGCACAATTAAAAAATTAATTGCGATAACATCACTCTGCTAATAGAATACCATTTATTTAAATATTTTGGATGTTTTCTACATTTTCAAATATATTGATTGCAATTATATCTCAGAATATAAAGTATACAGTGCTCACTTTATATTTTTATTACAAATATTAGCACTGTAAAAAAGAAACAAAAGAAATAGTATTTTTCAGTACCTAATACAAGTACTGTAGTGTGATCTCTTTATCATAAAAGTTGAACTTACAAAGGTAAAATTATATACAAAAAACCCCCTGTATTCAAAAATAAAATAATCTAAAACTTTAGAGCCTACAAGTCCACTCAGTCCTACTTCTTGTTCAGCCAATCACTCAGACAAACAAGTTTATTTACAATTGCAAAGATAAAGCTACCCACTTCTTATTTACCATGTCACCTGAAAGTGAGAAGAGACATTTGCATTTGTGAGAAGAGATGTTTGTTGTAGCTGGCGTCACAAGATATTTATGTGCCAGATGTGCTAAAGATTCATATGTTCCTTCATGCTTCGCCTGCCATTCCAGAGGACATGTCTGTGCTGATGACGGGTTCTGCTAGATAACTATCCAAAGCAGTGCAGGCCGACGCATGTTCATTTTCATCATCTGAGTCAGATGCCACCAACAAAAGGTTGATTTTTTTTTTTGGTGGTTCAGGTTCTGTAGTTTCTGCATTGGTGTGTTCCTCTTTTAAGACTTCTGAAAACATGCTGCACACCTTGAACCTCTCAGATTTTGGAAGGCACTTCAGATTCTTAAAGCTTGGGTCCAGTGCTGTAGCTATCTTTAGAAATCTCACATTGGTACCTTCTTTGTGTTTTGTCAAATCTGCAGTGAAAGTGTTCTTAAAATGAACAACATGCGCTGGGTCATCATCTGAGACTGCTATAACATGAAATATATGGCAAAATGCAGGTAAAACAGAGCAGGAGACATACAATTCTCCCCCAAGGAGTTCAGTCACAAATTTAATTAATGCATTATTTTTTTAATGAGAGTATCAGCATGGAAGCGTGTCCTCTGGAATGGTGGCTGAAGCATGAAGGGGCATACAAATATTTAGCATACCTGGCATGTAAATACCTAGCAATGTCAGCTACAACAGTGCCATGTGAACACCTGTTCTCATTTTCAAGTGACATTGTAAATAAGAATTGGGAGCATTATCTCCTGCAAATGTAAACAAACTTGTTTGTCTTAGCAATTGTCTGAACTGAGTGAACTTGTAGGCTGTAAAGGTTTACATTATTTCGTTTTTGAGTGCAGTTATGTAACAAAAAAATCTACATTTGTAAATTGCACTTTCGTGATAAAGAGATTGCGCTACAGTACTTGTATGTAGTGAACTGAAAAATATGATTTCTTTTGTTTGTCATTTTTGTAATAAAAATATAAAGTGAGCACTGTACACTCTATATTCTGAGTTGTAAATTGAAATAAAATATTTGAAACTATAGCAAAACATAAAACATATGTAATTAATTTATATTGATATTCTATTGTTTAACAGTGTGATTAAAACTGCGATGAATCATGATTAGTTTTTTAATCAAGATTAATTTTTTGAGTGAAGTGTGTGAGTAAACTGCGATTAATCAACAGCCCTAATACAGATGCAAAATGAGGGACTTCAAAGTTAGAAAACACCCCAAAGTTAGCTCTGCCTTCTTGTGCATATGCCTGACAGCAGTGTTTCATAACATGATTTTATGCAGTTTTTTTCTCCTCAAGACTCCTGTCTCATTCATTACATAGGTTGAATGAGGCAGGCTTACAGAGTGAATGACACAGTGATCCTGCAGAATTGGGATGAAATTCTGTTTGCAATACCATAGTGTAAATGTACAGAAAATACTGATTTACATCAGTGTTTTTGATTGCATATTTATGTCCTGACTGGACTGGATGGATGGTGTATAGCGATTGAGCCAAAGATTCATGGAATAATGAGGATAAAAATATTGAATATTGCTTCATTCTCTGCATGCTGCCCAACTTATGCTGCCTTTGAGGCAAAGGATCCATGGGACAAAACTTATAGGGTCATGCATTTAAAGATTGCACCGTAATGCAAATACACAAAAGACATAATTATGAGTTCACAGGCAACCTTAACTTTGACCTTTTTTTCCCTTTGCACCTTTAAAGTTCTGTTCATGTGGTTTGTTTTTCCATCTTATGAAAGAATTTACATAGGCTAGAATAAAAATGAATTCTAGTATCATAAAAATACTGTGCTCTGCACCTTTAGAATAAGTTCTTCATTCTTCTGTATAACCTTACAGAATGCTGTTTGCCTGTACCACTATATTATCTTCTACTCTTACTATTGAGGAAAACTAATTCAGGAGCAGCAAAATTTTACCATCTATATAGTATATGTAAAAATTTGGATTTAGGTTATGATTTATCACTCATATTGGGCTAAGTCCTGCTTACCTTACTCATGAGTAAATCCATTAGCTATGTAATTGGGTGCATGTATACTTCATGACAGGTGCTCATCGTTTTTCAAATGTGGCCACTGTGGCTGCATGTGGCAACCAGGGGCTTTTTTTTGCGGCCACAGCCTCCTGGAGGTGATTGGGGTGGGGAGTCAAAGAAGCGGTCCGTCTCTGGCGGCTGCCAGCACAGGGTGGTCCCTCCCCCATTCTGGAGCCACAAACGCTGTAGGAGCAGGTGGCCAGTGTGAGTTCCCCACGTTCCCAGGGGCAGTGGGGCTTGGCTTCGGGCTTCAGTCCTGGGGGGTGGGCAGTAGGCTCTGGCTATGAGATGGCAGGCTCTGTCCCCCAGCCACAGGGCTTCAGGCTCTGGCCCTGGGCTCACCCCCGACTCCCCGTCACTCCGAGCCTCGCTACCTCCTTCAGCCCCCTATTCATCACCCCTGATCCCCCCGACCACCTTACCCCCCTCCCCGCCCATCCTTAATTTGTCCCCCAGCTTGCCAGGGCTGAGTAAGTCTGCTGTGATATTTGTATGTTTGTTAATATCACTTTTCACATCCTCCAGATAGTTAGTAAGTTTGCTGTGAAAAGTGATATTAACAAATATGCAAATATCAGTTTTCACAATAGTAGACTTACTAGTTATCAAGTCTAACCCCCTTCCCCCACCCCCGGAAAAAGCAACCGAAAAAGCAAAACATACAAAGCACCTTATTTGTGTTTCGGTTCTGTTTGGGTCCTGTAAAGAATAGAAACAACTGTACATTATTTTTATTGAGTCTGCAAAAACAAAACAAAACCCTACATAAATAAATTACAATATTTTGCACATGTCTATGTGCATATTTATTTCTTCTTCCTAAAGTTAATTAAGTATTTTAGGAAAAATTGTCAGAGCAGCCACCGGCAAGAGTTGGTGGCCGCACTCTGAGGCCACCAAAAATTTTGTTGTGAGAACCCACAGCTGTTATAGCAAGATGCAAATTCAACCCCAGGAAGGATTCCTCCAGTATCCCTGCTGTCTCTCCCTTGCTGTTTCTCTCATTGAGGTACTTAATCATAACATTTCATGATTGCTTACTCCACACCAGGTAGCACCATTCAGACTGGGTTCTGTACTGGCTGGTTGTGGGTCCCCCAGCACAGGGGAGTTTGTGATTACCATGCTCCACTCTAGCCCTCTGAACCACTAGTGCGAACCCAGGAGTGAATTGGCATTGGACTTTAGCCTATCAGTACTATATGTAATATACATTACGTTTAAAAGAAATACTAATTAATTGAATACTTACCTTGTACGTTAAAATATCTTAATGCTATTTCATTGCTAAATATCATATATGATTTAAGAAAATATCTATGATTTTATATAATCCATACACACACGTATATAAAAGTGTGTATGTACATAGGGACAGCTTCCCTCTGTGGACCAAAAAATAGCTTTGAGTGATCTCTTTCATTTGAGTAGCAGCTGCTTTTAAAAATTGCTGAAGTATATATTTACAGGTACCAGAGGAGCCATTCTAGTGTATTGGGTAAGTGACTGGGGAGCATTTTACAGCCTTCCGCAAGAAATGTGTTTTTTAAATAAGCTACAAAAAGAAATGCACCAAAAAAATCAAGTTTGTGATATAACCTGACAATCTAATCCCCTTGCATTTATGGCTGGCAGATTTTTATTCTGGACTGCTTATGTGAGAATACAAGAAATGTCAGCTTTATCTTTTAATAGTCTGTCGTATGATATTTTGTGTTATGAACTTACTGTATCTAGTAAGCTTATTAGAGGTAATTATCATTTGTGTATAGGAAAAAAAGTGCTTTGATTATTCTTCCAGTTAGAGCTATTTGTACCATGTAAATCTGAGCATTCCTTTCTATCTTTGTGTTTTACTTTGGGGAGAATTTTTAAAGAAAGCAATAAGAGTATTTTCATAAGCTAGTCATATCCTGAAAATGGGAAGCAGACAACAGAATTAAGACTGTACTACTATTTACAACAAATACAATTAATGTTTTTTCATTACTTCATAGGAAAATGAAGCTCACTCTTGATAGAGGGGAAAGATCCATCATGCAATGGAAAGAACCAAGAGAAATGAACTTGTGCTCTTTCTGGAGATCGTGTTGGGAGTTCAGGTAGGGGCAGTGTAAAGGGAGTCTCAGTAAAATGGAGTAGAGTATCTTAGGGGAATTCTGTGCCTTAATGAGACAGTCAGAAATTTACTTGGCACAAGGGCATTCTTGTAGGGAATATCTAAAATGAGAAGTGGAACAATGCACAGGATCTTTGCTGGAGAGAATGGAACAAGGTGACAGGTCAGCTCATGGAGGACTATGTTATAGGAGTATGACTCAGGGAACTTTAGAGGTTCTGGGGGAATGGGATGGGGCATAAGAATACTTCAGTGATGTGGCAGGTCCATCTCTACATGACCATCAGTGCCACTCAGACTGCAACACCAGTAGAGAAAGTTAAATGAAAGGATCTCCAAGTTTTGGCCCATTTGTCCACCCCCATCTCTCTGTAGCCCACAAGAGGAAGAGCAGGTGGGCAAAGTGGTAGGAAATGTCAACAGAGATGACAAAGGGAGCAGTGGGGAATGAAGAAACTTCTACACTCTTGCCTCTACTGTTATTAACTGTTGGAACAGAATAGTAAGGGATGTAGGGATCCTCTATGACATAAAGATCTTAAATCAAGAATGCATACTCCAGTTCAACCACAAGTTATTGGGTTCAATGCTGGAATTACTGGGTGAAGTTCTAGGTCATGCACAGGATGTCAGACAAGATGACTGTAATGTTTCCTTCTGGCTTAAAAACTGTGAATCTATGGATAGTGTTTTCTAGGTGGGGATGAAGCTGGGAAGAGAGCAGATAATAGTTCCGGCTTTTCTTCATGATCCCATGGTGGTGTTTGGTCAGACAAGTTGGGAGACTGCCTGGAATGCCTCTTTCCTGCTCCTGGAGGAGCATACCAACAGGAGCAGGTTCTCCCAGTTTGCATTGCTCTGGTGTGTGAGCAGAGTGTCAGCGAAGGAGAAAGAAAAACATAAAAGAAAAACCAGGAGAGGAGGTGAAAGACAATGTCATATCTAGATGAAGTAAATATTTATTTATTTATTTGGATTTGGACAATAGGTAACCACTGGGCCAAATGCATTCCGTTCTGATTCTGGGCTTGTTTCTCCACTCCATAACACCAGCTTCACATCCACTTCAAGTCCACTTGAAATCAATGCATTTACACCAGCATAAAGCTGAAGTGAAGAATTTGAGGCTGGGATCACTAACTGGCACTGGTTCTGTTGCTGTGGCACAGAATAACACTCTGGGCTAGAGTGTGCAATTTACATACTGCCTTGCATTGGGAACAGCATGGTGCTTCAATGCTGTGGTGCGTCAATGCTCTGAGGGAGTGTTGGGAGGGATGGTGTGTTAGGGAGGCACAGTCCCTCCAGAACTCCTGGGAATTCAAGGAGAAGGTACAGCGTGATAGAATCTGGTGATGGAATCAGTTTCCATCTGAAGCACATGGCCAATCCATCTCCTCCTGGCAATGATGGTGCTCAGCTCCTCTTGGCTGCACTTTGTCAATAGATTTTTGTTTTGAGATTGTTCTGGGCCAAAAGATACAGAGGATTTTTCTGGGGCGGGTTGTATGGAGATGGTTTGGACATGTCATACTTTCTCATTCCCCAGCATTCTGCACTATAAAGTAATGTTGAAAGTACACAGCTCTCATAAATCTTGAGTTTCATTTTGGTGTTGTATTTTGATGATTTCCAGACTGTATTTAAGCTCCTGAAAGTGTTCCTGGCTTTATAGATTTTGTTCTGGAGGTCCTGGCTTGTTCCACCGTCCTGGCTGATGGTGCTCCCAAGTAAGTGAATGTTTCTACATTGGTGAGAACATAATCCTCTAACCCTATTGGTGATGGTGAGGCAATATTAAAGGTCACTATATCCATCTTATTGCAATTGATTTTTCAGTCCAATTTGCTGGCTGAATGCATTGAGTTATTTTTTCTTGTATATGGTGTTGGGTATGTGATAGGAAAGTGCCATCATCTGCAAAGTCCAGGTCTTCAAGGGACGAGAAGAGTGTCCATTTAATGCCTCTTGGCATGTTTTCTGTTGTACGCCGTATTACCCAATTGATGGCAATGTTGAAGAGGATTGCTGACATGACACACCCCGAAGTACTCCTGTTTTGACTTGAAAACTGAGCTCACTGCGATCAGCACTGCATGTAAAGTTGAAATAGAATCTTTTGATGACGTTGATTATACGGAAAGGAATTCCATATGCCCACAGAATGCTTCATGGGCTGGTCCTGTGAATGCTATCAAAAGATTCAAAATCTATGAAATTTATGTAGAGTTGCCATTGCCATAAGCACTGTTCTATTATGTTTCGTAGAGTGAAGATCTGGTCTGTGCATCCATGCCCTTTCCAAAACTCAACTTGCTCTTTTCTGAGAATACTATCAACTGCCTCTGATATATGCTGGACTATGATCTTACACAATACTTCGCTTGGCACAGATAAAAGTATTATACCACACCAGTTATTACAATCACGGAGAGTTCCTTTCTTTGATATCTTCACTATAACCCCATAGGTCCACTCATCTGGCACGTTTTCCCTTTCCCAGACTGATGTAAATAGAGGGCCAGGATAGATGCTGCTAAATTTAGGATTTAACTTGAACAATTCTACATTCAAATTATCCTTGCCAGGAGCGTTCCCATTTTTTAAGGATTTGATGGCTTGAATGATCTCTTCCTTCATTGGGGTGTCTGGGTTGATATCAAGATCTTCTGCCTCCTCGATGTTTGCTTCCTCTATAGGTGGCTCCCTGTTCAGCAATTCTTTGAAATGCTCTGTCCAGCGCATTTCTTGTTCTTTTTCGGTTGTTAGTAGGTGTCTTTGTTCCTGATGAGAGTGTTTGTTGGTGTCTGCCATTTACCACTGATAAACTGCATCATTTTGTAGAGGAGGATATTTGCCTTTAAAAGCTGAATTTCCCAGACAGTCTGGGCAGGGCACTCTGCACTTGTTATGCACAGTCACTTGGAGCCAGACACAAGAATAAAGCAACATGAAACAATTTTTTTCTGACTTTGTGATTCACCTAAAGTTCTGAAAAAATTTGTTTGGGTCAACCCTTTTTAAAATTTTTATTTTCCAGCACTGCCAGTGAACCAAAAAAATCAGTTATGTGCACAGTTCTACAGGGTAATCCATATTGTTTGGAAAAAGAAACATCTATGGCTTTTTAAAAGAAACTTTTTATTTTGTTGCAGCATGTCTGTTCATAAAGGGCCAACATTTCTTTCTAGTGTTGTCTGGTAGCTGGATGTATCAAATTATAAACACAACTTCTTGGGAAAACAGTCTGGGTCTTTATCAGCCCCTAATAATGGAATAGAATTGGGCATAGTAATTTAACTCATTTAGCAGAATAAAATTATTATAGTATCAGCGGTACATGACTGGAGAGCCCCAAAAGAATTACTTAACTTCTGCAACTTTTGGACTCTCATGAAGTTTGTACGGTTTACTGATTTCATTTGCAGGTCTACTCTTAAAAAGTCATTGATGAAAAAGTGTAATGTTAATGCAATAACTGAAAGGTCTGTCATTTTTCTGGCAGAGGCTCTCTGACAATAGCAATTTGTAACCTCTAATTGCAACTGTAAGTCTAGTCAATACAGTGTCCTCATAAAATCTCATCAACATGAATGCAGCTTGTATTTTTTTTTTTTGCAGACACCATTTAAAAAACTTTAGCTCCTCCTGAGGTTAGTGTGAATTGATATCCACTCTTGCATGTAGAGGGGGCTCAGCATCTTCCACACTACCATCTCCACCAACCACTGTGGATCTAGCAATTTGTATTTGAGAGGGTCCAGGAAGACACAGTCAGCTCATGGACACCAGCAATATATCATGGAGATCCCTCCACTCTGGGGAAGCCCTAAACCTTGAGGCAGTTTTTCTAGGGGCATCCACTAGTGGGGAAGGCCTGAAAACATTGGTTCTGTTGTAAAAGCTACAGAAGACCACAGAGCTGGCAGAGACAGCAGGATATTTTTTATAGAGAACTGGCCTCCAGTGGATCTCTGGTTCTGAGTAAATAATGAGCTGGTCACTCCATGGGTGGTGTCCCATCCCAATGGCTCCCTCCCTCAGGGAGTCTCCGGGGAAGGCAGATCAGCATTGTATGTGGCTAACACGGTTGCAACATTGCAAAGCATTTTGGGAAGGGTCAAAGGTGTGTGAGTGGAGAATGGAAGGTTCCTTTGCAGAATACGAGAGGCTGCGCAGGGGGGCGGCAGAGAGAAAGAAGAAGAGCAGAGAACAGGTTAACTCAACACTTCAGCTAGCTCCGTGTGAAGATAAGACGCTGGCCCCGGCCCAAGGTTATGGGTTAGACGAGAAACCAGCAGTTGCCCAGCCATGTAAACGAAGTTGAGCGGAGCTGCAGAGAACAGTGAGAACAAATGAGACGGCAACAGCAAAGGCCAATAGAAGGGAAAACAAAGTCTCCGGAGCCGGGATGTTTTGGGAAACTTAGGAGGCCACAGCAAGCCAGTTTGGACTGGCACAAAGAGCACCAGAAGCAGAGGTCCTGAGTGGAATCCCCCACGAGAAGCTCAGGACTTAAAACCCTCCTGAGAGCTGGAGCAACTGGGAGATCAACAGATCCTTGGACGACCTGGGCCCAGGACACCACTCCCCCCCACCTCTTCTTCTGATGTTACAACGAGGCCTGGCCAGTCTTGGGTAGTGCATGTGTGAGTATGAAAGTGGGTTAGGGTTTGGGGCGTTAACGCTTTCTTTCTTCCCCTGAGTGATGTGGGAGTGTTCCCAGCACACTCTGCTGTTATTTTATCAATAAAGCTTTAATACTTAGACACTTGGTGTGTTACATCATCTCCCCGCAAAAGATCCTGCGGCATCAGCCTGACCAATTGACGCCCCAGGCAGATTGGTAATGAAAATCTGTCACAGTGGGATGTACCATAGTGTACCACCAATCACTCAGAATGAGAAATAAGATTTATATCTAGTCAATTTGTTGAGGGAGGTACATGCATGTCTATTATATACATACATTCAACAGTCCAACTCATATTCATGGCTATTACTTAGGGCAGTATGGACAGCTTAAGGTTACTCTGAGAACATTCACTTCTCATTCCCTGCTTGCTTTGAAATTTGTGACCCTCATTGCATTAGCAATTTTTTTTGGTAACATTTAATTTCTAAATCTGTGCTGAATGGCCGGAAGACTGTTACTTTAAAAATAAATATGAGGTGTAAGATAGGTGCCTGAATAAAAAAGAAACAGCTTCAGGGTCAGGCAATTGTTTCCTGCAAAATGAACTTGGACCTAACATAATTACTTTTTAGTCAGTTTTTCCTCGAAAATTATAAAATGATTTGAAATAATTATAGCAACATGGATGGTAAACCAGTGGCATTTTAAGGTTATGAAATTGCTTTTAAAGTGTACACACAGTGTAGTACCTTTATTTCTGCAGGCTACAAGCAGTGAGCTGAAACTAATAACAATAAGTTACTCAGTGCTTTACCTGACAAACCATGATTTATTTTACAACTTACTGAAACTGAAATATTTACAGAGGAACCAGCTAGTTTACTCCTTCCAGTATTTTAAATGTTAAATCTTGGGTATCCAGAGACACTTTTGATGCAATCACCAATGATCTTCTCAGACCAGGAGGCAGTGTGGCCCAAGGACAAGATACTGGGAGGCAGGAGATCTGGATTGTATGCGTGGCTCTGCTACGGTTTTGGGTAAGTCACGTCAACTCCTCGTGCCTCAGTTTTCCCATCTGTAAAAAGTGAATGCTGACCTTTGGAAAGCACTTTGAGATGAACTTGTTTATTAATTATTTTAAAACACACTCATCCATTTTGGGACCATGTACAACATATAAAAACTCCATACAACTGACAAATTGAATCATTTCAGTTAAGCCAGAAATAGCACAGGGGTCACCCCAGTCAAGGATCAGTGACATTGTGCTGGGTACTGAACAAACACATAATAGAAAAATGGCCCCTGTATTTGATCCTTACCACATGAGATAGTAATCTATTAGATTTCAACATTCTTGTAAATCAGCATTTCTTACAGAAGATTTTAAATGTGTATCTATACAGTGGATGCCCTTAAAACTTGCACTTATGGATTTTCACAAGCCTTAGTAGAGCCACCAAAGAAATTAGGGGAAAGTAAGACTACCAAACCCCTTCCATCGCTGCATTTGGGCTCCCCTAGATCATAGCTCTGGGTCCCCATGAAAAGCGGCCATTTAGAAACAGGTGTGGGCCCTGGGTCTTTACAGCATATCCTGCCCTTGAATAATCAGCATATAAATAACCTGGTTTCCTTTAAGTGACTAAAAATGTACCTCTAAATATCAGCTGACCCAAAACTAAATCACAAAATAGCATGTCTCTTCAAAAGGGACAGCTGATGACACTACCATCCCTGCTGGCTGTGATTTCACTAGAGATGGCAGCTGATGTTCAGAAGGTGAGTTTCCTGGAGAGCTTCCTGAAGATCTTTTCCTAACTTCCCATTACAGAGATTCCTGGGGGTGTGTGACTCTGGGTGTCAGTCTATAACATTCTGGGGTGCAATCCAGACCAGTGCGGGGTTGTGTCACCACTTGCCCTGTAACTCTGGGTTCCTTAACTGCTCTGCTGCTGAGGCTCACAGCTCAGATGCCAGCAGACAAGCATTCAGTATCCTGAGTGTCTATGTGCTCTGCAACCCTGGTTCAATGCTCTGACCTGAGCAGCCTGCCTACAGCACCACAGCCCCAGTCTGGTTTCCACTAGCTTTGGATGCACCTGGCAAGATGACACCAACAACCTCCAGTCACAAATTTTCCAAAATAGTGTGCTCTGCAATGTCCAGTCTTTTCATGGTCCCTTCAGAGGAATAAGGTTTGTTTGCTCCTTTAAAGAGATAATACCCAGCAGCTTGCCACAGTAACTGGAGTTAACAATCACTTCCATTCAAACACAGGACACGGTTGGTTTAGTCTAAAAGTAAAACAAGTTTATTAACAAAAGGATATAGGTTAAGGGATGCCAAGTAAAAGAAAGGGTTACAAACAAACAAAAGTAAAAATACACTTTCTAATGTTGTGTTAGGGAATATTGAAAGTGAACCCAATTCTTCTAGAGAAGTCCTTTCAGACACTCTACTAGGTAGGATCTGGGAGTTTCTGCTAAATTCCCAATATCTGTGAGCCAAATGTTTTGAGCCAAAGATAGGTCTCCGGTCACAGTTCAGGTAACACTTTTTTTCTGTGCTGAATATTGAAGTTTTGTTGCTGCAAATTTTTTATTTCAGCATCCCATTTTTGAAATTCCTTCAAGATGGGCCACTTCGGTTTAAGCAGTATCTGCAGGCATAACAGGTAGAGGCATCCTTACTCGTCTTCCCATCAGAAGTTCTTCTGGCGACAGTCCAGATGGAAGCTGTGTTGACCGATATGACAGAGTGCTTTATACAGGTCCTCTGATTTTTGCGGACATACTTTTAAAGTCTGCAGTACCTTCTCCATCTCTCTATTGTTCTGTGGGTAATGTGGACTACTAGTACATCCTGTGCAAATGCTAGGAATGTTTTGGAGGTAAATTGAGGCCTATTATCTAATATGAAGTCTTCAGTAATTCCATGCCTTGGAAATATTGACTTTAGTTTCTGGATGACCAGTGCCAATGAGGTCTGTGTAAGTATAGCCAAGTCAGTAGAACAGGAGAAATAAACAACTACAATAATATGTGGATCCTTTCCAGAAACAGCAAATCTGTTGCTACCCACTTCCAAGGTCTGCCAAGCAGCTTTGCAGAGAGTAATGGCTCTGGTGATTGATTTTTTTTTCCTTGTTACATACCTCACAGCCCTCTACTAAGGTCTGAATTTGTGGTACCTCCTACTTTTACTGGACATTGTTGCCAGCTGTGGCTTGGTGTCTTGCCACATCTTCTACAGCCTTGTCTGCACTACAGGCACTTCAGTGGTAAAGCTACTATGTCGTACAGCACTGTAGTATAAACGTTTCCTACAGCGATAGATGAGAATTTTCTGTTACTGCATGTAACCCACATCCACAAGTGATGGTAGTTAGTTTGATGGAAACATACTTTCATCAACCTAGTGAATTTCATACACCACTGAGCGCCCGTAGCTATGACAACCTAACATTTAAGCGTAGACCTGGCATACAGCTTTTCCAATCTTTCCCCCTATTAAGGTGATTTGGTCTCATTGCTGTTCCTTGTTTCTTCCATTCTCACTTTTGCTATAGCTTTTGCTAATGTGAGATCTGGGTGTAACTGAAGCTGTGATAAGTTGGTGTCTTGTATGCCACCAAACATCAGTGGCGGGTATAATAGGCCAGGGGAGGCTCTGCCTCCCCTAGCTCAGCTGTTGCTGCAGGCCCCCCAGTTGCGGATTTGGCGGGAGAAATGTTTGCTTTTTATTATGCCCCATGCAGCTTCTGGGGCGGCTGAGGAGGCAGAATGTGCTATTCAGCTTCCTGGGTTCATCAGTGATGGCCCTGGACTCCAGGGAGATTTCTGATGAACCCAGGATGCTGAGTAACACATACCACCTCCTCAGCCGCCCCGGAATGGGGCATAGGAAAAGCTCAGGTTCTTCTTCTGGAAGACAGAACAAGAGAAGAGCTTTTCAATTTTTGTGGGGCGGCTTGGGGTCTGGAGAGGAAAAGCGCAGCTGCAGGGCCTTCTGCCAGCCCCGGGGCTCTTCTGAGCAGGTTGAGATGGGGCTCAGGGCTCCGGCTGGCCCGGGGCTCCACTGGCCTCGGGGGACAGGGGTCTCGGGGCTCCAGCCGCAGAGGTGGGAGTGGGGCTCAGGCTATGGGGGGGAAAGAGGGTCTTAGGGCTCTGGCCGCAGAGGGGGTCTCAGGGCTCTGGCTGCATAGTGGGCCTGGGGTCTTGGGGTTTGGGCCATGGGGAGGCAGGGTGGCTTAGGGATTGGGCCACAGGGATTGGGGGGGCAAGGCAGCTCAGGCTGCGGGGGGAGGGAGGACAGGACAGAAGGGGTGGAGCCGGGGGCTAGCCTCCCTGAAGTGGGGCTCCAGCCACTGCCCATGCCACCAAATATCCTGTCTCTTATTAATTCTTCTTTTAGCATTCCATATTTGCAATGTTCAACAAGACTATAAACTGCAGCGATGAAAGCCTCAGCTGTTTCCCCTTGTTCCTGGCATCTCCTATTAAATTTGACCCTCTTGTACAAGATATTCTTTCTGTGAAATGGGCATAAAAGCCTCTTTCACTCTGTATTTTTTCTTTTTCTCATCAGGATAAGGACAGAGGATATCGTCATCATCATCATCACCCATGGCAAATATCAGACCATTTACCTGGTTGGTGTTCTTGTGTTTCTCTATTAACCAGAAGCCTTCTGGACTCACCCCAAACTCCAGATTCAGAAAGACCAGCTGCTTAAGTTTCCACAATCAAATTTCTCTAGCTCAACCATTTGCACTATGGATTCTGTTGCTGTACGGGCACAGGACACTGCATCCGTCCTTCTACAGCTTTCATAGGTCTCTTCCCCGATTTCCCACTTTCTCCACTCTCCACACTAGCAGTCTGTGAGTCTCCCTTCTTTCCTGTACTCCTTCTTTAAAGAGTGGAGTCACTCACTTACCACCCAATGTAGTGTGAGGACACACAAAAAGAGCTATGTCTTAAGCAGGACACACAAAGAGCTATGTCTTAGAAACCCCCCTGAGTGTGAAGTCCCTCTGTTTATTAAGCTCTCCTGGCAACACATCCAGGTCCTCTCTGGAAAATGGAGAGGACCTGGAACTATATAATCACTCCATAGTGGGTAAATGAACTGGAGGGTTCTAATGGTAAGGACCAATGTGGAGTTTAGGAAAAGGGAGCTGGAGAGGCAAAGGAGCTCATGCTGGTAAAAGCTGATGCCTTCTCTTAAAGTGTCATAGAACTTTAGGCTAGAAGGGACCATGAGATCATCCAGTCTGACCTCCTGTATAACACTGGCCATTCATTTTTAGACAAATACTTTAGTGAGACTAAAACATTTCCATAATCAGGAAAGTAAACTGTGCCACAGGGAGAGAATAGGAGAAACCAAGGCACCACCAAAGCCTGAGGTCCTCACCGTGGCAGGGAATTGATTTAGGTGAGATATACCCAGTTGATCACAGCAGGCAAAGCATGCCCCATCCTGTGGAGGAAGCCAACCCCACTTGCCCCACACTTGCTCCCCCAAGGTCCCAGCCAATCTAACCTTGGGGAAAATTCTTTCTTGATGCCAACTCTGACAATCAGTTTGACCCAGTGTATGTGAACAAGACATCTCAGGCAGGTATCTAGAAAGAAGTTTCTCTGTACCATCTCAGAACACCTGTCTACCCTGTCCAGTGTCTTGTCCCCACTGTGGTCAATCTGATGCTTCAGAGGAACGTGAACCTCCCCATCCTTTTCTCCGCACCTCACTACTTCTAGCCACTTGTACACTGGAGGAAAAAAAGTCTCTGACCTCTGTAGATGACTGGTTGAAGCCATGAAGCATGAGATTTTATTATAATCAATATCTTACTGCAGAGCTGTAAGTGTTCTGAGAATGTTGAGGGCAATGCAAGCAATCCTTCTGTTTGCACTCCATCTGATAGACCCTGGAACTCCCGCTGCAGACTCTACCTCTTACTTCCAGTGCCTTCAGGATTCTCAAATGCATCTCCCTGCCTTCGGGAATACCTGCTCACCCATGCCTGTGCCTCCTTCCCATTGCTCCTCTCAGTTACATCTCTCTCCTGTTGGAGAACCTCTCCCTCTCTCCAAAGCCTCTGCAGATGACTTTGCTTCCTTCGTACTGTCCTGCTAAGCTGCTTATTCAAGAAGGGGCAGAATAAGTGGGGTAGCAGGGTAGAAGAAATCTTCCAGGTCACTTCTGGCCTCTTTTGTGCCATGTGTATCAGCAGAGTGGAAAAAGTTGGGGATTGTGGTACCAGCCTCCTGTTTTGTTCCCAGGGGATGAGAGTGCTAGATTGAGGAGTAAAGTTTTAGAGCACCAGCAGAAAGAGAACTATGAAGGCAATGGTCTGCAGCTGCTCATCTGCTGCTCTGCTACCTAGCCTCTTTGTGGATGGAATAGGAACTACTTGTTCAAGGCGAGAGAAGGATACGCAGAGCTGGTGAGCTGTTCCCTAGCTGCTTCTGCTTTTGAAAGTGTTGCAATGGGACAAACATTTTGTTTACATTAGGACACAAAGGGCCCCTTGCTAATTGTCCAACCTCTTGGCTATGTCTACGCAGCATTTTGTAGTGAGCCTCCCAGCCTGGGTGGACAGACTTGGGTTAGTGGGATTCATGCCAGGGCTCTAAACCTAGCTGTGTAGACAGCACTTTGAAATTTCAGTTCAGGCTGGAGCTGGAGCTCTGCAGAACCCCAGCTGCAATTTCACAGTGCTGTCTACACAGTGGTAGTGTGAGCACCACTAGCCCAAGTCTGTCCACCCCGGTTGGGAGACTCGCTCCAAAATGCTGCGTAGGGTTCCCCTTGACCTCAAACCAGTCTCATTAAAGATGGAGACCCTCTGACTCTCCAGGGGGCTCAAATTATCAGCACGGAGATCTGACTCAGCTTGTACCCTACTTCTTGGCACACCAACATTTCAGTGTCTTTGAATTGGTGGGGATCCCCATATGTCTGCAGCATGCTCTGAACACATGCTTTGGCAGCAAGCTTTGAACAGGCCCCGAGGAGAACCAAACACAAAGGGTGTATTTACACAGCAGTCAGAGGTGTGAATGCAGCACGTGTGTAGGCATACCTTTGCTAGCTTTAATCTCGTTAGTGCAGCTAAAAACAGCAGTGAAGACATGGCAGTGCGGGCTTCAGCTCTGGCTGCACGAGCCTACCCAGAACCCACTATGCTGTCACTACTACACTATTTTTAGCTGTGTAGGCTAAGTTAAAGCTAGCATATATATGCCTACGTGAGCTGCAATCTCATTTCTGATTGCACCATAGATACACAGTCTCACAACCAACAGGGGGGAGAAAGAGAGAGATGAGAAGGCTCCCTGTGCCTTTATTACATCCCCTTTATTAATAGTGTTGCCAACTCTCATTATTTGTGCAAGTCTCTTAATATTTGGTGCTTTTCTTAGATCTCCAGTTCCTGGATTCGTGTAACTACATGAGGCCCTAGCCCTGATGGTTATGGAAAAAAAGCTTGAAAATATGAACTGTAAAGACTCTGACACCATATATAAATAAAAAGAACCCCAAAGATGTTTTAAGTAAATGTTATGAGGAGGGTAATCAGACTCATGATTTTTTGAATGTTTGAGATTGGCAAGACTGCATTAAATGTAAGACCCCAGAAGTTGTCCCTATATATGCAGATCCACTAATGTCTGTGCTGTGACCAAGATAAACTGACCAAGTGTCTGCTGCTAAAGTCCTGCTGAAACTTTGAAATGTAGGGATGATGGATTAAGACTTCAAAGGGATGCACAGCTGGTAGCATGGTGGTAGTAGGAGTTGTACAATTCTTTGTAATCTGACCAATAATGAAAAGTGAAAGGGATGAAGAGGAGGTTGCCAGGAACTAATGAAATGTCCTTTGTTCCACAGGATAGAATGAACTGCATTTGAAGGTACTACCCTTTCGTTAGTCTCTAAAGGTGCCACAAGTACTCCTTTTCTTTTTGCGGATACAGACTAACACGGCTGCTGCTCTGAAACCTACCCTTGCTATGGATGGCTGTGAAATTCCACGTTACTAAGGTGAAAAGATAAGACTAAACCGGGGGTTTTAAAGAAAGCCAAAAAAAAAAATCACATATGTTCTAGACTTGAACTCTTGCAGGTTTTATCCTTTTATTATTAAATCTTAAAAATATTTTGTAGTAAATTCAAAATTTCATCAGTGTTTGAACATACTTGCTTTGACAAAAGAACTCACAGTCCTTTAGATGATTAGCAAGAGATGCCTCACAAGACACATAAGGAGGTACTAAGCTACAGGATTGTTATGTTATTGTCACCTCTGACAAGAATGCAGTGTTTCTGGGGAAAATAATATTAATGCCCCTCCCCCACGGCAGAACTGACTAAAGTTAATGTTCCACTGGAAAAAGTTAATGAATGGCTGCCATCCTGCAGGTTCTTGATCTATAGGCTATTAAAGACCTGGTAAATCTGGTGGGTGTGCTAAGCGTCACTCTTTCAGGCTAAATGGAAGGCAAAATTAAGCTTCTTTATTAAGTGAGATAGCTGGAACAGTAGAAGCCACTGTCCAAAGCTCTGGGCTGCATGGCAAGGCCTGATCAGAACCTAAGCTGTGGGGTTCTGAGTGGGCTAGGGAATTGTTTGGCAATCTCAATGTGTGTGTTAGGTGGAGAAAGTGAGCAGACAGCAAGATAGGTAGCTACAAATGTGTCCCTGAGACAGAACAGCAAGACAGAGCTTCTTGGGACACAAAACTGACCGGGGGGTCGGAGGTGCAGACTTGGAAACAGTGAGCAAAGAAACTTCCTCCCATTTGTTTCTAATGTGCTCAGGGAAACAGGACAGTTACATTCTTCTTAATGAAACAAGATTGTACCAAATATACCTAACTTGTATAATCAATTTCTCCTTCTAATGGAAACAACGCAGCAGGGTTCCTGTCACAAATCTCACTGTCCCAGAATGCCCCTTCATGACATAGTGGGGCATTACAGCAGCTCTGCCTCAGATTATCCTCAGTGACTTGGCCCTCCAGCCAAACCATTAACAAAAGCCAACCCCTTCTGATGTATCCACATTCAAAACAAACAAAACACCAAGTCTTTGTCCCTGACTCAAACTGGGCCGAGCCCCTCCTTCCCAAGGAGGTCTGTCATCTTTCCTCTGATTCAAGCACTCTTCTGACCACCCTCCAGCCTCGGCTTTCACCCTTCCCAGGCTCCTCTTTGTCTCTCCCTTCAGACCCTTCTGGGCTCCTTCCCAGGCAGCTAATGCCAGGCTTTTCTGCCTGGTGTCTTCCACAGACCCACCTACCTTGTGCTTTCCTCTGGTTTCTCAGAACCTTCTGTTCTCCTCTCCAGCCATCCTTCACTGCTGGGCTTCCTTCCTCTTAAGTCCAACCCTGCACAGTTGTAACAGGACAGGGCTTAATTGAACAGGGCTGACTGGCTTATCACCTCTTGACCCTTAAAGGAGCAGACCACCCAGTTATGCTTGAAGATAGAAACCAGGTCAGGGAAATTTGGGTATCAACAGCCATGGCAACACAGTATACTAGAGAGAATTACACTCTACAGAAAACAATGATGTGGGCTCACTAGCTATCCTGCTTAGCTTGACATGCCAAGACACTTAAAAAAAACTGTCAACAGAGAGAGAGAGAGAGCAGTGAAAATTAACTACTAAAGCTGATAGACATTCTTTGTGGTGGATGTGTTGACTAAAAACAATCCTCTTGGATTAGCACACATCAGTGAAGCATGTGCTATTGGACTGCCTGTCACAATTATAGGCACTGATATGTGTGAAATTACTCAAAATGTGAATGAATATGATGTGGCAGAGGATATTGGAAGTTGTGCGCCTGTTATGTGCAGCTTCATGCAAAAGCCAAAAATATGAAAGACAATCAGAGAAGTTGCTAGCAGGCATCATTCTGTTTAGCACTAATGCAGATTGACTCATCCTTAAGTTACAGATATTAGTGCTAAGCCAAGTATTTCCTATTCTTTTTAAACACACACTATTTTATTTATCTTGGGGGAATAAGTGGAAGACACAGTGACTGAACTAATGCCAGATAGAGATGTTAACATGCAAAAAGTGAATTTCTTGGGTATTCATTGGCCAATAGAGTTTCAGACCATATTTCACTGCATTGTATAATTTTTCTTTGTAATTTTAGTCAGATATTCTCTTATTTTTTTAAAAAAGGACCAGCAGAAATGCCTTGGTCCAGTTAAAAGAAAATGCTATTATTGCTAAGTGTCCTCTAAAGAAATCATATTGACTGGATTTCCACTGTTTTTTTATCAGCTGTGTAGTTGCGAGATGGAATTTGTCTAGTTCTCAGATTTTTGGCCAAATGAGGCATCGTTCGTTCAGCACTATCCTGAGATCAACTGCTAGTGTATCAGATCTTCCCCCATTCTGACTGAGCTCTCTGAGGATAACAACATAGAGTTGTGGCTGTCACATCTGCTTCCAGTCATTGCTGCCTCCTTGGATTTTTATGTAGGTTTAGATGCCATTTCTAAATCCTCTTGATTTTTCCTGTTCTTTATTTTCCTGGGACTCTTGAGTGGCTCTTCACAGTTCTGATTGTCTTTTATATATATATAAAACTTATATATATATAACTTTTAACTGAGTAACTGAAGTTGTGTTGTCAGTGCCTCTCCTAAGAAAGGAGAGCTCATGAAAGCTTATGCTCAAATAAATTTGTTAGTCTCTAAGGTGCCACAAGTCCTCCTTTTCTTTTTGCGGATACAGACTAACACGGCTGCTACTCTGAATCCTAAGAAAGGGAGGACTTTTCAGCTGCTATGGATCATATGCTTCGATGTGCTTGGCACATTATGGGTCACTGGCCTTTTTTTCCTTCGTTGTTGATATTCCTTCTTTGCACAGCATTTCAGGAGCCTCAGTGCTCTGCTGATGATCAGTGGTCTGGCCACATCCCTTGACATGCTGAATTCCCTAGCTAAGTAATTACTTTTGACTCATTTTCTCACTGTCTGGAGATTATTTTTGTATGGCTTTTATCTCTTGTCTGCTAGATGTATTGGGTGAGGTGAAGAGCCCTTAGGGATTACTTTGGGGTATCACTCTGTCGTGGAGGCATCACTTCAAGCTCCCTGGGCAGAGAGGTCCATGCCCTGAGGTCTCCAAAAGAGAGACTAATAATTCTGAGCCATTCTGGGTCTGGAGTGCTTGGAAGGTGTCTGCCTCAGAGCAGGTTGTGGACCCAGTATCCAAATGCCAGCCTTTCATCTCTCTACAGTAGAGAAGATTTGATGGTGGAAGGCCTAATGATATGGACTAGTGGCATAGAACTGCCCTTCAAAACTGCTCTCTAAAGCCTGTCACAAAGGCAGCCCTTCACCTCAGCTCTTGGAGTTTAAGGTAAGTAGTTTCAGTGCAAAGCCACACTATGAAGCCCGAGCACTTCTGAGCTTCAGTTTTCATGTTATAGTCTTGATGCAGTTAAAGGTGTGGTTGAGAGTAGATTGACTGCTTCTGAGGTTGAGACAGGTAGCATCAGAGCAAAGTGGCACTGCATTGCTGAAATGCACAAATCAGTGCAGCACTATTCTGGTGAAGATGATATCCATACTATTGGAAGTGCCAGGTCACTATGGGCTGGTGGAACTAAACCCCACCAATAATGCCCCAGCTGTCAACCACACTGTAGAAGACATCACATAGTGTGTAGTGGGGGTGCTAAACTATGGGGTGCAGTACAATTTGAAGCCACTGGGGGACTCTTTTGGGATTGAAGCTGGTCCAGTTCCATCATTAGCCCCTGGATAATAACCAGAGCTGATTATGTGCTAATGCAAGGGAATAGGGGTAAAATTCTGATGCCATTAAATCAATGGGAATTTTGCTATAGACTTCAAAAAGACCAGGAGTTCCATGTCTGCCTTGCAGTACAGACCTTATGTTGTCCACATCTTCAGGAACATATGACTGGCCTTATGGCTATTTGCCGCCTGCTCAGTGTTTCACTTAACTCTCCCATCTCTTACTGTAGATATAGGGAATGGGACCTTTCCATAATTCTCCTCATGCAATTTCTTTGTGCATTCATGACTGGAGAATTTGATGGGTTTGTGGAAAATCCCCACAAGCCATTGAGTTTCTTGTGAGGAGAACAGCATATATGGAAATACAGACCTTATATAACAATTACATTTTATATTTCAAATGGGTTTAATCTTGAGCTGTAAAATCATTTTTCTCTATCACAATTTAGATTGCAGAAGAAAAGCTGTCTGACCTATAGTCCAGTTCCAAAATAGAAAGATTACTGTAATTCTTGTTTGCAACAAGAATAAGAATGTTGACTGGAGATGACTAAATGTATCTTAAATATGAATTTATTTTAATTTTGCTGATGGATGAATGTTGAGTGAGTGCTTTTGTTGTGCTAGGTTTTTCCTAATAGCTATTTTTAGAAAGATTTTTATGCTGAATTTTCCATAAATTGCTGACCTAGTGTCATTTTAAAACATTTCACCCAGATAAGACCATGCCAGCTTCCTCAAAAGTGGTCTCATGTACCTAGATTTTTGATAATTTTGCGGGGAGGTAGAGAGGTGTCACAGACTTAACAATCTTTGTGGTATGCACAACACTGGATATTTTTCACATTTCTGGGTTAAATGGGACTTTTCCAAATTGACCTGCTAATGATGATTGTTCAAACCTGACTGGACTAAGTTGCATAATTCCAAGACAGACTTCACACCTGATTTGTTCAAAGACCTTGGAGGGAGGTGCTGTAAGGCGGAGCAAGTAAAATTCCTAAACCATGAGGATCAAGGATAAGGCTGAGAAGTCTCGGCTTTCAGGTCAACAAGCCATCTGAGGGAAGACTCATGTTCCAGAATATACAAGACTGATCACCATAGGGAGAGAAAGTCATGACATCAACCACCAGGGTCGAGCGCCTCAAAAGTATTTAGGCACCTAACACCCATTGATTTCAATGAAAGTTAGGAGTCTTAAATACGTTTGAGGATCTGGATCCAGGCCACTCCAGTCTTTGACCAGTCTTTTCCAGCAGCACCTGAGGGAGGCCCCCTAGCAAGAAGCTGTGTGGCAGCAGAACATCACTAAGAGGCTCTTTGACTGAAGTTCCAGCTCTGACTCTGAGAGTTCAGAAAACTACAAGAGGTGAGGAGTTTGCCACACTTTGGGTATTGTAAGTATCTTATTTCCTCCGAGTTTATTTTTTGTCATTTGTTTTTTATTAAGTGGGAGATATCCCAGATACTTTTCGGATGTGAAAGTGCAGCTTTGTGCATGCATCTATATGTGAGCACACTCCAACTCCACGTTAGGAAGGCACCTGAAGAAGTTCCCCAGCTTTGAACAGCTCTAAATATTGTCTCATAAAGATACTCATTAGAATGTGTTCTATGTCAAAAAGTCCTAAGAAGCTTGCAATTATCATCTGCAATTTCTGGTAAATAAGAGCTGTTAAACTTATCAGGAGATTTCTGAAAAACTCCGTATTATAGTATCTTTGTGCAGGGTTGGATGTGGAGTGGGAGGGAAGGATTAGCTACCATACCAGAATCTAACAGGGAAGTTTTATAATTGGCTCTGAGGTTATGGTCCAGACATTAGATAATAATTTGGTTTCAATATTTAACCATTCAAACTATAGATCTGATTGACTGACTGGTAAAATTTTGGGATTTAAAGATCAGTCTGCCATTTTTAGAATGCATAAGGATTCATTATTTGTGGGTATAAATTTGGTGATTTAACTAATTTGATTTAATTCCAATTCAATATTGAGACTAATTTGTTTTTATTTTGATTTGGCTATTTGAATGTTCTATTGCTTTTGTCATAAATATAAAGGGAAGGGTAAACCCCTTTGAAATCCCTCCTGGCCAGGGGAAAGCTCCTCTCACCTGTAAAGGGTTAAGAAGCTAAAGGTAACCTCGCTGGCACCTGACCAAAATGACCAATGAGGAGACAAGATACTTTCAAAAGCTGGGAGGAGGGAGAGAAACAAAGGGTCTCGGTCTGTCTGTATGCTGCGCTTGCCAGGGACAGAACAGGAATGGAGTCTTAGAACTTTTAGTAAGTAATCTAGCTAGGTATGTGTTAGATTATGATTTCTTTAAATGGCTGAGAAAAGAATTGTGCTGAATAGAATAACTATTTCTGTCTGTGTATCTTTTTTGTAACTTAAGGTTTTGCCTAGAGGAGTTCTCTATGTTTTTGAATCTAATTACCCTGTAAGATATCTACCATCCTGATTTTACAGGGGGGATTTCTTTATTTCTATTTACTTCTATTTTTTATTAAAAGTCTTCTTGTAAAACACTGAATGCTTTTTCATTATTTTCAGATCCAAGGGTTTGGGTCTGTGGTCACCTATGCAAATTGGTGAGGCTTTTTATCCAACATTTCCCAGGAAAGGGGGAGTGCAAGTGTTGGGAGGATTGTTCATTGTTCTTAAGATCCAAGGGTCTGGGTCTGTAGTCACCCAGGCAAATTGGTGAGGCTTTTTACCAAACCTTGTCCAGGAAGTGGGGTGCAAGGTTTTGGGAAGTATTTTGGGGGGAAGGACGCGTCCAAACAGCTCTTCCCCAGTAACCAGTATTAGTTTGGTGGTGGTAGCGGCCAGTCCAAGGATAACGGGAGTAATATTTTGTACCTTGGGGAAGTTTTGACCTAAGCTGGTAAAGATAAGCTTAGGAGGTTTTTCATGCAGGTCCCCACATCTGTACCCTAGAGTTCAGAGTGGGGGAGGAACCTTGACAGCTTTGTTCTTAGTTTAGTTTATTAATAGTAGCTAAGATAGGAGATAGTATCAATTTTATTAAAATACTTACAAAAAACCCCAAGAAAACCTAAGTCACATTTCTTTCAATAAAAAACACGGGTCCAGAATCTTTGACGTAGTTGACACTCAAGGGAGGAACTCCTTTGTGTTAAATTTGAAACTGAAATGTATATAACAAGATGTTTCACTGCACACATATTTAATTGTTTCTTTGCTATAGTTGAAGCTAATTAAGTTACTTTGTTAATGGGATTGCATTTGTGTATCAAACTTGGAAGATGTGTACATCAGAAAACAAGGCAATAAGAATAGAAATGAAGTTCATTTCCCCTAGTCTCCTTCCTTTAATCTAATTTAAAAAGTCTAGCTCCGTTCTGCCTTTCTTTATTATAGTCATGGAGATAATGGGACTTTGCTGAGAATAATAGAACTTTGCTGACACCTGTAGGTGATGTGGTATGGTATCTGATTGGAATGTATTAATATCTAAGGAACTGAGCAAGGACTTGGGTGACTTTCAAAAGTCCCTGGACAGATAAGCCCTGGCTACACCAAAGAATTGCTATATTTCAGCTGGCGCTGCTATAATGGACACAGCCAAGATTCCAATGTAATGGCCCAAGCTATCCATCTTGTGTTGGGTGCATCCAATGCACTGTATTCACACACTGTCTTTCCTGAAAGCTTTGCAGGCTCTGTAGGTTGTTGCATCTATCCCAAAATTTTCAGTAGAGTTTCCTGCAGCAGTATATGACATCTGCAATATACAATATTTGTTATATAGGCAGACCACCTTAGTCTAGGCTAGGACACTGGACTGGGAATTAATAGATCTGGATTCTGTTCTTGGCTCTGATACTAGCCTCTCTATGATCTTGAGCATGTTTCTTTACCTCTCTGTTCCTACAGTTTTTTCCATTGGTAGGAAAGGAATAGTGACACCTCCCTCCCTTTGTATAGGGCTTTGAGATCCAAGGATGAAAAGATTGCATAAGAACTAATTCTTGTTTGCATTAGTTCACACTTCTGCTTTATTCTGATGGATGCTGTGAATGTCTCTGTCCTACACAAGGAACAGAGAGGTAACTTCACATTAAAATTGCAAGTGCTATGGTGCAGCGTCACCCACTTCACCCCAAGCTTGTGCCACATGGAATCTGTGCCTGGAAGCCCAGAGTCTGTTGCAATGAGGAACGCTATCTTTGGGTGGCAGTGCCTGAAGAGGTAAGGAGATAGAGGGTTTGTTACTATTACTCTATTTTCTTTAAAATTTAATATTTGATTGGGTTCCTGTTTTTCTTTCTTGAGTTCGCCTGTCATTTTTATGGTGGTTTTGTAGACTCCATGGGTTTAATTTTGTCTCCCTTTTAATGCTGAGAAAGAAGGGGTCCAGATCCTGTTCCAGAGGGAGGAGATCTAGCCCATCTGGCTCCCATTTCCTCTGCCCCATCTCATGCAGTGGGGACCTAGGTACCTGTGTGCTCATGAGTATTAGAATTGCCACCCAAAGCCCATTGTGGTCTGTGACAGGATGTCAGGTTCTAGCACCCTCCACAGAGGTGCAGGTCTTTTCTGTTTGTTTGGCAGCCAGATCAGGTGGGTCTCATTAGCTCTAACTCAGGATGATAAAAGGTGGACAGTACAAGACAAGAGAGAGGGTAAGAGGTGTGAGAGCAGGGTTTGTAAAGAATAACCCGAGAAGTATCCAGCTTATGAGGAAGCTCAGGCTAAAATGTGTTAGTTGTTCAAGTAAGAGTAGAGGAAAAACCCAGGTGGAGACCAGGCTTGTGTGTGTGCTTTGGACATTAATACAGCATGTGTGGTACTGGGGGTAGGGTAGGGACTCAGCCCATTCACAACCTATGCAGATGTTAGGACATCCCTGGACCACGAAGATATTAACTATTTAAAATTCTTGATGAGGTGATACATACCCAGGTGATATCTGGGTGTTTGTATCTGTAAAGTGAGGGTGCAGGTACACAGAGCATAGTGTAAATATAATATATGGAGCTATTTTAAAAAATGGAAATTAAAAAAACAAACACCTCATACAATTTTTCCTGGGGTAGGGACAGGTATAGAAGGTAAGAAAGGATGAACCACACTTGTCAGATGTTAGTCGTTGTTCAGTACGCTCCTGGGAGGTGCTCAGATACTACAGTGATGACACTGGTATAAGAATCTGAACAGAAGAGAGTCTATACTGTTTTCTGCTGGTAAAGCACTATCAAAATAAATGATTAAATGCTGAGCTTTACAGAAATAGGCTGAGGGGCATGCTGATATCTTAATTTTTATAATGCATACTTCCATAATTCTACACAATTCAGGAAGGGTTTGAGACTTGTTTGATTTTCTTTGTCATAAGGTTTTACTACTCTTGGTTCATCATCCATGAGTCTAACTCATCCACAAAAAATAAGCATTTAATCTTCATTTTTCCGAGCCTGATGAGTTCACTGATATCTTTGATTCTCCTAATAGAAAACCTGCTAAAGTTGTGCAAGGGTATTTCATCAAATGTTGCATTTTAAGGACCTTACAACTAATGAAAAATGTGTGTATCTTATCACAAGAATTACAAATAAGAAAAACAACCCCAAATTACTGAAATCCAATACATGCTGTATTGTGCATGCAATTAGTGGAATGTTTTATTTTTCTTTGCAATATAGTTAATCACCTAAATGTTGTTAGTTGTCTGTGATTATTTCTGTTAATGATAATGTAAATTCCTGAGATATAATCAGCTATCAAGTAATTTTGATCACACCACTCTTAATGTATTTGTTTTATTTTTTTAAAGGACACATAATTTCAAAAACACGTATTTTAAACATTCTGGACAAAATCCATCCCTGCTGTAGCTCCTGTGACATCAGAGGAGTTATCTAGTGGTGAGTGAATTTATCCCTCTGTGACCTGCAATCTAGTCAGTCTTTCCTGAGTATGCTACAAATGGAAATCACTACATGTGCGATCCTATGAGGACTGGAACACATGAGTTATGAGGAGAGGCTGAGGGAGCTGGGATTGTTTAGCCTGCAGAAGAGAAGAATGAGGGGGGATTTGATAGCTGCTTTCAACTACCTGAAAGGGGGTTCCAAAGAGGATGGCTCTAGACTGTTCTCAATGGTAGCAGATGACAGAACGAGGAGTAATGGTCTCAAGTTGCAGTGGGGGAGGTTTAGATTGGATATTAGGAAAAACTTTTTCACTAAGAGGGTGGTGAAACACTGGAATGCGTTACCTAGGGAGGTGGTAGAATCTCCTTCCTTAGAGGTTTTTAAGGTCAGGCTTGACAAAGCCCTGGCTGGGATGATTTAACTGGGAATTGGTCCTGCTTTGAGCAGGGGGTTGGACTAGATGACCTTCTGGGGTCCCTTCCAACCCTGATATTCTATGATTCTATGATTCTATGATTCTAAATACTTGTTTAATTATTTCCCATTCTGGTTATGATACAGTGTAGACCATTAATCTCAAGAACAAAATAGTGATTTTTTTGGTGGGAGAAATGCGGGGGAGGGGGAGGAAAGATAAGCCTTATGTTGTACATATTGACTATCATCACATGTCTAAGTCCCCAGAGGCTGTGCATCTGTTATGCATGTTTGTTCTGCAGTGCTTATTACAGTACATTTGTTTCAGAGTTCATGGATCTGTTATTAATTGGTATATTGCTAGTACCTTCAGGATAAGGTTGAGGCAGATGTTGTTGGCTTCACAGAGACCTTGGTAAATGAATGATCTGATATATGATAGGTTATTCCATCGGTCAGAGAAAATGGAATGTGGCTGATGCAATAAATAATACATTTCTCTTCTTCCAGGAGAAGATTGGCATGTGTATTTGGCTGATACTGGAGGACCAAAACCAGAGCTTTGTGGTGGCTTTGGTGACACAATTTGTTTCCTTTTTCCATTACAGTTTATGTGGTGGCATTTCACTCTGTCTTTTATAAATGCTTCAAGGCAGGGAACATGTCTTACTCTGTAAAACACCATGTCAGTCTAATTCATAAATATATAACAGTTACTGTTCACTCTTATCCAGTGAGAAGCTTTGTTACTCACAGAATGGAAGAAGGCAGGCATGAGGAGTAGATGTCTGGATTACAGGTAAGCCATGAACTCCTGTTTCGTTTGCTAATGTGGACATTGATCAGAATCTACACTGAGCTTCAAGTGAGTTCTGTTCCATTTTACCTTTTAGCGTGATTTTCTCTTGTTTTGTTGGGGAGTACGGGGTGGAGAGCAGAACATGACCATTTCATGTATAAGTAGGGGCATAGCGAGCAGATCGAGGGACGTGATCGTTCCCCTCTATTCGACATTGGTGAGGCCTCATCTGGAGTACTGTGTCCAGTTTTGGGCCCCACACTTCAAGAAGGATGTGGATAAATTGGAGAGAGTCCAGCGAAGGGCAACAAAAATGATTAGGGGACTGGAACACATGAGTTATGAGGAGAGGCTGAGGGAGCTGGGATTGTTTAGCCTGCAGAAGAGAAGAATGAGGGGGGATTTGATAGCTGCTTTCAACTACCTGAAAGGGGGTTCCAAAGAGGATGGCTCTAGACTGTTCTCAATGGTAGCAGATGACAGAACGAGGAGTAATGGTCTCAAGTTGCAGTGGGGGAGGTTTAGATTGGATATTAGGAAAAACTTTTTCACTAAGAGGGTGGTGAAACACTGGAATGCGTTACCTAGGGAGGTGGTAGAATCTCCTTCCTTAGAGGTTTTTAAGGTCAGGCTTGACAAAGCCCTGGCTGGGATGATTTAACTGGGAATTGGTCCTGCTTTGAGCAGGGGGTTGGACTAGATGACCTTCTGGGGTCCCTTCCAACCCTGATATTCTATGATTCTATGATTCTATGTAAGAGTTTGGGCAGATTTAAGAAACACATTGGATTTTTGTGTGTGTGGAGAACAACTTTATATGCTTTAAAACTAACCCCAGGGAAAAGCAGTAAAATCACTGATCTGCCTGGTCTGAACACTCAGGGGCTACTTAACTGGTTGACCAAGTGCCAGGAAAAGGGATGCTTTGGCACATCAATGATATGTCCACTCATTCAGTAGCAGTTTGTTTTCTGGAAAGAATTGTTTTTTCTATAGCTACCATCTGATCAGTCTGGGGTTTGGGCCTCATGTCCAAAATGTATTCACGATTCTGGGCTTGGGTTATCCTGAAATTAGAGAGGTGGTGATCAGTGTTTTTCTGGTTATATGGTAACCAGATGCCTGGAGCTAGTCCCGCCTGCTGAAATATGTTAATTCGTTTTGTTTGCTCACTCACTAACATCTCACAGTCCCTCTTTCCTTAGTTAGTGACAACTATTAATCCAGATAAACTATTAATTAAACATTTTACATTGAGAATGGATGTAGCCAGCTAGGAGAGAACAACTGGCTTTCTTGCTGAATACTAGTCCCACCTTATTGGAAAGGTGAGATGAGGGGCCAACTCATTGTCTCACCAATAGACTGATAGCACCCGAGTTATGTAGCAACACTGTTTTCCATTTTACAATGGAGGAACCAAGAAATATATCCACACTAGTTATTGTTAATGTAACCTTTCTGCCAGATGGTGTTGGCAGCAGTAAGGGCTGCATTCAATATCGAGGGGTTTCTCTTAAAATTACAAAAGAGACCCTGCTCTAGCCTCAACCCAGAAACCTGCAAAACCTGAATACCTCCCCTGAGCACCTCTAATAGGCAGTATGTCCCTGCTAGTAAGCACTGAGTCTGTGCATAACAAAAAGAAAACTTTTATTAAGGGGAAAGGGAGCACAACATTAATTTGGGAAAACAGAAACAATAATGCAAAAGTATGCAAACAATAAGTAGCCCCACCCCGTACTCTCCCCCACCGTATGTTAGGCAGTGTCCTTTGCCTTGGTTTTCCATCTGGCAGTATGAAAGTCCAACAGACAAATGTCTCTTCAGTACATCTTGCCCCCTTTCTCTCTGCTGAATATCACTAATGGTTTGTTGTTGGAGGTCAGACAAGTCCCAGAGTCCAGGGGAACATCAGATGGGTTCATCTTCATCTTCTCAGGGAAGTGAGACTATTACCACTGCTGCTTTGCCAGCCGCTACCATCCAACCCTACCCACCAGATATAAACTCTTGTCTCCCATCTCCTTTGGCTTTCACTTGGATTTGGATCACTGCCCCATGCTTAGCAAGTTAGACTAATGTTATGGTGGCCACTCAATTAGGACCTATTAAGTACAGTTCTGTTGCCCTTTAGTCATACAGTAAGGATAACTATTTCATGACGCCTGTATCCAAGACTTAAGTGAATTTTAACCCAAAACAGCCAGAATTGGTCACCTTGGCAGAGCATATATGTCAAGACAAACACGTTCTGTTCATGAGGTCTTTTCTTTCAGTTCCTCAACAGATGGCAGCAGAGAGTTCATTCAGACCATATGCTTACTTCAGTTATTTGTATTACATTACTGCCCAGAAGTCCTGCCTGAAATCAGAACCCCATTGTATTAGATACTGTACATACACACAATAAAAGAAAGTCCCCACACCAGAGTTCATAATAAATCGACAAGATTGCTGAATAGATTTTTCTCGCCCATCCAGTGGTTTGCTAGTTGAGGTCACTGCACAAAACCAGCCATGGGAAGAAGAGGCATAAACTGCAAGTGAAAAGTCTCTTAAAAAAAATCTACTTCCTTTGCAAGCCTGCCCTATGGAAAACATCTCTACTGTAACTCCCCACTACACTCAACCCTATTGTAATACTTTTACTGTACTATGTGGACTGTTCGGTTATGGCAACTTGAGAATGAGTCAAACTGAGGAAAACCTTTTCTTGGGGCTTGAGTGGGATAATATGATCATTTGCCAAGATGAGTACAGGGACATCTATCCATTCTTTTGCAGTCAAAAGATGTAAGAAATTAGTACTGTATGTAGAATAAAGTAAATTGTCATTGGGAGGATTTTTTTTTTATTTATTGGGTTCTAATCTGTGGCCTATGGAGCATGTGCTGAAGATTAAGGCTGTAATTTAGTCACGGAGGTCACTGAATCCATGACTTCAGCCAGAGCTGGCTGGGAGCTACAGGGTCCTCTGCTGCCTGCAGCTCCAGGCCAGCTGTGGGCAGCAGGTGGACTGCCCACAGCTCCTGGCCACCACAGGTGGCTGGGGGACCCCCGCTGTGTGGAGTCGCCAGTGGAGGGAGACCATGGAGCTTCTAGCCCCCACGGGTGATTGGGGGGGGGGGGGCTTGGAACTCCCAGCCCACTGGCAGATGCCCAGGCTCCCCACTTTGTGATGATATTTTTAATAAAAGTCAGGGATAGTCATGGGCTTCCATGATTTTTTCATTATTGGCCATGACCTGTCTGTGACTTTTATTAAAAAATATCCATGACAAAATCTTAGCCTTACTCATTGTCCACAAAGAGTTGGCAAGGCCCGTGGTTCTGGCTCTACTTGCTTTTTGCTGTAAGATTACATTATGCAAGGAGGTGGGGATAGGGCAGGACAGAACAACAAATTAACCCCCTGCCATCCTCCGTATACATATTACATCAATTTGAAAATTTATTCACGCTGATTAACTGATGTGTATCTTACATTACCTCTGAACTTGGCCCAATGATATTCCAGGATATAGCAATATTTCATAACATTGTAACCTAAGATAGCCTCTATTTTATATTGTGTTTGCACAGGGTTGTGAATGGGTACTGAGTATATACTGAAGCTATGCTAGATCTTTTCATATACTTCATGTGGTTATAATATCAGCAATCCCTTATTAAAATTTACTGTTTCATTTTCTAGATTAGACTTTTAATAATTCAGGCAATTTTGTAAATTTTGTATATAGACATTTATTACTTTGTAATAATAGATAATCTATTACTTTAAAAATACCACCTGACATACTGTAATTAAATTTACTTTATAATTTAAATATGAATGCATAAATGTTTACATGATCATCTCAGCTGAGCATTGTGAGTAGAAGGTGCCATATACTGTCGTATATTTTTGCAACAGATATAGCTAATGATTAGAACATTCCAAAAATAACACTTTAAAGCAGTGTAATTCTTGTTGAAGGCCGGTTTAAAAGAAGGCTGAGCAATGTGAATATTATAATACGCTGCAAACACACTATGAATGAATGAGTTCCATGAAAAATGGTTTTAAACTACATAGTGATAGTGGGGTATGACAGAATGTAGTTAAATTGAAGTCGATACGTTTTCCATCCAAGATGACTACATTTATATTTGTCAGTATAAATGTATTTAGTGAATAGCTAGGAAAAATGAAGTCCTAACAACTTAAAATAATTACTTTTTATATGTAATACTACTTGTATTCACCTTGCTACATTGAATAATACAAATTCTGAGCTGTGTTGTATGTTGACTGTTATGTTTGATTTCCAGTACTGATATCAACACATACTGGAACTCAATACATGCTAATTCATCTTCCAAAACTTTACCTTGTGTTCAGGAAAAGCTCCTGTACCCTGGAGAATATTTCACAGTAAATGAATGGTGGCAGTTGTTAGGGGGCTTATTCCTTCATCCACTCACTTCCCTGGTCCTTCTCGCATGAACAGAGAGCAACAATACCCGAAGTCTGAAGGTGCAAACAATTCGATGTTTATTGGGGTGAACTTCCAGCAAGCATGATTCCAGTTTCCTTCCTTAGTATCCTCCTTCCCAGCTCTGATACCACAGAGCCTTACACCTGTGTCCCTGTTCCCATTCCTGCCCTTAGCAAAACATTATTCCAATTTCCTTACCCCCATTCCCTGTTCTCATTTCCCCTCTTTAGCAAAACATGATTCCAATTTCCACACCCCCCATTCCCTGTTCCCATCTCCCACCCCCACCCCCTCACTTCCTGATTGACTGCAGACTATATAGTAAAACTTGAGTTCTGCTTTGTTATACCTTAACCAATCATTTTCCTGAAATTTAACTAACCAATCCTAACATATTGTAACATGATTATGTAACCAATTATATCCCACCACCTTAATTAGTTTACACCCAGTAAAATTAATTATACAGCAGACAGGAACAATCACAGAACCAGACAGAGATTATACAGACAAACAATAGCAAAGTGGGAACTATAATGACAAGACAATACAGAAGTGAGGATTTCACATCCCAGATATTGATAAGTGAGTTCTTGCCAGACAGGATGATGCTATCAAACTAAGTTTCCTTTTACATTTTCTAGGCACTTCCCTTTCTCTGGATGGGATAGGCACTATCAGGACAGGATTGTATTCCTAACAGCCCAATAGCACCTGATTTCAATGTGACTAGTTTGGAATGTGAGGATGTGACTGTTGACTTCCTAGCTTATGGCTGCCTCTGGTGCTTAGCCAAAGGCCTTAGCCTAAGAACAGGGCCTCAGACTGTCACAGTAAGAGAAGGCCCTTACACCGGCAGACAGTGATTTTGATTCTTTCTTTTGTACCTCTATAACTAGCCAAGTGATAAGAATACACCTAAATTCTTAGAGTATAGGCCTTTACAGACAGGCGTGAATATCTATATCCTAACAGCAGTAAGTGCAGGTCGTTGGCAACATATTACCCCAACATGCTACTTCTGCTATTAACAAAATGGTGTGACATCTACTGGTTGGTACAAAATGGTTGGCTGTGCAACTACTACATAACTAATTATATTCTCTATAATAATTAGCACTTTTACAGTATCACATCTTCAAAGTGCTGCACAAACAACTGATTGATCAGTACTCACTACTCCTCTTTCATTCTCCAGTCTCTTTGATATTTTCAATTTTTCATCTGAATTCCTTAATTAAGTTTTCTGTTTTAATTTTTTAGTAAACTATTATCAGTTTATTACTGAACAAGATAAGTAGTAAGGAATGAATGACATGACTGTTCATTAAAACAAGAAAGTATGTTATAGTTTCCTCATTATTTTTACAAATAAGTAATCGATTAGTAGCAGTTTTCCCTCTTGCTGTATATTTCATATTAAATAATATTGCTGAACTATTCCAAGGCCTTGTCTGCACAAGCTCTAAGCTGCACCAGTACAAACTGCATTGCACTGGTGTAAACTGCATCTATGCTAGGGGGTTGCACCAGGACAACTAAACTAGTAGTTTAAAAAAATCCAGATCTTGACTCTCACTGACACCAAGGCCTCTTTACATCACACGGGCATGTACTTTATATCCACTTCAATATCCCTTTATGTTGCCAGATGGTGTTGTTGGGGACACTGGGGCATGGCCACTAGGTAACTCGAGGGGATGGAAAACCACGAGTGTCGATGAAGCCCCCTTGCACTAGGCCCAGGTGTCCTTGGCCCCCTCTCCCGCCTGGAGGCACTCGCAGCAGCTCTGCGTACTAGGCCCAAGCGTCCTTGGCCCCCCCGCCTGGAGGCACACACAGCAGTTATGCTGAGGATCTGCAACAATATGTTGCAGAGTCAGACTGCCTGAAACTAAGCAAGGCCAAACAGGGCAGATATGGAAGAACAATGCTGAATAAAGCAGCTTTATGTATAGTTTAGCAAATGTTACAGAGAATCAGGGAACTAGCTGGGAACTGGATTGGCTGGCTATATGGATACTTGGGGCAGCTTGCTATTGGATAAGTATGCTGGGAAAAAGGATGTATAAAAGCCTGTGTAACTTCCTGCTCTGGGTGCAGGATTTGAGATTTTATTCTCCTTGTACCTTTTTGCAGCTGCAAATAAACTCTTCTGCTTCTCCACCCCATTGTGATTATTGGGTGTAGCACACCGGATAACGAACCAACTCAAGCTGTTGTTCAGCCTGTCGGCACTGCGTGCCGGCAACAGTGTGATGAGGCCTTAGTGTGAAGGAGAATCAGTCCATAAGTGTAGGCAAGGCCTAAACTGCATCAGTTTCAATGAGCTTTATATACTTGTCATATTGTGGTTTCAGGAAGTCTAACTATTTCAGACTGACTAAACCATCCCTATATGACACATACAAACTTGAGGGATTCAGACAAAAGCAACAAATATATATTTAGGAATATCTGTCTGAGAAACATTACCTTGCCTGCCTCCTGATGCCTAACTCTTGGTTTGCCCTCTGGCCTGCCTCGGACTCTGACCTCCAGGGCATCTGACCTTGCCTGACTCCCAACACCTGTTCCGACTGCTAGGTCAGACCACCAACATCCTGATTGTGACACAGTGGAAATGTTAGGCACTTGCAACACAAGCAATCCCAAGGGGCAGTGAGGGGGACCCCTGAAATGCAGATTTGACCTGTGAAGGACTTCTGCTTGGTCTTCTGTTTGGCCTGCTCCCTGCTGGGAGCTCCACTGTAAGGACGACTGTGTTACCCAGCTCCACCCTGGGATCTCGGCAGCTCTGGCAACTTCTCTGCCCAGACCCAGCTGCAGTGTTTCCAGCCTGACCTGCCTCTGAGTGCCCCTCTCCGCCCTCGCTGGCTCAGATGATCCTCTGTGGCTGGGAGGGAAAGGGGATGCCTGGCAACCAGGGAGCTCAAAGACCTGAGCTGCCAGGTGCCAGCTGGAGTTGGGTAGTGGGGCTGCATTTACAGCAGACCTGTTGTGGGGCCAGTAACCCCTCCCCCATCACCCTGGGGGAGGGGTGAGGTAGCACTGTGGTTAAATCAATATGGTTGCACTTAGCCACAGGGCTGTGTAGTCCAATGGCCAGAGTCAATAGAACTCCCCTTGTCTGCAGGGAAGCACAGTCCAATGGCCAGAGTCAATAGAAGGGGGGTTTGGTGGGTCACCCCCCAAAAAAAGGGGGGGGGCACTAGTTAGGGAGATCTGGGCCCTCCCTGCTCCACCGGGTCCTAGCCCAGGGCCCTGGTAGTGGCAGTGGAGTTCACCACGAAGCCAGCGTGGAATCCACCCGCAACTTGCTGCCGGCTGCCGGGACACTGGCTAGTCCCTCCCTGGGTTGCTTCCTACTGTGCTTTGGGGGTGCCTCAGATGGCAATTGTAGTCTCTCTAGGGCATCTGTGGGTGCCTGTCTGGGCCCCAGCATCTTCTACTCCCTCGGTTCAGGTACCTGGCTGCTCCTCAGCTAGCAGGTTGCATCCTTCCCTCCTGGGCAGTCAGCCCAGACTGAGCTAGGCTGCTCCATGCCCAACAGGGTTGAGGGAAGGCATAGCTTCTGCCACTAAGAGCACTGCCTTAACCCTTCTGTTTCAGTGCGGGGCCAGCACACCCTGTCACAGGACCCCTCAGCAGGGAGCAGGAAGGAACAGCTGAAGCCCCAGAGGGCAAAATGGAAGGTCCTTGCAGTAACTTCATAGCCTCTGGCCCATGTGCTCTCCTGCCCAGTGGGCCCATTTTCTCTCCTGCAGAGCAAACTCTAAGCTGACAGGTGCTGGACCTGGGTTGGGGGGTGGGTGGGAAGGTGCTCAGAGGCAGGTCATCTCAGGGACCCTGCAGCCTTGGACTGGTTTGGAGCTGCTTGGAGCCCAGGGTGGGATATACCCAGAGATGGAGCTGGAGTTGAGTAGTGGGGTCATCTGTATGGTGGAGCCCTTGGCTGGGAGCAGGAGCTGGGCACAGCCAGGGGACAGGATGGGTTCTTTGGTGAGCAATCCCCTTCTTCCCTGGGATTTGCCACTCAGAAGTGTTTCAAATACACTGGCAACACTGGTAAGGTCTTTGGAATTGAGCTTTGGGTGGGTGGGGGGCCTGCACAGGATGAACACTGCCACTGACTGGGGGCCTGGTATCGGGCCATAGATGTTAATGAAGTTGATGATCAGCCCCTCCACCTGGACCAAAAAGTTCAGCTGGCAATTTGTCATGACCTTGGCAACCTCCAGCACCTTGGCCCATAGGTTTAGGGGGAACTCTGAGTTATTGGATGGGGTGATGATCATGATGTGGCTGAACTACACCTTGGCCTCCCTACTCCAGCCACCACCTGGCTTCTGTAGCCAGATCAGAGTTAGTCTCCTGCAGGAAGATTATGGAGTGTTATCCTGCCCAAAGGTAGTAGTGTACCTGCCACCTGTGGAGGTTCATTTTATAGCCCTTGATGTTAAGAATTAAAATGGCGGGAGGCTTCATTGGGAGGCTTAGGATTGTGGGAGTCTTGGGGGACTCCTGAGTCCCCACCAGACCATGATTCAAGTTGTTTACAGTGTCCTTCCTCTGTTTGTCACATACAAGGGGTTCTCCAAGCCAAAGGAAAAAAAAGTCCTTTTCTCTCTCTTTCCATTGAGGGGAGGGCGGGGGGAATCAGAGTAGAAGAAAAGAAAGGCAAAGGTGGTCTGTCTTGTAGGCAGTCTTTTTAGGGTTACCCCTTTGGGACTTGTCTTATGAGCTGGCATAGTGTCTTTAATTAGGGTCTGCCTCTAGCCCTCTCCTCCTGGGTCACCTTTATACCTCATCTATGCAGTCTCAGGGGTGGTGAGGCCTGCAACTGTCTCTCTCTTGGCTGATCTCTCTCTGTGGTCAGCAGTCTTCTTCCTATTCTAAGCTGTTCCTTTTTAAGCTTTTTAAGCTTTTCCCCTCCGGGCAGAGCAAACCTTACAAGTAGGCTTGGTTAATGCTGGCTGAGCCCAGAAGAGCTCATTTGCCTGCTCTCTACAAGAATCAGGGTGTGCCCCTTCACAAACCCCAACCCTCAAGTTGGCAAGACAGTCCTGGGGCAGGTTGTCTCCATCTCTGATTTCCCATGAAAAGAAATTGGCAGTAGTATGGTCCTACCCACACGGTGTTGCACTCTGAAACAATAGGGCTGTTCGTGCAAGGCACCATCACATTATACATAGGTTCATGTCTTTCAGGGTATGGATCCAGTGTAGGGGAGCATGATCTGTGATCAAGGGAATTGATGGCCCACTTGCTCACTAGTCCCTCCATTTCAATAATTGAGTAGGCCTTTTCTCTCGGGAATAGCTTCCTACTCAGGTACAGAGTTTTTCTCCTATGAATTTTTGTGAGAACATGGCACAGAATCAGACTTCTAAGGCATCCGCGTGAAGTATGAACTCACAGGCAAAATAGGGGCTGAAGAGCATGGGCATCAGGCACAGTCATGCTTTCAGCTCACTAAAGGTTTCCCACATTTCTCATCTCATCAGATCTTTTTTGAAGTTGTTACCTTGTATGAGGCCTTTGAAGGGGAGGGGCTGCAATTGAGGCAAAACTGGGGATAAACCTTCTGTAATACTCTGCTATGCTGAGAAAATGCCTCATTTGACTCTTCATCTGGGGAATTGGGCATGATGTTAGGGCCTGTAACTTGTGGACCACTGGTTTCCTGAGGCCACTGCCTATGCAGTACCCAAAATAGGTGACTTCAGTCACAGCTAGTCTACATTTTGCCGGATTGGCCATAAGCCCTCCATCTTTGAGGGCCTTTAACACTGCCTTTAAGTGCTGCAGGTGATCTTCCCAAGTAGGACTGCAGATGACAATGTCATCTATGTAGGATGCAGCATACTGATGGTGTGGGCTAAGTATCCTATTCATAAGCTGCTGGAAAGTTGCAGCAGTTCCATGGAAGCCGAAATGGGTGGGAGGCCTGTGTCTGTCTCCCTCTTTGGTGATCAGTCTGTGATCAGCTGAGGTACAGTGGTCTTCTTCCTGTTCACCACCCCTTCCTGAGACAGGCTTTCCCTTTTTAAGCTCCCCCACTTCCAGGCAGAGCAAGCCTTACAGGTGTGCCTGGTTAGTGCTGGCTGAGCCCAGAAGAGCTCTTTAGCCTCCTCTCTACTAGAATCAGGGCATGCCACTTCATAAAGGTCCTGGTAGTTGGGGGATCTCCCACACCAGCATGACTACACAGTAACCCATGCTCCCTCAACCAAGCTACAGGTATACTGATACTTCTTAGAGCAGTGGCTCTCAACTTTTCCAGCTTACTATATCCCTTTCAGGAGTCTGATTTGTCTTGTGTACCCCAAATTTCACCTCACTTAAAAACTACTTGCTTACAAAATTAGACATAAAAATACAAAAGTGTCAGCACACTATTATTGAAATATGGCTTAATTTCTCATTGTTACAATAAAATTATAAAATAAATCAATTGGAACATAAAGATTGTACTTACATTTCAGTGTATAATATATAGAGCAGTATCAACAAGTCATTGTATGAAATTTTAGTTTGCTAGTGCTTTTTATGTAGCCTGTTGTAAAGCTAGGCAAATATCTAGATGAATTGATGTACCCCCTGGAAGACGTCGGCGTACCCACAGGGGTACATGTACACCTGGTTGAAAACCACTGTCTTAGAGTGCAACCCATTTACCTTCCCCTAAGAAAGCCCTCCTGGCATTGAGGAAAAGATGGAAATCCTACACACATGCACCAGTTGAGAGCAAACTGTGGCTTCCTCCTGGAGCCACAGTTGTATGATGGATTCCATAAAAAAGGCTATGGGGAAATTATGAATTCTGTCTTCAGAGCAGGGTTTAAATTGTGAACAGTAACACTGAAAGATGAGGAGAAAACAAAATATTGAAAGGCTGATCATTAATCCTCATCCTAATATGCAGTGAATGAGGCAGGGGTCCTGTGGAAAACATAGGATGTGATGATGTAATTAAAGACTGCATCATAATACATACACACAAGAGGGATGAATTAAGGTTTCACAGGGAACCTTTTTTTTGGGCATTTCCTAACTTTTGAGTTCTTGACTTCACAACCTTAATAATGCTCTTTTTGTATGTAACGTCCTAGGGTTTTTTGGTATGTTTGTAAGCCAGTAGTTTGAATGGATTCTTGCCTTCCATCTTTTGAGCACTCATGAGCAGACCTTATTTGGATAGATACACACCTACTTTGTCCAGGTGGTCAATTTTGGCTGTTTTGGATTAAAATTGACTTAAGTCATGGATGCAGGGATAATGAAATGTTGTTATCCTTATTATGACTAAAGCTCAACAGAACTGTACTTCATGTACCCTAATGGAGGAGTCACCATAACATAAACCTCATTAATTAAGTATGGGGTAGTGATCCAAATGCAAGTGAAATGGGGGAGCGGGGCAGAAGAGAGAGACAGTTGTGACATGTCACCTCCAGAGTTTAAAGACACAGCTAACATGATTCAGTTGAGGGTCCTAGTCTCTTCTCAGTTTCTACTGGAAGTGACTCGCTGATAAAGCTGGTCTATGCACTGAGCCTTAGATCTGATGTGGAGACAGTGTTGTGGTGAAAGACCGCACAGAGAGAGCAGCTGCAGTGAGATTCCCCACCCCCTAATGAAATCACTAGGTGGTGAAACCTCAGAGCATGGTGTTGTGGCTAAAGGCAGTGTGGTGAGAGAGAGAGAGAAGCAAAGGTGATCCCATATGCAGGAAGTTCTAACGGAGTGATTACTAATAGCTGTGTTAGGTGGTTGTGGTGCCGTGAAACTGGACAGGATCTGACCAGACCAAGGACACAGCAATGCACTGACAGCAAGAGGTAGTGGTGGTAGCAAAGCTGCACCAGCCCAGCCCTTCCAACTTGTCCCTGTCTCTATTGCACCACTGGCTCCTCACCTCAGTCCCAGTTTCTCTGCCTAGTAAGTACTAGTCTCAAACCAGTCCCAGTCTCCCCAACTCCCCAGTATTCACTCTGTGGGGATGGTGTTGGGCCTGCACTAGAGCTGTGAGAGGCTTGAGCATGCTAAGTGAGGATAGAATCTTCAGCGAATTTAGCTATTAAACTCTCGCAAGTCTCTATCAAGCATGTCTGAATTGCAATTTTTCATCAGCTTATAACTTGGCCAAATATGGTTGGATTTTTGGGGACAGCAAAGTGCACATTCCTGACACATAGGCCACCCTCCTGCTAAATTTCAAGTCCCTGTTCCAAAGCACAGGAGCACTAGAGTTTTCTAAAGAAAAGGTTACAAGTTTTTTTTAACTCTGAAAAATGTTATTTTCCTTAGCCTTGTTTTTGGAAATGGCTGAATTGTTTTGGCTGAAATTCTCTCCTATCCCCATCCCTCCCACCCTGCAAAAGAAAAATTAAAAATGAGCCTGAGGGAGACACCTGGCTTAGAAAATTTGAGTTCAAACAATAAAAGTTTGGTAAAGTTATAAGCATATGGAAACAGGTCTTATAATGGGAAGCATTGGCCAACTTTCATATTAGGTCGGGGTCGGCAACCTTCAGCACACGGCCCATCAGGTTAATCCACTGGTGGGCCGTGAGACGTTTTGTTTACGTGGACCATCCGCAACATGGCCCCCGCAGCTCCCAGTGGCTGTGGTTCGCTGTTCCTGGCCAATGGGAGCTGTGGGAAGCGGCATGGGCCACAGGGGTGTGCTGGCTACTGCTTACTGCAGCTCCCAATGGCTGGAACAGTGAACCACAGTCACTGGGAGCTGCGGGGGAGAGGCATGCCTGAGGACGGTCAATGTAAACAAAATGTCTTGCAGCCCGCCTGCGGATTACCCTGATGGGCTGTGTGCCGAAGGTTGCTGACACCTGTATTAAGTGGTGCTATCAGCCCCACTTCTAATACAATTCCTGTATACATAGTATATAGTTACTATTTTTAACTTTTGTTTTTCATTAATTACATAAACAAACAAATATTGTTTCTCTAGTGACCCTTCAGCCACCTGTCCCAGATTCATTGCTGCTGTTAAATGTTGGCCAATTTCTTCTGTCATATGGTAGAAATGGATCTTGTGAAAGATTTCAGAGGCAGAAGTGGGAAGTAGCCTTCAGAATGTTTCAGGAATGGCATTCCTGTCTGGTTTGGAAAAAAGTGTTAGCATATCTGTGGGAAGAGTTGGGGGTTGAGGCTGGCGTAAAATGTTGGTCAGATTGATGACAGATCTGTTATGTTCTGTTTTTTCACTCTCATAAATACATCATGACCATAATAATTTAAGGAAAATTTCCATCAAATACCCAGTAATAGATGATCATGAAAAGAATACCTGGTATTTTCATACAAAGGAACCTTTAAATGCGGAGAAAAATCCAAGCTATACATTCTGTTGACTTTGTGTTTCCTATCTTAAAGATTTGTTACATATTAATTCCAGTTGCAATTTACTGTATCTTAAAAGCTGTGAAAGATTTCAGTGGGTCTGAGATTAGCTTCTTTTATAGAGAAACTGAGGAGAATATGCCTCTTTAATAAGGAAAAGCTACTATGAGGAATTTAAACTCTCTTATTTAGACTAACCAGCTTTTCCACCAACGGGATGGCTAATTCAACCAGGTAAAGTTCTCTTTTTAAAAGTGTTACTTGGCAATAAATATAAAAACTCTGAGATTTTTTTTGTCTTTGAGATAGCTTGATATATGGGAAATTCTAAATGATTAGTGGTTCCGCTTCTTAAGGAGATAAATTGTTAGTGCTGCCCTTGTCACGTCAAGGTTAGATGAAACAGTCCTAACCTCATTTTTGGTTATTCTTCAAGGTGATGAATGAGGAGAAAACAAACTGTTAACCATGGATTGAACACCTTTGGACACTGGTTGATTCAAACCTTGGTAAGGCATGGTGTCTTCATTAGCAAGAACAAGTATCCACAACGCTGTAAGAGGTGACTCATTGCTTTTAACCAGAGGGACAGACATACCAAGCTAAATTATATCAATGTGGTTATAGAATTGATTTTTATCCCAGACAAGCACCCACAGAACCGTTCTATTTTAAAATACAATTGACAGTGCTATTGGACTTCTGTAAATAATTAGGTAAAAGTCCAACCATTCTGTATTGAATTTTGTACTTATCATGATGGACAGAAGTCTGATAGACCCTCATCATCTAAGTTACCCTATATTAAGAATCTAGGTTTCTATTGATATGGTTCATGTCTAAATGATACATCCTGAATGATTACTGCATGACTTAAAGTGACATTTCAGGGAATATATAAAACCAATTGGTTTTAGTCATGTATGGAATATACCAGAAGGTTTTTATTCAACTGGCTATGGAGCACTTTGGGCCTGCTATTTCAGGTACTATTTACAGGATGCTATAAAATCTTGAGATTACTGCTGCTGCATTATTGGATGATTTAGTTGGGGATTGGTCCTGCTTTGAGCAGGGGTTTGGACTAGATGACCTCCTGAGGTCCCTTCCAACCGTTATATTCTATGATTGTGATGGTTGTCAATGACAACTATCTCCACTATCAAACATAATTTTGTGAGGGAATCTAGCGAGCTTGAACTCTTGTCAGTGAATCAAATTAAAAAAGCAGATTGGTTTACACATACCTAACTACATAAGACTTCCTTCAAGGAGATTAAGGATCTGATTCTGTGAGGAACTGAGTACTAGTTTCATGGACTTTGATTTTTGTAGTTGTTTGGGCAATAGTTTTACTATCTAAGTTTTAATACAGTGGACACTAATAACAGCATAAGTATCCAGTGTCTCAGTCATAAAAAAAGGGGGGGGGAACCCTTAAACAGTACAAAGGCCTAGATTAGTTTAGAATTTTGGGAAATGATTACCATGGTTTATATAATTAAAATGTTGGGTTCTGTTTTTAATAAATCCTCATTTGAATCTGCTGTCTCTCCAGTACACTCTCCCTACTCTGTTTTCTTTTCCATTGCTTCCCCCTGATCTATTGTATTTTTCTCATTTTACTGTCTCCCACTTTACTGTAATCTATCCCTTTTCTTATGACTGTTGTTTCCTTGGTTAGTCCATTTGTTTTCCCCCTGGGCTTCTCCGGGTTTTATCTTCCTTATATTTGCCCCCATTTGTTTCCTTCTCCTCATTTTCACCCTTCTGTTTTTTGTTTCACTTTCCCATTTGTTTTTTTCCTCCTTCCTGTTCTATTAGTTTTCTTTCATCTTCTCACACGCTTGTTTCTTGTCTCTCTCTCTCTCTCTTTCTCTGACTGACAAACTTCTTTTCCCCAACATTCTTTGGTCTCTCCTCCTGGTCAGATGGTTCTCCACCTGTTTGTTTGATTCGCATAATCCTCAATCAGCATTTCTTCAGCTTGGTGACATATCCTTATGCCAGTGGGTCTGATTGGTCTACTGTCTATTTTGGTGATCTTTCGGCTGAAGATGCTAGCTCAACACCTCTGCTTCTGCTGACTTTGTTCTAAATTGGACTCTTCAAAGACTTAGAAGATAGGATCAAATTTGGTTGTCAGAAGACAGGTAATACTAATTGTCATTTTTTTTAAATGGGAGGAGCAGCTGCCCAACTTTATTTATTTATTGTTGTATGAAGTGTTGTAGTCCTTTTGGTCCCAGGATATGAGAGAGACAAGGTGAATGAGATAATCTTGTATTGGACCAACATTTACTGGTGAAAGAGACAAGCTTTCAAGATCCACAGAGTTCATCTTCAGGACCTGGATAAGGAATCTAGGAGGAGGAGCTCAAAAGCTTGTCTCTTTCATGAACAGAAATTAGTCCAATAAAAGTTATTACCTCACCCAGCTAGTTTTTAATTCATTCGCATGATGCATATCAATTTAGTATTGTGTATGAAAATAGGAATTTTGTGCATAAGTCCCTATGTATCCTCAAAATTTACCCCTATAAACAAAGACAGCCTTCCACAATTCTTGCTTCAATGCACAAATAATCATAGCCATTTTTTTGTAATTTTCCCCCCCAGGCATTTGGCTCTAAGTACCACTATGGATCAGTGAGAGAGCCTGCTGCATATGAGGATGCAAATGTTCTACCAACCGTTCCATTTACTTCTACAATACCTCATATCCAGTACCCTGCTAGCAAATAGCTTTTTCCATTGACAGAACTACGTTTGCCTATTTTTACCTTTTATTTCATTTATCTCTGATCAGCTTACTGAGAGCAGTTGTCATATATTTCCTTAATCTGAACCATCATAAAACTTTTATGCATTCCCACCTGCAATGCTTTAATTTTTCATGGGCTCAGTGTAATCAGTTTCCATGTTTTTCTTTATTGAACCCATTCAAAAACCAACATGGTTTCACTCTGGAATGTTAGATTTTTATTTTTTATTTTTTTATTTTTTTGCATTTTACTGTGCTGTTTTAGCAGTGGGTCAAGACTGTATATAAATATATTTGTATGTATTTATGTTCAAGTAACCCTACCATTGTGAAATATCCTGCACAAATATTCTTAGTCCTGTAAAAGTGATATAAAATTTGTGGGGTAGAATTTTAATGGAAATGCTTTAAATGTATGGGTTTCATTTCTCTTGAAAAGTGAATAGATTGGAAAGAATTCAAAAAGTGACTTTTTTGCAAAGTTTTATTTTCCTTAAATACATTTTTATATTATTCCAGCTAATGAGGAGGTGAAAGCAAAAACTGGGCTTTTAAAGGAGAGTAAAAAGGTATCATTCAAAATGCAAGCAAATAAAATTAATAGTGGAATATGGTACAGAAACCACAACAGCACAAAGCAGTACAGAAACTACACAGATATTCACACACACACCTGCTTAGACCAGTCAACCATTAATTTTGCCTTAGTAGAGCTAGCATGGTGACTTCATATAGTAAGAGTTGATTCACAAACCATTTAGACACCATTTACACTCAAAATCCACCCATTGTATGTGATATTTGAATACACTTACATTCCCTAAGGAGCCCTTCACTCTTTATGTGCAACTGTTTCAATCTCATTTCTGTGGTTTTGAAGAGTGATATGTGTAGAAGGGGTGGTGTTAGCTAAAAACAAAGCTGGCTTTGCTGAAAGAAGGGAATTATTATGCAACTATTACATTAAAAGTACATTTAAAGAAAATTAGGTTAATGTTATGGGGGATGCTAAGCTTTGGATCTGTAATAAAAAAGCTTTGCAGTGGTAAGAGAAAGGAAAGAATATGTTACTGAAAATACAATTGCATATTAATGTTGTCTTTGACAGATTTCTCAAGGGGTGACCATGTTGGCCATTCAAATTCCTTCACCCAGGCATGATTGATTACTATTTTGTCTGAATAATGCTATTGACTCATGGAATATTTCATCCAAAACACACCCACAAATTTACATTCAACACAATGACAGCATTCTTGAATTGAACAGCTCCAAAGACCTAACGCATACAATGGGTCAAATTCAACCTGTGTGTAAAAGGATCCAAACTGCCATCCATTTCAGTTTGCCTATTTACACCAGGTCTGAATTTGGTCCAGTGTCTAGCAAACAATTAAAGAATTGAGCCCAGTTACACAGTCTTAGTTCACATGCCTTGTACAGCTGCCTGTACTGTGAATATAGCTGTTTTCCTCTTTCCCTCCCTCTAACTCCAGCAATTGATGGAATGAGTCTGGAAAAACAATTTTAAAAATACATTTGCTAAATAACACTTTGTATGTCATTCAAGACACATTTTTGAAACTCTTTAGAACCTCTTTGTTTAGATTCAGATGACTATATAATTCAGTCCAGTGGAAAACCACTACTATTTCACTCTATTACAGCTGCTTGGGGCGGGAGAAGAGTGTCTTGTCCTCTCCTTCTGGGGATGGGGAGGATATCTCTCTGATGGATGGCTTTAGAGAAACAAACAAAAAGGATAGATGGATACTTTGGAAGTCATTCAGCCCCACTTTCAAAATTACTATAGAACTTCTTTGTATGGCCACACAGAGTAGAATTGTTTAAGCTCCATTACATCATGCTGTGTTGCATTGTGAAATTAAGTGACTGTGATGTGATTGGAGCAGCTGATATATATCAAATCATTTGACAAAAGGGGAAGTGTAGTGGAAAATCAAATGGATGTGTATGGACAGTAGAAGTGAACAGAACAAATAGCGAACATGACTGTGTTTGCTCAGTATCATTTTTTTTTTACTTTAAATTGCCTTATAGTAGCCCCAACCATGATGAAGATATGGGGCTTGGTCTTGTTCTTTCAACCCTGTCAGACATCTGCTAATGAATAATAGTTTGACACTCAGATGCCATGGTGATGGGTGTGGTGTCAGAACCTGAATAGAATGATTCTTCTCATGGGAATGTGAGCTTCTCTTTACTGTTCCTGCTCATTCAACCTGTTCCTGTTTCTAACCAACTGGGACAGATGCAGCAGGGTTCAATATCAGACTCCACATATAGGGTCCTAGAATCTTCCACTGTCTTCCACCCTAATTCCTTTGGGCCAACTTCAGCAGCACCTTACACCCTACAACATCTTGGATCACTTCCAGTCTGACTTTAGGCCTGGAATTGGCATGGAAAGTATGGCTGTCATTCTGATGGACGATCTTCTCATTGGTATAGAAGGAGGTCAAATGCCCATGCTAGCATTGTTGGATGTACCAACAGTCTTTGAAACCATTCAGTGTGAGGTACTGCTAGCCTGCCTGTATGATTTAGCATGAGTGTCCAGGTGTGATGCTGTATACAAGCCCCACACTGCAGTGGAAAGGATTAAAGAAGAGTACTGGGCCCAGGTAGCCCCACCTCTCCAATGCTGCAGAGCATGTGCTAACTGGAGACAGGGTTGAAAGGGGAAAAACCTAGCTCAGAAGGCAGAGGCTAGGGAGGAGGACAGACCTACTCTGAAGGCCGCTGACAAAATGGGCTGGAGAAACCTCCCTGAGGGAACAGGACTGTCTGCTGATTCTGACTGGGGCCGACACTTTGGTTTCTTTTTCATTTTCATTTTTTACTTATCGGGGACTGGATGCTGAGGGAGGAAGGCAGTGGAAGGAGGTGTCCCCAGGAGGGTAGGTCAGAGGGCCCCCTTGGAGACCAAACACTGCTGACCTTCCTAGGGCCCTGGTTTGGAGCCTGGTGGAGTGGGTGGGCCTGGGTTCCCCTACCACTTCCCCCACAACTGGATGGGTGTTAACCCCAAGGATATCCAGTCCACCAGGGACCCTATTACACCAGGGTTTTATTAGATGGGTCCACTTATTCTTATCCAGCAGGGGCATAATTTCAGAAAAAATTGTGGGGAGGAGAGGGAAAATTGTCTGAGCATATCAAATATTATATGTGATTATATTATATCCTGCTATAATATAAGCACATATAATGTTTAAAATGCTCGCACAATCTGGCTTACATGGAATACCCCAGAAGTCTGTAAATATGGCGGATATTGCATGTCTTGAATGCTCATGCGGGTGTTCAACATCATCTGGGAGCAGGAGATGGATGCCATCAGTTATCCATATATACAAATGCAAAGGTGACCGAATAGTCTCCAGCAATCATTGTGGTATCTCGCTTCTTTCCATTACCGAGAAGATTTTGGCATGTCTTGCTCAATAGATTCTCTACCATCACTGATAGCAACATCTCAGAGAGTCAGTGTGCCTTTCATGTGCAACACAGAACAGTGGATATGACTGTTGCTGCTCGCCAAAAATAGGAAAAGTGTTGGGAACAAAACCAGGACCTCTACATAGTGTTTGCAGACCTGAGAAAGGCCTTCAACGATACTAGTTATGAGGGTCTCTGGCAGATCGTGCACAAAGTTGGGTGACCACACGAATTCATCATCATGTGCCCATTCCATGATGTCATGCTGGCTAGAGAAAATTGTGCTTCATAATTCTCTTTCACAAATAGTGTTAAGCAGGGCAGTGTGCTTGCACTGACACTATTTACCATTCTTTTTGGAGCTATGGTGTTAGATTCCTTCAAAGACTGCAACTGGGGTATTTACATGCAGTTCTGCACAGATGGCAGCATCTTCAGTCTCCAGCATCTTCATACTTGCACTCAAGTGATCAACTTGCTCATCAGGCAATTCTTCTTTTTTGATGTGCACTTGAGGCACATACTGTCTAAGACATGCAGCATCTAATTGACTGCTTGTCTAGATTTGCAAAGTAATTTGAACTATCAGCCTCAAGAAGACCAAGATGGTTTACCACCTTCCCCAGGAAAAGTGAATTCTGCCCCTGAAATCACAGTTGATGACATACTGCTTAATGCAGTAGAAAAATTTTGCTATCTTGAGAGCACTTTATCTAATAATACTGTGTTTGATGATGAAATCATGCAGTACATTTCTAAAGCTAGATCTGCCCATTGTCTACTCCGTCACTGCTTGTGGAATGTGAGAGTCATTTTGCTTCCCACCAAAATTAGTGTCTATTGTTCAGTTGTGTTAAGCACTCTTCATTACAGCTGTGAAACATGGACACTCTCTATAGCAGGCACTTAAAGCAACTGGAGCATTTTCACATTCACTGTCTGCATCTCATATGAAACATCAAATGGTCAGACAGGATATCCCACACTGAAGTCCTGAACCAGTGCTGTATGACTAGCATTGAATCCCTAATCATACAGGTGCAACTTTGCTGGGCAGGTCACCTTGTATGTATGGATATGTGACTCCCAAAGCCATATTTTATGGACAGTTGAAAACGGGAGCACATATGCAGGGAGGCCAATGAATATGATATAAACACTCTTAAAGTTCACCTAAATGCTTGCCAAGTTGACCTGAACACAAGGGAAGCTGCTGCTGCTGACAGATCAGGTTTTTGCAGACCTGTTTGTCTGCAGTTAAAATCACCAAGAATAGCAGAAGAGAAATAGCCAACAAGAAGCGTGAGTGAAGAAACCAGGCTGTGGCAAAAACATGCAGCCACATCTGCTGACGTGTGGATGCATCTGCAGATCCCTCATCTATTTACATTCACACAAGAAGATGCATTGAAACAAATTGACTCTCATACATCGACCACAATGGGAGATTCCAACAATTATATCCTGCTAAGTCTGGGGGTAAGGAACAAAAAGTGGAAGACATAATGGAGCATATGGACCTATGAAAAATTGGCCATGGTGAACTGCCCCCTAGCAAATGACATCCGTTATACAGTGAAGCTTTAAGTGTTAAGATAAGCAGCTACTCGTTCTCATCACTAAGGCTAAACCCATGTCACCTTTCCTAGTCAGCATGTATGTGAGACCACTGGGGGAGCTTGTGTCATCTTGAATAATCAGAGACTAAAGAAGAACTGTATGAGATTAAAATAAACAGAAAAATTTATGATGGGAGACTGCATTTGGTAGATCATGAGAAAAACTGAACTATTTGTAACTATCTGTTCTTTTAACCACTGACACTAAGTACTGTGGGGTGAATGATCTGAACAAGAAGAAACAGATGCAAAATGGCACATCACTTGGAATGGTGTAATAATCACTTCCTCCTCCTTATTAAAGAGATTTTAATACGGCAAAATGCTTTATTGACACTGATCCCCAGCTGGCCTACAGTCATCAAAGAGAATAGAGTTGAGCCAAATTTCAGATGATGATGATTTTGGGTTCTGATTAAACAAGCATTTGTAAACTTGAAATAAATATTCTCTAATCTAGCTGTACAACAAATATTGGTGTGTCCATTAGACAGACATTTCAGATAGCATCTAACCAATAATCATGAAATACATCTGTGGTCGTGCTGAAGTCATGGGGTCTGGGACTTCCCAGAGGATATGCTGTACTCATGCAGTATAAACCTAGGGTATCATAACAGGCCCAGGATCCTTGGAAAGTGATCAAACATTAGAGCCTGAGAGCTTAGTCACAAGTAAACTACTTATGCAACAGAACTTGTGCGTTGTGTGCCTGAGGATTCGCAAAAATATTTCAGCTTTAATCTTCATTGCAAATAAGGGGACAGATGGAACAGTTGTGGCAGGGGGTATCTTCTTCTGACCCCTGGCCTCATGTCTTGGGCTGCAGTTGGCAACATTTTCAATATATTCAACATTTGGATATGTAATATAATTCATATATGAAAATACTAATGAAATGAAAAATTGTAAAACTCTTTCTTAGAATCAAATATATGTCCCTGGTAACGTGCAGATAGTGAATATGGGAGATGTCATCAGGTGAATTTTCGGATACAGTCCCACACAGCATATAGTTAAAAGGGAAACAAGCTCTTCTGGAATATTTTCTGTGAGGTATTATCCTGTAGATATTTATTTCTTTCCTATGGTTTCAATATCTTCAGTCTTAGAGTATACCCCTCTTTCTGGAAGCAAATGGTTGCTGGTTGTTCTGACTGTAGCAGAAGCGGTCACCTTTAAGCACTGTCAAGATGAATCCCCATGTCTTCTTTGGACCAGTTGCAAGAGCTGTGCATTTAACATACATTTAGCAAGTTAGAGAGATACAGCACTCAATAAATGCTTATTTATATTCTTCATTCTTGTCTTTACAACATAGCTCTTACCAGCTTCTGTGTTCTGACATATTTCTACTTCCTCTCACTTGCTTTGTTTCACTCAAGCCAACCATCTCTTTGTTTCCTTCTCCCATGCCCAGCCCTGTGCCTTCTTCTAGCTGACCTGCTGTGCTTAAAACCCTCTGCCTGACCCAGTCCCTCCCTGTCTTCAATTTCTTCCTGCTTTAATCTCTCATTAAAACACATGTTTTCCGTGAAACCTGTAAATCCTAGTCTTACCTCAGTAAAAAAGCATTAACCCCTTATGGAATTCTCAAGATGCCTGCATTACTAATAGAAGCAGCCTCATGATCCTATTGCTGTATCCCTCATACTCTCTTCCTCGAACCTGCAATCTAGTGTGTGGAACCTTATTTCCACGTGGATTTGTACTGAAGTTAATGGGTTTCCACATAGAGGCAGGGTTCATTTACATTCATCAGGTTATGGGACTGGGGCCATCGGTTGTAAACTATTCAGGATGGAGACTGTGTCTTATATTTGACAGTAAAGGGGCATATACCTTTCTGACACTGTGTAAGTAATGATTATAGGGCACTAATATACTATCGTTATATAGACAAGGTAAGTTTTATAGAGCTGGAGTTCGATCGATTTGCTTTAGGAACACAGCTAAATATGCAAGTCTGTACTGGTACTATCAGAAAATACAAAGTAACTGTGCAGGAGCATCCACCTTCTCTTTTTAGGCAGTCACTAGTGTTTTCCCTTTCTTTGTTTGTCTCTCTTATATGCCATACATTCTTCAGTCCTCTTTTCTTTTGGTACTCTGCTCTGCATACCAACAATGAGATTGTATAAATATTCTGTCCCATAAATCATACACACTATGTTATACACAACGGTAACAAGTACAGTGGCACAGGATCCTTAAAAATACAAATGGAATTTGTAAAAGGGACATATCATCAAGACCAGTAAATTGAACATAGTTAACAAAATATAACCCAGATTCCAGTTGTGTCCTGAATATTATATCTTATTGCAGGAAAATTTCTGTTGTCACTGCTATCCGTTTCAATCCTATCAGCCATGTGATGGCTGTGCATGTCCATACCATGATTTTACCTTGCTTCACGGTGACATCTTGGCATGATTATTCCAGTGCATCATGCTGACAGAGCAGGATTTGGGAAGCAGTAGGTAGAGAGATCCTTCTAGTCTATAATGAATGTATGGTATTCTTCCTGCACATAGATTGATGAGATGGCACCTAAAAATCAGACGGGAATGTTTATTTGTGGAAGACAATAAATGTAAAGAAAGGAAAATAGTAATTGTGGTAACAACATATAACTCTATTTAAAATGCAGATCTTAAAAATATTTTTCAAGGTCAGCAGCTGCTAAGGTAGCAATATAACAATTTTGCTGCAATATTCTCTGAAAGCACATATAGCTTTCAGGAAATCCGTGCCCTTTGACTATTACTATTTTACATCAAACAACTGCTGTGCAAACGTTAAAGGAACTTTATTTATGCAAATTACAGAACCTCAGCAACCAACAATCAAAACCTCAAGTACAATAGCAAGCAAATATAAAATAACGCCACCTTTCAAACCAAAGGAACTCCTTCCCTTGCTTAATAACTCTCCTACAGCAGGAGTGACACATTTTAGGCATGCATGGATGCATGCTGTGCTGTCTCTGCCACGAGTATGCTAACTACCAGGTTTGTGTGGAGAAAAAGGGGGTGGTTGGTCCAGCCCGGCTTAAGTAATAAAGAGAAAGAGGAGAGAGAGAATGGTCCTGGGATTAGAACATTAGTCTGGGATTCAGCTGTCTGTTCTGCCACAGACTTCCTGGGTGACCTCTTGCAAGTCACTTAGATGCCTAAACCCTGGTCGGAGTTACTGAAATCCACAATGCCCCCCCATGAACCCCCCCACACACTCAGCTGGTGCCCAACCTTTTACTGAAGAAGGTCCCTTGGCACCTAAATTTCTGCCTCTGGGCCTGTGCATTGCTGTCTCAGACAGACATCCAGACGCCTACCTCACACCTAAGCCCCAGCGTGATCCTCAAACCAGCTGGAAATAGGTGTTGCCATACCTATCTAGCCTACAGGTCTGATCCAGTAGGTGTGGTCAGAGCATACCGAGCCACACAAAACAGCCAAGGGAGGGGGTGGCGGCAACCTCCCTCTTATAACTTTTAGTTCAGGGGTTAGGGTACTTACCTAGGATGTGGGAGACCCCAGCTCAATTCCTCCCTCTGTCTGATGAGGAGATGGGATTTGAACAGAGATCTCCCAACTCTCAGGAGAGTTCTCTAACCTGTGGGTTGAAGAGTCATTCTCACTCTGTCTCTGGCCCAATTAATATTTAATTATTTAATACAAAGTAGAATGACTTCAACAGGAGAGATTGAGGGAGGCCCCTTTCAGAATATACTGTAGCCCAGAGATTAGGGCACTCACCCGGGAGATGATTCTAGGAGGGATGCTGTGAGGAAAAATACTCTAAAAGATTATGTGCTCTGATAGGTGCTCTATAGGAATCTTAGCTAGTAGGGATAGATTGGTATCCTTGGAGGTGGGCAGCATCCATGTACAAGTGGGAGTGAGGAGGCAGAGATGGAAGTGATAACCAGTGTGGGAGGATGGGAGCCAGGGAGGAAAAAGCAGGATGGAAAGATTGTGTGGAGAAGATAATTGAGGATGAGTGGACAGATTACATGTGATGGAGTGAGTGCAGAAGGAGGGGTTCAATACAAAGTAAATGTGAGATCCTGCTCACAGTGAAGTCAGTAGTAAATCTCTCATTGACGGGAGTGGTTCAGGTCTGGCCCCTAAGTTTGACACTCAAAGGAGATCCATCTTATCAGATCTGGGTTTAGCTATTTGGATCTGGGCTTGGTCCAGGGTAGCACTGCTTAAAAAAAATGTGCTGAGCCCTTTGCAGGAGGGAATTCAAAGGGCCTAAATTTCAGCCATAGAACTGAAGGAGACTTTCTCTATACTGGAGAGTTTGGATTTGGCTTTCTACTTTGCCTCCCACTTCCAGTCCTGCCCAGATCTCCCTTTCCTCACCCACCTCACCCTGACAATGCTATGGGAGAGCCATTTACTGCCTTCCCTTTTCTTTCCCAGTCCCTCTCCTCATAAGCATTTACCACTCCATCTGGAACAGATGGTCAGAATTGAGAGCTAAATAGCTCTGTGTGTGTGTGTGTGTTAGGCAGAGCTCTCCCTTGCTGAGGGCTTGGCTCCTTGCTTTGGCCATATGTTTCAGGCAAAGCAGAGTACTGAGGGTAGAAGTGAATGAACATAAGAACATAAGCATGGTTATGCTGGGTCAGACCAAAGGTCCATCTAGCTCAGTACCCTGTCTTCCAACAGTGGCCAATGCCAGGTGCCCCGGAGGGAATGAACAGAACAAAGAATCATCAAGTGATCCATCCCCTGTCGTCCATTCCCAGCTTCTGGCAAACAGGCTAGGGACACCATCTCTGCCCATCCTGGCTAATAGCCACTGATGGATTTAGCCTTCATGAACTGATCTAGTTCTTTTTTGAGCTCCGTTATAGTCTTGGCCTTCACAACATCCTCTGGCAAGCAGTTCCACAGGTTCACTGTGCGTTGTGTGAAAAAATACTTCCTTTTGTTTGTTTTAAACCTGCTGCCTATTAATTTCATTTGGTGACTCTTAGTTCTTGTGTTATGAGAAGGAGTAAATAACACTTCCTTATTTAAAAAGAAAAGGAGTACTTGTGGCGCCTTAGAGACTAACAAATTTATTTGAACATAAGCTTTCATGAGCTACAGCTCACTTTATCAGATGCATGCAGTGGAAAATACAGTGGGGAGATTTTATATACACAGAGAACATGAAACAATGGGTGTTACCATATACACTGTAATGAGAGTGATCAGGTAAGGTGAGTTATTACCAGCAAGAGAGAAAAAAAACCTTTTGTAGTGATAATCAAGGTGGGCCATTTCAGCAGTTTACAATCATGATTTTATTACACCAGTCATGGTTTTATCGTGAAGAACTAGGGCATTTCTGAAGTGCTGGAAAGATGAGAGAAGACTGAAGGTAACTAGCCCCTCCATTGCCTCTTCTTTTTGACTTCTTTCCCACTTTGAATCTGTCTGTGTCCCTCACTGCTGTACTCTTCACACAACACATTTTCCAAAATGAAACTAATCACTAATGTCTCACTATCCCTTGGAGCCAGAGTTCAGGGAAAACCAGCTAATCTTTTCTCTTCTCCAGAGCTACAGCACAAGGGGAGAGTGAAATTATGAAGTTTTATTGTGCAGAGGTATCAGCAGGCTGGAGAGGGGAGAGGAGTAGTGGGGAGCTGAGAGAGGGTCCTAAATCCAAGGCCACTTCAACTTCAGGTGATTGGCTTGGAAGTAGGGGAATAACTCAGAACTAAATGCCGAGATTGCCTTGGTGGATTTAGATCATGGTGACAAAGGGCTGTGCGGGAGAGGGTATAAATATGGGACAGGGTGATGGGCGAATCTTGTAATAAAAACAAACAAAAGAAAGAAGACTGGGTGGCCCTCAAGGTTCATCCTGGCATCTTAACAGCAAATATATGAAACAAGGAGCAAAGATCAAATAATTTACAGGGAAGTAAAGATTAGTCTTTCTGCAAAGTGTCTACCCCTTTATGACCAATTGTGACACATTTTGGTCACCACCTTTGACAAAACACTAGCTGTAACTCTGGACATAATTCTAATAGGACAATGTTTGAAAAGTCTTTTCTGTAGCTTCATATGTAGCAAAAGTGGGTGTAGGTGGAGAAGAGGATGGGGGTTAAGTTTAGCTGCCAGATCAAAATAGTGCCTAGGAAAAAAGAGACTTGCGTAATTGAACGGGACCTGACCTATATTGTGAGGCGCTTATATACAGTAAACACTTTAGGCAGGAAATGAGACGACTTGTTTCAGCTATTGAATGATGTGTCTATCTGTGTGGGGCACAATGTGATAAACTATTATCTGCACATATTTTAATTCAGTGAAAACAACCTCATTTCACTATAAGTTGTCATCCAAATGTTCAAAATTTAAAATGGCCCTTTTCTCATGAGCTGTGGTATGGCTTCATCTAGGCTCCATTCCTGTGCTTATTAAAGTCAACAGCCAAATTCTCAATAACTTTAATGGGAGCAGAACTGGACCCCTATTGAAAATTGTTGCCCGTTTGGTCAATGAGATTCTGAGTTCTACCATCATTCCTCCCTGTGTTATGTGCCTGTTTCAAGGTATAAATGAGCTTGCTACACAACACATGCTTTATACATCTGGTTTTATTGTCAGCCAAAAGAAATGTTACAAAATACTGGAAGTTTTTCAAACCGGCCAGCTTTCAAAACTTGGATTATTTCATGTTCTCAGTGTAGTCTCATTAGAAAAAGAATATCATTAAGGAGAAGGCCTGGCACAAGATTTCTTCATGACTCTTTATCTGTATAAGAAACCATAACAATACAATAGATTCTGCTTAATAGCAATCCTGATTATAACAACTTAGAAACATTTTGCTGGGAACCATCCTGTCTATTGACTTAAATGTTAATGGGATAACAGCATGCCACTGTAAGGATCTGCAGGTCTAGAATGCAGGGTTGGGGCAGCTTGGGTGATTGATGCCTTCATAACACCAATGGACCTGGCAAAGCAGCATCCAACTATTGCTGGAGGGTTAGGCGCTGTAGGAAGTACTGTCTGAACAGACCAGAGCGACAGAACCCTCCACACCAAATATTTAAACCAGGGAGTTACCCCACAGAGCTATCTGAGCAACAACGTAGACTCTGGCTTGCTACTACTGCAGACCTCATCTTTTGCCCTATCTTGCATCTGATTCCTGCCTTCGACCCCAGCCTGGTTTGACCTTGGTACCTGTCTCCTGACTCACCTTCGTAACTAGTCTTCACTCCTGCTTTCAACCCCAGCCCAGTGGACACTATTGGCCTGGCTGCCTACACCCCAGCCATTACAGTTGCTAATTGAGAACACTTGAAAGTTTCTCTTCCACTTTATGATCACTCCCTAATGAAACTGATATATGTCACCATTATGTTGTCTTTGCTACTCTTTTGAACTTGCACTTTTTTACTTGATTCCTGTGTTTTGTATGCAGACATCATCATGCTGTGTCCTTTATTCTTTGCATAATATGCAGTAGATGTCTGTTCTATTTTCACTGCTGAACAAATCAATATTTTCTTTAAATGAGAGGGAGCAAAAAAGGTCATCCTAGCTGTTGTAGACAAACTGGATTTGTCTAGCCTGAAATCAAAACCAGCCCTTTTTGAGTTATGAGTGATCAGAAAAGGTTAACTTTTTGCAGAAAGACAGAAATGTTACATTTCCATTACCTTATGCCTCACAAATGGCTGAGCCAATTTTCTTCAAACTTTCCAAAGTAATTCTCTTCTGTTCCTGGACCAAGAAAATGAAGTTTTCAGATTAAAGTAATTTCATTATGCAGTATGATTAATATTAATGGAAGTGCTATAAACTTACTGTATATGGTGCTTTACAAAGTGTCATGCATGTTCCTTGGCCATAAACACTTCACAATCTTATAGTCCAGTTCTACAAGATGTTGAATGGCTTCCTGTAAGGTGCTGAATTCTTTTAGCTCCCATTGCAGTAAATGATTTTTAGTCAAATGCACTTGAGAACACTCAGCACCTCACAGGAGGCACAGAATACCTTTCAGTTTATGGTATGAAACTTTTCCAGCACCTTCGGTATTTCAGAGAGCACAGTTGACTGAAATAAAAATAGAGACAACCTAGCATTTGTCCTCATACATCATTGTTTTGCTTCCATGGTAGCAGACAGTTTGAGTCAAATCCATGTGATTTTTCCCCTCTGCAAATGATCAATTTCCTCACAATAAGAGGAGCTAGTCAGCCACAGAATGGATACAGCCAGTAATTATTATTTAGTATTTGTATTATTGTAGCACCAACAGTTCCCAATGGGATATCTGGCTTCATTATGCTATCTATTGTACAAAATTTTAGTAAGAGATGGTTCCTGCCCCAAAGAGCTTATAATCATGATAGACAAGGCATATGAAGTGCACAAGGGGAAATGGAGGCCTGAAAGGAGAAGTGACTTGCCCAAGATCTCATAGCAGACCAGTGTCAGGGCCAAGTACAGATCTCCTATCCTGAGTCCTGATCCAGTGCTTTATCAACTGAACAACACTGCTCACAGTATGACCAAAACTAGCCATGACTCAAAATAAATCTTTTGTTCAAGATTTTATTGATGCTACAATGGAATCAAAGATTGGTATTTTTTGTGTCTCCCACATGGGTATATCATAAGAATTACACACTTATTTTAGAGTATAGTTGATCAGCTTCACCCCAAAATTTCCACTACCTGAGCTCTAGTCTGTTTCCCTGTTTCAGTGTAATTTACATGTATAATAATGTGTGTGGATATCACATAATGTACATATAATAAATATTTTAATAATTAACCCCCCCCAAAAAAATGTCCCCTGGAGAGGGAAATAGAGACACTCACCCCCCTCCCACACACAAACACATGATAGGTACTAGGCATCTTGCTTTAATTCACTTCTGGAACAGTGCTGAGATGTATCAGTGGTGACGGCTGCATAGAATCTGAATACTATAGTTAGAGATCCCATTCCCTCAAAGCAATTAATGTTATTTTCAAGAAAGAAGGGGAAATCAGAGTCCTATAACTGTATATATACAACAGTACTTTTCCTTAAGCATTCATTGAAGAATATTTGTTAATACATATTCTATTCCACCATAGCACAGTGGTGTTCTCGTCCATCCTCCCTGTGGAAGGAAAAGGCCTAGGTAGGGAGCGTCGAATCGTGGAAGTCAACGAATGGCTACGCAGGTGGTGTCGGAGAGAAGGCTTTGGATTCTTTGACCATGGGATGGTGTTCCAAGAAGGAGGAGTGGTAGGCAGAGACGGGCTCCACCTAACGAAGAGAGGGAAGAGCATCTTCGCAAGCAGGCTGGCTAACCTAGTGAGGAGGGCTTTCAACTAGGTTCACTGGGGGAAAGGAGACCAAAGCCCTGAGACCAAAGTGGGGAAGTGGGATACCGGGAGGAAGCACGAGCAGGAGCGCGTGAGAGGGGAGGGCTCCTGCCTCATACTGAGAAAGCGGGGCGATCAGCGGGTTATCTCAAGTGCCTACGCACAAATGCACAAAGCCTTGGAAACAAGCAGGGAGAACTGGAAGTCCTGGCAAAGTCAAGGAATTATGATGTGATTGGAATAACAGATTTGGTGGGATAACTCACATGACTGGAGTACTGTCATGGATGGATATAAGCTGTTCAGGCAGGACAGGCAGGGCAGAAAAGGTGGGGGAGTTGCACTGTATGTAAGGGAGCAGTATGACTGCTCAGAGCTCAAGTATGAAACTGCAGAAAAACCTGAGAGTCTCTGGATTAAGTTTAGAAGTGTGAGCAACAAGGGTGATGTCATGGTGGGAGTCTACTATAGACCACCGGACCAGGCGGAAGAGGTGGACGAGGCTTTCTTCCGGCAAGTCGCGGAAGTTACTAGATTGCATGCCCTGGTTCTCATGGGAGACTTCAATCACCCTGATATCTGCTGGGAGAGCAATACAGCGGTGCACAGACAATCCAGGAAGTTTTTAGAAAATGTAGGGGACAATTTCCTGGTGCAAGTGCTGGAGGAACCAACTAGGGGCAGAGCTCTTCTTGACCTGCTGCTCACAAACCGGGAAGAATTAGTAGGGGAAGCAAAAGTAGATGGGAACCTGGGAGGCAGTGACCATGAGATGGTCGAGTTCAGGATCCTGACACAAGGAAAAAAGGAAAGCAGCAGAATGCGAACCCTGTACTTCAGAAAAGCAGACTTTGACTCCCTCAGGGAACTGATGGGCAAGATCCCCTGGCAGAATAACATGGGGGGGGAAAGGAGTCCAGGAGAGCTTGCTGTATTTTAAAGAATCCTTATTGAGGTTACAGGGACAAACCATCCCGATGTGTAGAAAGAATAGTAAATATGGCAGGCGACCAGCTTGGCTTAATAGTGAAATCCTTGCTGATCTTAAATACAAAAAAGAAGCTTACAAGAAGTGGAAGATTGGACAAATGACCAGGGATGAGTATAAAAATACTGCTTGGGCAAGCAGGAGTGAAATCAGGAAGGCCAAATCACACCTGGAATTGCAGCTAGCAAGTGATGTTAAGAGTAACAAGAAGGGTTTCTTCAGGTATGTTAGCAACAAGAAGAAAGTCAAGGAAAGTGTGGGCCCCTTACTGAATGAGGGAGGCAACCTAGTGACAGAGGATGTGGAAAAAGCTAATGTACTCAATGCTTTTTTTGTACTCAATGCTTTTTTTGCCTCTGTCTTCATGAACAAGGTCAGCTCCCAGACTGCTGCACTGGGCAGCACAGCACGGGCGGGAGGTGACCAGCCCTCTGTAGAGAAAGAAGTGGTTCGGGACTATTTAGAAAGGCTGGACGTGCACAAGTCCATGCATGACCTTCAGTTCAGGCATGACCTTCAGTCAGGCATGACCTTCCCTTGGTGAATCCATGCTGGCTGTTCCTGATCACTTTCCTCTCATGCAAGTGCTTCAGGATTGATTCTTTGAGGACCTGCTCCATGATTTTTCCAGGGACTGAGGTGAGGCTGACTGCCCTGTAGTTCCCAGGATCTTCCTTCTTCCCTTTTTTAAAGATTGGCACTACATTAGCCTTTTTCCAGTCATCCGGGACTTCCCCGGTTCGCCACGAGTTTTCAAAGATAATGGCCAGTGGCTCTGCAATCACAGCCGCCAATTCCTTCAGCACTCTCGGATGAAACTCGTCCGGCCCCATGGACTTGTGCACGTCCAGCTTTTCTAAATAGTCCCTAACCGCCTCTATCTCCACAGAGGGCTGGCCATCTCTTCCGCATTTTGTGATGCCCAGCGCAGCAGTCTGGGAGCTGACCTTGTTAGTGAAAACAGAGGCAAAAAAAGCATTGAGTACATTAGCTTTTTCCACATCCTCTGTCACTAGGTTGCCTCCCTCATTCAGTAAGGGGCCCACACATTCCTTGGCTTTCTTCTTGTTGCCAACATACCTGAAGAAACCCTTCTTGTTACTCTTGACATCTCTGGCTAGCTGCAGCTCCAGGTGCGATTTGGCCCTCCTGATAACATTCCTACATGCCCGAGCAATATTTTTATACTCTTCCCTGGTCATATGTCCAACCTTCCACTTCTTGTAAGCTTCTTTTTTATGTTTAAGATCCGCTAGGATTTCACCATTAAGCCAAGCTGGTCGCCTGCCATATTTACTATTCTTTCGACTCATCGGGATGGTTTGTCCCTGTAACCTCAACAGGGATTCCTTGAAATACAGCCAGCTCTCCTGGACTCCTTTCCCCTTCAAGTTAGTCCCCCAGGGGATCCTGGCCATCCGTTCCCTGAAGGAGTCGAAGTCTGCTTTCCTGAAGTCCAGGGTCCGTATCCTGCTGCTTACCTTTCTTCCCTGCGTCAGGATCCTGAACTCAACCAACTCATGGTCACTGCCTCCCAGATTCCCATCCACATTTGCTTCCCCCACTAATTCTACCCGGTTTGTGAGCAGCAGGTCAAGAAAAGCGCCCCCCCTAGTTGGCTCCTCTAGCACTTGCGCCAGGAAATTGTCCCCTACGCTTTCCAAAAACTTCCTGGATTGTCTATGCACCGCTGTATTGCTCTCCCAGCAGATATTCACCCAGGGAAGGTCATGCCTGACTAATCTAATCGCCTTTTATGATGAGATTACTGGTTCTGTGGATGAAGGGAAAGCAGTGGATGTATTGTTTCTTGACTTTAGCAAAGCTTTTGACACGGTCTCCCATAGTATTCTTGTCAGCAAGTTAAGGAAGTACGGGCTGGATGAATGCACTATAAGGTGGGTAGAAAGTTGGCTAGATTGTCGGGCTCAACGGGTAGTGATCAATGGCTCCATGTCTAGTTGGCAGCCGGTATCAAGTGGAGTGCCCCAAGGGTCGGTCCTGGGGCCGGTTTTATTCAATATCTTCATAAATGATCTGGAGGATGGTGTGGATTGCACTCTCAGCAAATTTGCGGATGATACTAAACTGGGAGGAGTGGTAGATACGCTGGAGGGGAGGGATAGGATACAGAAGGACCTAGACCTATTGGAAGATTGGGCCAAAAGGAATCTGATGAGGTTCAATAAGGATAAGTGCAGGGTCATGCACTTAGGACGGAAGAACCCAATGCACAGCTACAGACTAGGGACCGAATGGCTAGGCAGCAGTTCTGCGGAAAAGGACCTAGGGGTGACAGTGGACGAGAAGATATGAGTCAGCAGTGTGCCCTTGTTGCCAAGAAGGCCAATGGCATTTTGGGATGTATAAGTAGGGGCATAGCGAGCAGATCGAGGGACGTGATCGTTCCCCTCTATTCAACATTGGTGAGGCCTCATCTGGAGTACTGTGTCCAGTTTTGGGCCCCACACTTCAAGAAGGATGTGGATAAATTGGAGAGAGTCCAGCGAAGGGCAACAAAAATGATTAGGGGACTGGAACACATGAGTTATGAGGAGAGGCTGAGGGAGCTGGGATTGTTTAGCCTGCAGAAGAGAAGAATGAGGGGGGATTTGATAGCTGCTTTCAACTACCTGAAAGGGGGTTCCAAAGAGGATGGCTCTAGACTGTTCTCAATGGTAGCAGATGACAGAACGAGGAGTAATGGTCTCAAGTTGCAGTGGGGGAGGTTTAGATTGGATATTAGGAAAAACTTTTTCACTAAGAGGGTGGTGAAACACTGGAATGCGTTACCTAGGGAGGTGGTAGAATCTCCTTCCTTAGAGGTTTTTAAGGTCAGGCTTGACAAAGCCCTGGCTGGGATGATTTAACTGGGAATTGGTCCTGCTTTGAGCAGGGGGTTGGACTAGATGACCTTCTGGGGTCCCTTCCAACCCTGATATTCTATGATTCTATGATTCTATGAAGTCCATGGGGCTGGATGCATTGTATCTGAGAATGCTAAAGGAGTTGGCGGATGTGATTGCAGAGCCATTGGCCATTATCTTTGAAAACTCATAGCGATCGGGGGAAGTCCCAGATGACTGGAAAAAGGCTAATGTAGTGTCCATCTTTAAAAAAGGGATGAATCCTTTTTTCTGGGATCCTGAGAACTACAGGCCAGTCAGCCTCACCTCAGTCCCTGGAAAAATCATGGAGCAGGTCCTCAAGGAATCAATTCTGAAGCACTTAGAGGAGAGGAAAGTGATCAGGAACAGTCAGCATGGATTCACCAAAGGCAAGTCATGCCTGACTAATCTAATTGCCTTCTATGATGAGATAACTGGCTCTGTGGATGAAGGGAAAGTAGTGGACGTGTTGTTCCTTGACTTTAGCAAAGCTTTTGACACGGCCTCCCACAGTATTCTTGCCAGCAAGTTAAAGAAGTATGGGCTGGATGAATGGACTATAAGGTGGATAGAAAGCTGGTTAGATTGTCGGGCTCAACGGGTAGTGATCAATGGCTCCATGTCTAGTTGGCAGCTGGTATCAAGTGGAGTGCCCCAAGGGTCGGTCCTGGGGCCGGTTTTGTTCAATATCTTCATAAATGATCTGGAGGATGGTGTGGATTGCACCCTCAGCAAGTTTGCAAATGACACTAAACTGGGAGGAGAGGTAGATATGCTGGAGGGTAGGGATAGGATACAGAGGGACCTAGACAAATTGGAGGATTGGGCCAAAAGAAATCTGATGAGGTTCAACAAGGACAAGTGCAGAGTCCTGCACTTAGGACGGAAGAATCCAATGCACCGCTACAGACTAGGGACCGAATGGCTCGGCAACAGTACTGCAGAAAAGGAAGTAGGGGTTACAGTGGACGAGAAGCTGGATAGGAGTCAACAGTGTGCCCTTGTTGAGAAGAAGGCCAATGGCATTTTGGGATGTATAAGTAGGGGCATTGCCAGCAGATCGAGGGACGTGATCATTCCCCTCTATTCGACACTGGTGAGGCCTCATCTGGAGTACTGTGTCCAGTTTTGGGCCCCACACTACAAGAAGGATGTGGAAAATTTGGGAGGAGTGTAGGGGAGGGCAACAAAAATTATTAGGGGACTGGAACACATGAGTTATGAGGAGAGGCTGAGGGAACTGGGGATGTTTAGTCTACGGAAGAGAAGAATGAGAGGGGATTTGATAGCTGCTTTCAATTACCTGAAAGGGGGTTCCAAAGAGGATGGCTCTAGACTGTTCCCAGTGGTAGCAGATGACAGAACAAGGAGTAATGGTCTCAAGTTGCAGTGGGGGAGATTTAGGTTGGATATTAGGAAAAACTTTTTCACTAGGAGGGTGGTGAAACACTGGAATGCGTTACCTCGGGAGGTGGTGGAATCTCCTTCCTTAGAAGTTTTTAAGGTCAGGCTTGAGAAAGCCCTGGTTGGGATGATTTAATTGGGGATCGGTCCTGCTTTGAGCAGGGAGTTAGACAAGATGACCTCATGAGGTCCCTTCCAACCCTGATATTCTATGATTCTATGAATGTGTTTGTAGACTGTACCTGTAAAAGCAGCAAGCTTAAAAAGAAAATTGTGGATTGGTGTCATAAAATAGCATATCTGAATACTGGTGATATGAGCACTCCGGAATGAAGTGGAAAAATCTAAGAAATGGTTTTACAGCCAACTAATGGTATTAAAGAATGTAGGTATTCATTTTTGTTTTCATGGTTGTTGTGTGTGTCCTCCTTGTATATTGCCTTTCTGATTGGCATCTCAGCAGTAGCTCATAATCAAGTTTTAAATAAAATATTCAACTTAGCAACAAAAAACAGTGTGAAAGTTTACAGCCACAGCCATTTGCATTTAACTTTGGGGAAATGGGCTGAAGCACTTGAGTGATACTAATCAGGAATTTACAGAAACTCTAAATGTGCTTAAGGACAACATCATGTGTCTGGGGTGCTACAGCTGGCAGTGCTCCAAAAGGATGGATGGGCGACTCCCAATATGAGGCTGGTTTGTTCAAAAAGCTGGTGCAGAATGGGATAGCCTACTTGGTAAGCAGTATATCTCTCCAGGAGTACATGTCACCAGTGCTCTGATCTTGGTGGAGTTTAAGGTGGTAGCATTGACCTACAAAATTGTAAGTCGATCGGGGCCCACCTATTTGAGAGTTTATCTGTCTCCCTAGGCCATATTTATAAAGTCGAGGGCCGTGGAGTCATTTGAATTGGACCCTCCTTGATATAAGATAGTGTGATCTGCTTGGACCTTCAACTTCTCAAATTCAGTCCCCTTTCTTGTTCCAAGATAACTAAGATCTGTTGAGCTTCAGGATACACCATAAGGCCTTTTTTTTGTCTTGCAAGCTTTTGGGGAAGAAGAGGCATAATAACTGGGTAGGGTGTTGTTGGAATATTGCTTGATTTGAAATCTGTTTGGTATATGTCTGGTTTTAAGGAAGCAGCTGGTGTTCTGTATTTATTTTTTATGATCTTGCATTTTTTTCAAAATGAGCTCAAAGGCACCTAGCATCCAGCATAGGTGCTTTCCCCTCTTTGTTATAAATTTAATTAAATAATAAAATGTTGCTCCTTTTCTATTAGTCCAACATAGTGATATACATGACAGAGCAGGACAAGTTTATAACTGTATCAAAACGTTCTTGTAATTTGAAAAAAAACAATCCCAACTCTGCATTAAATATGAATGTGTGTGGCCAACTTTTTCAAACTCTGGCATCTAAATTCACTCTTAGGTACTTGGATAAAAGGGGATTGATTTTTTTCCCTCTGACTTCAGTGGGAGTTCTGGGGGCTCAGCACTTCTGAAAATCAGGCCACTTGGATTTAGGCATTTAAATGTGGATGTAGGTACATAAATTTAAAAATGTAGACTGAATCTTTCATTTTGAGAATACCCTTTCATTGAGAAGCCATGCACAATAATGAAATAACTATGCAACCCATTCTATGACAAAATATCCTTAATTTTAGCCACATATATTGGGGTAGATATTGGTTCCATTCTGCCAATGTGCAGAAGGTTGTAGTTCTTCAAGTTCTACCCACAGTCCAACCCAGATATTGGAAATATGTGCTGGTTATACAAATAATTTAGTAAAAGATAAACAGCTCTGAAAAACTTGTGGGTATGTGTACACTGGAGCTGGGAATGAGCCTTCGAGTCTGGGTAAACAGACTGGAGCTAGCATGCTAAAAATAGCAGTGTGTTGAGCCCCACCAGTCCTTGATGCCTGGCTCAGGGATATGGCTGAACTTGCAGCTAACAAATGACTGGCATTCCACAGAAGGGGAACATCCAAAAACTTTAGAGCGATTTGGGCTGACTTTTTAGACACCTATGATTAATGTAGATCCTGAAAATAAATATGTTGCTTCCTCTCCCTTCCCTTTATCCTAATTCACTTTTCTTTACTTTGTGTATTATGATGAATCTGGTATTTTGCTATATATGTTGTATTTTGAAAAATTAATAAAAAATATAAATATATATAAAAATAGCACTGTGAACATTGTAGGTCAGGTGGCAGCATTGGTTTCAACTCCACCCAATCTTTCGGATCTGAGCTTGGGTGAGTAGCCTGCGCCTTCACCAGAGCTTTAACGTCCACACTGCTATTTTTAGCATGCTAGCTCAACCTAGCACAAGTCTGTTTACTTGCGCAGGGATGCACGGTCCCAGCTGCAGTGCAGACATATCCTGGGACATCATGGATACATGATTTATCTACAAGGATCTGTGACTGTAAGTTTTCATGAGTTTATTAAAATTTACACTAATATTTGTATTGTATGGTATCCTGGGAGGTATGCTGCCTGCCAGGGGCCCGTATTTGAGACCTTACATAGGGATCGTCGAGGATCATCTGGCCCTCTGACTACTACCCCATACTACTCATCCATGTGGGCACCAATGGTGTGACCCTGAGCAGTTCAGAAGTGACTACAGGGCTCTGGGAGTAAGGGTGAAGGAATTGTGGGTGAAAGTGGTGTTCTCTTGGATCCTTCCAGTCAAGGGTAGGGGCCCAGGTAGAGACAGATGCATCCTGGAGATGAATGTCTGGCTGCAAGGATGGTGTTGCCAGGACAGCTTCAGTTTCCTTGATCACGGGGTGCTGTTCTGGGAAGAAGGACAGCTAAGCAGAGATGGGGTTCACCTATTGAGGAAAGGGAAGAGCATATTTGGATACAGATTGGCTAACCTAGTGACGAGGGTTTTAAACTAGGTTCTACAGGGCAGATGACAAAAGCCTACAGATAAGTCCAAAACATGGAGACCTGGGAGAAGGGTCTGTAAACTAATGCGAGAAGTATGGGGAATAAGCAAGAAGAACTTGAAATGCTAGTTAATAAACACAACTATGACATTGTTGGCATCACAGACTTGCTGGGATAATATGCATGAGTGGCATATTGGTACAGAAGGGTACAGCTTACTCAGGAAGGACAGGCAGGGGAAAAAAGGGCGGTGGTGTTGCCTTGTATATTAAAAATATATGCATTTGGACCAAGGTTAAGATGGAAATAGGAGACAGACTTGTTGAAAATCTCTGGGTAAGGATAAAAGGGGTAAAAAACAAGGGCAATGGCATGGTAGGGATCTACTACAAACTACCTAGCCAGGAAGAAGAGGTTGATGAGGCTTTTTTTTAAACAACTAACAAAATCATCCAAAGCACAGGACTTGGTGGTGATGGGGGACTTCAACTACCCAGACATCTATTGGGAAAATAATACAGAAGTGCACAGATTATCCAAAAAGTTCTCGGAATGTATTGGAGACAATTTTTTATTTTTTCAGAAGGTGGAGAAACTCAATGGAAACTTCTGCTGAGAGTCTCAGATCGCACAGTGCATCGCTTCATTAGCTGCTGGTGCTGTTCTGTATTCAAGTTCTCTGAGCACTCTAAGGCATCATGGAATAGCTATCCAGACTTCCCCAGCCATGGTTAGGCAGCATGGTAGTATTCACACACCAACATGACTGTGTTGTGAAAAAGCTGGCATATGCACACAAGTCATCTATGTTTGTTGTAACTGGGTCAGAAAAGAGTATCATAATCTGACTGGAGAAATATGGATATACTTGTAGTGTAGATGAAGACTTAATGGCAAGCTAAGAATCTCTCCAAGCTCTTTACAGACATTAATATATAATGAACCACCAAAATCTCACAAACAACCAAAGAATAGAACTGAAGAGTTATCCCTGTGGCCAACTTCAGGCCTGGGGTGAATTTCCTTATTTCAATACTTAAATCCTTAAGTACTGTGTCAGGGGATATGGGGTATGTTACATTCTGATGTTCCCCAAAACAGCAATCCCAAAACACAAAAAAATTGAAGCAAGACATGCAGGTATGTGCTCAAACAAAACATGTAATAATCATGAACCAGTAAAGTCAGCAACAAAACATAATAGCAATCCAAATGGCAGATATGTTGCAGCAGGCCCTGAGTAACTGCATACTCCGAATGCCATTTGTGGACCTGGAACACTGAGTTCAGGGATCAGAAACTAGGAGACAAATAGGTATAAGAATAGGGAACAATAAGAAGGATGCGCGTGCGTGCACACTTTTTAAAGAAGCCCTTTCAAGTCTTTGGTTGAGGAAGAGGATCAAAGGCTTCAGTGTCTCTTGTTATCAGCCCATCACCTTTAAAAATTTCTTTTGTCCTTTCCAATTATTCCAACTCCATGCCAAGCTAGATTCATCTATAGTGCCTATTAACTCCATTTATGGGCTATGGTTTTATCTAAAACACAAGTGATAGCAATAAATCTGTGTTTCATTTGGTATTTTTACCACTTTTATTACTCTTTAATTTTTGCTAATTATTGTTCTGATTTATGCATCTCACCCCATTTTGTTCTGAGCTACCTTTTTGAAGATCTCTTTCCATCATGCAGCCTGTGACATTCCTTGAAAATGAATTAAATACCAACTCCAGTATTGTTGGCTTTCATTTTTGTACAAAATGATCATAGTACTTTTTTCTCTGAACTTGAAACTGACCCCACTTGCTGCATAAGAGATGTCAGAACACTATGAAGTGGTTGGCTAATATTCTGCCTTTGCCACCAGGACTGATGCGGGAGATTGGAAAATAAGGAACGGAACTTTCCATTTAAAAAAAAGTGAATATCATTTTGCTGAAATTAAAAAGAAAAGAAATTTAGATAGATTCTGTACCGAAAAAAGACAACCAGGGTGGTGTCCTTAAACAGCTACTTCCGTAGCCACTGCCTGCAATATTATTTTTATTGCACCTGAACCGATACACTTTTAACATTATTTCAAAAAGACTGTTACTGAAAACTGACCAATTTCGAGAGAAAATCAGTTCCTAAATGTTCTCCCTATTGGTACTGAATAAAACTAGCCATTTTTGAGCAGGAAGAGAAAGCTCCATAGAATTTACTTGTTAGGATTGTTTTTCTGGGAGATCAAAACAAATGTTGAATAGTTTCTGAGCAGCTAAAGGACTTTGCAACAAAACACCTCTCCATCAGTTAAAGTGAAATCTAAGCAAGTTTCTTCAATCAGGAGGGAAGTTGCCCATGATTGAAGGGAATGGTGTGTGTGGATCTCTATCTTCCCAAAAGAAAAATGATTTTTCTTTTTCATTAACAAAAATGATCAGTCTTATCCACATCCCTTAAAGAAGAGGTTATCTGGGGGACCACCTGCAGCCAGTTATTTGATGTTCCTCAAAAACCGTTCTGCCAAGATGAATCATTCCTTGAGTGGGCGCAGGCAGAATTGAAATGCAGCAGGCAAGTTTCATAAATGTTGTTTTTTTCCCCATGTAGGGGCTTAATAGCTTTTAAAGCTTCACTGTTTGAGCACTAATGATAATGTCTCTGTTGGTAAATGCAGGAAGCATAACTGTGTGCTCAAAGTGAAAACTTTTTTCTGAAATCTTTTCTGAAAAGGGCTGGGAGCAGAATAGTACATATAACAGGCCAAAAGGGGTGAGGGGGGGGGGAGAGAAAGGCCATTAAAATGAAATTAAGACATAGCCCTAGCCTCTCTGAAAAATGCCAGAAAATAATTTTGCTGTTTAAAAAACAAAGCAGATTAAACAGCAAAATGAACACAAAGCTGGAAAGCTGGGAAATCCAAAATGTGAGGTTTCCACTTAAAACCAAAATACCCACCAAACACTGGAGAGTTTGGAGATGCACATTTAAGCTTACCCCCAAACCCTTAACATTTCTCCAGTACCACCACTGACCTGAAAACATACCTAGCACTTTTTCAGATATAATATTTTTTGTTGAAGGATTTTGTCTGACCATTTTTATTAAAGATGTTTTCTTTTTTCATAAAGGCTCCAAGAATTCTGCAGCAATAACTTGTGGGTCTCTTACATCTGAAAGAGCCATTGTATTTGTACTGTTTTCATATGGAGTATAGTAAATGTGTTCTGCAGTATACTGAGTTTATATATGTCTGCCTTTGATACTCCGGCCTTTATCATCTTGAGACTTAAAGTATGTGAGTAGTCCAAATTAAAGTCAAAATTATGTGTGACACAAGTCTTTTCAGGCTGGGGCCTAAATGTGGTCCTGGCCCACCGCACTCTCTTTACTCTTACCATGCAAATGTCATTATTTAGGGCTCAAGTTTTAGGAAGTTTAAATTAGATGTAGAATTGACCTCTGACAGACTGTCCAGGACCTAGGCAGAGAGCAGTGAGATCAGGGTGGCAAGGTGAGAAGCTGCAATACAAAACCAGCTGAAAAAGAGAGACAGAAGTCTCCTTTCTGAGCACTTCTATGAACTGTGGCCTTGTAAAGGTAAGATAAGGGAGTTCAGTAAAATGTTTGTTTGTTTTGGAGTCTGGATTAAGTGAACCTGTGTGTCCCACCTGGACCAGATTGTCTAATTTTTTGGTTGCTCTCACGTGAGATGGGGGCCAAATTACAGATTTTTGCTGATAACTATGCATTCCAATGACAGGTTTCAGAGTAGCAGCCATGTTAGTCTGTATCCGCAAAAAGAAGAGGAGGACTTGTGGCACCTTAGAGACTAACAAATTTATTTGAGCATAAGCTTTTGTGAGCTACAGCTCTCTTCATCGGATGCATTCAGTGGAAAATACAGTGGGGAGATTTATATCCACAGAGAACATGAAATAATGGGTGTTACCATACACACTGTAATGACAGTGATAGGGTAAGGTGAGCTATTACCAGCAGGACTGCGGGGGGGATGGGGGAGAACCTTTTGTAGTGATAATCAAGGTGGGCCATTTCCGGCAGTTGACAAGAACGTCTGAACAACGGGGGGAGGGAAGAATAAACATAGGGAAATAGTTTTACTTTGTGTAATGACCCATCCACTCCCAGTCTTTATTCAAGCCTAAGTTAATTGTATCCAGTTTGCAAATTAATTCCAATTCAGCAGTCTCTCGTTGGAGTCTGTTTTTGACGTTTTTTTGTTGAAGAATTGCCACTTTTTGGTCTGTAATCGCGTGACCAGAGAGATTGAAGTGTTCTCCGACTGGGTTTTGAATGTTATAATTCTTGACATCTGATTTGTGTCCATTTATTCTTTTACGTAGAGACTGTCCAGTTTGGCCAATGTACATGGCAGAGGGGCATTGCTGGCACATGATGGCATATATCATAATGGTAGATGTGCAGGTGAATGAGCCTCTGATAGTGTGGCTGATGTGATTAGGCCCTATGATGGTGTCCCCTGAATAGATATGTGGACACAGTTGGCAAGGGGCTTTGTTGCAAGGATAGGTTCCTGGGTTAGTGGTTCTGTTGTGTGGTGTGTGGTTGCTGGTGAGGATTTGCTTCAGGTTGGGGGGCTGTCTGTAAGCAAGGACTGGCCTGTCTCCCAAGATCTGTGAGAGTGATGGGTCATCCTTCAGGATAGGTTGTAGATCCTTGATGATGCGTTGGAGAGGTTTTAGTTGGGGGCTGAAGGTGATGGCTAGTGGCGTTCTGTTATTTTCCTTGTTGGGCCTGTCCTGTAGTAGGAAACTTCTGGGTACTCTTTTGGCTTTGTCCATCTGTTTCTTCACTTCAGCAGGTGGGTATTGTAGTTGTAAGAACGCTTGATAGAGATCTTGTAGATGTTTGTCTCTGTCTGAGGGGTTGGAGCAAATGCGGTTGTACCGTGGAGCTTGGCTGTAGACAATGGATCATGTGGTGTGGTCTGGATGAAAGCTGGAGGCATGTAGGTAGGCATAGCAGTCAGTAGGTTTCTGGTATAGACATTCCAATGTCTTCTGCTTTCACATTTTTAAGTGGAGACTGAGCTTTGGATTTCCAGGATTTTTAAAGTAACTTTTAAAAAAACCTATAATATTCTTTTAAGGCATTTTATTAAAAGATTAGTATTATCTTTGTTCAATTTCATCTCTGCCATAACGGTTATTTTCCTGGGGAATTTTCTTAGGTTTTTTAAAGGAATGTTTAAGAACTGTTCCCTATAGGGGATGCCAGCTGCATGGGGACAGGCTGTCCACACATGTAGCCCCTCTCTCTGTCTCCACATGTAGCTCTCTTCTCACTGTTACACAGTCTGGTGCCTCTACCTTCTGCTCCTGCAAGAGTGGACCCATTCACATCCCTTAGGGATTGAAAGCACTCAGCAACCTGGAGAATAAGTGTCAGGGATGGTGGGTCTTGAATGCTGGTCCACAGGGCTCTTAGGAGCTAAGCAGTTCCAACCTGTCACCCAGTGGATAGAAAATAAACTCTGATAGAGGAGTCTAGCCTGGGATCTGATAGGTGGACTGCCTCCCCTGCATGATTTGCTCCTTCTGCCTGAGTCTGATCTCCTGGTAACCTGACCCAGGCCAACTCCTACTCTGATCCCAAGGTCAGAACACCCATGTACTGGTTGTGAAAATAAGACTCTTTTCTTTGTTCAGAGCTGCTGTCAAGGTTCCTTCCCCACTCTGAACTCTAGGGTACAGATGTGGGGACCTGCATGAAAGACCCCCTAAGCTTATTCTTACCACCTTAGGTGAAAAACTTCCTCAAGATACAAACTTTGCCTTGTCCTTGAACCCTATGCTGCCACCACCAAGCATGTTAAACAAAGAACAGGGAAAGAGCCCACTTGGAGATGTCTTCCCCCCAAAATATCCCCCCCAAGGCCTACACCCCCTTTCCTGGGGAAGGCTTGATAAAAATCCTCACCAATTTGCATAGGTGAACACAGACCCAAACCCTTGGATCTTAAGAACAATGAAAAAGCAATCAGGATCTTAAAAGAAGAATTTTAATTAAAGAAAAAGTAAAAGAATCACCGCTGTAAAATCAGGATGTTAAATACCTTACAGGGTAATCAGATTCAAAACATAGAGAATCCCTCTAGGCAAAACATTAAGTTACAAAAAGACACAAAAACAGGAATATACATTCCATTCAGCACAGCTTATTTACCAGCCATTTAAACAAAAGGAAATCTAACGGATTTCTAGCTAGATTACTTACACAAGTTCTAATACTCCATTCCTGTTCTGTTCCTGGCAAAAGCATCACACAGACAGACACACCCTTTTGTTCCCCTCCCCTCCAGCTTTGAAAGTATCTTGTCTCCTCATTGGTCATTTTGGTCAGGTGCCAGCGAGGTTATCTTAGCTTCTTAACCTTTTACAGGTGAAGGGGTTTTGCCTCTGGCCAGGAGGGATTTTATAGTTCTGTATACAGAAAGGTGGTTACCCTTCCCTTTATATTTATGACAGTTGCATATAAAGAGTTGCAACAAGAAGCCAGTTACAGTGAAAAACAAGAATATTTCTGTTTCTATAAAGCCAATGAAAAGTGCTGCGTGTTCTTGCACACCCTAAAGAGTACACTTATAAAGTTTGCAGACAATACCAAGCTGGGAGGGGTTGCAAGTGCTTTGGAGGGTAGGATTAAAATTCAAAATGCTCTGGACAATCTGGAGAAACGGTCTAAAGTAAATTGGATGAAATTCAATAAGGACAAATGCAAAAGTTCTCCACTTAGGAAGGAACAATCAGTTGCACATACACAAAATGGGAAATGACTGCCAAGGCAGGAGTACTGCGGAAAGGGATCTGGGGGTCATAGCGGACCACAAGATAAATATGAGTTAACAGTATAACGCTGCTGCAAAAAACCCAAACATCCTTCTGGGATGTATTAGCAGGAGTGTTGTAAGAAAGACACGAAAAGTAATTCTTCCGCTCTACTCCTCGCTGATTAGGCCTCAACTGGATTATTGTGTCCTATTCTGGGAGCCACATTTCAGGAAGGATGTGGACAAATTGGAGAGTCCAGAGAAGAGCAACAAAAATGATTAAAGTTCTAGAAACCATGAGGGAAGATTGAAAAAACTGGGTTTGTTTAGTCTGGAGAAGACTTAGAGAGGACATGATAACAATTTTCAAGTACATGAAAGGTTTTTACAAGGAGGAGGGAGAAATATTGTTCTTCTTAACCTCTAAGGATAGGACAAGAAGCAATGGGCTTAAAGTGCAGCAAGGGTGGTTTAGGTTGGACATGGGATTCCTTACAGATCCAAATTTAGTCAAAATGTCATTATTTAAAATATGCAACCATCAAATGGAAGAAGAAAAGAAAAAAGTGTATTCATGAAAAAAGCCAATGATATAAAAAGACTTTTTAGGTCCCATCCAGGCTATTGTCCCAGGGATCAATGCAGGATTGTTTCTATTATATTTTCTAGTGTTTTGCCCAGTGTAGTTTTGAAGATATAAGAGCAGGAACTCCAGTCAGTACTTTCCCAATTATTCAAATACGGTCAGGCAGTCACCCCAGTACTCTCCAACCCCTATTCCACCAACTGTGAGTGTGCCCTTCACAAGGGGATGGGAAGCTGGATTAGTGGAAATGGTGTGTTCCGGTTTCAGGTGCATAGGTTTCAGAAACACATAGATTAGTTTAGCTGGAGAAGAAAGGACTGTGTGCCTGGGTGGAAAAGCAGCAGGACTACGGACAGCTAAGACTGCTGGCAGGGACTGGGGGAGTGAGAGGTTCCTGGCTGCCTTCTAGGAATGAGCCAAAGACAGTTGGCTTGCAGGGACTGGGGGAGCAATGAAGAGACACCTGGTTGGCTGCAGGGACTGAGTAGGGTCTGAGCCCTGGGAGGGCCATAGGAAGATAGTCTCTCCAGGGAGGAAGTCCTGGGGATACAACCCCATACCAGGGTCGGACTGTTTTGAAGACTATAGACACGCCCAACCAAAGGGGGCACTTGTGAGAGGTGGGTGCTAACCCCATTACAGTTAGTGTTTCTGAAACACTTTTTCTTTAGGATTTCCAATTTATGGGAAATTTTGGGAAAAAAGTGGATTTTTTTCTGATCCATAAGAACCCCAAACTTCAAAAAAGGCAACATATCCCATCAACCACAAATCTTATCTTTCAGCCAACTCTACAGGCACCTGCTCAAGTGACAAACCATGGGCAGACATTGAGATCTGTCTTTTACAGAGCACAGCCCACCCCATTTGTTTTCTTCTTCTGAAGCATTGTATATTAATCACTATTGTTTGCAGGATTCCAGACTTTTGACAGCACAATTATCTAATCTAGTATGCTAAGTTCTCTGTTAATGTTAAAATAAAATGTGTATTTCATCAATTTCTACTGGAGATATAATACCGAACTATAGTTATGATTATAAAAGTGACCATGTATAAAGATGACTCCCCTTTACTCAGCAATTTGGCCACAGTGGCCTGAAAAGGCATGTTTGTTCACATTAGTCAACAGACCTATAGATGAATGACCTGGATTCTATTGTGCCTCACATATATATCATCAGCTAAATGCTAATTGGAACATCATTATTTCTGGAAATGACGTTGTAACTGACAGAAAGAACAGGATGACTTTTTTCAGATGCTAGGTTGTTTCTATACCGTCAATTTAAAAGACAAAAACCTTTCACATGTTAACTAAACAAATTTTGATATAGAAATCATTGTGAGAAATAAATAAGTAGTCCTAAAATGTTATTTACATGGAGTCACTTTTCTAAGCACTTTATGACATAGAGTTTACTTTGACTCAAAATTTGTGTTTTGGACTATAAACGATTTCTATACAAATAGCAGCCGAATGCACTGTGTAGAATGCCATAACATTTATTTCTACAATTTGGGGTGTAAACCAATATTTATATTAGTTATAGAAGCAAAGTATGAGCTGAATGAATTTCAAACCTACTAAGTCAGAAACATACAATGAATTTATGACATAAGTAAAAATAGCAAATGATGATTTTGTATGTGTTGTGTGAATAAATTCTATTTTCGCTTACACTTCTTGGCTAATAAAATGCTACTACGACCATATTTGCAATACTTCTGGACCATTCTGATCATTGAAAGGATACAGGAGAAACTGAAAAAGTACAATAGGTGGAAGCCAAAATGATTCTTGATTTTACAATTACAATGCAAGTTTTGTGTACAAAGGAAAATTTGAAGAGATTTGCCAGCATTCCCTTCCATTTATAACCTAACTTTTGCAAAATTATTTCAGGTTTTCTGCAGCAGTTAGCACTTTGGCATCAGCATGTCCCATTACAAGTAAAGTTATTTGTGCCAGGAACTTGTGCCTCCTGGAATCAAAGAACTCAATCAATGCTTCTTTACAGAGCTTGTAGCTGAAACAGGGAAATGGTTGGCAAATGCAGAAGGGAAAAAAAGAAGCAGAAGCAGTGGAACACAAGAAATTTAAGAACAGCTACAAGCCAACTGACCCAGCTTGTGGTGTGTGTGTGTGTTTATCTTGTCTACAATTGGGTTTTCAGACACTTTGGAGGAAGCTTCACCCGTAAGTCATAGTTTACTCTGGTACACTGCATGCACACTATGCATATGTACGGGGAGACTTTGGCAAACCAGTAAAGTGCCTGAAACCACTGTGGCTTATTGCTAAAAGCAGCCAAGTCAGCTGTAAATTGGCCATTCAGCGGTTTCAGTTTAACCAAGGCAGGAGGGGAGCAGGTTTTTTGGGTGCCACCCTGCGTCCTTCCTGATAAGAATTGTGTTGAAGTTGCTGATACATGCATCTTAGAAGAGGAGGATGTGCCCTCAGGAATGTCTATTGGGGCCTCAAGGCTGTAAACTCTGGAAAAACCCACACCTGGTTAATCGATAATCAGAAGGAGCCTCTTACTTGCCCAGGGGAACTGCTTGCTTAACAAGTTTTCTTTAAGGGACATGTCATTCTATTACTAATGTATAAATAAGGGGGAAAAGTTTGAGGAGGTGGGACTCTTCAGGACTGGACTCTCCCTCTGGATGCATCTTGTGTTCCCCACCGGCAAACGGGCTGCCGCTGTGCCACTCGAGAGCCACACTCAGCTTTGGTAATTATCAAGGGGTGTTTTGCTAACCTGTTGCAGATATGTGTATAAGTGCTTGAGACCAAGTAAAGTTTAGCTTTAAGTGAAAGCACGCTTGTGTTGTCCTGTTTGTGCCAGCCATCTATCGGTCAGACTGCCGTGTTTCCCCTGATTTATTTCCTGACACCACATTGCACAGAGTAAAAGTTACCAAGAGCTTTGGGTTGAAAGAACTCTGGGTAACAGAATTTGGAAGCCCCAGCGAGGATTGGTAGAGAGGAAGGAGACAGATGGTACAAACAGTTTGTAGTTTGTCCATTGTAATAGGAGGTAAAAGATGGCGGGGTGGGGTTGCTCCCTATAAGTTCCTGTGTCACAGTTCGTGAGTTCATTTATGGATACATTCCATTACTGGGACTCAGAACTCAGGCTGATTGCCTACTCAAGTGGAGAAATTATGTCCAGAGACAGGGAACCAACTCCAGGACACAGCCCCAAAGATCAGAGCTGCCAGACCTTAACACTCTGCCAATGACACCGTGCAGAAACTGGAGTCCCCCAGATGGACCTGATTCTGACTGGCCATCAGGAAAAGTCCATCTGTCTTATTGGGAGTGGTGAGCACTGTATGTGTGTGAATTCTGTTTTGGGATTGTCAAGGTTCCTCCCCCACTCTGAACTCTAGGGTACAGATGTGGTGACCTGCATGAAAACCTCCTCAGCTTACTTTTACCAGCTTAGGTTAAAACTTCCCCAAGGTACAAATACATTTTATCCTTTGTCCCTGGATCTCCACTGCCACCACCAAACTCTAACTGGGTTTACTGGGAAACGTAGTTTGGACACGTCTTTCCCCCCCAAATCCTCCCAACCCTTGCACCCCACTTCCTAGGAAAGGTTTGGTAAAAATCCCCACCAATTTGCATAGGTGACCACAGACCTAAACCCTTGGATCTGAGAACAATGAAAAAGCATTCAATTTTCTTACAAGAAGACTTTTAATAGAAGTAAAGAAATCCCCTCTGTAAAATCAGGATGGTAGATACCTTACAGGGTAATTAGATTCAAAACATAGAGAATCCCTCTAGGCAAAACCTTAAGTTACGAAAAAGACACACAGATAGGAATAGTCATTCTATTCAGCACAATTCTTTTCTCATCCATTTAAAGAAATCATGATCTAACACGTACCTAGCTAGATTACTTACTAAAAGTTCTAAGACTCCATTCCTGGTCTATCCCCGGCAAAGGCAGCATAAAGACAGACCCACAGACCCTTTGTTTCTCTCCCTCCTCCCAGCTTTTGAAAGTATCTTGTCTCCTCATTGGTCATTTTGGTCAGATGCCAGCAAGGTTACCTTTAGCTTCTTAACCCTTTACAGGTGAGAGGATTTTTCCTCTGGCCAGGAGGGATTTTAAAGGGGTTTACCCTTCCCTTTAATTTATGACAGGGATTGTTAAGAAATAGAGGTTATATAGTATATTACTGTGTAAGGCTCTTTCACTGGTAAAAGACCCCATAAACCCACAAAAGATTAAGCCCTGAGTCCACAGGGAAAGGGAGTTTGCTCAGAGTCCACAGGGAATGGGTACTTGCCCTTAGCCCATGGAGGAGTAGAGCCCAGAGCCCATGGAGGGGTAAGGTTAGGTGCTTTTTGCCTGGAGCCCTAGGAACTGGGGAAAAGGTGGGTGCCCTTGAATGTGTGAGTAACAGAGAATTTTGTGCGGCTAACGAATTTGGTGGAGAGAATGCAGGCAGCCTAAGGGCTTTTGGACTGAACTGATAAGAGTCTAACACCGTAAACAATAGCAAAGTACCTGTGCCTTCTGTCAGAAAGGGTCGCTACCTATCTGGCAGAATAGCCACCCCAGAGCAACAAGAGAGAAAGGGAACAAAGAAAAGGGACCAGGAGGGGTGGGGGCTAGTTGAGGAACCCACCCTCCTTGCTAAATGGTTAGTGGGACAAAGCCTGTGCCCAAGGGAAGGGGCGGTTCAGGGAGGAAAGCAGGATCAGGCCCAGACAAGCAGGCAGGCAACAGATAAAGAGAGTGAGAAATTAACTCTGCAGAGGCTGGAGGGAATTAAGCAGTTGAACCTTGTACAAATGTTAACAGAAAAAGAGTTATAGAAAAAGAATTCTTGGTTTCTTTGCAGCCATTCTGAAGGAAAAATGGGCCCTTTTCCAAAGGAATGTTTGTAAATAAGCCAGGCAAAAAGACAATCTGCTTTGAATCATTTGACTGAACAATTTAGTCAAATTTGCCAAAAGAACATAAAGGGGTTTCTACTGGAATTTACCTGACCCCAAATATATACCAATGTAATCTATGTACAGCTGTGTAAAAATTAAAGCAGTGTAAGGGATGTGAAGCAGAAGAGCATGCTTGTATCTCTGTGTGTGTGTGTATAGATATACTGTGTAAGTGTGTGGAGTGTTTGGGACCAAGGCTGGCGCTCCTGGCTCGTGAAACTCTGTTTTGTGGGTTTAAGATAAATTGTTTTTTTGGTTTGGTTTGGTTTTAAATAACACCACTAAAAAGCCATCTGAATCTTTCATTCAAAGTTGCAAAACTGAGAAACACTTGTTTGCCAGACAAAGGTGACTAGTGTTGTTTGGCTTTGGTATTTAGCATTTAACCCTTAAGATGCCTCAATGCTTTATACAGTTCAATATTTCTTTTAAAGACCAAAGTCCTGGCTGCAGCAGGGCAGTCAAACCCAGGAGAATGGGGAGAAATTCTGGATCCTTTTTTTTTGGTAACAAAATAGCAGATAAGAGCTGTAGTATAAGAAGTTAAAAAGAAGACACTGCCCCTCTGGAGCAACAGCAGGGGTGAGGTGCACAAAAAAAAAGAAGCAAGGTTAGAAACACTGAGCCTTAAGGTGGCTCTGAGTAATCAAACTGTCACTTTGATAAAGGTACATGAAAACTCTGTGTGAGCACAAAAAAAACTGTTACACCTTATGTAAAAATTGATATGGCTAATATAATGTTATAGAAGTTAAACTATGAAAGGAATGTGCATTTTTCCCAGGACAGGTGCAGTGTATATTGTAGAAGGGGTAAAAGAAATGCAAACAAAACATGCTACTTAACTAAAATCCTATTAGGGCTCTAAAGGGAGCTAGAGTAGGTTGTATTTTGTTTTTCAGATCACTGTGTGTTTTGGAAGTAGAAGTTGAAAGTGAAAAGAAATCAAAACTCAGGTGGAAGTTGATTGTGTCCCCTTTTCAGAAAGGGTCTCTGACCTGCTGATGGCTTTGGATCCAAAAGCAAGCCAGAAAGCATCTGTGGAAATTCAAAATACCTTACTGATAGAGCATGGTGGGAAAAGAAGTCAAATCTAAAAATAAGAGAGGGACAGGTTAACCCTAAGTAGGAAAAATATTCTTTTTGTGTGTGTATGCAGTGCTGAAATCTGAAGTTTTCAATAGATTTGATGTTAATATTAAACATTAGGATAAATTTAATGTTAATAAATACCCCTGTAACAATGGATAGTGTGTATGATTTTTGAAAAAACCTAAAAGGTCATATGGTAATGATACTTCTCAGTTATTACCTGTGAATACACTTAAAGCTTAGCACAGCTTCTTTAACACTTAAAGAATATTGCAAACTTGGTCTGCTATATAAGAAGAAAAACTGAGGTACATCACCTCATGAATTTAATAACTGAACAGTGGGATAATTTCCCCTAAACCCTTAAAAGATAGGAGCCATTGAAACCTAGCCTGCCTATAGAACAAAAACACAGGAAAGTATGGGGGTAATTCCTCCGTTTTGCCTGCAACACGGTCTTGGGATCAATCAGGCGAGGTATTTCCAGTAGAGATAAGGAGGTGTTAGTACCATTACACAAGGCACTGGTGAGACCTCATCTGGAATATTGTGTGCAGTTCTGGTCTCCCATGTTTAAGAAGGATGAATTCAAACTGGAACAGGTACAGAGAAGGGCTACTAGGATGATCCGAGGAATGGAAAACCTGTCTTATGAAAGGAGACTCAAAGAGCTTTGGGTTGAAAGAACCCCAGGTAACACATATAGTGGCAAAAATCCCCAGTGTACATAAGGCCTTAGTATCACCATTCTCCTCTATCATTATACCCCTTCAATCCCTTTCTTCTCCAGAAACTAGGTGTTTCTTAAAGTCTCGCTTTTTTTTTTCTTCAGTGACTTTCCCCTGGGACTAATTTTTTACATGTAGTACCTTTTAACATCAACTTGTTCTGTCTACTTTTTCCTGTGTGCTTTCAGGTTCCTAGTTTTTAGATTGTTCTGTAATAATTGGTTCAGGTAGGATTATTAATAATCAATAAGATGTCAGCTACCCGAGCTCTATTGGGTTTATTAAATCAGATTGCTCTAACTAAAAATAGAACTGCAGGATGCAGAAGGTTGGTAGTCACCAATCTAGGGTCCAGGCCCGTCAGCTCATACTGGTCTGGAGTGGTTTACAAGTATACAGTTTTTATAGACTGCTTGTCTACCTCTTTCTACAGCTTGCGGTTATTTCATAATTGGCACCATCCAATCACCATCAAATGTTACCCTTATGTTTCATGATCTGGACAACATAGGATTCAAGCTTCCAACTTAACATACTTACAAGAACTCATAACATTTTGGCCTGCTAAACAATAAAGACAATATGATGGTTAGCTGTGTAATGCTTTTTTTTGTTTTTAAACCAATGATTTTGTTTTGCTCTTTGCAGTCAGAATAGCCTATGCATCTGCAAAACATATTCATTTCTTGTCGTTTTAGTTCTCTTCATTTGTAATTGGCTCCAATGAGTGAAATAACAAGCACAAAAAAACCTTAAGCAGCTATTTTTTATATTTTTATAGGTCATGCCCTAGACATATTTCTATTTCTTTTAGGGCACCTCCTACATAAGTTTAATATGCTCAAAGCCAAATATACTGCTTGGCTCCCTGACATAACTGTGAGGGATCCTGGAAGCTCAAAAGCCCTAGTTTATTAACCTCTTTGGTGGTGTAAAAATGTACTTCTCACCTCCCCATCTCTGTCAATCCTTTCTTGAAATTTGAAAACAAGTATTAGCCTCAAAGTCCTTATTTCTTCACTAAGAACAAAACCAATTCCCTTCCTGCATATTTTTCCTGACCTGCTGTAATTGTTGTTGTCTTAAACATGAACTCCTACAAGGTACTGATATCCTTCTTCTACTATAATGACAATGTACAGAACTCCAGAAGGACACTGGCAAGTACCTTATACAGCAACAACATAAGCACTGTAATGTTGTATTCTATTCCACTGGTAATAAAATCTACAGTGGTGGTAGCATTATCTTGTTTGCTTTTCTCCCCCCACCCGCATCTATTTATATTTTCAATTACTTTTGCCTTGTTAAATTTTCCCAATGAGTGTGCTGCATGATTTAGAATATTCTCATGTTGCTTTCTGATTCCTTTTTAAATTATTGAGCTTTTTTCGCAATTGAACTTCATTTGCTTATCTGCTACTCTGGTCCAACTCTTTCAAAGCTTAGTGATTTTTTTCTTATTATTTGTTTTGTTTCTGCCTTTAGTATCCTCTAGAACCTTGGCAGTTAGGGTACTGTAAATCACATGAAAATTGTGTAGTTCTAAATTTACGCACACAGTCCTAAAATTGACTCATCGCAGACCCCTTTCCAACTTAAAAAAGTTTCCATCTATAGCTCTACTTTAAACTTTAGTCTCAAACCAGTTTTTTATCCAGTATCCTATTTTACCCCTTATTCCATGGCTCTTTACCTTACCCATTAATCCCTAGTGTGCAACCTTGTCAAATACTTTTGTAAATCTGCATATATTATGTCCACTAAATTCCCTTTATCTCTTAGCAGTAACATCGTCAAATAGCTCCAAAAGGCTAGATAAGCATGACAATCACGTGCAGAATCCATTTTTGCAATCCATAATCTGTACTTCTCCAGGTGTTGTCCTGCAAAGTTCCTTATGAAATAGTTTTGAAGATTTTTCTCATGTTAAATTAATATCTAGAGTTTCCTGTTTTAGTTACTTCTGATCACATAAATATATTTCTGAAAGTTTCTAGTTTGAGAATTTCTTTTCACTAAAAGAAATGTTTTAAAATGTCAGAATTTCACTGATTTCTCCCCCCGCCCCCAGCCCCCACTCACATTTTTATCATTCTTTGGAGCAGGTTATTACAGTCTGGTGTGTGTTGCCTAAGCAGACCCTGTACTGAGAGTTGTGGTAGTGACTTAAGCCAAATATGCAAAGTAAATCTGTTGTTTGTTATCTATGTTTGACCAAACTTGATAGGAAGTTCTGGAATTACCAGGCATTAAAACTTGGTTCTTTTTAGTACAGCTTTTTTTATGCAAAAATCACATACAAAAATCAATTTAATAGGTGCTCTTTTTTGGGAAACATTTATAATTAAAATGTTGGCTAATTCTTCTTTATCTTCTCACACTTTTGCAGAAGATGCAGAGTTCAAAGGGCCCCAGTTCTGCTTTATGCAAACCCCAGTTCTGCTTTATGCAACATGTTATCCCCTTATTTCCACACATGCCTTAGACAAGATGATCAATACATTCTATGAGTCTGTCCCAGTCAATCATGGAGAATTCATTTCCTGCCCCCTGGGCCTCCTCTCTTCCCACCCCCTTTCTTAAATAATTATTGTAGACACTTATGCACATGCAGTTCCCATAAGACATATTTATAAGATGCAAGATTCTAGAAGTATTGATTCTGAATAAGATATGGGGTCACAGAGGATAAACAGCTGAACCTTAGTTTTCAGTGTTAGGCTGTAACTAAAAGGGCTAATGCAAGCCTTGGATGCATAAAGAGGGAAATCTCAAGTAAGAATGGAGCAATTGCTTTCATAGAATCATAGAATATCGGGTTGGAAGGGACTTCAGGAGGTCATCTAGTCCAACCCCCTGCTCAAAGCAGGACCGATCCCCAATTAAATCATCCCAGCCAGGGCTTTGTCAAGCCTGACCTTAAAAACTTCTAAGGAAGGACATTCCACCACCTCCCTAGGTAACGCATTCCAGTGTTTCACCAGCCGCCTAGTGAAAAAGTTTTTCCTAATATCCAACCTAAATCTCCCCCACTGCAACTTGAGACCATTACTCCTTGTTCTGTCATCTGTTACCACTGAGAACAGTCTAGAGCCATCCTCTTTGGAACCCCCTTTCAGGTAGTTGAAAGCAGCTATCAAATCCCCCCTCATTCTTCTCTTCCATAGACTAAACATCCCCAGTTCCCTCAGCCTCTCCTCATAACTCATGTGTTCCAGTCCCCTAATAATTTTTGTTGCCGTCCGCTGGACTCTTTCCAGTTTTTTCACATCCTTCTTGTAGTGTGGGGCCCAAAACTGGACACAGTACTCCAGATGAGGCCTCACCAGTGTCGAATAGAGGGGAATGATCACGTCCCTCAATTTGCTGGCAATGCCGCTACTTATACATCCCAAAATGCCATTGGCCTTCTTGGCAACAAGGGCACACTGTTGACTCATATCCAGCTTCTCGTCCACTGTAACCCCTAGGTCCTTTTCTGCAGAACTGCTGCCGAGCCATTCGGTCCCTAGTCTGTAGCGGTGCATTGGATTCTTCCGTCCTAAGTGCAGGACTATGCACTTGTCCTTGTTGAACTTCATCAGATTTCTTTTGGCCCAATCCTCCAATTTGTCTAGGTCCCTCTGTATCCTATCCCTACCCTCCAGCATATCTACCTCTCCTCCCAGTTTAGTGTCATCTGCAAACTTGCTGAGGGTGCAATCCACACCATCCTCCAGATCATTTATGAAGATATTGAACAAAAACGGCCCCAGGACCGACCCTTGGGGCACTCCACTTGATACTGGCTGCCAACTTTGACATGGAGCCATTGATCACTACCCATTGAGCCCGACAATCTAACCAGCTTTCTATCCACCTTATAGTCCATTTATCCAGCCCATACTTCTTTAACTTGCTGGCAAGAATACTGTGGGAGACTGTGTCAAAAGCTTTGCTAAAGTCAAGGAACAACACGTCCACTGCTTTCCCTTCATCCACAGAGCCAGTTATCTCATCATAGAAGGCAATTAGATTAGTCAGGCATGACTTGCCCTTGGTGAATCCATGCTGACTGTTCCTGATCACTTTCCTCTCCTCTAAGTGCTTCAGAATTGATTCCTTGAGGACCTGCTCCATGATTTTTCCCGGGACTGAGGTGAGGGTGAGGGTCCCTTGGTATTTGCCGCTGGTGTGACTGCTACTGGAATAGGTGTCCAGTTTTGGTGTTGACAATTGAGGAAGGTTATTGATAATTGGAGAGGGGTCAGAGAAGAGAAATGAGGACAAGAAAACATGACTTATGGTGATTGAACTCCTTGAGCCTATCTATTTAGCTTTACAAAGGGAAAGTTAAAGGGTGACTTGATTACAGTCTATATTTGGGGAACAAATATTTAATAATGGGCTATTTAATCTAGCAGAGAAAGGTATAACAGTGCAATGGCTGGAAGCTGAAACTAGATAAATTCAGACTGGAAATAAAATGTAAATGTTTAGCAGTGAGGGTAATTAACTATTGCAACAATTTACCAAAGTTTGTGGTGGATTGTCCATCACTGGCTATTTTTAAATTTAAGTTGGATATCAATGGTCCCTTTTAGCCTTGCAATCTATGTATGTATGGCATATTTCTAATGGCAGGCATAATTTTGTGTTTGGGATCATTTTATCTTCTGTATACATGAGGATGCAACAAAACACATAAAAATAATCTTTTTGTGTGTGTGTCTCTTCCACTGTGGGTACTTTGCCTTATTTGTGGGGTGGGTATGGTACCTCAAAAGTTGTGATCTTTGTCTTCCTATGCCTGGGTATTAGAGTCAACCCCCCACCACCCAAGCAGAGGATAATCACGTATCAAGTCTATGTTGTTTATACAACAGATCAGGAATCTTACCAGCTCTTCTAGGCAAAGCATGTCCAGATAGCTGAGCTGTGTACAGAATGCCTTAGGAAGCACAAATCCTTCCCCAAGCAGCCCAGGGCAGTTTTCCCAACGTTGAGGGAAAATCCCAGGCTATGATAGGCAACTGAGAAAAGATCTAGGGTGGATTGCAAGTCAGCCTCGGTGTGCATGAGGGTGGCACAGTCATCAGCACACTCAAGGTTGGTAATAGCAGTCCTGGTGATCTTAGTTTTAGAATGAAGACACCGTAGGTTGAAGAGCTAGCCATCCGCATGATACTCAATCTCAATTCCAAAAGAGAGGCTGTCACGAATAATAATCAGGATCACAGCAAGATAGATGGCAAAAAGGGTTGGGCAGTAACACAGCCCTGCTTAACACCAGTACGGATGGTGAACAGGTCCATCTTCAACCCATTACAGAGGACAGTTGTGGCCATCCCATCATGAAGTAGCCTGAGAAAGCGAACGAACTTCAATGGACAACCAAACCTAGACAGAACATTTCATACTGCTTCAGAATTGATAGAACCAAAGGCCTCAGTTAGGTCAATATATGCCATAAACAATGACTGGTGTTCTTTTCAATACTTCTCTTGGATCTGTTATGCAAGAAAAATCATGCCAGTGGTGCCTCGAGATGGTCTGAAACCACATAGGGATTCCAGAAGGAGGTCTTCAACAAGAGAAGATGGATGGATGGCCATGGCCAGCAGGATCACTTTACCCATGGTCAGAACATATGAAGCAAAATGTGAACATTCCAAGTGGCAGACTTCATTAATCTGTCCTGAAAGAAGAAGTGCAGTAATAGCTAGAGAACTTGCAAGATATGACATTGATATTGCTGCCCTAAATGAGATCCATCAGGCAGATGAAGGCCAACTGAGAGAAGATGGAGGTGGCTATACCTTCTTCTGGAAAGGAAAGTCATCTGAAAAGAGATTCATGGGAAAAGTCATCTGAAAAGAATGAGAGGAAAGTCATCTGAAAAGAGATTCATGTATTCATGGGATTGGGTTTTGCATGTTTATCAAACCAGGCTTTTTGCTCTTTTTGAGCATCCTGTAGGTTTTCTTTAGCAAGGGCTAAAGAGGTTTGGAGGGTGTTTTGTAGGTTGGTTACAAAGTCCAGAATGTTAGTTCCTGGAGAAGGTGTAAACCCTTCCCACTGCTGCTTCACCAACTGTAATGGCCCCTTAACCTCACGGCCATATACAAGATCAAATGGTGAAAACCCTAAACTGGGATGTGGTACAGCTCTGTAGGCAAAGAGCAACTGCTGCAACACTAGGTCCTAATCATTGGAGTGCTCATTTACGCATTTACATATCATGGCCCCCAAAATTCCATTAAACTTCTCCTCCAGGCCATTTGTTTGATGATGGTAAGGGGTGGCAACCAAGTGATTCACCCCATGAGCTTCCCAAAGGCTTTCCATAGTTCCTGCCAGGAAATTAGGTCCTGCATCTGTGAGGATGTCGGAGGGCCAACCTACCCTGGAAAAATGTCCGTTAGTGCCTGACACACACTTTTAGCTCTGGTGTTGCTTAGAGCTACTGCTTCCGGCCATCGGGTGGCAAAATCCATGAAAGTCAGTATGTACTGCTTTCCTCTGGGTGTCTTTTTCGGAAAAGGACCCAGAATATCCACAGCTACTCGCTGAAATAGAACCACAATGATGGGAAGTGGCTGTAGAGGGGCTTTGACCTGGTCTTGGGGTTTTCCCACTCTTTGGCACACTTCACAAGACCAGACATAGATAGAAATATCCTTGCCCATTCCCTCCCAGTGGAATGACTATTCCAAATGGTCTTTAGTTCTGTTCACCTCAGCATGGCCACTAGGATGATCGTGGGCTAAGTTTAATAGCTTTACCTGGTAGTTAGTTGGAACTACCAACTGTCTCTGAGGATGCCAGTCTTCATCTGCTTCCTGTTTGGTCTGGAACTGTTCCCTTGATGCTGGAGACATCAGTTCCTCATTGGATTGTGGACCTAGGCTTGGTCCCTCTGGAAGCGATGCAGGTGATGGGGCTGTTTCCATTGACTGTGAACTGCTCTCTGCTGGTGCACTATGTTGGGGTTCAGGCTCCGGCTGAGCCTCTTGTGTAGGGTTATCTGTTGCTGCTGGTGCAGGTTCGGTGGGGCCCTCTGGTGTTGGGGTTGCAAGTACTGGATTCAGTGCTGGCAATGGTTCTGGTGCTGGTTGTTCCGCCGGTTCCGGTTCTGGGACTGGCTCTGTCTGGGTCTCTCAGACTGGATCCACTACTGCTGTTGCAGACATTGGCATGGGGTCCGATTCCATCACCTCTGACCGGGCCTGGTAGAAGATTCCGGAACAGAGCAAGGTGTGACAGCTTGCTTAGCCTGGTTGCAGGTGACCATTCTCACCCTCTTGGCTAGCTTCACATGATTGACCAAATCTTCCCCCAACAGCATGGGGATAGGATAATCATCACAGACTGCAAAGGTCCAGGTTCCTGACCAGCCCTTGTACTGGACAGGCAACTTGGCTGTAGGCAAGTCAAAAGAGTTTGATTTGAAGGGTTGAATCATCACTTGGATCTCCAGGTCAATTAAATTGGGGTCCACTAAGGAAGCATGGATAGCTGACACTTGTGCTCCGGTGTCCCTCCACGCGGTGACCTTCTTCCCGCCCACACTCACAGTTTCCCTCTACTCTGATGGTATCTGGGAGGTATCTGGGCCTGAGGACCTCTGGTGTGATTCTGGTGCAATGAACTGTAATGTGTTGGGGTTTCTGGGGCAGTTGGCCTTTATATGCCCCAGCTCTTTACATTTAAAACATCGTCCATCTGACGGGTCACTGGGGCGAGGTGGGTTGCTGGAGAATGGTGTGGCGGGATGATAAGGTGTCTGGAGTGTTCCTTGGTGTGTAGTTGGGGCCTTGGGCTGCCCTCAGAGTAGGGTGTGGTCTGAGGGTGTCCCTTCTGATATCCGCTCCAACTGCAACCAGGGTTGTTTCTCTCTCCTCCCTCCACCCGTTTTGTTCCAGTTTGCCCCACCTCTTTGGAGGTCTGTGACTGCTCGTATTGATCAGCATAAGAATCAACACTTTCTGCTGAGTCCATTTTCTTATCCCATAAACACTGTTTTATTTCCTCCTTGGACATATTCAGGAATTGCTCCTGAGCCATCAAATCACACATTCCCTCAAAGCTAGTTACACCCCTTCCTTTGACCCATTTATCTAACAGATCCTTCATCTGGTTTACATAAGCCACATTACTTAGTCCAAGTTTTCTCTTAAGGGCTCTAAATTTTACTCTGTAAATTTCAGGTGTAACTTGAAATTGCTTTAAAACCAAATCCCTGAATTTATTACAGTCAGAAGCCTCACCAATAGGCAACATATTGAATATGTCCAGAGCTCTTCCAGTCAATTTTGCGACCAATGTGGTCATCTTGTGAGCTTCAGGAATTTTATGGAGTGTGCACAGTCTCTCAAAGGTGAGAAAATATTCAGCAATATCACTGGATTCATCATACTGTGGACATAGTTGCTCCCATTTGTGGATTGTTGGGGAAGGATTGTTAGGGTTATCCAGTATATTCTGCTGAGCCTTTGCTTTCTCCATCTCCAGTGCATGCTTCTACTCTTTTTCCTTTGCCTTCATTTCTTTTTCCCTTGCCTCCATAGCTCTTCTGTGGGCAGCCTCTTGGACTTTTTCTGCCTCTTTCGCTGCCTCCAGTCTGGTTAACTCCAATTTGTGTTGTGCCTTGGTTTCTGTCATATTAGCCTCTCTGTTTTTAACTAGCCCGAGAGTTAGAAAGAAAACAACAAAACAAAAGAAAACAAACAAAGAAACAAAAAAGCTTGGCATGTCAAAAAAAATAGGTTGTGCTGTAACTGGATACCTATGTTCTCTGATAGTGATTGTCAGCCTACAGAAAAATCCGTAAAAAACAAAAACAAAAACTAACACCTTTGTCTCCAGGCAAATAGACAGAAAAAGCCTCTAGTTGCTCTTAGCTAAAAAATACCTCTTCAGGTCTGTGAAGACTTGTGAATTTCCCTGCAGGAGGTTAACTACCCTGCCTTTAGAGAAATGGTCTGTAGCCACGCACAGATGAACTTTAGAGAAAACTCAAGCTCACAAAAGACAATTCCCTTTTGTCTCTGCTCTGGCCCTCAAGCAGAGACAAAAAAACTCTAACTGCTTTCAGTTTAAAACCTGCTTTCCAGCAGCCCAAAGGAAAAAAAATTCCTTTTTTAAAATCTGTGCTTCTGGTTCAAAAAATCTCAAATTGATCTCAAAATGATTTCAAGTTAATCTCACCGCTCTGCCACCATGTCAAGGTTCCTTCCCCAGTCTGAACTCTAGGGTACAGATGAGGGGACCTGCATGAAAACCCCCCTACGCTTATTTTTACCAGCTTAGGTTAAAACTTCCCCAAGGTACAAACTATTTTACCTTTTGTCCCTGGATTTTATTGCTGCCACCACCAAGCGTCTAACAAATATAACCGGGAAAGAGCCCACTTGGAAATGTCTTTCCCCCCAAAATCCCCCCAAGCCCTACACCCCCTTTCCTGGGGAAGGCTTGATAAAAATCCTCACCATTTTGCATAGGTGAACAGAGACCCAAACCCTTGGATCTTAAGAACAATGAAAAAGCAATCCGGTTCTTAAAAGAAGAATTTTAATTAAAGAAAAGGTGAAAGAATCACCTCTGTAAAATCAGGATGGTAAATACCTTACAGGGTAATCAGATTAAAAACATAGAGAATCCCTTTAGGCAAAACCTTAAGTTACAAAAAGACACACAAACAGGAATATACATTCCATCCAGCACAGCCTATTTTACCAGCCATTAAACAAAAGGAAATCTAACACATTTCTAGCTAGATTACTTACTAACTTTTTATAGGATTTCTGAGATGCATTCCTGATCTGTTCCCGGCAAAAGCATCACACAGACAGACAGACTCTTTGTTCCCCCCACTCCAGCTCTGGAAGTATCTTGTCTCCTCATTGGTCATTTTGGTCAGGTGCCAGTGAGGTTATCTTAGCTTCTTAACCCTTTACAGGTGAAAGGGTTTTGCCTCTGGCCAGGAGGGATTTAAAGGGATTTAAAGATTTACACTTCCCTTTGTATTTATGACACAAGGCCCTGATGTAGTGAAAATATTGCTCTGAAAATCTAACCTTTGAATCCTATGACAAAGTTATGGCAAATATTCAAGAAAAATGTTCAACCCATATTTCGATGAGGCTTTAGGGATTGGATACTCTCTTTAAATGCCATGTCCAGATGATACTTTGGGTAAAATGATCAGAAAAGGGCAGTGATAGTTTGGAGCATATATCTGTGTCAAATTATGAATTCCATTTTGTCTTGTGAATGCCATTTATAATTGTAACCTTCATTGTGGATAGAGCATCCATTTTTATAGTAGTGGCTTGACACCTTGTGAACAGACTATGTCTGAGATGCTGTGACAAAGCAGTTAAGGGCCATCAACATTGTTCCAGTATGGAAGAGTGATTCAATGTTCCACCAGCAGAGCTCTAGATTTTGAATGTCTTTCTGTACAGAAGGCTGGCTGGGGAAAGGGTCTGCAGTTCCTCAGCAACAGCACATAGGCAGAAAAGGGACAGAGATGGGCTTAAAAGGTGGCTGCTTCTCTAAGCAGGAGGCTAGTCCAACAACATTTGCAGAAGACCAGGTCAAGCAGACAGGAAGAGCTGCCTGGTCTGAGTACTTGAACCAAACCCAGGACTCCCAGGGATGGTGAGGACACACTGAAGGAGATTGCGCTGAGTACAGGAATTTTTTGTTTTCCATAGACCTGTAACTCCACCGTTTGTTTAAGAGTAAAATTGTTTGTGCTTAAGACATTTCTTTGCTAGGCCTGTGTTTTCCTTGTTTTGCTGCCACATTGTCCCTCAAAGCAGTAACTAGGAAACCAGACCTCCTTCAGCCAAATGGACTTTGGGGGAGAACATGTCCAAGTAACTCAGGGTTGGGAGGTGGGAGCAGATATGGCACTGGTGGCTGGACTACAGGATTCCACTGACAGAGGATGGCGTCAGACATAATGTCGACACCTTGGGAGAGATCCAAAGTTAGGAAGAGTGACCGGACTCAGGGGGCTTAGAGGAACATGGGATTTGGTGAATGTATCAAAGCACAGCACACTGATGTCTGTTCAGAGAAGGGGACTGGGCCAGGTTGTGATGAGCTATATATGTAAACCAGCTATACAGGAGAAAATACTCTTACATTCCTCTAAAATGAGAAGAACATTTAACTGAGATAAAATGAGCCATTGGTGACGCATGCCATCAAAATATTTTTAGAGTAGTTCCAGTGAAGAAAAAATGATTCTATAGAAAATGGCTTCTTGGGGTTAAAATTATTAGTCAGACCAAAAATTGAGCCTCAGCCATTTTCAAATACTTCCTAGTATCAAGAGTGCAAAGCAGGTAAAGTAATAGTTCTCTGGAACAGAGGGTTGCACCCAGAAGTTTAATAATTAAAATCTGTAATTATATATGCAAATATATATATAAAATCTGGATCCAAAATCCAGGGCTTTCAGATCCTGGAGTTTAGTTCGCCCCATTACAGAACAGGGCAGCCAACTGTAAAGTTTAGGTTTAACAGCTTTGCTCTTTCCTTATTTTTCCTCTAAAGTGCAAGGGTCTCATAAGTGGCCCAGTGATACCTTTAATCCTTTGGATGTGAAAGTCAAGTCAATCCAAAAGGGAGTTGGAAAAGATTGTGGGATTAGAATATTTTCCTGAAGCTAAAGTTACTAGCAATTGTATGGGGATAGGAAAACTATATTATTTAAGTTGTATAAAAGTAGCTGGGCTGGACACTAGGGATCAATGGCAGGGGAGGGCATGTATTTGTGTCTAAGGAGTATGACTCCTCCTTCCAACACCTGAGATCAGCTGTTCTGCATTCTTAGTGTGCCTCCTCTAGGGAGTGGTGGGTCCTGTGGCCCGTCCCCTGTCAGAGTCCTTCATACTGCCACACCAGGAGCTCACATGGAGGTGGGATCTGTGCCTTATTAGGATTTTTAAATATATGGAATTCATAAAGCTGAATACTTGCATGGATTATATTACAATTACACTCGTAAAAGTACATGGAAAATATGGTCACCTTCTAATTTGGAAATGCTGTAGAATAGAAGTGATTTCAGTTTTTCACCCTACATCCAAACATATATGGTTGAATTCCGTGGTCGTTTCTGACCATCTTGTGTTTGTTTCTGATGTCCATGTCACACTGGGTCCTCAATATCTCTTACCCTTTGTAATGCTGATTGGAGTTGTGCTCTTTGATCACCTGGTAGAGTCATAATGCATCGTTAGGTATCAGGAGAATAAGTTAAACCTTTTTTCAGGGAGCCATCCAGATACACTGTGCATATATCTAGGATTGGTGCAATTTTTCTTTCTTTCATGTAGCACTTGTCATCAATCTTTTGCAAGCAGAAAGTGAAAATGGAACCTGTTATCCATACCGTAGCATTTGCTGTAGCGCCTACAGACAGCAAATTTCAGCTCATTTCTCTTAAGCACTAGGGCTTTTTACTTCACTTTTTGATAACCAAAAGCTTTGCTTTATCTCTACCTGTCATACAGTCCAGCATACAGATTTGTTCATTAGATTTTCCTTCCATCACTTTAAGGAACCAAACTATTATTAAGAGTTAGTTTTAAAGAATACCTTCATCTAATCCCAGCTGTGTACAGAATCTTCTAGGCATAGTGATTGTCAGAAAACAGTAGCTGTACAGCAATCTGAAAAAAATGCAGTGAGGAAACAGAAAGGATCTGTCCTAATGCAAATCACAAAACAAAGAAACATAGGCAAGGCTAAAAATGCAGGCCAATTCTCTAGGCTTGATTCCACAATCCTACAGTCAATGGGAGTTTTGCCTAAGTAAGAAATGCAAGATCAGGCTTTCTTGCCTTATTGCCTGAGATGAGTGCATGATTCAGTATCTGGGGAGAATGAGGTGCATTAAGGTCAGTATCACCCTTGACTCTTGCTGTCTTAGCTCCAAATTTCCTTACTTCCTACAAGTTTCCACCAAACCACTAGCATTATTTATATGTACCTGACTGTCTATTTGAGCTAGAGAGACAAGATGGGTGAGGTAATATAATTTTTGGAACCAACTTCTGTTGGTGAGCTTTTTCAAAAACTTGTCTCTCTCACCAACAGAAGTTGGTCCCATAAAATATATTACCTCACCCCCCTTGTCTCTCTAATATTCTGAGACCATCTCTGCTTTAACAACATTGCATACAACAATATTTGAGCTAGAATAATATTCAAAAAAGAATATTTTATATGACTTTATTTTTGAAAACTATGCCTTGTTATATTTACTTCACATACTGATTCCTCCAAATTACCAACTGAATACACGATTACCTTCATGGGTAACAACTGCAATTTCAGGGTTTTTTAAAAAATGTGTTACATATGTGTTAGAAAAAAACCTCAGATTCTTCTCATAGGTTATAACAACTCCAGAGGAGTCAAGATCTGATTAAATCATAACAGCTCTCTTTAGCCAGCACAGTCTCTTGTGTCATGACCTACTTAGAAACTTTAAGTTCATATAGTGACTTGATAAACAGCAATGGCTTCTCTGGGGCTGTTAAAGCATATTTGGTCAGTATAGGTCTCTCAAATGTATAGCTCTTGCTAAATATTTATTAGTTTAAAAATATAAATTAAATATATTTGTAATAATAAGAGAAATAGAAGTTTAGGAAGAGAAATGAAGCAAGTTCCTAGTACAGGCGTAATAAGAATATTTATATTATACAAAATTTATAATACTGAAGAACATAGAAATTATCATTTGGGATCACACCAGGAACTTATCTAGTCCAATGTTCCATCTCTGACAGTGTCCAATGACAGATGCTTCAGAGGTAGGTGCAAGGAAACCTGAAGTGGATAATAATCGAAAAGTTGTCCATAGGGTAATGAAATGTATATAATATTCCACATAAGGCTGTGCCATTGATAATTGAGTCCATTTGATTGTGGGAGCTCTGGTTTGCTATTTACACACTTCAGATACAATGTGGCAGTAAAGTAAGAATAACACTAGCATAATGTTTTTAGAATTTTCAGTTGCTTCTACTGCCTAATATAGTGTTGATTTTCAGAGTGCTTTTGTACACTACCCTGAGGTTTTAACCCTGAGGTTTTAACTTGGACATTTTCAAAAGCACCTAAAGGCCAGATTTTCAAAGGTATTCAGGAACTTAAAGATGGAGATAGGAGCTTTGTGCAGGCACCTAACCTGATTAACCATACTTGAAAATCCTAGTAGGTCCTTACCTGCATATTTAGGCAGCTAAATACCTTTGACAACCTGGACCTAAGTGATTTAGGAGCCTAAATTATGTTGACTTTCAGTGACACAGGACCAGACTTTTAAAGGTATTCAGGTTGTTGGGAACACTGGGGCATGGCCACTAGGTAACTCGAGGGGATGGAAGACCACGAGTGTCGATGAAGCCCCCTCGCACTAGGCCCCTGTGTTCTTGCCCCCCCCTCCTGCCTGGAGGCACTCGCAGCAGTTCTGTGTGCTAGGCCCAAGTGTCCTTGGCCCCCCCGCCTGGAGGCACACACAGCAGTTATGCCGAGAATCTGCAACAGTATGTTGCAGAGTCAGACTGCCTGAAACTAAGCAAGGCCAAACAGGGGAGATATGGAAGAACAATGCTGAATAAAGCAGCTTTATGTATAGTTTAACAAATGATACAGAGAATCAGGGAACTAGCTGGGAACTGGATTGGCTGGCTATATGGATACTTGGGGCAGCTTGCTATTGGATAAGTATGCTGGGAAAAAGGATGTATAAAAGCCTGTGTAACTTCCTGCTCTGTTGTGCAGGATTTGAGATTTTATTCTCCCTGTACCTTTTTGCAGCTGCAAATAAACTTTTCTGCTTCTCCACCCCGTTGTGATTATTGGGTGTAGCACACCGGGTAACGAACCACTCCAGCTGTTGTTCAGCCTCTCGGCACTGGGTGCCGGCAACAAGGTGCTTAAAAATGCAGATGGGTACCTATTGAGATTTTCAAATGAAATAAAAGGGCATTATCAAATATGGTAAAATAGTTTATAAACTATCTGGTTAGATCATAGATAATATCCCAGTGTTTAAGGTTGTCTGTTTACAGACTCATGAGAACTGTATTATGGAGATAAATAATAATTTTATGTATTTGCATTGTAGTAGTACCTGGAAACTATAATCTTGATTGGGGCTGCCATTATGCTTGGTTTTGAAAAACAAAATCTCAACTAACAATTTTTTCCAAAATGTTTTGACTACAAGGGATAAACCAAGAACTAATTATTTGAAACGTCAGTCTACATGGATCAACGCAGCTTTGCAAAACCAAATCCCACATCATCTTCATTTTTGCTTATCTTTACAGCCCATCCATATAAACATTTATCCATTACCAAAGTTAAATGTAATTTGTCCTCTTGCTGCTCAATCCTCATGGTGTTGAAAGTCATCAGGATTTTCTCAAACTTTCTTCATATGTTCACTAAAATAAGTTTGTCACCTGCAAATTTTGGCATCTTCCTATCCACTTCCTTCTTTTAGACATTAATAAATAACAGAGGTCCCGTTGATTACCATTCTTCATATAATACACACTATTGTTTAGTCATGTTCCTAAACACTATAGTAACACTCTAGTAAGCAATAATCAGGATTCTGCAACAGTAGAATTCACCTCTTTCTGTAAAATCGTGCTCCATAATTTAACCTTTTATTTAAAATAAAATGTTTCTAGTCCTTATGTTTGCAAAGATAACCTTGAGAATGTTGACAGCTGACAATGATATTTGCACAAGTCTGCAGACAGCTTCAATCGCTCTAGGAGGTATGAACTTACCCATTCATCTCAGTACTGTGCTAACTCTGAAACTTGATATCAATTTAGATATCATCAGTACAAAAATCTGTGGCATATTGAAAACTGAGAATGTGCCACAGCTGACAATAAATTGAATTTAATATTAAAATAAATAACACAGGAGCTACTTTATTGACTGTAGTTTCTGTTTTCATGTTTAATTAAAAGAAACCTCAGTTTTGAAAATCTATTTGCAACTGAGGCAGAATTTTTGCTAGAGCAATGCAGAATCCTGGGACCTTGCTGTGAATTTATGTCTATCTTGCCAGAGAGTACATGGGGGTCATGGTAACAATGTTTCCAACTATGAATGTAGCATTTTTATAAGTGATGAGACTAAAGCTAATTGAAAGATGTTAATGACATTATTTTGGTCAGAAATGGCGTCTTTTTGAAAATAGAAAAAAAATCAGAAATCATAATTTTTAAGATATTTTGCACTTTTGATGAAACTCAAAATTTTCAGTTTTTCCTTTTACCCCTTTGTTTTTTTCTTTCTCATTTTTTCACAGACAAAATGGGGGGGAAATGGTGAAAAGTAAGATAAATGAGGAGAAAAAGAATAGTGTGCCTTCTCAAAAACCTATGGAATTAAAGCTATTTCAAAATTGTTGATATTTTTGTCAAAATGCTTTTTTCTTTGTTGACCACCTCTACATGAAATATGTCACTATTTACTACTTTTCACCATGAGGAGCTATTATGATTGTCTTTCTTATTGTTAAAACCGTATTAAATACTTATGGCTGCCTACTGGAAATGCTCCTGATTACACTTATAATTCTGTATTATTTGTACTGACAAAAACTAAGTGCATAATGTAGGATGGTATTTGCTTAGTAAATCACAATAAATTCTTTTCAGAGTGAGGAGTGTATATTAGATCTCACTGTATCTTTCAGAGGTCCATGAAGCAGCTATATGTGGAAAACTGCCAAATTATCTGAGCCCACAGATGGAAACTATGGGGTCTCTCCCCACAGGGAGCCAAAATAAAGGTCCTTGCTAGGAATTCCTGTTCAGCATGGCCAGCAAGTACTGCTACTCACAATTCAAGCTTAATTTTTAAAAAGGTAAATTTCAAGGCACATCTTAGCAAATATTTTAGCTTGTTCACTAATACTGAACATTCTCCTTTTTCTGTTTCACAATGAAATACAAGCAGAAGGGCTTCTTTTTCCCCTCACACTTCTATTCAACCTCTTCTCTTCCTCCCTCCCTCCTGACACACTCTCATAACAGCATCCTTACTGAGACTCAAGTAGAATTTTGGCCTTGGCCTTCGCAATTGTACAGATGTTTCAAGTAGCAGCTACATAATATTTCTTTGTGGCATAATTATTCAAGCTTTTAAAGATCTTCAATTTCTGTGGTAGGATCATTATAGTCCTGTTCATCTTTCAGGCCATTATTTCAATTGAGTTCCAAAGCAACAATACAGTGGTTGCAACTGTGTAGTCAATAAATATCTGAAGTGAACTGATCAGAGCTTGAAATTCCTGCCTTTCACTTATATATATATATAGCTTCTAAAACCACAATGACAGTTAATGCTGATGAATAGTTAGTAAATAGCTTTGATGATGCACGTGGTAACTGCCCACATTACTTTACAAAATGGACAATAGCCCCATTAACAAGTGATTTGCTTGAGCTGGCAGTGTTTAATCATATTTACAACACAATAGAACTTTGCTTCTCTTCAAATGACAATATTCACTCCAATGCAATGAATTGGTATTTTTTCATGCTTTAAGTTTTTATTTTTGTAGTGGCCCACTCATGTCTTGTTTGTGAAATCCTTAACAAACATCACATCCACCACAATCCCTCCACTGCTGAGAAGACAGCTGTACAGTCCCTGAAATCCAACCACCAGGTAGTGATCAAACCAGCAGACAAAGGGGGAACCATTGTAGTCCTCAACTGCGATAACAACATCAGTGAGGCCAACCAACAATTCTCCAACACCACCTACTATAAAGAGCTCAAAGATGATCCCACACCACAGTTCACCCAGGAATTTAAGGATATCATCAAATCCTTCTCCAAACAACCCCAAGGGAAACTCAACAACTTTGTCCCTCACAAACCCACCCCAGGGACCTTCTACATGCTTCCCAAAATACACAAATGAGGGAACCCAGACAGACCCATCATATCTGGCCATAACACTCTTACTGAAGGAAAACTAGTGTCATGCTGTCTGGAGCGACTCATGAACATGGGTACTAACCTTAGGGTAGACTACCACAAACCAGGGCAGAACCCCCAAATTGGTTGTGTGTTCTATACTTAGATTTTACCAGTGGTGAGTTGGAGTTGGTTCGCACAGGTTCGCTAGAACCGGTTCTTAAATTTAGAAGCCCTTTTAGAACCCATGAGGGACAACTGGTTCTAAAAGGGCTTCTAAATTTAACAACCGGCCAAAAGTGGCGCCTTAGGCACTGACTCTGTTGGTGCTCTGGGGCTGGAGCACCCAAGGGGAAAATTTGATGGGTGCAGAGCACACACCGGCAGCTTCCCGCCCTGCCCCGCACCCGGCCCCAGCTCACCTCTGCTCTGCCTCTGCCTCCTCCCCTGAATGCGCCACCCCGCTCTGCTTCTCCACCCCACTTCCCCCCCACACTTCGCGCGGGAAGCCTGGGAGGGCTGAGAAGCAAGCAGCGGCTTCGCGCTCAGGCCCAGGGAGGCGGAGGAGGAGCGGAGGTGAGCTGGGGCGGGGGGGCGTGACGGGGGCTGCCTGTGCCACAGCAGGTGACCATTCACTTCCCAGCTTATGGCTGCCTCTGCTGCTTAGCCGGAGGCCTTAGCCTAAGAACAGGGCCTCAGACTGTCACAGTGAGAAAAGGCCTTATACAGTCAGACAGTGATTTTGATTCTCTCTTTTATACCTCTATAACTAGCTCAGTGATAAGAATACACCTAAATTAGAGTATAGGCCTTTACAGACAGGCCTGAATATCTATATCCTAACAGGGGGGCGCGGGGAACTGCTCCCCGCCCCAGCTGGCCTCCGCCTCCCTGGGCCTGAGCGAGAAGCCGCCACCTGCTTCTCAGGCTCCCAGGATTCCCACGTGAACAGCTGATTTGCGGGAAGCCAGGGGAGGGCGGGGGAGTTGAGAAGCAGAGCAGGGTGGTGCGTTCAGCGGAGGAGGTGGAACGGAGGTGAGGTGAGCTGGGGCCGGGCGCGGGGTGGGGAGCTGCCGGTGGGTGCTCTGCACCCAACAAATTTTCCCTGTGTGTGCTCCAGCCCCGGAGCACCCACGGAGTAGGTGTCTAAGGCGCCACTTTTGATGTGATCAGTGGGGGGAGTGGCTGCTCCCCCTGCTCCCCCCTAGCTACTCTCCCCCATCCCTAGGAGCCAGAGGGACCTGCCAGATGCTTCTTGGGAGCTGCCCCAAGTAAGCACTGCTGGGACTCCCCACCTCGCCCCCTGGCAGGTCCCTCTGGCTCTTAGGGGTGGGGTGGGCACCCACTACGGTGGCCCATGAGACACTTCTGCCCAGTTCTGGGGGAAGTCAAGGGACGGGGAGGGGGGTGGATGGGGCACGGGTCCGGGCGGGGCTGCATCAAGGAATGCAGCGGGTTGGATGGTGCAGGAGTCCCCGGGGGGCGGGGGTGGGCCACAACCCCCTTGTGGGGTGAGGAGGGAACCGGTTGTTAAGATTTTGGCAGCTCATCACTGGATTTCACCAACCAAGTATCGTGTGTAAACTCCTTAAGCACTATACCAGTCTTAACATGGAGTCACAGACAGTCCCCTTGGGCACTCTGGGATATTTTGCCATCCAGGGAAGCTTGCCTTTGTGATAGATGGTCCCTTACACCAACAATCACATCAATTTTCAAGTTACTTCCAGTCCCAAAGGACCAATCACTTACCGGAGGTCAATTGCACTTTAGATCTCACACCAAAGACAATGCTAGTAGCCAATCCTATAATAAACTAACTAAAGGATTATTAAATAGGAAAAAGAAAGGAGTCATTTCTCAAGGTTACAGTAAATAAACATACACATACACATGAGATACAGTTTTAGGTTCCTAAAGATGACAGTGGCTGTTATCAAGCTTTAAATGTCCTTTAAGGCTTATCCAAGCTAAGCAGCTGTGGACTCCTTGATTATACTTAGAAATCTCCCCTCAGAGTTCAAACAGCATAGGGATAACAATTTCTCCTAAACAGGCACTTTTATTCCTTTTCCCTAGCATTCAAGCTTTGATGGGACAAAGACATGTGCAGGGGCATGGGGAAATCAACAAAGTCTTTTCTCCACAGATGTCCCACAATGGCTTGCTGGTGTCTATGGGCCTTCTTTTGTGGGTGACAAGATAACATCTCTTGTGGCAAACTAGTATTTCACACTTGGTAATGCTTCTCCCCTGACGGTAGGGGGTTACAGTCATAGGCCATGTCTACACATACAGTGCTTCAATGGTGCAGCTGTACTGATACAACTGTGCCACTGCAGCGTGTCTGGTGAAGACACTCTATGGCGACAGGAGAGAGCTCTCCCGTCAGCATAAAAACACCAACCCCTGTGAGTGGCATAAGCTATGTTGGCAGGAGAAGCTCTCCTGCAGAAATAGTGCTGTGCACTGTAACTATGTTCCTCGGGGGATAGAATATTCACAGGTGGTTGTGTAGACATTTTTATAGTTACAGAGCAAACACTTGTGTCTCTAAATTTGATTGGTTTCAAGTCTCATGAGGTATCTATATGTATATTTAGGTGTATAGCTACCTTAAAACTGGCCCTTAGGGCCAGATACTCAGCTGGTGTAAATCAGTATAGTTCTATTGAAATGAGTCAGATGAAGTCATACCATTTACACCAGCTAAAGATCTATTCCTTGTGTGTCTGCATTTATCCATCTGTAAAATGGGACTATGTCTACACTACTCCGGTATACACAGTATATACACAACTCCAGCTACGTGAATAAGGTAGCTGGAGTCAATGTACCTTAGGTCGAGTTACCACGGGGCCTACACCATGGGGGGGGGAGGGTTGACTGGAGAAAATCTCCAGTTGACTTACCTTACTGTTCTGATTGGGGGTAGAGTACAGGGGTCAACTGGAGAACGATCTGCTGTTGATTTGCCGGGTCTTCACTAGACTTGCTAAATCGACCACCGGTCGATCGATCTCCTAGGGTTGATCCTGGCTGTAGTGTAGACATAGCCTGGGTTTAATAATGCTAAATTACTTTACCAGTATATTGTGAAACTTATTTATAGAATCAGTGGTGATTCCATTGTTTCAGCTATTTTCCATTAAAAACATGATTTTGATTTCCTTAAAAGCAAAAAATCCATTCTCACTAAAATTTATATGGAATATTTCCTGTGATAAGAGACTTTTCAAGCAAAGTTTCAGTGTAATTGAATAATGCTTTTTTGAAATATCAGACTTTGAAAAATGAGGTGTTTGTCAATTTTCAAAGGGGGAAAAATAAGAAACTGTTTAGGCTAGAAACTTCAAATTGGTTTATTCCCATATTAGTCTCAAATAAGATCTAGTGCAGAGAACTATGTTTGCTAAATTTTGGTGCAAAATTTTGTACTTACTACTGTTTTTTCTATGCTCAGCTGCTCCATCAGGTCCCAACAGAGTTTATAAATGCTTTCAAAGGTCTGAGGACTAAACCTTCATCTGAAAAAAGAAAAAGAAAAAAAAACCTGTTTTTTTGCAAAGGTGCTGTACACAATGTAAACTGAATACCAGGATTGTATTCCTTCCAAGAGTGTCAGCAAAATAGCTCCGACCGCTGTTTTTGTCCCAGTCATTGGTAACCAGACCTACTAACCTGAATTCTCGCTTCTTTTGATGAGAATCGTGGGTCCTGTCTCGTCGAGAATTTTCAGTTGTTTTGTAATTCAAGTTAATTGATTAAAAAAATTAACTTGAATCAATTAACATAATTGTAAGTGTTAATGTAGATGCTCTGCAAATATTTGTTCCACAACACAAATGTTTGTTCTTGGTTATGGCTCACCATAAGGCTCTAGATATGCCATATTTGTGGTTCTTCACCATGGCCAGGAACAAATATTTGTGTCCTAGCACTCACGTTTATGGACTCACTACACTAGCATTTACAATTGCGTTAGTCACAATCTTGTTAATTTGAGTTACAACCCTTTGTCTTCAGCCTTCAGACCAGAAACTTCACTCTAGTCTGTGACTAATGCTCCTCCCCCGTCCAGTCGTGCACCAAGGAGACAGGTGGAGAAACCTTCACCTTCTGTGCACTTTCGTTTAGATACACCAGGGAAAATTGTTAGAATCACAGCAGTAACTAAAGCCTTGTCTATACTAGCACTGTAGCCTCTGATCCACCAATTTGGCTGCATTAGTGCAAAGCCCTAGGATGAAATCATGCCTCCAGTGAAGTCAATGGAATCACTGATTTCAAGAGGATCAGAGTTCACCCCAGTGTACACATGCTGCACTAGTGTATTTTAAAACAGATTACACCAAATAGCTGGTTGTCAAACCCCAATGTAGAAAGGGTCTGAGACATTTCATCTTGCTTCTACTCCTTTCAAACCCTCAGGAAGACAGAACCTGAGAGATGACTTTGGGAAACATGCCACCTAGAAAAGAGCTGAGAAAGCTGCTCTCCCCAGCCTCAGTTCTAAGTCTCAAATATTTTACCGCTTATAGAATCACAGCTTTATGGAATCTTAACTCCAAATTTCCTGGCTTTCAAATACCTGTTTGTTTGCTAACAAAGCTTTTCTAATGTGATTATTCTGGTTTAAGAAACATGCAAACTTTGCTCTATCTTAGAGTTTTGCTTTGGATTTATTTAGTATTTTTAAATCACTTTGTGATTGTTGAGAGCAAAAAGCTAATGTATTATCTTGTATAGCACTAATGCAAAACAAGATTATAACAAAGACCAAAAAGCATTTGACACATATATTTTACCTGGAAGCAGAATCAACATGCCTGGGACAGTATTAATGTCAGAATCTCAGAATATGCCGTTTTGTGGTTATAAAAACTAATTTGTTTATATACCAAAAGAGGGTAAGTGAAACTGAAGAAATATAGCAGATTGGGTAGCTGACATTCTACAGTAAAGATTGAATCAGCCATTAGAGAGTCCAACACCAGTCTGGAGAATTAGTATAGGTCAACACCACATGTGACGCATCCAGTAGACCACTAGAATCTTCATAAAGGGCTGTGTACAGCAGCTTAATAGTTGTACTGTATTACTTCACTGTTTACTTTCATCTGAGAACTACACTTTCTGCAAGATCAACTAAGCCTGAATCATCCATTTGGTTGCCTTAGCATCTCTCATGCCACAGCCTGGAAAATTCTGAGTGACAAAGCATCTTAAGTCAGCATGCCCTTTTACTGTGTATTGTGACAAACTTATGTTTCTGTGGATATCTCACCTGCTACTGCTGTACAAACTGCAATCCCTTTGTGTTGAATCTGAGTCTGGAATGGAATGAGATTTAGAAAGAATTACTGTTGTGTTGCTGGCAGTTCGATACAGCTTTAGTGTAAAAAATAAATTCATCTCAATCTCAGCCTTGGAAGGAGAATATGTATGTATTTTTCTTCTCTCATCCATGTGAAGAGGTTTTGTGTAAAACCCTCTTGGAAGATGCTTGTTTTCTTAAGTGCATGTATACAACATGTCTTTGTGTTGGTTAAGAATGGAAAGTATACTCTGATTTCAACAACCTGGAGAAGTTGAGTTAATGTAGGCTTTTCATTCAGGAGCTCTTTTATGTTAGACACATCTCACTCAAGATGTAGTGCTATGTACATGTATAAAAATAAGCAATAGTTTTAGACTTGGATGGAGTACAGAGAGCTGTATATGATACAGCCACAACACACGTTTCATTGGTTGATGATTTCTCCTGGAAAGGAAAAAGACAAGACAAGGGCCAACTCTATTACTGATGCAAAACCACTACAGTCAAATGAGATACATTAAGGATGAATTTGGCTCCAGGTTATCCAGGCTGGTTTTTTAGGTCTGTCAAATTCCTTTGGTACTATTGACCACTCATTTTTGTTGATATGGATCCAAACCCTGACAGAGATTGAGTAATTTCCATTTGTTTTGCATTGGGGGAACCTAGAGGCCATGTTGGGTGAGCACTCATCTCTCCTGAGGGTGCTCTTAGACTTCTGCTTGGTCAAATGGGTGAGGGGCTGGCAGACCCTACATTCCTAGTTGTCCCCTGTACAGTGAGGGTGTTCTCACACTTGCAGCAGCACTTTTTGAGTCTGGCTATCCTCCCAAGAGATGATTGGTGGGGCTGGAGACCCCTGGGGTGGTGATGAGGCATCCATGACAGCCTAGTGTTCTAAACTGACACCTGAAATGATCTGTGGTGCTCAAAGCTAATGGTTCCCAAATGTATATGTTTGGGTACAGAAGTAAAGGCATTCTTGATGAGGGGCTCTCATTGCTAGAACTTAATTCCCCTGTTGGCCTAACAGGATTTGTTAAATGTTAGGGCATGCTTGAAGGCCTTTCTGTTCACTCAGGCTTCGATGGATTTTCAAGGTTCTTTTTGGGCAATGATTGTTGAGTGTGTGTGTTAACTGATTTATTTTTTTAAAGTATAAATCCACCATATCACTCTCTCCATATCAGCAAAAAGTGGGTGTAAGCCGGGTACTCCCACCCACACAAAGGATAGGTAACCTGATCGTGCTCCAAATGTAGCCCATTCCTGGGGTTTGGCTTCGGTGTAATTCAAATAATAACAAAACATTTTCCCTCAGTCTTAGCTATTCATAGAGTTTTTGTTGTAGGACCCCTATGTCCAACTTCCTACTTCCCTCTGCCCCAAAGAGTCTCCAGCCCTTCTCACTTCATGGCTGAAGATAACTTGTATCTGCTAACATGAACATGAAAAATGTCTCTTTCTCTATACAGGTTTCAAGCACATGACTTCAGAATGACTCAACAGAAGAAGTTCTTGAATCTGCTACCTCTTGAATCTGATGGCTGTGATGGAAGGAAGGGAGTGGCCCAGCCCACGCTGCTTCTCACAGCTCCCATTGGCTGGGATCGGCAAAGTGTGGACACTGGGAGCTGCAAGTGGCCATACCTGGGGACTCTCGGGTAAACAAAGCATCTCGTGGCCCGCCAGGGGCTTACCCTGAACAAGCCACGAACAAAGTTTGGGAACCCCTGACCTAGAATAACTAGTTTCCTTCATCTTGGCCAATCTATTTAACATATTCATTTTTCTACCAGGCAAAATCATTCTGTGTTAATGACTTTTTTGATGGAATGTGTGAGATGTAACTTGGTGCTTGTCAGCAAATGGCTTATTCAGTGCACACTGAGGGTTAGTTATACACAGATTCATAAAATCATTTAGAATTACTAAGCTGTATATGGACAGATTTTCCAGACTGTCATATCCTACTCACTTCTTAATTTAAAATAACTATGCTTTAGATTAAAGATTTCCGTCATTCTACAGCTGATTGGTTTGTTTGGTGGACAGAAAATATTTGTATTCTATGTCAAATTCTGCTGGACTTACTCATGTGAATATTGCCATTGGGGCCAAGTGGCTAACCCTCCACAGGACTGAAGATTTCTCTGAGGACAGTACATCATATGACTAAAATTTGTGGCAATTAGTAAGTAAGGCCAGCAGAAACTGGCTTTGTATTTTAAAGTGAATTACAGAGTACTGATTAGAGAATATACACTGAAGATGTAAAAAGGGGCTAATTATCTTACTAGCAAGTTTAATATCCTATTAAATATCCTATTTTTTTATCAGTGAAATTATGTTTAAAGAATTAAAAAAAAATTTCCCTTATCACTCTGTATAGAAAATTTGTAGGATGAGAAGTAAAAGCATGCAAGCCAGTTTGATCAGGAAATTTAGCCTTTAAATCTCTCAAGATCAGGTGTTCTCACAAGACTTTTCAATCTTCAAAGGTTTTGATATGGCCCAAGCCAGAAATACCTGAAGAGCAGTCTTTCGGTATATCCACTTCCATTCCAAAATAAACTGGACTGAACTTCAGGTTTCAGAAACTCCTCTGGTTATGTTTATAGGTTCTTATTATATCAGGCTGGTTCACTTGTTGCTACTTAGAGCACGAATTAGTCATGCTTGCTTTAGCCTTTAAGTGATGTTCAGGTTTTTTGGTCAATAACATTTTCAATTTTGCTATTGTATTTGCCATTTGCCAAACATATTGTTGCTTTAGGATATATATTTCAACAGGACGTACTCCTGTTTCAGTTGACTTTCATGGCAAAGTTTCAATGGGAGGAGGATTGCGTCTATTCTGTACAATGGTTATGGCAGAGGTATAAGTGTGTAATTCCAGAAATTCTACTGGGCAGATTACTAATTATGCAAAGAATTTGTTGAATTGTAGCTAGACGAAATCCAAATTAACCAAAATTTCAGAAAATAAATTGATAATGCTGGAAGTAGGATTTTTCCTTTTAGCATAATGCAGCCATTTAGAGAGAACTCGCAGCTAGGAACATCAAAGCAGATTCATAACCTTGAACTTTAATTGTAAATCTTTAGAGTAATTAAAGTGTTCTGAATTTTTATAACAGTGATAACCCTGCTAGCTTACAGGCTACAGAGGAGACTACAGAGGAGAGCCACATGCATAGCACATAAATTCAGAGGTTCATATAAAGTATGAAAAGTATTTTAGTTGGTCCATTGTAATTCATCATGATTTTGCTAGTCAGAGTTGAATAATAATTCAAATGGTAGCCATCTACATTTATATCTTTAGGTATATTAGGAAAATCCCTGACACTTTTATATCAGTCTCTTTTAAGCATCTCTTCTGCCTCACATAATTTCTTACCTTTTTGAAAATGATATGGATCACTAAACAGTGTAACAAACGTTCACCTTCTATTTTGTGCATGTTTCTGATTTTTACATGTGTGTGGATGTGTACTACATATAATATATTGGATGATGATGTCCTTATCTGAAATGTTTTTTTCTCCCAAATATATAGATGACATAATAGCATAGTTCAAAACTAGCTTGTTATTTTGATTTTGGCAAGGGATTCTGAAATCATAAACCATGCCCCTGTTGCATTACTCTCTTTAAATTATTGCTAGTTCCAAAGCACTGTGTCAGCAGCTGCTCTTTGAAGTGCCACCTAAGCAGCTTGGTCCTGAAGTGCCATTGGAACAAGTCTTCTCACTAGTGGAATCTGCTTTAATAAATTATTTATTTTATTTTATGTGCTGGATACTAGCTTGCTTTGTAATTTGTAACAAAAAACTCCTCCTACTATTGCTTTAAAGTTTGTGCCCTATCACCAAAATTGTTCTTTGATTCTTTTTCTGAAATAACTAAATGAAGCTTGCTTGACCATATTAACTGTCCACTCTTTGATAAGAACATAAGATAGGGCAAATTTCCACAGATAATTTGTGCCTTAATATTTCAGATCTGTAGGCTGTGTAACTTAAATGATTGTTCAAACATGTAGTTTAACACAGTTTTTGGAGCTAGATTGAATGGTTCAGTGGACAAGCACCGGAAATGTATTCTACCAGACATTCTTTTTACATAGAGGCACAATAAATTCAATATTACATTTCAACAATTATCTTCTTCACTTTAGTATTTTTCAGGACTGTACTTAGAAAATATTTTATATATTTACTGGCTTGGAAGACTTTGTTAGTAATAGTGAGATTGAACTCAGCATACTTGGAGACAAGCAGCTGGCCATTTGAGTTTGACCTTCCAATGCTGTGATAGCTTAGTACCCTCTTCCACGTTTCAGAGTTAGCTCCTACATGAGCATTAAAATCTCCAAGGACAATGACAATGTCCCACTTTGAGTGGGGGAGCATGGACTAGATGACCTCTCAAGGTTCCTTCAAGACATACATTTCTATGATTCTATTCTTTTTAATTGATTCCTTTGATTTTGTGTGTGTGTGAGATTTTTTTCAGCTTCAATATTATTACAAAGTATCTCTAATGGTCTTGAAACCTAGGTAGAGAGAGAGGGAAAGTTTTGTTTGAGCAATCTTTCCTTTAGCTAAAGAAGTAAGAACACAAATCCCTGCTTCAGTGTGCTTCACTTACAATCACTGTCATCACAGTGGCAAGTTGTTACCTCAGCCCCCTCTTTGTAGTAAATATTTGTAAAGCACTCTAAGGTTCTTAGATTCAAGGTGCTTTAAAATGTTGAAGTATTATATATTATTAATATTGTTACATAAACTTGTTTTTATTTTCAGTGGAATGAAGTAACAGTAAGATTATTTTTATGAAACACTAAGACACATTGCCTACCCCAAATCCAGCTTCTCCTAAGACAGGGAAATAGACACAATGAAATGTGTTGGGAAAACATTGTTTTTTCCATTTTGGACGTGTAGTTTTCAAGGGCTACTTAAGTTCCAGTTACAAAATTACAAAATGGTAAAGAACTTAATGTAAAGAGCTACACAAAGGAAACCATTTGTAGTGTACAACAAGTTTCATGGGTCCTACAAAGTCCAGGAATCATGCTACCTATTCTTGAGTGACATTTTCTGGTACCTTATTAGTTAACTATTTACACTCAGATATAAAATAGGGCTGTCCAAAACTGCTTACCAACAGAAAGTTGGGTTAATTGACAAAATGACAAATGAACTATATTTTCCATGATGTACCATAGCCGGGACTCCCATGATGCACCACTTCTCTCCAAAAGGGAGATTATACTGCAGCATGGGATACATAGTCCAATCAGGGAGCCAGGCCTGTGGAGGAAAATGTGAGGCACTTGAATTACAACTGCCATGAGGCACTGCAACATCACTTTCAAATAAAAATATTTCGGTTTTAGGCCAAAAAAAATATATATTGGTATTTGAATTTCCACTGAAGAGTCAAAATTCTCCATGGCTCTAAATCTAAAATCATGTATGCCAACCTCCCACCCCAAGAAAACACATTGACTACAAAGCTGAAGTATTAGGGCTACTTTGGAAAGATTCATGCGAGGGAACCAACAGTGACACACAATGCATGTGCTGGGTCATCAGGTGGAGCCTCTGCGCCATAGCTAGCAGGAGAGAGAAGCGGGAGAGGAAGGGATTAATGCCTTGCTATTCATCCATTGATGGTGCCAGAAGCTCAGGAGAGTTGAAGAACTCATTGCTTGCAACTTTCATGACACCATTTTGTGTATTTGCTTGGAAAGGTAGTGAATCTAAAACAGAAGATATCTTTTTCTCTGTACTCTGCATGTTGTGCATACCCCTTACTAGAAGGGTGTGAGTAAAAAAGGACCTGAGTATGTAACTTGCGGAGTCTTTGATAGTGGCCTCTGTTCCTTACATGGGTTTTTTTAGGCTTCCGTCATTCCTTATTTCTAAAGCACTTAGAGATCATCATCTAAAATGTTTTTATTTGGTAGCAGAGTACTCAGCGCCTCAGCAAGGAGTGCTTTATAATTAACATTGGTACTATTAAATTTTGATTGTAAAAATGTGCTCAAAGATCACAAGCCCTTTGACTATTTAACGTATTAAAAAATATCACTATGGGTCACATCCTGGTACCCTTACTCATAGTAACTACTGTTTTAGACTATGATTCTGGAAATGCTTATGCACATGTTCAACCATCGAAGTCAAAGGAACGACTCACATGCATAATCATAAGCATGGGCATAGAGTGAGTTCATTTCAGTGGGAGTACTCATGAAGTTCTATGTCTTGTATTATACAGACTAAATGATTACAATTCTCCTTCTGGCCTTGGAATCAATGGGAGTAAGGGTAGCAGAATCTAGTCCTATGTATTTTGGATTATAATGGTTCTGAAATAATGGTAATATCTTGATTTAAACTTTTAAAATTTGATGAGTAACACCCTCCTCAGAAGTTTCTTTGGAAAATATTGTATTTATCTTTCTTCACATGCTTGTAGTTTTGAGCTTCATCTTAAACCTTATCTCTTACATGCAATATTATTGTAGCATTCTCTGATTTCTTGTTTGAGTCTTTTGTGGGTAATCTCTCTCTCTCTCTCTGTAGCCTGCATACCCACAGTACCAATATCTGGGAGTGTAAGACTCATGGTTGCAGGTCTTTTTCAAATCTCTGCTTCTTTAGTATTTGTAAAACCACTGTAGTGCCATTATACTTTCACTCTGTGCTGTCCATATACTGCATGTCTGTTGTTTTACTGTTTTTTAAATTGATTGTCATAGTTTGACATATGGCTAACTAAAAAGTATGCAAAGGATGTCCTTTCCTGAGTAACAGAAAGCAACATTTTCAAGTTATATGTTGTGAAAATGTGCCCTTCCTTCTTCATATGTATTTAAAAAACAATACATGTATTATTGGATAATTTTTTATTTCACATTCCATACATTACTGTAATTTTAAATCATGTTACAAACAAAACCAAATATTTTATTGTATGTGCAAACACTCAGTAATTCTATTTCTGGTACATTTCATATAGCAAGATCCTATCTCTCATTAATTATCACGGTCCATAATTACATTTCATTGTGTAAGTATAAGATGTGTTACTAGGTCACCACATTCTGCCATTTGAATGGTAATTTATTGTAGGCTAAATAAAAATCAAAGATCTCATCAATTATGTCATCCTCACTGTCTGACTCTATTGTAAACAATAAATCATTGGAGAGAACACATTAGCATTCATGAAGAAATATCATTTGGAATTGGATTGTCCATGTGGATCCACCTGGATCTCCATACTCAAATCATATAATGAAATGAGCCCTTGTTATCTTGCCCATTACATTAGGTATACAAAAGCTTTCCTTAATCACCTTCATCAATCTTTCACCTGCCACACAATGTTTCTTTACCTTTCCTTTGGTTAAGTTGTCTGTCAAAATTACTTAAACCTCCCACAACTGTAAAGCTTCTATTTTCCTTAAGAATGAAGCAGTGATTACTGAAAACTTCCTGTGTCTCAGACACAAATGAAAAAGCAATAACTTTCAAAACCCCGGGAAGCAAAGTCAGTATGCAGATTTTTCTTAGAGAGAGCAAGGTCAGATTGGAAATACCTACTACCTGAAGTTACTGTTACTATATCCTTGGATAACTGGTTAACAAGACCAGCAAGTAATCAAAATTGTGTGGATCAAGTGTTTAGTAACTGAACTTCTTAACTACAGCTGTAAATAAGGCTTGGTCCTTCTCTGATTGAAGTTAATGGCAAAACCCTTGTTGCCTTCAACATAGCAGGATTCAGTGCTAACTGATAGGTGTTTTTACATTTTGGATAAATTTTCCATTTCTGCTACATTGGTCATCAAATTTATCCATGCTGAAATAGTCTCACCACTCTACTTATGTCACCCGACAGTTGTTAAAGGCACAATATGCCACTTTATTTAGACAAAACTTCCATCAACTTCAAAGGGAATTTTGCCAAAGTAAAGAGTGAAGGATTGGGCTCTATGTTGTACACAGCAATAACCTCCCTGAGGCTCTGCAGAAGGAATAGAAGAATACAAACTCATTGTGTTTTAACTGTTCAGTGCTTCCCTCTAATTCTTCCCATTTCTGTGTTTTGGATGGGGGTGTGGCAGTGGCAGAAGATTTGGCCCACTCAAACCTTCAGATCATAGAGGATCTTACGGAGGCAAGAGGCTTTCATGCTGAAGTCTATCCATATGTGGCTTTGGACAGCATAGTTGCTATGAACAACCCCAGTCATGGTACCCCGGGAACATATCGCAGAAGAGTGTGGAGTTTGTCTGTTTGGGTGGATTGTGTTTGGCTTCCAGCATTTTGTTTCCTTCTTGCCCACAGAGAGCTTCTATGAGACTTGAGGAAGAAAGGAACATATTCTTGAGGTGGCACCCTCAGCAAGCAGATGCAGATATGGGTTCCATTTTGGCCACAAAAGCAGAAGACAGAAAGGATACCATAATTTTTACTGGTTTCAGAGTAGCAGCCGTGTTAGCCTGTATCCACAAAAAGAACAGGAGTACTTGTGCACCTTAGAGACTAACAAATTTATTTGAGCATAAGCTTTCATGGGTTACATCTGATGCATCTGATGAAGTGGGCTGTAGCCCACGAAAGCTTATGCTCAAATAAATTTGCTAGTCTGTAAGGTGCCACAAGTACTCCTGTTCTTTTTGCCGATAATTTTTACTCTTTCACTGGGATTCACAGTGCCAGAATTATGTCATTCAAATGACATACTTTCAAATTCTAACAGTACAGCAGCCATGCAATCTACTGGTTTCACGGGAACATAGAAAACTCTTGCTCAGAAAGAATCTAACTACCAAACTCTAGCTAATGCCCTTTATTTTTTCAGACCTTCATGCCAACCATCTGTTAAAACATCTCTACAGAGCTAGCCATCTGTTAAATACTTAATCTTCTCTCGTGCTGTTGTGTATGCATTTTTTTTCAAGAACATTTACATTTTCTGTTTCAGCTGGTATTTTACCAACAAACATGAGGACATCTTATTATTATCTACATCTTGAGGACATGTTATTCCTACCAAGACAACTCTTGAAGTATACATACTGCAGATGTAATACTCCTGAGAACAACAGTCACCATTCATAAGCAAATGTTCAATAAGATATCATATATATGTGAGATATCTGAAAAATTGATGTTCTACCATAATCTGCATAATTCAAATATTTTTATCCTGTGATATTCTATAATAAAATGAATAAAAATATTTTCTTTTGCCTGTATGCTATATTCAGTTCACATTACCAATGTTAGAGACTATTTACTAAGCTTTAGTTCCTTTGCATATATAAAGCATAGAAAACCGGGAAATTGTACAGTAAAATTGACTTATAAATCAAACCTGAGCAAGTTATTTTTTTCTGGTTTATAAAGAGTGCTATGTAATCTCATTTATGTCTTTGTAAAATATAGTATATTGTCTATACTGAACTTAATAACGGCTTTGAAATTGGCTGCTACTATAAGGAAACTACTTTGTTGGCATGCTAGCAGAAGAATTGCATAGTTATTTGTTGTTGATTTATGAGCTTCAAGTTTTTATGGTAACTTCAAATATAATTAACATTTGTAATTACCAAGAACAATAATCATAATTATTTTGTCCTCTAAAATTACAAATTATATATGTAATTGGTTTAATCACATTAGCATTTTATTAAATTGCACCATAATAACACTATATTGTAAAATAGATTTTCCATAACTAAAAATACTGAATGAAAATAAATTTAATTCAAAAAGAGGCTATTGTGAGTAAAGTAGCTTTTGACATAATAAGCAGAACTTGAAATGAAAATCTTTAATACTTTTTAATTTTACTTTTCCAAGTTGTGCAGCAATACTGTAATAAGCATTTGTTTTGTTTGCTGAAAAATTATTATTTCTACTGTGTTCTCTTCAAATGATACACAGTAAACGTGCATTTTTCAAAGTTTCTAGTGAGTAGCTCTCAGAGAAACAGAATGATACAAATCTCATAAGCCATGCATAAAGCTGAAGTCCCTCACCAGAGCCCTGATCTAACATAGCGCTAAAGCAAATGCTTTGATATAGTATATTGAGTTGAATTATTTGTCCTCTTTGCTCCTTAAGATCACTTGCAGCTTGTGCTAATGTCTGCTTTGATGTGTCCATGGAATTTTCTAGAGTAGTGACATGTGGGCTTAGATACTCAAAGGTATTTAGGTGCCTAATTGATTTGAATGGCTGTTAGGTGCCTGAATACATTTGAGGAAATAAGTCTAAGAGTCGTCTTTGGGAGTTTTTGGCCACCTGAATAGGTTATGATGACTTTCTGCCAATACTAAATTCTGCTAGCAAATATTGGACGTTATCACCAGACACTGTCTGAGGAGTGCTGGGGTATGCAGGCCTCTGCATCAATTATGAAAAGTAGTCCCTTCCCTCCAGGCTGCTGATTTCTAGAGAAGTTTTGCATTGATGGACTTTTTATTTTTAGACATTGTTAGTTGCAGTTTTGATCAAAAATTGCAATTTCCAAAAAGGTGTTTTTAGGAGCTGAAGGCTAAGGAAGCAAAAGCTTTTCACCCACAAACCCACCTTGCTCCACCCTTTTCCACAAGATATTTAAATATTCTTGTAGTCTTAAGACAAGCACCGTAATATTGTGCTGTCAGAATTCACAGCAACAGTCACCAGAAGTCTGTTTCTCTTTAGTATGTTGCCCCTTGGTGTGTGTGCATGCAGAATTTGCCATTTATCCTTGTCTTTATTATGCGACCACCCAGAAACTTTTGTCTTATAAAAATACATGCTAAAATGGTATTTAAATCCCAGTAGGGGAAGGATGTATGGGTGGTGTCTCTGACCTTCTACACTAAGCCCATGCTGAGGATTTAATGAACCATTATTTATGTGGTCTTACAAAAGTCAGATAAATTACTTCTCTAGTTCCCCACAGTCCAGTCTCCATCATGCTGCATAATGGATCTCTCTATATTGAAACTGCTTGATGAAAAGTAGAAAAACACCCTCTCAGCTCTCAAACTTTGTGTGGTGTGTACTCATTGCCAAGACAAAAGGAAGCAGTTTACATGTCACACACATGCCGATAGCACTGGGAGGCTAAGTCTGGCTATTTAGAAAAGTCTGTTCAGAGTGTCTGGCCCAGAGATGACAGAAACAACCCTTCCTCACCAAACATCCGACTGAGTAAAGAATGAAGCTCAGCAATAGACATTTCTGTTTGACAACTCAGAAACTTAGAAAAGGGGAGAAAATAGATAGTAGCTAACTTCAGATATGATAACCAAACTTAAACAATCTATTATCTCCATAAACTAATATATAGTCCTTAGACCATTATAATACATATTATTTTACTACTCCCTAGAGAGTGATTAAAATGTGATTTTGATGGGTTTTGGGTTTGATTATTTTTGATTGCATTAGTTTTACATGAGACTACCTACATTGACTTTAACATGGGGTAGCCATGTTAGTCTGGATCTGTAAAAGCGGCCAAGAGTCCTGTGGTACCTTATAGACTAACAGACGTATCAGAGCATAAGCTTTCGTGGGTGAATACTCACTTCGTCGGATTTCTTCTATCCTAAAAGAAATTCTCTATCCTAGTCAAAATTATGGTTGCAGATAGTAGGGCTGGGCCCTTGCTCAGAACTGCACACTGCAAGTCCACACTGTACGTATATAGACACTTTTGCTTGGTTGACTAGAAGTCTGCTTGGGGACATGAACTCCTTTTGGCCACATAGTTTTTTCTGTAGTCCCTCAGTCTCTTCCCCTTGCTGTAGCCCAGCACAAGATGAAGATGCAATTACATATCATCACCACTTAACACTGAGAGCTGTCCAAAATAAGCAATATCTTCCTCCTAGCTCTTTAACCACTGAGTCAGTGGCACCTGTGTTATTGATTAATGAGAGCAGGATCAAGGCCAAACACTTTACAGAAGTAGATATCTCAGCCCTAGAGCATTTTTATGTCAAGTACAAGCATGCTAAATTTACAAGACCAGCTATTGCTTTTACTGACAGAAGTGGATAAATGATTTATCTTTTATTCTAAACAGAGTAGATGAACTGAAGAAATGCTTACAAAAAAGACTTTGGAAAGTCCCCAAACAGTCATAAAATAAATATTCAAATAATAATCTCCCCAACAATGTTTTCTTTTATAAAGTTAGAATCTTGGGTCAACAACCCAGCTAAACCATAGAAACCATCTTGCCACCATCCTCCCAAGATAGCATGATGATGCCAGCTCCCCATGTTTCTGCTTCTGAGCATGAGAACTGCTGTCTCAAGCAGGCATCCAGATACCTCTCGTGTATTCTACAAGGAGCCTAGGCTTTGTGGAGTCCAGTGATTTTCAAGTCACTTGAAAGCTGCAATAGTCAGCATCATAACGCCTAAATCCCTTTATGGATCTGGGGCTTAAAATTCAATGAAGAAAATGATAGAATCATAGAACTGGAAGGGACCTCAGGAGGTCATCTAGTCCAGTCCCCAGCACTCATGGCAGGACTAATTATCTAGACCAGTGGTTCCCAAACTTGTTCCGTCACTTGTGCAGGGAAAGCCCTTGGCGGGGCAGGCTGGTTTGTTTACCGGCCGCGTCTGCAGGTTTGGCCAATTGCGGCTCCCATTGACCTGGAGCAGCGAACCCCGGCCACAAGGAGCCGCGATAGGCCGAACCTCCAGACGCTCCAATTAAACAAACTGGCCTGGCCCGCCAGGGGCTTTCCCTGCACAAGTGACAGAACAAGTTTGGGAACCACTTATCTAGACCATTCCTGACAGGTGTTTGTCTAACCTGCTCTTAAAAATCTCCAATGATGGAGATTCCACAGCCTCCCTAGGCAATTTATTCCAGTGCTTAACCACCCTGACAGGAAGTTTTTCCTAATGTCCAACCTAAACCTCCCTTGCTGCAATTTAAGCCCATTGCTTCTTGTCCTATCCTCAGAGGTTAAGAAGAACAATTTTTCTTCCTCCTTCTTGTAACAACCTTTTACATACTTGAAAACTGTTATCATGTCCCCTCTCAGTCTTCTCTTTTCCAGACTAGACAAACCCATTTTTTCATAGGTCATCTTTTCTAGACCTTTAATCATTTTTGATGCTTTTTCTGGACTGTCTCCAGTTTGTCCACATCCTTCCTGAAATGTGGCGCCCAGAACTGGACACAATACTCCAGTTGAGGCCTAATCAGAGAGGAGTAGAGCAGAAAAATTACTTCTCATGTCTTGTTTACAACACTCCTGCTAATACATCCCACAAGGATGTTCGCTTTCTTTGCAACAGCGTTACGCTGTTGACTCCTGTTTAGCTTGTGGTCTACTATGACCCCCAGATTCCTTTACGTAGTACTCCTTCCTAGGCAGTCATTTCCCATTTTGTATGTGTGCAACGGATTGTTCCTTCCTAAGTGGAGTACTTTGCATTTGTCCTTATTGAATTTCATCCTATTTCTTCAGACCATTTCTCCAGTTTGTCCAGATCATTTTGAATCTTAATCCTGTCCTCCAAAGCACTTGCAACCCCTCCTAGCTTGGTATCATCTGCAAACTTTATAAGTGTACTCTGTATGCCATTATCTAAATCATTGATGAAGATATTGAACAGAACCAGTCCCAGAACTGATTCCTGCAGGACCCCACTCATTATGCCCTTCCAGCCTCACTGTGAACCACTGATAACTACTCTCTGGGAACTGTTTTCCAGCCAGTTTTTCACCCACCTTATAGTAGCGCCATCTGGGTTGCATTTCCCTAGTTTGTTTATGAGAAGGTCATGCAAGACAGTATCAAAAGCTTTACTAAAATCAAGATATACCCATCTACTGCTCCGCCCCCATCCATAAGCCTTGTTACCCTATCAAAGAAAGCTATCAAGTTGGTTTGACACAATTTGTTTTTGACAAATTTATGCTGACTGTTACTTATCACCTTATTATCTTCTAGATGTTTGCAAATTGATTTCTTAATTGTTTGCTCCATTGTCTTTCCAGGTACAGAAGTTAAGCTGCCTGGTCTGTTAATTTCCTGGGTTGTCCTTATTTCCCTTTTTATAGAATGAGATGGTTCTATGAGTAATGGTGGCTTATACCCACCTACGTTGAAACTCTACCAAACAGACTTCAGTAAAAAACAAACAAAGTTATTATGTTAGCCATATGAAAACCCAGTTCTACCCATGAATTTAACAATCTTGTGGCTAATGCCAAATTACCCAGAAACTAACTTGTTAAAAACACTAAAAGGTTTATATTCCACAAGTAAGGTGAAAGTGTGGGAAAACTGGTAAAGAGCTTTTCATCAACTCACTTGTATGACTGTGCCCCCATGAAATTGCATCAGTAGAAATTTTTTACTAAAAAAACCCACCTAATGTAGTCATAGCCTAAGGCCCCAATCTTGCAAAGACTAAAGAAGTGCTTGACTTTGTACACATGAATCATCACATGCATAAAGTTAAACATGTGCCCAAGTCTTTGAATGGACCTCTTAGGCATCTCTTGCTCTCGCTGTATGTTTTGAGTTGAGTCCTAGACTCACTTTGGGATAAGGGGAGATGGTTGCTGTGAGAAGCCCATTTAAATTTATTTACTAGACTCTGGCTACAGCAGACCTTTTGCCTTCATGTATCTCAAGTCGAAAGCTTCTGTTTTGCCTCACCTCTGTTTAAATGACATCCCCTATGCAGTTATACAAATTAGATTTAAATGACAACAATTTATCCTATGGTAATTTGAATAATAAAATATATTATGCCATAGGACAATTATGCAAACACTAATCATTTATGGTCATGACGTGATTGAATATTATTAAAGATGTTTTTACATTATTCATGCACTAAGTTAAATGATTACTCAAAACATTAAAAAAAACCAATCTTATAAGCACCAGTTGGTGTTAAATTAAAGGTAGCACAATAGGATGGGAGATTGTAAGACTCTATGTATCTGTTGGCTTATCCAAGGTGCTTAAATCCTGCATTAAGATTCAGGGTAATTACTGAAGAAGCATGCTGAAAGGTGGATCGCTCCAAACAAAAAATAAAGGGATTGGAATTTCTCCAATTAGTCAAAAAAACTCCTGCGAAGAAGACCTAGGAACAACCAGGTTTAGGGAGAAAGCTTAGACTGAGGTTCATGATGTGTTATTGCTTTTGAGTCGCTGAGAAAGCAAAACCTCAGGAAGGGGATGGGTTTGGATATGAACTCAAGGTCTGTGTGCTATGTTAAAGAAAGGGAGACACCTGTTCACAGATGGCAAAAAAATATATTCAAGCAATAGAAAAATGTTTTAGACCTAACACTGAAAGAAGATTCAACTTCAAACCCATGAGAGTAATATTCACACAATAAAAGATAATTATAGGTTTGGAAAATAAACTAAATGATCTAAAATACAGACCATACTTGAATCTTTTTGATTGATCATTATTCTTACCTATTTGCATAGACCAATATTTTTTGTTTAGGACCAAAAACTGGGGAAAAGAGGAAGAAAATGAGGTGCACAGGGGCCTCCACCCCAGAAAGGACTAAAGAAGAAATTCTCTGCATTTTAAAACATTGTTTTAGTTGTAGTCTATCATTGATTTCTTGGTTTGATTTCTGTCTTATAGAGAAGGAATATAATACTGAAATATTGACTGTTGATATTTTATCCAAAAATATAAAACAAAAATAAATATTTTACAAAATGAAAGAGGTAACAAAAAGTAGCAGATAAAGGAGATTTTATATTAACACTACTTACAATTCAAACAATGCTTTTCATCTTCAGAGAGCTCCATTAACATTAACTAATTATTGAAGCTTTTGTTAAAGGCTTTTGATGAAGCACCTTACATTTGCTTATTAAGGAAGCTTGATAAATGCTCAGTGAAAAGCAAAGACTGTTCAAGGATCATAGACTGCCTATGAGACAGGAGAGGCAGATCAATAGAGGAGGAGAAGATTTAGGTCAGGCAGATGATGAGCAGGAGAGATGATCCAAGGTGGGAGGGTGATACAGAGAGAGGAGAAGAGCTTGACGAATGAGAGAGATTGTGAAATCCAATTGCTGTAGTATGAGAAAGCTATAACCCTTTCCTTACAGAGCAGAAGTGACATTTCAGGTTTACAGAGCTAATAACTTTGTTTCTGACACACTGTGAACATCTCTAGCTACAATATTGGTTGTCATATTTAAGTATAATAGCTGTTTACAGAAGTAGGACCAGGTTCACGAGCCTGCTACAGCTGCTCTGCACCATTCCAGAAACACAAAGCAGCCATATATGGTTCAACTCTCCTAGTAAGTGGAGTTTACACATTCTGTATGTCACTGGAGAAGTGGAAAGCACCTGGATCACACTGGTAAATCTGGTTCTTAGGTTCTCCAACAGTTGTGCTACCTAGCACACTCTAGGCCTGATTTTTCTCTCACCTAAATTGCTGTAAATCAGGAGCAACTCAATTAAAGTCAATGTATTGACCCTTTGCGTTTTATTTGATTGGCTGAAGCTTACTTACTATTCATAGAGTCACTGAAGTAATGACAGAGCTAACATGGTGCTCACTGGCTTGTTCTGATTTTGTGAGTAAGATTCTTTATACTATTTTAGAGTGCCCCAATGCAAGGGAAAAAGATAGAAACAAATTCAACCAAACAGGGAATCTTGGTAACATAAAGTCAGAGTTTTTAACTGTTTAACCATCCACTTGCCTCCTGCTCTGACACTGGAGATTCATGTTAATTATTCTCATTCATCTGAATCAGCTACAGGGGAGGGTCTCTAAAGATCTTAAAGCAGCCTCTAGCTTCAGAAGGCACTCCTTTTATTCCTTTGTGGACATTGTATTAGCCTATGTTTACACTGTGATTAGACACCCCTGGCTAGCCCATGCCAGATGACTCAGACTCACGAGGCTCTTTAATTGCTGTGTAGACTTTCAGCCTCAGGCTGCATCCCAAGCTCTGGGACCCCCGGACCTTATAGAATCATAGAATCATAGGATTGGAAGGGACCTTGAGAAGTCATCTAGTCCAGTCGCTTACACTCACGGCAGGACTAAGTATTATCTAAACCATCCTTGACAGGTGTTTGTCTAACCTGCTCTTAAAAATCTCAAAAAATTGAGATTCCACAACATTCCTAGGCAATTTATTCCAATGCTTAATCATCCTGACAATTAGAAAGTTTTTCCTAATGTCCAACCTAAACCTCCCTAGCTGTAATTTAAGCCCATTGCTTCTTGTCCTAACCTCAGAGGTTAAGGAGAACAATTTTTCTCCCTCCTCCTTTGAACAACCTTTTATGTATTTGAAACTGTTATCATGTCCCCTCTCAGTCTTCTCCAGACTAAACAAACCCATATTTTTCAATCTTCCCTCATAGGTCATGGTTTCTAGACCTTTAATCATTTTTGTTGCTCTTCTCTGGACTTTCTCCAATATGTCAACATCTTTCCTAAAACGTGGTGCCAGGAACTGGACACAATACTCTAGTTGAAGCCTCATCAGCGTGGAGTAGAGAGGAAGAATTACTTCTCGTGTCTTGTTTACAACACTCCTGCTAATACATCCCAGAATGATGTTTGCTTTTTTTGCAACATCATTACATTGTTGACTCAAATTTAGCTTGTGATCCATTATGGCCCCCAGATCCTTTTCTGCAGTACTCCTTTCTAGGCAGTCATTTCCCATTTTGTATGTGTGCAACTGATTGTTCCTTCTTAACTGGAGTACTTTGCATTTGTCTTCATTGAATGTGATCATATTTTCTTCAGACCATTTCTCCAGTTTATCCATTATGCGCAAACTTTATAAGTGTACTCTCTCTGACATTATCTAAATCATTAATGAAGATATTGAATGGAACCAGACCCAGAACTGATCCCTGTGGGACCCCACTTGATATGTCCTTCCAGCTTGACTGTGAACCACTGATAACTACTCTCTGGGAATGGTTTTCCAACCAGTTTTGCACCTACATTATAGTAACTCCATCTACGTAGTATTTCCCTAGTTTGTTTACGAGAAGGTCATGTGAGACAGTATCAAAAGCTTTACTAAAGTCGAGGTAAATTAAATCTATCACTCCTCCCCTATTCACAGGGCTTCTTACCCTGTCAAAGAAAGCTATTAGGTTGGTTTGACATGATTTGTTGTTGACAAATCCATGCTATTACTTATCACCTTATTATCTTGTAGGGTCTTAGAGCCCGGGCTCCAGCCAAAGCCTGAACATCTATACAGCAATTAAACAGCCCCTTAGTCCAAGCCCTGTGAGCCCGAGTCAGCTGGCATAGGCCAGCTGTAGGTATCTATTTGCAGTATAGATATACACTTAGTTACTTAACTTGGCTCCACTGGAGAAGCCAACACATTAACACCTACACTATCAGATGAGTAAACTGAATAAGATTCACAGAACATATGCATACATTTTTAAAAAATCACCCATATGCTAATGGGACTGAATCTGCAGACTTAAGGTCTGCAATTTTAGATTTATAAATACATTGCAAACAAAATATAAAAGGACTATGTTAAAAGAACATTAAACGTGTAAATTCAAGCACTCAAAAGTTAAGAAATGCCAATATTAAGATTGCCTGTGCAGCCTTAATTTGTTCCCTTTGTACATATAGATGCATTATGATACAGTCTTTATTTCCATGATCACATACTATTTTTTCTGCAAGTCCCCTGCTACATTCAGTGCACAGAATGGATTGTGGTAAGACATTTTTTAACATGGCAGTACAATATTTTCCCCTACTCTTGCTATGAAAATGGCTGAACTGCTTATGCTGAAACTTATAATAATAATGATCCTAAAGCAGACACTCACCAGGGAAAATTTCAGCCCAAACAGTTAGAGTTTGGCTAAGTTTATAAGCAACAGATGGCATAACTTTCATCAAATACAAGGAGGGAATCATCTAGAGATGGGCTGAACACATCAGTAGTCTACTTAATAGACCATCTACAGTCCATTAGTGTGTACTTGATCAATTACCCAAGGAACCCATCAAAGAGGGATCTTGACATTCCTCCATCAGTTGAAGAGGTCATGAAAGCCATCAAACAATTGAACTCTGGCAGGGTCTTATAATGCGAATCATAGAATCATAGAATCATAGAATAACAGAGTTGGAAGGGACCTCTGGAGGCCATCTAGTCCAAACTCCTGCCCAGAGCAGGACCAATCCCAACTACATCATCCTAGCCAGGGCTTTGTCAAGCCTGACCTTAAAAACTTCCAAGGAAGGGGATTCCACCACCTCCCTAGGTAACGCATTCCAGTGCTTCACCACCCTCCTAGAGAAAAAGTTTTACCTAATATCCAACCTAAATCTCCCCCACTGCAATTTGAGACCATTACTCCTTGTCCTGTCATCTGCTATCACTGAGAATAGTCTAGATCCATCCTCTTTGGCTCCACCTTTCAGGTAGTTAAAAGCAGCTATCAAATCCCCCCTCATTCTTCTCTTCCGTAGACTAAACAATCCCAGTTCCCTCAGCCTCTCCTAATAAGTCATGTGTTCCAGACCCCTAATCATTTTTGTTGCCCTTCGCTGGACTCTCTCCAATTTATCCACATCCTTCTTGTAGTGTGGGGCCCAAAACTGGACCCAGTACTCCAGATAAGGCCTCACCAGTGTAGAATAGAGGGGAACGATCACGTCCCTCGATCTGCTGGCAATGTCCCTACTTATACATCCCAAAATGCCATTGGCCTTCTTGGCAACAAGGGCACACTGTTGACTCCTATCCAGCTTCTCGTCCACTGTCACCCCAGGTCCTTCTCTGCAGAACTGCTGCCTAGCCATTTGGTTCCTAGTCTGTAGCGGTGCATTGGATTCTTCCGTCCTAAGTGCAGGACTCTGCACTTGTCCTTGTTGAACCTCATCAGATTTCTTTTGGCCCAATCCTCCAATTTGTCTAGATCCCCCTGTATCCTATCCCTACCCTCCAGCATTATCAACCACTCCTCCCAGTTTAGTGTCATCCGCAAACTTGCCGAGGGTGCAATCCACACCATCCTCCAGATCATTAATGAAGATATTGAACAAAACTGGCCCCAGGACCAACCCTTGGGGCACTCTGCTAGATACCGGCTGCCAACTAGACATGGAGCCATTGATCACTACCCGTTGAGCCTGACAATCTAGCCAACTTTCTACCCACCTTGTAGTGCATCCATCCAGCCCATACTTCTTTAACTTGCTGACAAGAATACTGTGGGAGACCATGTCAAAAGCTTTGCTAAAGTCGAGGAATAACACGTCCACTGCTTTCCCTTCATCCACAGAGCCAGTTATCTCATCATAGAAGGCAATTAGATTAGTCAGGCATGACTTGCCCTTGGTGAATCCATGCTGACCGTTCCTGATCACTTTCCTCATTTCTAAGTGCTTCAGAATTGATTCCTTGAGGACATGCTCCATGATTTTTCCGGGGACTGAGGTGAGGCTGACTGGCCTGTAGTTCCTAGGATCCTCCTTCTTCCCTGTTTTAAATATTGGCACTACATTAGCCTTTTTCCAGTAGTCCGGGACTTCCCCTGATCGCCATGAGTTTTCAAAGATAATGGCCAATGGCTCTGCAATCACATCCGCCAATTCCTTTAGCACTCTCGGATGCAACGCATCCGGCCCCATGGACTTGTGCACATCCAGTTTTTCTAAATAGTCCTGAACCACTTCTTCCTTCACAGAGGGCTGGCCACCTCCTCCCCATGCTGTGCTGCCCAGTGCAGTAGTCTGGGAGCTGACCTTGTTCGTGAAGACAGAGGCAAGAAAAGCATTGAGTACATTAGCTTTTTCCACATCCTCTGTCACTAGGTTGCCTCCCTCATTCAGTAAGGGGCCCACACTTTCCTTGGCTTTCTTCTTATTGCCAACATACCTGAAGAAACCCTTCTTGTTACTCTTAACATCCCTCGCTAGCTGCAACTCCAGGTGTGATTTAGCCTTCCTGATTTCATTCCTACATGCCCGAGCAATATTTATATACTCATCCCTGGTCATTTGTCCAGTCTTCCACTTCTTGTAAGCCTCTTTTTTGTGTTTAAGATCAGCAAGGATTTCACTGTTAAGCAAGCTGCTCGCCTGCCATATTTACTATTCTTTCTACACATCGGGATGGTTTGTCCCTGTAACCTCAATAAGGATTCTTTAAAATACAGCCAGCTCTCCTGGACTCCTTTCCCCCTCATGTTATTCTGTCAGGGGATCTTGCCCATCAGTTCCCTGAGGGTGTCAGAGTCTGCTTTTCTGAAGTCCAGGGTCCGTATTCTGCTGTTTTCCTTTCTTCCTTGTGTTAGGATCCTGAACTTCACCATCTCATGGTCACTGCCTTCCAGGTTCCCATCCACTTTTGCTTCCCCTACTAATTCTTCCCGGTTTGTGAGCAGCAGGTCAAGAAGAGCTCTGCCCCTAGTTGGTTCCTCCAGCACTTGCACCAGGAAATTGACCCCTATAGTTTCCAAAAACGTCCTGGATTGTCTGTGCACCGCTGTATTGCTCTCCCAGCAGATATCAGGATGATTGAAGTCGCCCATGAGAACCAGGGCGTGTGATCTAGTAGCTTCTTCAACTTGCCAGAAGAAAGCCTCGTCCACCTCATACCCCTGGTCCGGTGGTCTATAGCAGACTCCCACTACGACATCACCCTTGTTGCTCACGCTTCTAAACTTAATCCAGAGACTCTCAGGTTTTTCTGCAGTTTCATACTTGAGCTCTGAGCACTCATACTGCTCCCTTACATACAGTGCAACTCCCCCACCCTTTCTGCCCTGCCTGTCCTTCGTGAACAGTTTATACCCATCCATGACAGTACTCCAGTCATGTGAGTTATCCCACCAAGTCTCTGTTATTCCAATCACGTCATAATTCCTTGCCATCACCAGGACCTCCAGTTCTCCCATCTTATTTCCAAGGCTTTGTGCATTCGTATATAAGCACTTGAGATAACCTGCTGATCTCCCCTTATTCTCAGTATGAGGCAGGAGCCCTCCCCTCACAGACATTCTTGCCTGTGCTTCCTCCTGGTATCCCGCTTTCCCACTTACCTCAGGGTCTCTTTTGGTCTCCTTCCCCCGGTGAACCTAGTTTAAAGCCCTCCTCAGTAGGTTAGCCAGCCTGCTCGCGAAGATGCTCTTCCCTCTCTTCGTTAAGTGGAGCCCGTTTCTGCCTAGCACTTCTCCTTCTTGGAACACCATCCCATGCTCAAAGAATCCAAAGCCTTCTCTCCGACACCATCTGCGTAGCCATTCATTGACTTCCACGATTCGACGATCCCTACCCCGGCCTTTTCCTTTCACGGGAACACCACTTGCACCTCATACTCCTTTATCCTCCTTCCCAGAGCCACGTAGTCTGCAGTGATCCGCTCAAGGTCATTCTTGGCAGTATCATTGGTGCCCACGTGGAAAAGCAGGAAGGGGTAGTGGTCCGAGGGCTTGATGAGTCTTGGCAGACTCTCCGTCACATCGCGAATCTTAGCCCCTGGCAAGCAGCAGACTTCTCTGTTTTCCCGGTCAGGACAGCAGATAGATGACTCAGTCCCCCTGAGGAGAGAGTCCCCGACCACCACCACCCGCCTCCTTCTCTTGGGAGTGGTGGTCGTGGAACCCCCAACCTTAGGACAGTGCATCTCATGTCTTTCAACTGGTGGAGTCTCCTTCTGCTCCCTTCCCCCAGACATATCATCTGGGCCACTCCCCGCAATGGTACCTGTGGAGAGAACATGAAAATGGTTACTTACCTGTATCTGCGTTGCTGGTACATGGACGTTCCCCCTTCTTCTTCTGGAGGTCACATGTTGCCAAATTTCTTCACCGTCCTCCTGTCCCCGCTGCGCAGCCTGCTCTGATCTTCAGAACCTTTTGCCTGTAGAAGCATATCCTGACGTCTGTGCAGGAAATCTTCAGTTTCTCTTATGCAACACAGGGACGATACCTGTTGCTCCAGACCTTGAACCTTCTCTTCCAATATGGAGACACAGAGTCGCTTCTGTCCTGTGGAAGAAAGACAAACATGGCACATCCAGTGCAGGTCACAACAGCTGAACACTCCCCATCCATATTACCTTCCTACTACGAGCTTCCTCAGGAGATGCAGTAATTACTCAGAGAAGTCGTTAGGGTGTAAGCCTCAGTGGGCTCACCCCAGGTTGCGAAGTCTTATGCAACCTGAACTACCAGCATCACCACCTTTTCCTCCTATATTTGTAGTATGCAAGAATTTAGTAAAAGCTAGCAATCCTATGAGTGTTTAGAGATTTGTTATAAAATAGGGACTTGAGTAAGATCTCTCTGACTATAGGTTTGAACCTTTATTGTGCAAAAGTCCAAAAAGCCCTCCTCTGCTCAATAAATCATTCTATGAGCAAAACTTAAATAAACTGTAGGGAATTATATTTGGAGAAACACAGCGATGAGTAGTCAGCTAACTTCAACAAAAGCAACCTTATATGTAGCTGCAAGGCAGGGTATAGTATCTGTTTATGACTCACAGTAGAAGTGCGATGATGAACCAAGCAGATAAAGCAACAAGCTTGTGATGAAGAATTAGTTTGTGAATCCACTTCAGAAAAATGTGTCTGCTGGCTAGCTGGCAAATACAAAATCAAACACATAGATGCCAGATGTCATGTGTTGCCTAAGGATTCCAACATGCTATCAGGCCATATACCACTTGCTTTTCATTGGGATGCCGTAGGAGAAAGTCCACAGTGTAATAAAGGAAAAGCTACTTTCTCCACTGCCTTTTACGATTCTCCTTTTACTCCCCTCCTCATTCTATCTCTTCCCTTTAACTGTAGTACACTTTCCAATATCATTGTGTTTCACTGATTAAAAACTACAATTTTATTTTAATTACATAGTTTCTTACTCTCACACTACTGAAACTAAGGAGAACAGTGGTTTCTTATGTGCCATCATTTCAGATAATACCCTCTTGGTAAATCATATCAATATATAAGTATCTTATGATTATTTCCAATTTACAAGCTACATTAAGCTAGACAAGTTCTTGGGCTATAAACTGAGCTACACTTAACAGAGCCTCTTCAACTTGTCATAATTATAATATTTAAATTCTTAATTTCTGTCCCCATCTCCCTGAGCGTTGATTGTCTGCTATCATTCCCTCTGTTCTGACTGACTACTATTTTTACAGTGACCCATGCAAATGCCTACTGCAAACACGAATGCTTCAACTTCTGACCCTCTTTCCCCACCTTCCATCCTTCTCAATATTTCAATCTCTACTCTTCCTTGTTTCTAGAACAAGGCTTTCTGCTCCTCTCCCTCCCCATAAGAAAGTAATTATCATTTTTTATAATTAAAGTGCATTTCATAGGGTCAGCTGCTGCGATAGAGTAGGGGTGGCAGAGCTGAGGTGACCATTTTTATTGTGGGCAGGTAGATGGGGAGTGCTGAGGGCAGTAGCCAATCAAGAAGGAGGATTTGTACAATGATAGTGGGTTATTGGTTAAGAATAGCCCCCACAAATTTTCTGATTAGATACCTTTGCATTCTCTTTGGTTATTGGTTAATAATCATGCAGTCATTGTACAAATCAGATCCCTTAGCTCGTTAGTGTAGGGGATTGTGTGACTAAGAAATCAGTGTATAGTTATCATTCAGTAGTTTCACAGTGTTCCTGTGCTGTGAGTAGCTGGCAATTTCATTTCAGAAAAATGCAAATTGTGCTACATTTATATAAACAATTAACTTTTAATTTTTATGGCTGTGGTAAAACTATAGTTAACAACACAGAAAATATTTTAAATCATGCTGTATTTTAATGCTTCAAAGTAATGACTAAAAGGTATCATGTAGCAGTATTCTAGGTTTTTCACTTATAAAAACTATGGAAAAATAGTACTTTAAATGCATTATATCTTGCTCTAATTAGGTTGTTTACTTCTTTGTTTACCCATGGTAATCTAAATAACTTTTGTTGTCTGTTTGCTTTCCAGACAATTTACTGATTATTTTAAATAAAGTTGATGTAACTCATATCACAGTGATATTCTGGATGAAGACAATGGTCTCTGTCCTGGGGCCTGGCCCAGTTTTACTCAGCTGTACATCAGCTTTGTGATCTCCTGATTCCTAGGGCTACCAGGGCCAAATGTCCCCTAGTATAATTTAGAGCAGTCTCAAGGTTGCTCTAACTTTCTCTGGTGTACATCAGACCCCAAGGACCATTTTGGCAGACAAGGATTATCAGCAGTCAGCATGCCATTGGCCCTTTTCTCTTGGGGAAGCTCAATTTGTAGTTATGGCAACTTAAAGGTTGCTTTATGTAAAGCAGAGACCAGTACCTGTTTCTAGGCATTATCTTTCATAACCACCAGCCCCCGCTCTGCCTTACTTTTTATATAGCCTTGCCTTGAGTCTGCTCCCAACTCTCAATTACATCGCTGTGAATTAGTAGTAATCTCACTGAAGTCAATACCCATATAGTGGAATAAAGATAGTGTTAGAGGAGAATCCAACTGACTGAGCTTTTCCTCTTTATTTTATTTTTTCTCATGGGGAGTGTGAAGTTGTCTTGAGTGGCTCACAGGTGTGAGTGCCAACCTCAGGGTAGATTGTCAAGGAACAGGGCACAAACCCCAGACTTCTTGTATGTTCTATAATTTGATTTTACCAATCAAGTAACAATTGTGACCTCCTAAAGCATTATAATAGGCTTAACAGGGAGTCACAGACAGTCCCTTTGGGAACTCTGGTCTATCTTGCTACTCAGGCAAACCTATCTTTGCGACAGATGGTCCCTTACACCAAACATCACAACAATATTCAGGTTACTCTGAGCCCCAAAGGACCAGTCACTTACCCCCAGTCAAGTGTACCTCACATCTCAAACTAAACACAATGCCTGTAACAAAACCTACAGTACTAACTAAAGATTTATTAACTAAAAAAAAGCAATAAGAGTTATTCATAAGGTTAAAGCAGGTAAATATACACACAAAAAATAGATACCGTCTTAGGTTCCTAAAGATGATAGTAGCTGCTATAATATGCAAGTTCTATATGTCATTCAGGGCTAACCCAAGCTCAACAGCAGGGGAGACCCTTTCCTTATGCTTAGAAATCCTCAAGCAACATAGGGATAACAATTTCTCCTTAACGGGCATTTTTATTCCTATTGTTAGGGGGCTTATTCCTTCACCCACTTACTTCCCTGGTCCTTCTCACATGAACAGAGAGCAACAATACCCAAAGTCCAAAGGTGCAAACAATTTGATGTTTATTGGGGTGAACTTCCAGCAAGCATGATTCCAGTTTCCTTCCTTAGTATCCTCCTTCCCAGCTCTGACACCACAGAGCCTTACACCTGTGTCCCTGTTCCCATTCCTGCTCTTAGCCAAACATGATTCCAATTTCCCCAGCCCCATTCCCTGTTCCCATTTCCCCTTTTAGCAAAACATGATTCCAATTTCCACACCCCCCCATTCCCTGTTCCCATTTCCCTCACCCACATGCCCACCCCCACTCCCCTACTTCCTGATTGACTGCAGACTATATAGTAAAACTTGAGTTCTGCTTTGCTATACCTTAACCAATCATGTTCCTGAAATTTAACTAACCAATCCTAACATATTGTAACATGATTATGTACCCAATTATATCCCACCACCTTAATTAGTTTACACCCAGCAAAATTAATTATACAGCAGACAGAAACAATCACAGAACCAGACAGAGATTATACAGACAAACAACAGCAAAGTGGGAACTATAATGACAAAACAATACAGAAGTGAGGATTTCACATCCCAGCTATTGATAAGTGAGTTCTTGCCAGACAGGATGCTATCAAACTAAGTTTTCTTTTACATTTTCTAGGCACTTCCCTTTCTCTGGAGGTGATAGGCACTATCAGGACCAGGATTGTATTCCTAACAGCCGAATAGCACCTTATTTCAGTGTGACTAGTTTGGAATGTGAGGATGTGACCATTTGCTTCCCAGCTTATGGCTGCCTCTGCTGCTTAGCCAAAGGCCTTAGCCTAAGCACAGGGCCACAAACTGTCACAGTAAGAGAAGGCCCTTACACCGGCAGACAGTGATTTTGATTCTTTCTTTTGTACCTCTATAACTAGCCAAGTGATAAGAATACACCTAAATTCTTAGAGTATAGGCCTTTACAGACAGGCCTGAATATCTATATCCTAACACCTATCTCCCAGCATTCAAGCTGTGATGGGATAACGACTTGTGCAGGTACCCTCTTCACGAGTGTGGGGGAAGCAATCAGTATGTCTACACTATCAAATTAGGTCGATATTATACAAGTCAATTTTTAGAAATCGATTTTATACAGTCGATTGCGTATGTCCACACTAAGCGCATTAAGTCAGCCGAGTGCATCCTCACTACGATGGCTAGCATTGACTTATAGAGCGGCGCACTGTGGGTAGCTAACCCACAGTTCCCACAGTCTCCGCTGCCCATTGGAATTCTGGGTTAAGCTCCCAATGCCTGATGGGGCAAAAACATTGTCACGGGTGGTTTTGGGTACATCTTGTCAGTCGCCCCTCCCTCCGTGAAAGCAATGGCAAACAATCGTTTTGCCCCTTTTTTCTGTGCGGACGCCATACTGCTTTCAGCAGACGGTGCAGTAAGACTGCTAACCATCGTCATCCACTGCTTCCGCTGCAACTCTACTCTGCTGCTATTGTCTCAATAGCGAATTTCTCCATATTGTCTGTCTTGGGCTCCCGGGTATGTGTGTTCTTCCTTGGGAAATGTGTGTGGTGCTAACTGGCGTCCTCCACTGCTTCCGCTGCAACTTTGCTTTCCTGCTCTCATGAATCCACCTCGCAGGTCCTCTCGTGGTTCTCTATAAATATCTATTCTCGTGGCATCTGTCGTCAGCCACTGCTTCATCTGCAAACCTGCTCTCCTGCAGGCGCCATACCACAGCAAGCATGGAGCCTGCTCAGATCACCATGTAAGTTATGAGCATTGTAAATACCTTGTGCTTTATCCTGCAGTATGTGCAGAACCAGAACCTGCAAAAGCAGGCGAGGAGGCAATGGCAGTGCGGTGACAAGAGTGATGAGGACATGGACACAGTCTTCTCTCAAAGTACGAGCCCTGGCAATTTGGACATTCTGGTGGCAATGGGGCAGGCTCATGCTGTGGAACACCGATTCTGGGCTCAGGAAACAAGCACAGACTGGTGGGACCATGTAGTGTTGCAGGTCTGGGATGATTCCCAGTGGCTGCAAAACTTTTGCATGTGTAAGGGCACTTTCATGGAACGTTGTGACTTGCTTTTCCCTGCCCCGAAGCGCAGGAATACCAAGATGAGAGCAGCCCTCACAGTTCACAAGTGAGTGGCGAAAGCCCTCTGGAAGCTTGCAACGCCAGACAGCTACCGGTCAGTTGGGAATCAATTTGGAGTGGGCAAATCTAGTGTGGGGGCTGCTGTAATCCAAGTATCCAGTGCAATCACTGAGCTGCTGCTGTCAAGGGTAGTGACTCTGGGAAATGTGCAGGTCATAGTGGATGGCTTTGCTGTAATGGGATTCCCTAACTGTGGTGGGGTGATAGACGGAACACATATCCCTATCTTGGGACCGGATCACCTTGGCAGCCAGTACGTAAACTGCAAGGGGTACTTTTCAATGGTGCTGCAAGCACTGGTGGATCACAAGGGACGTTTCACTGACATCAACGTGGGATGGCCGGGAAAGATACATGACGCTCGCATCTTCAGGAACTCTGGTCTGTTTGAACAGCTGCAGGAAGGGACTTACTTCCCAGACCAGAAAATAACCATTGGGAATGTTGAAATGCCTATAGTTATCCTTGGGGACTCAGCCTACCCCTTAATGCCATGGCTCATGAAGCCATACACAGGCACCCTGGACAGTAGTCAGGAGCTGTTCAAGTATAGGCTGAGCAAGTGCAGAATGGTGGTAGAATGTGCATTTGGATGTTTAAAAGCACACTGGCGCAGTTTACTGACTCAGTTAGACCTCAGCGAAACCGCTCAAATAAATTGGTTAGTCTCTAAGGTGCCACTAGTACTCCTTTTCTTTTTGCAATATTCCCATTGTTATTGCTGCTTGCTGTGTGCTCCACAATATTTGTGAGAGTAAGGGGGAGATGTTTATGGTGGGGTGGGAGGTTAAGGCAAATGGCCTGGCTGCTGATTACACGCAGCCAGACACCATGGCAGTTAGAAGAGCACAGCAGGATGGGCTGTGAATCAAAGAAGCTTTGAAAACCAGTTTCATGACTGGCCAGGCTATGGTGTGACAGTTCTGTTTGTTTCTCCTTGATGAAAACCTGCCCCCTTGGTGCACTCTACTTCCGTGTAAGCCAACCACCCTCCCCCCTTCGATCACTGCTTGGAGAGGCAATAAAGTCATTGTTGTTTCAAAATCATGCATTCTTTATTAATTCATCACACAAATAGGGGGATAACTGCCAAGGTAACCCAGGAGGGGTGGGGGAGGATGGAAGCACCAGGTGGGGTGGTGGATGAGGGGAGGAGGGAAGGACAAGGCCCCACTGCACTTCAAAACTTATTGAATGCCAGCCTTCTGTTGCTTGGGCAGTCCTCTGGGGTGGAGTGGTTGGGTGCCTGGAGCCTCTCCCCACTCCCGGCCTCTGGATGAGGAGGCTATGGAACTTGGGGAGGAGGGGGGGTGGTTACAGAGGGGCTGCAGCAGTGGTCTGTGCTCCTGCTGCCTTTTCTGCAGCTCCACCAGACGCCGGAGCATATCATTTTGATCCTCCAGTAGCCTCAGCATTGCATCCTGCCTCATTTCATCACACTGCTGCCACCTCTCCTCTTGCTCCTGCAACCTCTCATCTTGCTTGTCCCTCCTGGCCTCACGTTCATTTTCTGCTTTCCTAGACTCTGCCATTGTTTGCCTCCACACATTCTGCTGAGCTCTTTCAGTGCGGGAGGACTGCATGAACTCAGAGGGCATTTCATCATAAGTGTGTTTTTTTCGCCTTCTTATCTGCACTAGCCTCTAGGATGCAGCTGTGGGAGGAAAAAAGGGAAAGTAGTATTTAAAAAGACACATTTTCGAGAACAATGGGTAGACTCTTTCACGGTGAACCAAGCTGTTAACATAGCACATGTGCTTTCAGTACAAGGTCGCATTTTGCCTCTTATATTGAGGGCCTTCTGGTTTGGTGTGAGAGATCACACTCGCAGGGCCAGGCAACAGAATTCGGCTTGCAGGCAGCCATGGTAAGCCACAGTCTTTCAGTTTCTTCAACCTTCATAACATGTGGGAATGGTTTCAAACAGGAGCGCCCTCCTTTCCCATACCAAGCATCTGTTGGGTTGGCCATTTAAAAGAAGGGGCTGCGGTTTTTTGGGTTAACGTACAGCACAAACCCAACTAACACCCCCCTCAACTAATCCCCATTCTCTGGGATGATCGCTTCACCCCTCCTCACTGTGTGACTAGTATCAGGGAAGATCCCTGCCAGCCAAACACGAACAGCTCAGCGTGAACAGGCCTCCTCTCCCTGCCACTGCGTGGCTAAAAGCGGGGATGATTTCTTTTCAGCCACAGGCAAACAGCCCAGCAGGAACAGCCACCTCTGAATGTCCCCTTAATAATGTCCCTTTAGGATTTCTGCTCCTCCCCAGATACATTAACAGACTTTTCCAGTAGCTGTACTGGCCGTGAATGCATCCCAAGTCTTCAGGGCAAATTAATCATTAAACACGCTTGCTTTTAAACCATGTATTATATTTACAAAGGTACTCACCAGAGGTGCCTTCTTCAGCTGCATGGTCCAGGAGCCTGCCTTGGGAGGGTTAGGAGGGTATTGGCTCCAGGGTGATAAACAGTTCCTGGCTGTCGGGGAGAATGGTTTCTCCGCTTGCCTGTTGTGCGCTATCCTCCTCCTCCTCATCTTCCTCATCCCCAAAATCCTTATTCCTGTTGCGTGAGACTCCCCTCTTGCAGGTGTCCATGGACAGGGTGGGGTAGTGGTAGAGGTACCCCCTAGAACTGTATGCAGCTCATCATAGAAGTGGCATGTCTGAGGCTCTGACCCAGAGTGGCCGTTTGCCTCTTTGGTTTTTTGGTAGGCTTGCCTGAGCTCCTTAATTTTCACATGGCACTGCTGTGGGTCACTGTTATAGCCTCTGTCCATCATGCCCTTGGAGATTTTTTCAAACATATTGGCATTTCATCTTTTAGTACAGAGTTCTGATAGCACGGATTTGTCTCCCCATACAGCGTTCAGATCCAGTACCTCCCATTCGGACCATGCTGGAGCTCTTTTGCAATTCTGGTACTGCATGGTCACCTGTACTGATGAGCTCTGCATGGTCACCTCTGCTGATGAGCTCGCCATGCTGGCCAAACAGGAAATGAAATTCAAAAGTTCCCGATGCTTTACCTGTTTTCCTGGCTAGTGCATCTGAGCTGAAAGTGCTGTCCAGAGCGTCACAATGGAACACTCTGAGATAGCTTCCAGAGGCCAATACCATCAAATTGTGTCCATACTACCCCAAATTTGACCTGGCAATGTCGATTTCAGTGCTAATCCCCTTGTTGGGGAGGAGTACAGACACTGATTTTAAGAGCCCTTTAAGTAGACAAAAATGGCTTCGTCGTGTGGACAGGTGCAGGGTTAAATGGATGTAATGCTGCTAAATTCGACCTAAATGCATAGTATAGACCAGGGCAAAGTCTTTTGTCTACTGATGTTCCACTGTGGCTTGTCTGGTGTCTCTAGGCCTTCAATTGTTTAGGAGGAGATAACATTTATTGTGGTAAACTAGTATTTCACACTTGGTAATGCTTCTTCCCTGACTGTGGGGGTTTAAAGTGTTAGCAAACATTTTTATAGTTACAGAAAAAACACTTAAACTTTACCTTATAACATGGACTGCAAAGATTAAAAGTGAGATTAATACATGCAGCATCCTACAAGCATTCCATAAAGTCTAAATACTAAACACATTCTTATAACTCTGACATCTATTTTAACAATATTAACAGATTAACAGCCAGATGGGTTTCCAGCCATGCATTTGGAAGTGTTGAATGAAGCCCAGTGGCCTTGGCATGAGCTGGCACTTGCTCTGTCAGCATCACAGGAGGCTTCAACAGTAGAATAGATATACATTTTGATACTCTTAAAATTTATTTTAAGTCAGAGTTTCTGCTGCTTTTCCTGCTTCCATCTTTATTTTTTTAAACCATTCATATTGAAGTAAATAACAGGAGTAGCACATTTGATAATTTCTGGAAAAGTTTCACCTAAACTAGGAATTTCACAACACTGTATTATTAATATTTATTTATTATTTTTTATTATTTTATTTTATTTTCAAATGGAAGGTACTTCATTTCCTTTGGGCCTCTTGCTTGTAACAGGAAGTATTTTCTGGAAGAACATTCTTTTTCTTCATCGATTGCCAGAATCATTAAAAATATCTCAAGAAACAGTGGGACTAAGGAGATTTGAAAAGATCAGGACCTCAAAATGTTAAATATTTGACTGTCTAGCCTATGCATCTGTTGTAAATGAAAGATACATTGGGTTACCTATGAATGAAGTTCCATAATCCTCTGATTTACAAGACAACAACTTTCACAACAATTATTTCTGCAGTTCGCAGCTCACTGTATCAGGGTATCAGATCTTTTCACTTTCTGTGATGTTGTCTACACTACAGGGGAAATTCGATCTAAGCTACACAATTTGAGTTACCTGACTAGCGTATCTCAAATCAACGTAGCTTAGACCTACTTACCTTGGGGTCCACACTATGCGATATTGACGGGACATGCTCTGCTGTTGACTCCCCCTACTCTTCTTGATCCGGTGGAGTACAGGAGTCGATGGGAGAGTGATCTGCCGTTGATTTAGAAGGTCTTCACTAGACCTGCTAAATTGACCACTGATGCATCGATCGCCGCTTGTTGATCCCACAGTAAGTGTAGACAAGCCCTATAATTCTGATCTAGGTGTAAGACAAGGGTGCATATCATCCAAAAACAGAAACTAAGTAGGGGCCAGAGGCTTCATTCTAGCCTGTTTGTTTTGTTTTTTGTTCTTTTTTTCTCCCTCAGTAATACCCTGTTCTTCATCTTGAGAAGATCCGCATGAACACAGAATTCATTTTGTGGCTGGGAGAAGTGAGCGACCAGTCATCAGGTATCCAATGAGGTAATATCATCTTCCATCCCTTAACTTAAATTCTCTCTCCCTTTTCAGATTTTCCTCTGTGTGTGTGTGTGTTTTGTTGACCTCTATCTATTCAGCTTCAGGTTTACTTGGATTGTATGAGCTAGCTCCTGCATAATATTGAGTATCTTCTGATGGGTACTGAGCAATCTCATCTCCCAGTGGATTCAAATTTTCTTTAAAATATTTTTTTTACTGTGCATTGTGATCAGTTCACTCTGAATATCTAGTATTAATGTTCAATTTGAGTTGTGCTGGTTAGTTGTGATTGATCACACAAGAAGTCAGAGCTGTGGATTTTGGAATCACTTGTGCAGCAAGGGAAAAGAGGACAGAGACTCCTTTATATCTGAAAAATGATATAGTTTTACTACTGCACATCAGTTCAGGTTCCAAGGACCAAGTTTGGTTGAGAGTTCTGGCCCAAATGCCTTTACATAGCCGATGGATAGTAGTTCTTACTAGATCTCCACCTCCTTTTGGTTTTTGCCAGCCTACCCTCTCTACCTTTTCCATTCAATTTCCCATGCCTCACTTCCCTAATAGTACCTGTTTTTTCATATTTGTGTGCATGTGATTGTTGGTTTTAGCCAAATTAAGCTAATCTCCACTATCCAACATGAGTTAATACCAGCAATTCAAAGATAGAAAAATAATAACAGACATGAGTCAATGTTTTGCGTTTTCCCCACTCAACTGCATAGGAAGCTGCAATACTGCATTTCTGCCACCTTGTGGGCTGTAGGAGTCTATAAACCAGCAACATTCCTAGGCCCACAGGTGATTCCAAGATGGCGTCTTTCAGCAATGTTTGGTGACTTATTCTGGACTCCTGGATCAAGAGAAGGCCCAGTTTGTACTCTCCTAAGGTAAAGATGCCCACATTTTGACAGTAACTTCAATGGACGCAGAATAGAAAAAACTCGTTCTAAATTGAAATGTGATTCTAGTTCTAAAGTGAACAGTTCACTTCCCGCAGTGATTTCTTCTCTAGCTGTTGTATGGGGCTTCATATAAGACAACTGGGAAGGCAATTGTTATAGGTTGTGCATTCTACTGGGCTAACCTTTCAATGGTGGCTTTCCCAGGATTAATCTTCCAGAGGCAAATTTGTCTATCACACCTTGATTGGATGAGAGTAACTTACAATCAGGAGAAGGCCTTGATGAAAATACTGGAGCTTTGAATTTCTTGGGGAGAGGCAGCTGCTTAGGGAGATGTAGCTGATAATCAGTGTTAGTGAATTTTAGAACATTTTTTCCTTGCTGGTTTAGTCAGGCATTGTCTGAGGCATTATTCCTAGGAAAACTAGACCAGTGTAAGATTTATTGCTTGGATGCAAAGTTAAAATTCAGTTTAACTTAATTTATGTTGAATCTGAGTTGTGAAGTATCCAATCAGATCCTTCTCAGACTCTGTCTTGGGGTGGAGTGTATTGGGAACAATGTCCTCCAGCTTTGTTAAACACTATCTCAAACACCCTATATAGAATAACATGCCAAGTGGATTGAATGTGCTGTTAGTAATTTTCTGTCTTCATGAAAGTCAGGGGCACAAAAATGTTGCATGTGCATACACAGTCCTACAGCTAAAGGTATTAGATCCTCATCTGTTTAATTTCCTCTGCAGCATAGCTCTCATTGGCGCTTTGGGGAATCTTGCTGTGTTAAGCGTTGTCCTATACCACATATCACAAATCACTTTTGGTGCAAATATTTGAGTGAGCAAGCTTTGCATTAGCTCTCTATGGGACTGATCCAACTCCTATAAAGTCAAGTAAAAGATTCCAACTGACTTCAATGGCAACTGCATCATGCCCTGTAAGTATTTATGCAAGTGAAATCCAATTGTTTGAATATTTGCACAGAATGAACATAAATGGGGGGCAAGTTTGGCAGCAGTGAGTTAAGCTTTGAATCTGAACTAGTGCACAAAGAAATAAATGCTGTGGCAGTCGCTCAGATATGGTGGTGGTAATAACTGAGATTAAGGTTACCATCAAACAAGAATAAAGTATACTTTATTTAAGGAACAGTTTCTGCTACAGCATAGCCTTGGAGGCTACCATAATAAGCTGGTATTACAGGAGCCATGGGCATATTTCTGCTTAACCTAAAGCTTTCTGATAATTTAATACATTTTGGCAGTCGTCATTTGCTATACGTCACTGAATTTCTCTACTGACCGTGCATCAAATGCCTGAAACAGAGCCCTTTAAAGTCAGTGGGAAAACTCTCATTGACCTCAACAGGCCTTGGATCAGGCCTCAAGCCTGCAGTTTGCACAGTGGTATAGAGTTGTATTGGAGATGGTTGTGGACTGCATGGACACTTCAAGGTAGGTGGTTCTAATTCACTATGCTGGAAGGGAAGCTAATAAATGCTGTTGGATTCTGATTTCTTCTTTGATACATTCAGTATTACTCTGTGGGCTCTTCTCTGAGAGATTGCTCCTATCCAGCACTTAAAAACACTTTCAGAATGAGTGAAAGAGAAATCAACTTGTCATATTTTAAAACACAATGTATGTTCTTTTCTACAAGCCAGCATTTTAGTGTAAATCACGGTGTAGTTTGGTATGACTCACTATCCCCAGGATGCATTATTTAAATCCATTTGTGTATTTTTAAAGTGTATCATAATTTCTGAAATGCTTATTGCTTTATTAACTTCATACTATTGAAATAAAAGATGGGGCTTAAGCAATTCAAAATGAAGAGAGAGGCTGCATATGCAAAGAGAAGCTAAAAGTCAACACCTACCTATGGACCAAATCCTGTAATTCTTACTCGGGTAAGATGACCAATGTGAGTTTAGCCTGAGTAAAACCCTCAGGATTTGGCTCTGAATAATCACCAACATAAAGAACCAATCCTGATGGGTTAGGTTTACTTCTGAACTTTTCCAAAATATCTTGGCACTATTTGGCTTCTGATTTTATTTCTACTTTTGCTTTCTTTTATTTCCTTACTAGTTAGAAACATCAGTGGCCCAAATCTGCATTCCTTGCATGCCTCAAACACCATTGAATTCAATGATCACAGGAGCAGGCCCCCACTGGGGATCTTTGGTGTTGAAAGAATGCAGGGTAAGGCCTCCAGTGGTTTTCCATAGTTTGAGTTCTGCACCTACGTCTAAACTGCAGCTGTTTGCTGGATCAGACTCCTCTTCCACATTTTTGAGGAAATCTGTTAAGTAGGTGGAACCAGTGGAGGAAGCAGCACTGAAGAACTCACTAGGCTTTTGTGCATACCCAGAGTGAAATCTTGGATCCCTTGAAGTTAATGGGAGTTTTGCCATTGAATTCAATGAGGCCAAAGTATCTGACTCTGTGATAGGTACAGTCATGGGACTGTGATGTGTTTTTTTTTCTTCTGTATACTGTACCTTTACATTCTGGAGAACCCTTTCTGCTTGCAAAAACAGCAGGTGGATTTTGTTCATTATGAGTGTAGCCTTGTAATGTGGTGGCCCACACACTCATCTCTCATAGGGACTTTATTTTTGTCCTTTTATTATTGAAGTTTGTCTTAGTCTAACAGAAAATTTAGACTAGTACATAATTTCTCTTGATGCGTGGAAACACACAATTACAGTGTTGTTTGCTTAATATTGTAATAGCTAACATTCATGAGAGTGGGTGGTCCATACAGCTCTACTACGTGTTAGCTATTACTAATCTATCTAAATAAAAATGTGGCAATACTGTTGTGTTAAACTTTGAAGATCAAGATAGAAGAGAGCTAATTCTATTAATACAGCTTGGGTATTCTGATCACATGAAAACTTAGCAGAACCAATTGAGATTATACAAAAGTTTATACACTGTGATCATGTAAACTGTTGTATATGCCTGTATTTTGAACTAGATAAACATCTTGCCAATCACTAATTAAAGATGTGGCTGAAAATACAGTAACCTGGAGTCATTTTGCATCCACATTTCTATTGAAGGCTAATGAACAGTTAAACTAATTTAGTCTAATTGTAACTTCATTGTGTTAGAAGTTAAAACTAACCATTTAGCTTTAGCTGTGGTCTTTTAAATTATATTTTCACCACTGTTGAGTAAGAGTCTAATGAAAAGCTTTTAGCCTCTCATATTGTGCAGGCTGCTAAGTGATATTCTTTAGTCCATGGGGATTCAATTATTACTCCATGTTAAAATATACACTTCTCCTTGGTGTTTTGTTCCTTTGGCTTGAAGCAGATTGTGTCCCAAAAGTGAATTTGATAACAAGATTATTTTTCAGAGGTTTCATTTAATAGAAACACAATTACATCAATGGTTTTGTGATTTTAAAAAGAAAATGAAAATAAGAACAATAATCTTATAGATATGTGCACAATGAAGTATTATATAGGAACTCCTTATCCCATAAACAGCCATTATCTATGGATTGGAAAGGGGCACAGGGCCAGATTTCTTGCTGTGTTTTGTATGTGTGTGTTTTGCAGGAATGGATGATTTAGTCCATTGTAACTGGGTCTAAAACATTTGGTAAATGACAATGCTGTACGCAAATATTTGTTTGTTCTTTTCTCAGTTTGTGGTGTCTTGTTGTGGCTTACCTGCCAGTTTCATACTTGAAACATTGTGGAGATTTTTGGGAGCTAAAAAAGAATCAGCATGAGAATTTAGTGTTGGAAATACTCCCGCTTGTAGGAACAAAACATATTCTTGGAGAAAATGCTTGGTAATAGGCAACTAAGAGAAATTACAGCATGTTTTCTAAAGCTAAGCTAACCATTACATCAAGCTGGATGGTTCTCTCTGGTCCATATGAAATATTGTCTTTATTATCTGTTCTCCATGGCCTGATTTGCAAAAGAGCACAGTTCACAGTTAGGCACAAAAGGTGTATTTGGGTATGCAGTAGGGAGAATGAGAGGTCACCCGAGTGTGCTTCATATGTAGTTGGGCCCCCAAGAATCATGGTATTTACATAAAAATCATGAGATTAAAAAACATTTTGTATTGATTTTATTTTCCTTCTGATTCATGTGCGGAATGAATTTTGTTATGTATACCAATATTGAGGTAATTTGTGGATGTGCACCACCAGCAGAAACAAAAAACATAGATATAATATATATCAGGGATGAGCAACCTTTGGGCCACCGCCCGCCAGGGTAAAGTCCCTGGCAGGCCGGGCCGGTTTGTTTACCTGCCGCGTCCGCAGTTTCGGCCGATCGCAGCTCCCACTGGCCACGGTTCACTGCTCCAGGCCAATGGGGGCTGTGGGAAGTGGTGTGGGCGGAGGGATGTGCTGGCCGCCGCTTCCCACCGCCCCCATTGGCCTGGAGCGGCGAACTGCGGCCAGTGGGAGCTGCGATCGGCCGAACTTGCAGACGTGGCAGGTAAACAAACCAGCCTGGCCCACCAGGGAGCTTATCCTGGAGGGCCATGTGCCAAAGGTTGCTGATCCCTGATATATATTTTTTAAAAGTTGCCATAGGGATAATTACTCCAGCCAGGACAGGTTAGGCATTTTAGAACTCACTACTCAAAAAAATAAATTTAAGCATAAGAGAGAAATAAAATTATGAAATGTATAGACCAGTTAAAAAACTCCAATAACAGCATGTTGAAAGAATAAAATTACAGAAAATATATGTGCATAGCAGGAAGTACCAAGAAGTAACAAGAACAACAATAATAGAAGTATGTGCTGGGAAGTGAATGTGAAAGAGACAGAGTGTGTGTGTGTGTGTGTGTGTGTGTGAGAGTGAGAGAGAGAGAGAGAGAGTGTGTTTGTGCTGGGGAAGTGTATGAGAGAATGCGCATTGTTACTTTAAGCAGAGCAGCGCTCACCAGTCTGAAAGCTTGTTCAGACATAGCAGCAGCCACCAGCAGCTCCATCTCACTCCCGAGCTCTGTCCCCTCTTCCCCGCCCCCCCACCACTCTGCAGAGAGAGATACATAGGTACGTGGGGAGAGGGGGACACCCTGACATCAGCGCCCCCCGTCTTCCCCGCTCTGCACAGCAAGCAGGAGGCTCCCAGGACCAGCTGGCCAGGGGCTCCAAGGCAGAGGACAGGAGCAGTGCATTAGCAGAGCATCAGGAGGAGGGGCACATGAACACAAGTCACCATCGCTGAGGATATGCACGACTGTAATAATCAAGTGTGCGGCACTTGACGGATTGTTGTGTGGCCTCACAGGCATGCATCTTAGAGGGAACACTGCCTAGCACCTTAACTCCACCAGTTGCTTCTTTAAAGTCCAAACAATTTAAAAATGAGGTTGAAGGGTTTTTCCTAACTTTCCTAACTTTCCCCTGTTCTTCCTCAAACTATTTCCCATACATATACATCCATTAAATGAATATTTATTCTTAATAAGAACTTAATCATGGGTCCAGATTTAAATTAAGATGGGAATCTCCGGGGAGCAATTAACAGTTAAAATTAATTCCTTCGATTACCACAATAAACTAATGAATTGTTAAAATAAACCAATTTTAAGTGTCATTTAAATCCTAATGTAATGGGTATGTCATGGCAACAAGAAGAGGGTGGGGAAGAAAAGCTTACACTGCTTACACTGGAGTCATTAAAACTTTTTTAGTTAGTGATCAGCTGTCAGTTAAAAAATATAAATCCCCAAATCCCTTTTCATATGTCTCTCTTTCAGATTTTTTTTTAGTTTTTTCTTTAAGATTCTACCTCACAATGTCTGTCCCTTTAAAATGTGTTTGTACTCTGAAAGGAGACTGATTAAAAATAATCTCATTGTAGGGTTCCATGTTTTTTTTTATTTTTTCCAAGTGGAGTTCCATGATTGGTAGAGGTACCTGAATTTAAAATGCTTTATTTGTAGCAAATGTTAACAGATGCTTCCTACATAGAAGCTTTTACTGTCTGGCAACCAAACTTCGTAGTCATAGCATTAAATCCCCATGAATCAAGGTTTGTGTGTGTGTGTGTGTGTGTTGTACATACACTCTTTCTCTCTAACTTTGGTTCATGGGGATTGAATGCAATCAATGGCAGTTGTGGCTGGGTATTGGAGGGCTAAAATGAGCTCAGATTTATAGTGAGTCTGTCCTAGCTTCTTCCATCATATGCACCTTTTGTGCTGCAGCAATCTTCTCCACTCCCCATTGAGCATGTTGTTATTGGGAACCTCCACTGACACTCAGGGTTCAGCACAGAAGAGGGCACAATTTTGTGTTAAGCGTCTTTTAACTATTTACCTAACAAAAGTTGAACTACTTTAAGTCTATTGGTGTAGTTTAAGCAGTACACCCCTCTCAGTGTGGATGCAGTTATACGGGTGTAAAAGTGCTTATACCAGAGTAGCTTATTCCCATATGGGAAGGGGAGTAAGCTATACTGCTATAAGGTACTTTTATAATTTATCCATACTATGAGTTGCATCAGTATAACTATTTCAGTTGAGGGTGTGATTTTTTTTGCCAATACAAAATTTGTATGTAGATCAGGCCTTGTATATACATGACTCCCATTACTATAGTATCAAAGTGGGTCACAATCTTGAATGTATTTCTTATTGAAATATTGTGTCGGGGTAAAGTGAAGTATTTGGGGTTAAGGGGAAAAAATCTGTCCACATGGAATTCTGAGCCAGTGTAAGCAGGTGTAACTGGAGTTAGATGAGGATGGTGAGTGAGGGTGGAATGCAGAAATAGGAGGGAGGGAGGTGAAAGGATGTGGCTTAAACAAAGGTTTCATGTCAGGGGGAGGGTCTAAATAACAATGATTCAGTGCTTCTATAAATTGACACAGTGTTTGCCACCCGGCTGCTCCTGTTGCCATAAATCAGGCAGAGATTATATGCCAAATGCTGCAAAGCTCCTGTATGCCCATATCCACTCCATCAGACACAGAGTGTCCAAGAGTGATAAACCTCAGAGAGGTAAAATGTGCAGAAATGGTCTTCAAAATATGGATTTTTTTAGCCTTGTTGTCACCTTGAGGCAGTGGTTGGCTGGTGCAGCAGAGTCAGGCAGTCACAGCACATCCAGTAGCCTCTGTCCAGCAGTTTTGCAAACAGCTGAGAAATGAATTTCTAACACATACATGTTAGGTTGAGACTTCTGATGGCTGGTCTCAACAAAGCAATAACAGCTGGATAGTAGAGATCAGAAAGTCAGGGTTAGAGTTATGTGTACACTCCCTCCTCGGTCTATGACCCCCACAACAGATTTCTCAGGGAATTACACTTTGGCAGATGCCCACCAAACTTTGATGGAGGGAAAATACTGGGTTCTAAAGAGCTCTTTAATCTAGTGGAGGAAGGCATAAACAAGAACCAGTGGCTGGAAGCTGAAGCCAGACAAATTCAAATTAGAAGTTAGACACAAATTTTTAACAAACCCAATGAGGATGATTATCCATTGGAACAAACTACCAAGGGAAGTGGTGGATTCTTCATCTGTTGATGTCTTCAAATCAAGACTGGGTGCCTTTATGCTTTAGCCAAACACAAATTATGCTTTAGATAAACACAAGTTATTGGTACGTTGAACCCCTTTTCCCACCCTTCAGAAGAGGGTTTGGACTGGACTGAAAGGTGAGACCTAGGTAGGTTTTAATCAGGAGCTGCTGTTTTAAGGGAGTTAGGCACTAACCAGTTGGCCAAGTAGTTTGTTGATGGGCTTACTTGTGTACTCTAAATAACATCTGATTGTTCTCTCAAGTTAATGAGACTCCAAGGGTGCCCGTGAAATGGGAAGATAACTACCACTAAAGGTGATAGGAAGTTAAAATTTAAAGATCCTAAAACCTGAGACGAGAGAAGGTTTTAGATGGGGACTTGAGCCAACCATTTTATTTATTTTAAATTAATAAATTTAGCATTTAAAATAAATTGCATTTTTTGAACCTGGCCCTTAGTACTGCTAATGACCCCTGGCTGAAGGGTTATGCCTCTAAACCAGGTGTATTGTAATCACAAACACAAATGTGAGTACTCAGAAAAATACATCCCGGAAATTGGTCCAGCCCTGAAAACACTGACGTGCAGGTCAGAATGCCCATTGATCAAAATCTTGCCTGTGAACACCCTTCTTCCCCATTTCAGCAACTGGGTTACACTCTTTGCTTTGCTAGACTATTCATATCTTGGTTTATCCACAGTACTGAATTGTACGTGATCCTTAGATATGTGGTGGGATTAAGCCTATCCTGCAGGACAGGGTTCAGTTGTTATCCCAGGGCCTAATGCTCCTGACAGCAGAAAGTTCACCTGGATGGGTTTGTGGTGATACAAGGAACCCACAACCTGTGTTTCTCTAAAGAGGTGGGGGAAGGCCTACAACTAATCAGCTGTGCCCCAAAGTGGGTGATGGTTTTTTGAATGGGAGATAGCTAGGCTGGCTGGGGTATGTGTTGATTAGTGTCCACTTAGGACAGCCTCTGTAGGCAAGGCTGTGTGAAGCCTTGGCAGCAAGTTAAGGCTGCCCTGCACTGGTCAATTCGGCCCCAATATTTCAGGCAGCTCTGACTGCAGTTAAAAGCTGCCCTCAGCTGACTGAATCACCAGAGAAGAAGGCAGTGCAAGTAATTTCCTCCCAACTTGGCTATGAACCACCTGAGGAGGGCGGGGCACAGCAGCCTTTGCTGGTGTGTGGAGATGCATGTCCCTTTGCCAGCGGGGGTGAAACAAAACTGAGAGGAATAATTTATGCTGCCATATATAATGATTCCTGAATTTGGCTTCATGACTGTTACTTCTGTAAAATAGCAATGTGAATGTCTTCGACTTTTGATTTTATTACTGATGAGCTCATCCAACAAGTGATTTCTATTCAACGATCAAGGCAAATAAAGGGACAAGCAAATATTATGGTTGTATAGGTTTACTTTTTTAGCGTAATGGGTAAATATCTATGCATATTAGGAACTTTGTCACAAAGTTTGTGCATCACAAAGTTTGTGCATCACAAAGGTGAAGTCTGGCCTTGGTAGGTAAGGTTTACAAACACACTGTGCATGACATTTCCTGCCACCTGTTTGTGAAATTGCATGGTGGGTGTTAATTACATCCAGGTAATACTTTGTATTTTGGTTCACTGGAAAGGTCAAAGTTGCATTTGCCTCCTCAGATGGCCGATAATTAGAAAGATAAACAGAATACTTCTGTACATCACCCTTCCACCTCTGTTAAATATTCTGTCACTTCTTAACCCTCTGACATTGATTCAGGATTTCCCAGCACTAAGCACGAATGCTAAATGCCTTCATGCAAAGCTATTCACAGATTAGCCAGAACAACTGGTGCCAAAAGATTAAAGTGAAGGTGAAAACCTCATATCAGATCAATTCCACTAATGTCCCTTGATAATAGCATCTAGTGGCCAAAGACTTGGGCATTCTAAATAACAAATGATAAATAATTGCGCACCCCTTACTGAAATATTAATTTGGATATTCTCCTTATTATATCACTTTGGAAAACAATAGCCAAGAATATAATAACCATATATATTTAATCTTTGTTTTATACATTGATAAAATATGAAACTAAACTATAAAGACATTAAAAATTAGCATATTTACTGCAGTTTTTATGAGACATGCTGCTGCAAAACACATAAAATCCTCTAGGATAAATCTACATCTGGTGCTGTCTCAATAACAGTTAAATTTACAATAGTGTAATATTTATAAAGGGTTCTTCTTTTACAGAAATAGCTGAAGTGTACAGTTCCTTTGTTTGATATGTACTCTGTCATTTGCTGCTGGAAGCTACTGGTGCATTCCATCAGTGTGAAAGTGAGATATGCATATGCCTCCAAGAGTGTTAATTTTGAGAAATGAAATACCCAGTTCCAACAGTTCATTTTCTACTTCATCTAATTTTTTGTCAGTCCAAACAGACAGTGTACTGAATATATTTGTAATTGGCCTTAAGCATCACACATTTGGCTGCCTACATACTGTGTTAGCCACACTTTGAAACTTTCCATTTTTTTCAACCATAGATTTATCACTGGATTAAACAAACCTGCTTTGCTTTTTTTTTTCTGGCTAGGAATGTAATTATTTCTCAAAGTTCAGAATGTTTTATTCTAGTCAGGGATTTAAATCCTGCTGCTATTTGCTGAGGTCGCCATGGAGAAGTCAGTATTTGCCAGAAGTTAGTACACAGTGCTACAGGATTGCTCCCTCTTTTGTATGCTAAAATAACTACTGTTATAAATGTGATAACTACTGGCAAATGTACATTAGGTGCATGCTGTCCTGAAAATGACAGGCCAGACCATAAGCTAGTGTAAACTGGCATAGTACCATTAAACTGATTTAAATTAAACTGATTGACACCACTGAGGATATGGCCCAAAATGTGAATTCCTAGAACAAAACTTTGTTCTTAGCTCCACATTCTAGATACTGACGGCAATATCCCACTATATATTTGCATGAAATTCCTACTTACAGCAATAGGAGAGCTGATCTCTCTACAGACTCATGATACTGGAACAGAGAGATGCTATATGGATCATAGAACTGAAGCTGACTTTTACTTGTCTCAGCTTGTGAAAAGTAGAGGAGAGATAGTGATAGTTAGGAAGGTGGAAATGAAACCTATGTTGATGAGGGCAACAGAGGGAGGAAGTTGGGTCCCTCTGAAGACTATAAGAGATGGAAGGACAGGTTTCCTGAAACAGTAGTCATTTGAATCAGTAGCTCCTTCTACGTGAGAGAAATCCTTTTGTAACTCAGGCCTGTCCGCTTTGAGTGGGGCTGGGAAATAAAGAGCAATCACTTACCATTACCTCTATATCACGTTGTTTTTACTATGGGTTCTCAAAGTGTTTGGACAAATTCAGGAGGCACATTGGAGCTGAACTTCCAATCCTTTGAGGTTTGCCAATAACTAATCCAGACAAACATAGTAGAAGGAGAAGAACTCTACCAGATTTGTTTACACAGTTCTTTGATCTGCTGTTCTTTGAATTTAATTATAAGATCTGAATTAATACCCTGCCACTGTATATATGGCTCTACCACACTCTTATTTTCTTTGGTTTGATAAACTCAGCATGATTCTTAAAAGCTGTTCATATCTTAGTTAGTCCACAGGATAAATAACTTCCTCTTCTTTCTTTTATTTTAATTCTTTGACCATTTGATTGACATAATTATCACTCCTTCTTAATACTGAGTGGCACATTTTCCTTCCTCTCTGGCCATCCAGACATATCTATTTTGAGTGCTATAAGCACAGTGTCTCTTTGAGAAGGTCTCTGTATCTGCAAAAGCTGCCTGTGTGTCACGCAAAAGAATTCTGCTTGGTTGATGTGTTCAACTAAGAGCTGGGTGAATAATTGAAATTTGGGTTGACCCAAAAGAACAACTATTCTTTTTTTCTTGGCAAAATGAAAAGTCATTTTTTTTAAGGAAATGAAATAGGTTAAATAAAATGTTACATTTGACCCAGAATGAACTATTTTCAGATTGGAGGGATGGTCTTTTTTTTGGTGAGTTTTTTTAAGCATCACTTAAATTTCAAAATGAAATATCATTTCACAACCAAAAGTCAGTATGTTTCATTTTGAAAATATTGAACTGAAAAAGTTGCAGCATTTCAGAAATCTATTTTCCTCCATTTTTATTCAGCTGAACCGACTAGCTGAATTCAATCTGAGTTTGCAAATAGTTTTGTCTGACCAAAAAATGCATTTTTTGACAAATAAATTTAGCTGAAAAAATTTCATTCAATTCTCCTGATACCTTCTTTTAAAACCATAACTTGAATATTGTATATGGGGGCCCAGACAGTCAGGTTTTCTACTGTGGATCTTTTGTACATTTATTAGCAGAGGACGCTGAGCAGCAAACCAATACTGGCCTACTCATGCTGTTGTTCTTAAACCAACTGCCTCCCTTCTCAGCTTGGGTAGAATCACTCCTGGGTCATGTTAGGAAAATTGCACTGAATGTACATTCCATTTCTGTATGAAATGATTGTGTCACTCAACATAAATCCTGCGTCTGAGAAGTTTAATCAGCTGTTTGAATCTTATCAGCATGAAATCTGTCAACTGAACTTTTTTTTGTTTTAGATTAATTTTATTCTGTGTTGTTTTCAGTTTAGAAATGTACCAAGTGCACAGAAACCCCATAAGCACTAACTAAATGAATGTTGACAATTCCTTTGGGAGTAAATCCTGGAACCATCACACTGCCAAGAATATGGGCCATGCACAAAGTGCTACTCAAAGGGTTTCAGGGAAAGAATCCTCCCCCAGGTCAGCCTCCCAGCAGATATGCCTTGTATTGCAGCCTCACCTGGTGCCTGCTCCAAAGCCCATTGAAGTCAAAAGACTATTTCTGTTGACTACGAGGGGATTTGGATCAGGCACTTAGTACTTGTAGCTCTTGTCCCCTTACCTCTATTCCCTTGCAGTGGAAAGGGATCTGTGATAATTCAATGTAATGTCAGCATATTTGGATTAGGAGTAGCTTTATTGCGGCATAATCAGCCTGTAGAATTTTGCCTCTAGAACAGTACAACAGTGCAAAATTATGCTCAAACAGAGGAAGAATATTTAGTCATTGATTTTGCATGCAACAAGTTTGAACAGCGTCTCCTGGGATAGGAACATATCCATGTGGACACAGACCACAAACTTCTGGAATCCATCTTCAAAAAGTCTTTATCAGCTCCAAAACATTTCCAAATAATCGTAATCAAAAATCAAAAATATTGCTTGGATGTATTGTACAAAAGAGTCTCTGACGTTTATTGCAGATAGTGTGTCCAGAGCAGTAGTGCCCAAATAAATAAAAATGACTGCTGAGGTCCTGGATTATGAAATCCTCAACATATGCCAAAGGGGAAGAAGCTTCATCAAGATGTTGAACACATCAACCAAGCAGAATTACTTTTTGTGACACATAGGTGGCTTTTGCAGATACAGAGACCTACCCAAACAGACATTGTGCTGCTAGCACTCAAAACAGTTGTTATGACTGGATGGCCAGAGAGGAAGGAAAAGGTGCCACTTAGTATTCAGGAGTACTGGACATAAAGAGAAACAACTGACAGTACAAAATGGTGGTCTTTATAAAGACAATGGGTTCATGTTACCCAAAGACATGCTAGCCTGCATAGGCTAGAGTCATTGGTACTGAAACATGACTATGCAAGGCCAGAAGTGTCTGATGCTGGCCAAACATGAACAGAGAGGTCAAAGATTTTATAAGGCACTGCAGTACTTGCAATGAATTCCTAACAAATCAACTCATGAGGCACAAAATATCTGATCAACTGTGGAAGAAGGGTGGGCAAGAATTTATACATAGTGAGAAATCAAGTATATCTTCTTATGGTTGATGATAATTCAGGTTATTGGGAAAAAGTTCTCTTACCTACATCAACAGAACCTCTGTTATTGATTGTTGCAAAATGCTCTGTTTGCCCTGTATTGAATTCCAGAGACTTATTACCGAAAATGGACCTCAATTTGCCTATCTGGATTCTTTCTTCCCATCATATTATTACATAGAAACTATGTAATAAGAGTGTTCTGTCTATATATTTTTAGTTAATTAGTAGATAATGCTCCAGTAGATGGCATTCAATAATATGCAGCATTATTCATAGTTTTTGTCAGACCGATAAAAGTTATTGTGCATTGCAAATGTCTTTCAGTGTGTAGCTCTTTACATTCACTCTTAATCTGCTGTGCGTCTGAAGGAGCGTTGAGGCCAGGACTAGTTCCTAAATTCTTAATCTGAACTAGTTAATTTTGATGATTTCCATTACTTTTACTCCAAATTACTCTTCCATATTATCTTCAATACCTTTCACATTGATACTGTTTTGCAGTTATCACCAGATAGAGCTGTGACATATAGTCTTACAAGTTCTTTTTGTTAGCATGTCAGCATTGTTCATTCTTCAAAGAAATGCTTGTCGTCTTGTTCACTGTGTAATATAATTTATTTTGGGGCGTGCTGTGGCAAGCAGCAAGGGAGTTTACTTTCTGCTTAATCTCTCGAACTAGAGTCAATTCTTGAGGCAGTTTCTCCTTGGGTACTGGGCATTGATATTTTGGCTGAGACCCCTGAAAGAGAGGATTACCTGCATGTTATTTGTGACCACCTCAGTTCAAAAACTAGCAAATACAATGTAAAATGAAAAATTTGCACTAAGAATATACTACTGTCTATGTCACTGATTTCTCCTCGAATGGGAAACCAACCTGCAGGTCCTTGACATTTTCTACTGCTCAGCAGAGTGGTTCCAGCACAGTTCTTTGCATAGTATCTTTTATATATTAATGGTTTCAAGCCAGGTTTTGCAGCTAATGGAAATTAGGTAGTAAAATTCCAGCCAAAGATTTTAGAGCTATTTAAATGCAATGAGTTATTGCAGCTATTCTTTCCATAACATATCAGATGTGCATTTATAAAAAAAAGTACAATAGAGACCAATTCTGCATTTACAGAGAGATGGTCTACTCTAGATGATGATGTTTGGTCCCTTCCATCTCTATTATTTGATTTTGTGAACTGATGACTGAAAGTACATTTTTGGTTAAGTTTGCTGTTGTAAACTTAACAAAACTCATTGTATTGCAGAAGTCTCAGAACAGTCTATACTTTCCCATATGGTACCATGTGTTCTTCAATTCCAGTTCATAGTGTGATGAGCTAATATTGGAATGCTCTGAATGCTGGATGTTCTTCCTTTTGTGGGTTTAAGTCAGACATTTTAAATATGGTGGGGGAGGGCTTGGGGGGAGTTTTTTTTTTTTGGTTGTTTTGGTAATTGATTAATACATATATTACTAGAATTAAAATATTCAGCATGTATGCTGATTTCTATGTGTGACATTGTACCATACTATATTTAACATAATACTGTTAGGACTGAAAGATATCATCTTGAAATCTGTTTTTGATGCTCCTTCTGGATTATTACAGAAATATAAGGTGTCATCTGATATGTTTGGACAAAAATGGGATCACAGATCATGATAATACTACAGCAAAAAGGAAATTGCATTAAGCTCAGATAAAAACATAACTAAAGAAAATAAGGATCACTTTGAGGGCCATCCGTCAGTCCTTTAGCTGATGTTAGTTCAGTGTAGTTCCAGCAGTTTGATTAGTGTAGTTGCACCATCTAAGGATCTGGTCCCATGATTTTAACACTAATAAAATAAGAAAATACCAGCATCTGAATACAAGATACGATGAGTTTATTTACATCATGTGTACGGGAGTTTTTAACTTAGGGAGAAACTAGATGGATGTGGCTTCTGAGGTTCATAGACTGAAACAAGAAATGAGGGTGTATAATGGAGAGACCAGCTACCTCTGGAATTAAGGAAAGTTACAGCGATTACCAGGTACTCCCACTTCAAAACCCTATCCGTGCTATTGTGTCCTACTTTTTCTGCACTTGCCAATGTGTGTCTGGAGGCATATCCCATGTCTTTTTTGTGCTCAGCCATCTAGGATTCTTTCCCTATCAAATGTGAGAGAACTTGTCTGTATTTTGGTGGGAATTGTGGGATGGTCTTGGAGGACTATTAGCACTTGAATGATTTAGCCTGCATCCTCACTACAAAGTGGTGGGTTCCATTGCAAGTTAAAGTGGAATGTAGGCTGTAACCCATACACCTACAAAGCTAAGCCAATCTGCAAAGCTGGGTGACAGGTGGTTTTTGTGTGGACAATAGAGGGGTTAAAGCTAAAATCCATGTAAGCTCCTGCATCAACCATGCAGTGTAGATATACCTCTTGAGATCAGACTACACAAAGCAATACTTTAGGCTATGGTTTTGTCTACACTACATAGACTATGGGCTTGTCTGCACTTCTCCACAGTTTGGAATCCAGGGTATGTGAATATCAGTTTATAGCAAAGTGCTGCACTGTAACTTCCATGTGCGGATGCTGTGGGCATGAACTAAAAAGTTCTTAGTTTGAATTAATGTAGCCCTGTTTGAAGAGTTAGTCTAGCTCAAGTGACAACGGCCACACTGCAAAATAACACTGGAACTGCACAGAGTGATCATGGGACCAGCTGATAAGTTGCACTAACTTGAGGGTAGCCTGTTTCCCAAAGGGCCAACCAACTCTAGTTAAAAGCACCTTAAGTTAAGGGTTTTTATGTGTGGATGAGACTTGAATTAGGGGCAACACTTGAATTATAGCCTGAGTTAACTGGCAGTGAAGGCAAACCATTGGGGAGTTTTAGAAAATTTAAGCTCATACAAAATGTGGCTGCCTGTTTGTGAAAAGTCACACAATGAGCATGTTTCACAAGTGTGCCATAGCTTACCCCTGATTCCATTAGTTTTTAGAAGAATTTAAGGTGTTGGTTTTGACCTTTTAAAAAGCCTAAGTGGCTTGGGACCTACCACATTTCACTGCCTATGTGGTATCATGCAATTATCTTCAGTGGAGGTGCTCAAACTCACTCCAGAAGTTTAAGAAAGAGGGGGATGATGGCAATGTATCCTCTTTCTGGTGTCCTTACTTCTGCAACTCACTTTCTTTCCTTGGTCTGACAGACCCTGGATTTGGTGACATTTGGGACATGCTAGAAAGCTAGTCTATTTTCTCAGACGTTTTCTGTTGAGGTGTGGTATTGGGTTTGGGGCGGTTATTTTATGATGATTGGATTTCATGGATGCTTTATTGGAAAAATGGGGATGGTTTGGGAAAAGATGGGTAAATTTGTGTACTATGCTATTGATTTTAGTGTTATATAATTTGTTGTTTTTCAAGCGCTTAGAGCTTTGGAGAAGAAGCTCTATTAAAATAAATCTAAGGGATTTAGTAAATTACAGAGAGATGAGGCCTGTTCTCCTCTCACATTGAATTTACATCAGTGTAAAACTTCACTGGTTGCCTTGGAGTTACTCCTGATTACACTAGTATAAATGAGACAAGAATAAAGCCTATGTAACCTCAACCTGGTATTTTGGTTTGGAGCCTTCTCTGCTATTTATGCACATAAGAGTAGAACGGAGGCAGGTGCAGTCCAAGACTCCTCAAACCGCTCTTTCAGTGTGTCTTACTCCTGATGTGGAGGAACTGCTTCTGGGGGTAAAAGATAGGCCAGCACCATTGCCTCAGCAATATTTGGCCTCTCTGTGGAGACTGCTAACAAATGCATTGTATGTGGAGCAGGAGAGAGCTGTGTAGTATTTTTACTCAGGTTACCTGTGTGACATTATGCTACCTGAATACAGAGTTAAATCAAAGGAGGCTATAAGGGAGAAACCAACAGGAAACTAAACAGTGACAAAGATAAGGCACTATGATAGGAGTCTTGTACACATATTTCCCCTTACCTACATCTTAATCTTTCCTTGAAAGCATTTGTAAATTCCTCTCAGTCCAGCTAACCACCATCGTAGGCAGCCTTCCTTGCTCATGGCATGCTCTCTCTGGCTCTGTGTTTCAGTCAATCTGAGTGTCAACCTCTGTCTGACAACCCAATTCCCCTGCCCCCTGAGGAATTTACAGATGCTTTCAAGGAAAGATTTAGAGCTATGTAAGGAGAAACATGTCTATGGGACTTTGTTGTGTTAGCCCTTTGCTCTGCATGCTATGTACCTTTGGGTTAAAGAATAAATAATGCTTTGTTTTGAAGAAACTGTTTTTGAGTCACTAGTCAGCCACTGTCACAGGCTTCCAGAGGTAAAGAGCTTACAGGAGCCATACACCAGTGGGCCTCTTGGGTTACCATGGTTGGGAACCAGGAGGCTGAAGTCCAGAGAAACAGTCTAAGACTTGTTAGACCATGTGGTTCCACCCAGAGGTGAGGTTCAGGAAGCCAGGCCTGTCACCTGAGGGGTGCACTAAAGATCGACTAAAAGGTGTCTAAGGCACAACTCTCCCACTGTGCTCTTGTGATGTGGACACATCTCCCATAGAAACAGTACTGAAACTCCAATTTATTATACATAAGCCTGCTGCTCTGCAATACATTTTATCTTGATTTTCCCTATGAAAAGCACAAGAACTCGTGGAAGATTTTACAAGCAACCCTTTAAAAACTAAATACCCCATAGAAGCTATAGTTAACATGACTGATGGGTTTGCTAATATAAAACCTAATCCTGCAAGCCCTCCCAGAGGCAGGTCTACATAAACTGAAAATAGAACACACTGTGCTTAAGTTATAAAATGTTGTGATTATTTTCTTGAGTGTTATTTTCTGAAAATGTGTAGAGCACTTCAGTGTGAAGATACAGTGACTTGCCATATCTGATGTTGCAGTCTGCAAACAACTCATCTGGTAAAAGTCAAATAAGTAGTAATGATCCAAACTGCCTGGTGGTCAAACTAATTCATCTATATCTTATTCTGACCTAGCATTGGAGCACATCCATTATTTTTTTTGTATTGTTCTAATTACTACCCCATCACATGGATTATAGGTAGTCATAATAGCTGCCATTGCAGAAAGAATGCACATTATGAGTATCACAGTACTACATTTTCAATAGTTCACTATTATAAGGCAGAGGTTTAAATGGACACAAAGCATCAATTTTCTAAAACTTTCAGCAGTCTTATTTGGGTCATTTTGTTTTCCATTCAATTGTATTAATATAGGACGGCAGCACTGGGCGCTTAAGATTTTTTTGTTTTGGAGTTACTATACTTTGTGATGGTGCCTCAAATTGCAAAATTATTGCAAGTAAAGGCATGAGGATACTTTTAATTTACAGGGGTTTTTACATTATTATGATTTTTAAAGCACTTCTCTAATTATAAACCACTTTTTAGTGATATTTTTGAATAAATTGAGTCTTGCAGAATTTATCTCAAAAGCTGTCACAGCACTGGTACCCTGATAAATTTCAAGGCAATAAAATGTCATTAGCAATTTAACTACACTGAAAACAAATACAGTACAACAAAAACACGCCAAGCAGACATGTTGATAATGGAAACATGGAATATAAACAGATTAAATGTGGTACAGAATTAACTATACTGCAACGTTCATATAAAAACTGACATCACCAACATTCTGTTTTAATGTACAATTTGACATAACCCTGTAACAAGATATTACACTGTACTTTTAAAATAAAGACTATAAATAATACAAGCAAAGAGGTTCCTAGTGCAGGATGCCTTGATTTACTTACTTAGGTGAAGGCATTGCAAGGATCTCAGAACAGTAGGTTTTCTTGCTATATAGGCTGTGTATACCATGCAATGACCAACCACAAAACCAGAGAGAAAACTTCTTCCATTCCATCATTTAAAGACTCCTAGTGAGTAGGGCACTCTGGTCTAGCGCCTATCCCTGTTCTGACCCTTCCTGCAGGCTCCCACTATGGCTGGCTGCTGCAGCCTGGTTTCAGAGTAGCAGCCGTGTTAGTCTGTATTCGCAAAAAGAAAAGGAGTACTTGTGGCACCTTAGAGACTGGTGAGTCTTCCTCTGGAGGAGACCTAGTACTTAAAAGTGAAAGTAGCCTGCCAGACCTATTAGCTCAACACTGAAACTGTTAAGGAGCCATTCAAGTGGTAATGAAGCCATTTAACAGGCATTTGCCAACCCCCAGCTATATACTGTCAGTTTCTGAATTTACTGACAAAAACAGTTGGGCATTACTGTAATATTTACTCAGAACATGTTAGTCTACAGGACCTTAGTTTAAAATTTGCTTTAAAAATATGTCATTGGTATGTTGCTGAAGATTATAAAATCACATCTCTAAAGAATCCTTGCATAGATTTTTAGGTACACGAGCTGAATATTCATCTTTAGCCTTAAATGCTTGGATCTTCAGACATATAGTTTTTTAAATAAATCCTTCAAAAGACCACCCTTATCTAAAATAAACATGCAAGCTCGGGATGCTATCGGGGCACCAGTTTAATAATACTGCATAGGGTGGTGGGCCCCATAAATCATAAAGTCGGCCCTGCCCCAGGGTATCAAGTTGGGCACCCAGAAAATGAGGAGGACAGAGAAGCCATCTGTGAAAAGTCTGGTTTAAATGACTTGCCCAGCATCACACAAGAACTCTGGGGCAGGGGTAGAATCCAGTTCTCCAGGGTCGCATTCAACAATGAGACCATCCCTTCTCTCCTGGCAAACCCCTGCCTCATTTGTGACACACTTTCACTCATGCTTCCAACTTCAGCAGCAAATGAGGTACAGTCCTACAGACCACAGCCTCTTTTACTACACAGCCGTAATTCGTCCCTAAAGCAGGTCCATCCTGTGCTCTGAATGAGGGAGGCATCCTGGAAGGGAAAAAAATGTGATCATGTAATTAAAGACTATCATAATTCATAAGCATCAAAGATGTGTTGCATTTCCTAACTTTTGAGTGCTTGACTTTGTAACTTTAAAAATGTTCTTTTAACATAGTTTTTAGTGTGTAATATATAATGTTCCCCCCCCAAGATTACCTGTCCAAAAACTACACATTTTTATGATGATTATAGTCTTCTCTTAGGCCTTGGCTACACAGGGAATTCAGAAAAATTAATCAAAATTAACTAAAGGTTTGAATTTAAAGTGTATCAGTTAAACTGCATTAAATTCCTGTGTAGACACACTTATTCAGAATTAAAGTGCCCTTAATTTGGTTTTGTTTAATTCACTTTAAATTCACACCTTTAGTTAATTTGGATTAATTTTTCTAAATTGCCCATGTTCCCTGCTGCATCCCCACTGTCAGAGCCTTTCACTGTGCTGTGTAGCTACATGTGCAGTGCCTGTACGGGACAGGCCTCTGAAAGTGCAGATGTAGTCAAAGCCAGAGATTTGCTTCTTTGAGCTAAAATTGGTTTCAGTTTCACAGCCATTTTGATTAACTCATCTCTAACTAAGGAGCAGAACGGTGAGATAGAAAGAGGCTTCCCTACCTTGGAGGATTTGTGTGGGTGAGTCTAAGTGCTGTGGAATCAGGGACCATAATCCAGAACATCTGGAGGAGAGACTTCCAGTTCTGCCTCTCAGCCCTTGTGCAGCCTCAGCCGCAAGACCTGTATACCACAAGAGGCTTCAAAATGCTCATAGCCCATTGCTCCTTCTTTTCTAGTCATGTTTATCTGACATCTGGAGCAATTTAGATTGGAGGCAGAGAGAGTAATGAGAATATGTTCAGACATTTTTCTTTTGATGATAGAATTAGGGAAAATGCCATTTTCTGCTTTATGGGCTGCCTACAGCTGTCTGAAGCCATCTGAATGTCAACTAAAAAAAATCCCTCATCACCCAACCACCACCACTTTTTTGGAAAGATTTTGCTGAAGTGCAGAATTTTAGTCTTGGTGTTAAAGCAAATGATAATATCTTTACCACTTTATTTAAAATGTTCTGTCCGTTTAACAATCATAATTCGATAGAGCTACAGATCAAGCTGACCAATGTATTCATCTCAGCAGATCAACAACATTTTTATGAGAAAACCGGAGGGAGATGGATTGCTTTCACTGATGATGTGGCAATTTTTTCAGCTGTGCAGTCCAGATATTTTAAGTCCCAAGACCATTTATGGTAGAGGAGATGGATTACCAATATCCATGTTATATAAAATATTGAGTATCATGTTCATATCAAAATCATCAATATGGGACCTTATTCTTAGTTCAACTTTCTGGTATACATTTCTCCAAAAAACCTACAAAATGTTCTGAGAATATATTGAGTGCCAGGACTTCTCCAGAAAAGAAGTTGGGGATAGATGTCTCTTTAAAACGGTTGTAACAATAAGGATATTTTATGTTTTCCACTTCAGCTATGGCTAGAGTGAATAAATAAGAGCATTAATTGATACAAGCAGCTGAATCTCTTTAAAATAACAAGTTTAGTAAAGGATTATATTTTCAAGAACACACAGATGACATTACAATATAAAGCTTCACTATATTCCAAGAGTCTAATCACTGAAATCAAGGCAGCTATGTTGGTTTACGATTGATGAGGCTCAGGCCTCAATTATATTATTAAAATTATGATTTTCTCTTTCTCTCCCAACCATCAATTCCTCCTTCAGGATGAAAGATGAAGAAGTTATGATCTTTATTCTTCCACCCATCCGGGTAATGATCACACCCATAACATGACACAGAGTTTTGAATTGTGTGTAAACAACTGACATTATGTAACTTTCTGGTATGTTTAGGTAATTGCAGTTTCCAAATATATTTCATGTTTTACATGAACCAGAATCATGACAAAAATATAGCAACTTTCTTGTTCTTCAGATACACGAATAAGTTCACAAATCTGTATTTATCATCCAAATATGAGGAAGGACAGTCTAGTGGTTTCTGTGGAAGCCTGGGATTCAGGAAACCCGTTTCAGTTCCCTGCTCTCTCACTGACTTCCAATGTGACCATAGGAAAGTCACTTAGTCTCTCTGTGCTTCAGTTCCCCATCTGGAAATAGGAATAATAATAATAATAGTTTCCTATCTCACTGGAATTTTGAGAGAGTAAATACATTAAAGATTGTGAGGTTCTCAGATACTACTATAATGGGGGCTATATAAGATCCTTAGATAGATAGATTAGATTAGATAGATGCCCTGATTTTCAGAAGTGCTGGGGATTCCTAATCCTACTGAAGTCATTGAGAGTTCTAAATGCTCATCACCACTGAAAATCAGACCACTTTTATTTAGGTATCTAAGTGTGGATTCAGGAATCTAACTTTAGGCACCCAAATTTGACAAATGTGGCCTATGTAGTTAAATCCCTGACTTCACTTTTGTCAAGGCTGAATCCCCACTCTGGCACTTCGAGTGCAGAAGGTGGAGGCCCGCAAGGATTTTAAAAACTAATACTTGCCACTCCAGGCTTGTATTACACTCCCAAGGTTATAGCTTTTCTCTGACCTTGGCTTGGTAAATGCTGCCACCACCCAAATGTGCAAGAAACCCTTTCAATCCAAGAAGGAGCACTCGGGAATTCCTCCCTGTGGGGTACCCTTAAGCCCTTTCATCCCCCTCTGGGAAAGAGCTGAGAAAGGAAACAAAGGAAATTAGCTGTTGCTACCAGATAATCAAACAACATTCACAAACCTCTTAGGACACCAAAAATCCAATCCTTAAATTCTTAAGAAAGGCAAATTTTATTAGAAACAAAAAGGAAGAAAATACATCTGGAACTTAGGCTTTTGCTAGATTTTTAAAAGAGCAATTCCAAAAATCAAGTACCAAGAATAGCTTTCTTGGGGTTCAGCTTAAAAGTTACAAACAAACAAAAGCATCTGGGGTTACCACAGAGGAGTTCCACAAGCCAAAATAAAGAAATTAACCTGATCGCATCTGTTTAAAAATTCCCTGTCCAATAATTTCTTCTAGGTATGGAAGAAGAATTTTCATACCTGGTTCAAGCCTTACACAGCATTCCTACTTATAGCATTGCTTCTCCTTGTCTCCTTCTCTGGAGAACAACAGACAAAGGGGAAGTTTTTTTTCCCCATTTTAAAAAGTTCTAGCCTTCCCATTAGCTCTTTTGGTCAGGTGCCCACTCCTTTTCTTTTACCTGTGGGCTTGCTAACCCTTTACAGGTAAAGCAAGAAGAGAACAGACACCAAGAGGGATTTTACAGCTAACTGGCTGGCTGAGTGTCTATAAAAAGGAGCTACCCCACCTTCATTTATCAGAACTTTAAAAGTAGAAAATTACCTCAACCTGTTATGCTAAACATGCTAACAGAAAGCAGCCTAAGAAAGCATTTACAATGATTAAATTTTCACAGATAAAGAAATAACTTGAATGTAGAATCTTGGTGGCCAATAAAAGAGTATCTGAGAAATACAAAGAGCTGCCCAGAGGATGACAATCTTTTTATGTGGAAACTTTTGATGTTTTGAAAATTGTTTTCATTCTGCATTGGAATAAAAATCAAAACCTTTCGGATGTTTTCACAAAATGGAATGTGTCAAAATGTCCACTTCAAGATTGAAAAGCTGAGCTTTTTGATTCAGGTATCTTATATTCTCTCTGCTCAGAAATGTTCCAGAGAATACTGGACCCAAAACATCTTCCTGACCAAAACTCAGTCGAAACCAACACATCTCTGCAAAACATGAAAAAGTACACTTCAGCAAAATTTAATTTAGCCAGAAAGGTTCCAAACAGCTCTAAAAATAACTGAACACATGAAGTTACAAAAGTATTCATCCTTCAAGAAGCATACAAAATCTAGGAGGTGAAAGTGAGATCAAGAAGCAACTTTGCATAGCAGCAGATGAAATGACATAGATACACACACTGAATTTTTCACACTTTCTTAGCCATATCACACTTTGTCACATATCCTTATTTGTTCATTTAAATAGTCACATACACACTTTTATAGGATAATGGTGTGATAAGGAATAATCAGCATGAATTTGTTAAGAACAAATATTGCCAAACCAACCAAATTTCTGTCTTTGAAGGGGTGCTGACTTAGTGGATGGGGAGAAGCAGTAGACCTGATAGATCCTGATTTTAGTAAGGCTTTTGATGCAGTTCCACATGATAATCTCATAAGCAAAGTAGGGAAATGCAGTCTTAATGAAATTACTATAAGGTGGGTGAACAACTATTGAAAGACTGCATTCAAAGAGTAGTGATCAATGGTCTTCTGTCAAACTCTCTTTGCACTTATGGCAGCTGTCAAACTGAGAGGGCATATCTAGTGGGGACCCACAGGAGTCAGTCCTGGGTCAGGTACTATTCAATATTTTCATTAAACTACTTGGATAATGGAGTGGAGAGTATACTTATAAAATGTGCACCAATATAGATAGGAGGAGTTCCTAACACTTTGGAAGTCAAGATTAGAATTCAAAATGACCTTGGAAATTGGAGAATTGGTCTGAATTCACCAAGGTGAAATTCAATAAAGATAAGTGTAAAGTACTTCACTGAGGAAGGAAAAATCAAATGCCCAACTACAAAATGGGTTCTCACTGGCTAGGTGGTAGTACGACTGAAAAGAATCTGGGGGTTATAATGGATCACAAATTGAATACGAGTCCACAATATGATGCATTTCCAAAAAGGGTAATATCATTCTGGGGTATATTAACAGGAGTGTTGTATACAAGACCTGGACGATAATTGCCCTGCTCTACTTGGCACTGATAATGCCTCACCTGGAGTAGTGTTTCCAATTGTGGGCACCAGACTTTAGGAAAGATGTGGACAAATTAGAGAGAGTCCAGGGGAGAGAAACAAAAATGACAATGACCTACGAGATTATGTTAAACACCTGGGCATATTTAGACTTGAGAAAAGATTACTGAGGGGGACCTGATAAAAGTCTTCAAATAGGTTAAGAGCTGTTATAAAAAGGACAGTGATCAGTTGTGCTCCATGTCCACTAAAGGTAGAACAAGAAGTAATGGACTTAATCTGAAGCAAGGGAGATTTAGGTTGAATATTAAGAAAAACTTTCTAACTATAATGGTGGTTAAGCTCTGAAACAGGTTTCCAAAGGAGATTGTGGAATCCCTGTCATTGACTTTTTTAAAGAATAGGTTGGATAAACACCTGTTAGGGATGGTCTTGGTTACTTGATCCTGCCTCAGTGTAGGTGGCTGGACCTGATGACTTCTTGAGATCTCTTCCAGATCTACATTTCTATGATTTTATGATCATAGGTTGGATCCATGGGACTTATGCTCCCAGGTCAATCAGGTACTTTTGAAACTTCCAGCGACTTACATGTAATAAGAGGCTTCCATATTTGTAGACACACACAATTGGAAAATTTCAACTGATAGTTGCCTGAAGTAAAAGATTATAAATACTTTGTCTTTGCAAATATTCACTGCAGTTTACCTGCTTTGCAAGGGCTGTATAGAAGGGTGCGGGAGTAGCAATTGATCTCATTTTTGCATACCAGGTTTTTCTACTGAAAAAAACTTGATGTGATTAACCTCAGCAGATGCTTCTCACGGTTTCATATCCGTACCATATAGGTGATATATTCCCCACCTGTTCCAGTCTTCTGTTTATTATGGATCAGCCATTTTAAGACAGTATAAGGCAATGGCTTCTCTGGCTTTCCCCTGCCATAGGCAAATCTACATGAAGCTATTATCTCCATTGTTATATATGCAAGACCTGGGGGACAACCGAATTCTTAAAAACCTGAACCTTCTCTAACCATCTGACTCAAAGTGTTATCTATTGTAAAATGCAGGGAGTTACATGAAAGTTTGTGATTATTTATGGAAATTTGCAGATTTCCAAATGAAAATAAATAAGCGACTAAAAAGTTAGGGTAAACATTCAAAAGATCCCCTGCTACTTTTTAACTGATTGCCATGCTTATGTATGGTGATCACTGAGAAATTATTGCAGATATAAGCCATTTTTTCATGCCACTTTGTTTCTGCATTGGCTTGATTCTCTCTCAAATAACATCTCAGTACATCCTCTTTCCTCTTTTTTTTCCATTTTGATCTTAATCATAAGAATAAATCAAATCAATAAATCAAAAGATTTAATTATAAGAGATCTGAAGAGTGGAACATCATAATTTCCTCTTCTTCCTACTTGGATGTGTGCTTGATCAGGAAGAAAGAATGGACAGAAATGAAAGTGTCCAACTTTTAAGTAGTAGTCTGGATATGATATGCTGGCTCCTCCCCTATCCCTATTATAAATACATGCTGTCAGGTTTGTTTCTACATATGTCTGAATTGCGTGCTCTTATCAAAGGACTTAAGAGAATGTTGAGTCCTGAGCACGAGATGCAGCCATTTGGTACTAAGACAAAGCAAGTGGATATTGGAAGAAAGAATGGATGTGAGAGAGGCCATGCTCTGTTGCTTCTGGTAAATCTGGGAAGCCGTCATGCTTTTCAGCATGTGTCTAGATTGGATGTTGTTTCTCATAAAGAATTACTTTGTTTCTGAGGGTTGTCCTCAGATTCCAGGGGGTTGGTTCTCCTTTGTCTTGCACTTCGCGTAGTTATTTAGAGCTGTGCAAAGTGGGTACAAAATGCTAGTAAATCAAAACAGCATTTTATCCTCGCACTTTGTATTGGTATAAATTACTATACGTACCGTGTAGTGCAATGGTGAATCAGGACATAGGCATTCCAGGGTCATCTTGTTAAATTCTTTTTCTATTTAAGAGTAAGCCCTATCAGTCTCCCCCTCAACCCCCGCCCAGCCCTAACCAAACCAAACCAAACCAAAACTATAAAACCCAGTTTGATGCAAACAGTGGTGCTTGAAAAGCAAAGAAACATTCAGTTAACCTTTTTTAAGTTACACTGTTTTTTTCCAAGTATACATTTCATGTTGCTAGTTAATTTCTGTTTTAACATATATGTTGTCAAGGTTCCTTCCCCACTCTGAATTCTAGGGTACAGATGTGGGGACCTGCATGAAAACCCCCTAAGCTTATTTTTACTAGCTTAGGTTAAAACTTCCCCAAGATACACACTATTTTACCTTTTGCCCTTGTACTTTATCGCTGCCACCACCAAGTGTCTAACAGATATATAACCGGGAAAGAGCCCGCTTGGAAACGTCTTTCCCCCCAAAATCCTCCCCAAACCCTACACCCCCTTTTCTGGGGAAGGCTTGATAAAAATCCTCACCAATTTGCATACGTGAACACAGACCCAAACCCTTGGATCTCAAGAACAATGAAAAAAACAATCAGGTTCTTAAAAGAAGAATTTTAATAGAAGAAAAAGTAAAAACAATCCCCTCTGTAAAATCAGGATGGTAAATACCTTACAGGGTAATCAGATTCAAAACATAGAGACTCCCTCTAGGCAAAACCTTAAGTTACAAAAAGACAAAAAACAAAACAAAACAAAACAGGAATATACATTCCATTCAGCACAGCTTATTTTCTCAGCCATTTAAACAAACAGAATCTAACGCATATCTAGCTAGATTACTTACTAAATTCTAAGACTCCATTCCTGTTCTGTTCCTGGCAAAAGCATCACACACACAGACAGAGAGAGCCTTTGTTTCTCCCCCCTCCAGCTTTGAAAGTATCTTGTCTCCTCATTGGTCATTTTGGTCAGGTGCCAGCGAGGTTATCCTAGCTTCTTAACCCTTTACAGGTGAAAGGGTTTTTCCTCTGGCCAGGAGGGATTTTAAAGGTGTTTACCCTTCCCTTTATATTTATGACATATGTGAAGCCTGCAGAATTGCTCTCTGTTTACTGCAGAGCAAATACAAAGGAAAGGGATATGTAAAATACTTTGGGAAAATTAAGATTGTGCAAAGGGCTGATTAATGTCCTTTGCTTATCTTCACCCCAGATGATAGGTGGGTAACTTTGTAGCAAGGAGTATGTATGTGATGTGGCCTGTGGGACACCAGAAATAATTAATAGTAATTAACAATATAACAGTTTGTACTTATAGAATGCTTGTCATGAAGTGTATATACCCCACGATGGCCCACTAACCAAGGGGTTAATGCAAGTCCGGATGGCCATTGCTGATTGGCAGCTTCACAGCAGCTGGGAGGATAAAAGAGCTAGGAACCAGACAGGTGGGGCAGCTGCTAGAGGAGTGAGCAGGCTGGAGAAGGGAACTCCTGTCAGCAAGCTGCTGAAAAACTACTCAGAGACAGCACCTAAGAAGGGATGACTGGATCAAGAGGCTGAAGACCCTACAGAAACCAGGGGAGGTAGGAAGGAGTTCAGAGCATAGCCGGAGTCATTGAATCCTGATTTTACCTGGTTAGCTTAAGGGCTGTGAGCTGGAAGCCAGTAGAGTGGACAGGCCTGGGTTGTGCTACCAACCCCTGAGAGACTTAAGAACAGAGGGTTTTTTTTAGACCCCCTGGGTTCCAGGAACTGACTGACAGACCTGCCAGGTTGAGTGAACTCAGGTGCAACACTCTATATGTCCAGAAGGGGCACTGTTGCACCAACACACCATAGAATCATAGAATATCAGGGTTGGAAGGGACCTCAGGAGGTCATCTAGTCCAACCCCCTGCTCAAAGCAGGACCAATCCCCAATTAAATCATCCCAGGCAGGGCTTTGTCAAGCCTGACCTTAAAAACTTCTAAGGAAGGAGATTCTACCACCTCCCTAGGTAACGCATTCCAGTGTTTCACCACACTCCTAGTGAAAAAGTTTTTCCTAATATCCAACCTAAAGCTCCCCTACTGCAATTTGAGACCATTACTCCTTGTCCTGTCCTGTTCTACCACTGACAATAGTCTAGAACCATCCTCTTTGGAATCCCCTTTCAGGTAGTTGAAAGCAGCTATCAAATCCCCCCTCATTCTTCTCTTCTGCAGACTAAACAATCCCAGTTCCCTCAGCCTCTCCTAATAAGTCATGTGTTCCAGACCCTTAATCATTTTTGTTACCCTTCGCTGGACTCTCTCCAATTTATCCACATCCTTCTTGTAGTGTGGGGCCCAAAACTGGACACAGTACTCCAGATGAGGCCTCACCAATGTCGAATAGAGGGGAACGATCACGTCCCTCGATCTGCTCGCTATGCCCCTATTTATACATAGAATCATAGAATATCAGGGTTGGAAGGGACCCGAGAAGGTCATCTAGTCCAACCCCCTGCTCAAAGCAGGACCAATTCCCAGTTAAATCATCCCAGCCAGGGCTTTGTCAAGCCTGACCTTAAAAACCTCTAAGGAAGGAGATTCTACCACCTCCCTAGGTAACGCATTCCAGTGTTTCACCACCCTCTTAGTGAAAAAGGTTTTCCTAATATCCAATCTAAACCTCCCCCACTGCAACTTGAGACCATTACTCCTCGTTCTGTCATCTGCTACCATTGAGAACAGTCTAGAGCCATCCTCTTTGGAACCCCCTTTCAGGTAGTTGAAAGCAGCTATCAAATCCCCCCTCATTCTTCTCTTCTGCAGGCTAAACAATCCCAGCTCCCTCAGCCTCTCCTCATAACTCATGTGTTCCAGTCCCCTAATCATTTTTGTTGCCCTTCGCTGGACTCTCTCCAATTTATCCACATCCTTCTTGAAGTGTGGGGCCCAAAACTGGACACAGTACTCCAGATGAGGCCTCACCAATGTCGAATAGAGGGGAACGATCACGTCCCTCGATCTGCTCGCTATGCCCCTACTTATACATCCCAAAATGCCATTGGCCTTCTTGGCAACAAGGGCACACTGCTGACTCATATCCAGCTTCTCATCCACTGTCACCCCTAGGTCCTTTTCTGCAGAACTGCTGCCTAGCCATTCGGTCCCTAGTCTGTAGCTGTGCATTGGGTTCTTCCGTCCTAAGTGCAGGACCCTGCACTTATCCTTATTGAACCTCATCATATTTCTTTTGGCCCAATCCTCCAATTTGTCTAGGTCCCTCTGTATCCTATCCCTGCCCTCCAGCGTATCTACCACTCCTCCCAGTTTAGTATCATCCACAAATTTGCTGAGAGTGCAATCCACACCATCCTCCAGATCATTTATGAGGATATTGAACAAAACCGGCCCCAGGACTGACCCCTGGGGCACTCCACTTGACACCGGCTGCCAACTAGACATGGAGCCATTGATCACTACCCGTGGAGCCCGACAATCTAGCCAACTTTCTACCCACCTTATAGTGCATTCATCCAGCCCATACTTCTTTAACTTGCTGACAAGAATACTGTGGGAGACCGTGTCAAAAGCTTTGCTAAAGTCAAGAAACAATACATCCACTGCTTTCCCTTCATCCACAGAACCAGTAATCTCAGTATAGAAGGCGATTAGATTAGTCAGGCTTGACCTTCCCTTGGTGAATCCATGCTGACTGTTCCCGATCACTTTCCTTTCATGTAAGTGCTTCAGGATTGATTCTTTGAGGACCTGCTCCATGATTTTTCCGGGGACTGAGGTGAGGCTGACTGGTCTGTAGTTCCCAGGATCCTCCTTCTTCCCTTTTTTAAAGATTGGCACTACATTAGCCTTTTTCCAGTCATCTGGGACTTCCCCCATTCGCCATGAGTTTTCAAAGATAATGGCCAATGGCTCTGCAATCGCAGCCGCCAATTCCTTTAGCACTCTCGGATGCAACTCGTCCAGCCCCATGGACTTGTGCACGTCCAGCTTTTCTAAGTAGTCCCTAACCACCTCTTTCTCCACAGAGGGCTGGCCATCTACTCCCCATGTTGTGATGCCCAGCGCAGCAGTCTGGGAGCTGACCTTGTTAGTGAAGGTCACATGTGGTACCAGAAGTGGGAATCTTGCTGTGCCCTTGCTCCCACAGAACCATAGCACAGATATGCAAGGTTTAAGATGCAGGAAGCACTCCAGTTGCTAGCTCAAAAGCAGGCTGATGCCTTAGACTAGCAAGCAGTGGCACAGGAGCAGCAACCACAGATGAGACTTTGACACTACAGTTGTTACAGACACGGCAATGGCAAAACAAGCTGCAAGTGGCAACAGCAGGAAGCCTAGGCCATGGCTCAACAATACAGCCAGCGGATGTTGGACATAACAGCCACCCAGCAACAGCAGCTAGACATACTGATTTGGTCACCCACCTAGATGACTCCACCCCCTATATCCCCACCTGGAGCTAGGGTGGACCAGACAAGTTGGCCCAGAAGCCCTGTGTTGTCCATGACGGGACCAGATGATAACCCAGCAGCTTTTCTGGAGACCTTCAAATGTCTTGCCACCTATGCCTGCTGGGACCCCAAGACATGGACCATCTGCTTAGCACCTCTTTTGGCCGGAGAACCACAAGCTGCTAACAGGGCCCAGAGGCTGCCTTTGACTATCCAATGGTGAAGGTGGTGATATCTGATCAGCTGCAATTAAGTGAAGAGATTTAGCATCGCTGTTTCAAAGGGCAACTATTTGGCCTCAAGCTCTGGCTCAGAGTCTCAAGGATGTTGGCTGGAAGTGGATGAGGCCTGAGGCCAGGATGAGCAGGTAGAATGTCTTTGAGCAGTTCCTTTGGCCTCTCCCCACTCCTTTGTGTGAATGGGTATAGACACCAAACAGAGGCTCTGGAAGAAGCAGTGAGGTTAGTCGAAAACTATTTTGAGGCTGATGCTCCACCAACCCAGCCTGGGAGGACAGAGCTTGCTTCTCCTAAGTCAATGAGGGCTAACCAAAGGGAGAATGGCTGTTTTGAGGCCACAGGATGGAGACCAGCCTCACCTCTGACAGATAAGTCCTAATGCTGAAGGCTGGTCTTAGCTTACTCCCCACCCCATTCTCTGAAGGCCAGAACTTGGGGGCCATGCCATGCTGAAGCCCTGAGTATCCCACCATTTGAAGGTTCACTAGGGAGGGTGATTTGTTTTAAATGGGGCCAAGAAGGGTATATCAAAAAAAGATTGCCCAACCATGGAGTGTAATTATGGAGCCAGCTAGGCCTTCCCTGGCCTTGACCAAACACCAGGCAGCCTGAAATTAACCATTATAGGTGCACATCAACAACCTAGAGGCACAAGCTTGGTAGATTCAGCTTATGAGCAGACCCTAGTGAGAGAAGACCTGCTGGGGAGGCTGAGGTCTATTCAGAAGGCACAGTGTCACTGACATGCCTCCAGAAGGACATAAGGGATTACCCCTGTATTAGTATGTCTAATGGCAGGTGGACAAACAAGCCATCCCATGGTAGGTCTACCACTTAAACTGGCATACCCAGTTCTGTTGGGATGAGACTGGCCCCACTTTCAGACACTGCTACAAACCATGTTGAGGAGCTGAACACAGATGACTAAAGCAGCTGAACATTCCCTTCAAGGATGAAGACCACTTTCTATCCCAGACAAAGGCACATTAGACAAGACATGTGCCACTGGACATGAGGGGTGGGATTTACATAAATGAAACTGAAGTTGTTGCCTAGGTGAATCAGAGAACTCCACTGGAATAGGCACACCTAGTGATTTGAACCCTGAACAAGACCCAGTAGATGTGGGGACACTGTTGGGATCATCCAACTTGCGGGTTGAACAGCAAAGGGAGGATTTTTTCTGGAGCGTTTATGAAGAAGGCACATCTCTCAGAGATGAGGAAGTGGTGAGGCTTATTTTGAGCTATGAGGAGACCTGCTCTATCGCCAGGTGCGAGGTACCCTTGAGGGGGGAACAATATACACATCTCCTTGTACCCCACATATTCAGACAGCAAATACTCAAGCTAGGCCATGAGGTACCGATGGCAGGCCACCTGGGTTGGAAGAAAACCCTTGGCTGTCTGATACCCTTCTTCTTTTGGCCAGGAATTCACAAAGAAGTGAAAGATTATTGTGCTTCCTACCCTGATTGCCAGTGGGTAGCCCCAAAAGGAGTTCAAAAAGCCCCACTGGTTCCCCTTCCACTAGTGGAAGTTATATTTGAGCAGATAGGAGTAGCCCTTATAGGATCCACAGATAAGAGCTCTGCCAGCTACCTGTACATACTGGTTGTCATTGACTATGCAATCCACTACCCTGGAGTGGTTCCCCTACAAACCACTATGGCCCCAGTGATAGCACCGGAATTGTTAAAAATATTTGCAAGGGTAGCACTACACGAGGAGATCCTGGTGGACCACAGTGCAAAATTCACCTCCAGGCTGATGAAGGAGTTGTGGAGTTTACTACAAATCAAGAACTTGCATACCTCCTTATATCATCCACAGACAGACAGCTTGGTTCCCTGAAGAGATTGCTGAAATGATTCATGAAGACTGACCTCTGGCACTGGGAGGCACTCCTTCCCTGATTCTATTCGCAATATGAGAAGCCACACAAACCTTGGCAGGCTTCTCAAGTTTCAAACTCCTGTATGAATGGCAACCAAGGGGAATACTCAACCCAATTGAGGAGGACTGGGAAGAGCAAGCCAATACAATGCCCAGCATGGTGCAGTGTGTTCTACAGCTAGGGGACTGCCTGGAGTCTCTGTGAGAATTCACAAAACAAAACCTACAAAGGTTCCAAGCAGCCCAGGAGTGGAACTACAATAAGGGGACCAGACTAAAAGAGTTTGGACCGGGCGACTGCATTTTAATATTATTACCCACTACAGGGTCAAATGGCAGGGCCCATACAAGATTATCCACTGGGTCAGTCCAGTGAATTATGAAGTCCATCAGTCAGACCAGAAAAAAGGAAAAACAGAACTATTATGTCAACATGTTAAAACCTTGGACAGCAAAAGAAGGACTCCTAATAGCACCATACCCCTATGAACCAGACTTAGGATCACAGATAGGATTGTGAGTTGTTGATTCAAAAGTACAACTGAGGGAACACTCGACCCGCCAGGCAAAAGAGATGGGCCAACTTCCTGATCCATAAGTTCAAGGATGTCCTCTTGGAAGTGCCAGGCCAAATTGCCACCACATCAAACTGATATTCCACCACATCAAAACTGAGCCAGGGAAGGTGGTGAGAGAGGCCATATGGCCCATATTGAAGAAGATGAAAGCGATAGTCAAAGAGGAGTTAGAAGATGTGGAAGCTAGTGGTCATTCTAGAGTCTCAAAGTGCAAGGCGTAGACCAATAGTCCTGGTTCCCAAGTCCGATAGCTCAGTCAGGTTTTACATAGGTTTGTGCAAGGTCAACGAAATCTCAAGGTTTGATGCCTACCCAGTGCTTTGAGTAGATGACCTCCTTGAGTGTCTGGGACAAGTGCAGTATATAACAACCTTAGATCTGACCAATGGGTACTGGCAGATGCCCCCCTAACAAGAGCATCTTGGGAAAAGGTCGCTTTCTCTGCACGGTGGGGACTCTTTGAGTTCGGAGCCATGCGCTTCGGTTTACAGGGTGCAATGGCCACCTTTCAATACCTAATGGGAAAGATCCTGTGGCTGCTTATTTAGATGACATGGTGATTTTCAGTCAGGACTGGGAGATGCATGTACAGAAGGTGATTGTTGTTCTACATTCCTTAAAGGCTGCTGGGTTAACAGCAAGCCCTGCCAAGTTTGCGATCAGAGAGAAAGGAGACATGATACCGAGGGGACCTGCTGCGGGGCTGTCAAGGTTCCTTCCCCACTCTGAACTCTAGGGTACAGATGTGGGAACCTGCATGAAAAACCCCCTCAGCTTATTTTTACTAGCTTAGGTTAAAACTTCCCCAAGGTACAAACTATTTTACCTTTTGCCCCTGGACTTTATTGCTGCCACCACCAAGCAGCTAACAAATATATAACAGGGAAAGAGCCCACTTGGAAATGTCTTTCCCCCCAAAATCCTCCCCAAACCCTACACCCCCTTTCCTGGAGAAGGCTTGATAAAAATCCTCACCAATTTGCATAGGTGAACACAGACCCAAACCCTTGGATCTTAAGAACAATGAAAAAGCAATCAGGTTCTTAAAAGAAGAATTTTAATTGAAGGAAAAAGTAAAAGAATCCCCTCTGTAAAATCAGGATGGTAAATACCTTACAGGGTAATCAGATTCAAAACATAGAGAATCCCTCTAGGCAAAACCTTAAGTTACAAAAAGACACAAAAACAGGAATATACATTCCATTCAGCACAACTCATTTTATCAGCCATTTAAACAAAACAGAATCTAACACATATCTAACTAGATTGTTTATTAGCCCTTTACAGGGGTTCTGTCCTGCATTCCTGCTCCGGTCCTGGCAAAAACAGCACACAGACAGTCAGAGAACCTTTGTTTCTCCCCCCTCCAGTTTTGAATGTATCTTGTCTCCTCATTGGTCATTTTGGTCAGGTGCCAGCGAGGTTATCCTAGCTTCTTAACCCTTTACAGGTGAAAGGGTTTTTCCTCTGGCCAGGAGGGCTTCCCTTTATATTTATGACAGGGGCTGAATAATCAAACCCCTAGTTGACAAAGTACAAGGTTTGAGGGACAGTCTGACCCCTGACACCAAAAAATAAGTCTGGTCCTTTTTGGGTCTAGTCTACTATTACAGAAAATTTGAGGCTATGTTCGTAATGCTGGTGGCACCCTGGAAAGTTAAATGGACTTCCAAAAGCCAGGACGCCTTCCAAAGGATTAAAGAGTATCTGTGTGGCCAACCAGTACTATGAACCCCTCACTTTGAGAGGCCCTTCACACTCCAGACAGATGCCTGTGAAGTCACCATAGACACAGTACAATCCCAAGAACATGACAGTGAAGAACATGTGGTATTATACTTAAGCTGTAAATGACTCCCCCTTCAGAAAACATATGTAATAATTGAAAAGGAGTGCCTTGTGGTGAACTGCTCTACCAGGACAATAAGCTATTATCTACTAGGCAACCACATTATTGTTGGTGACCGACTGTGCTCCACTAAAATAGCTGAACAAATGCATGGACAATGAAGTGGTACATCAGTCTACAACTGTACTCCTTCTCAGTAGAACACTGTCCCAGCCCCCCCAAAAATGCAGATTTCTTATACAGAAAAGGGGGATTACTGCTTCTGCAGAGAATGTTCCCACTTCTGTCCAAAGGCTGGGAGGTCTGTCATGGGGTGTATATATCCCATGCTCACCCAGCAACTAACGGGTAAATGTAAGTACTGCCAGTCAATGCTGATTGGCGGTCTCACAGCAGCAGGGAGGGTAAAAGAGCTGGGAAGCAGAGGGGTGGGCAGATGTTAGAGAAGGAAACAGGCTGGAGAAGGGAACTCCTGCCGGCAAGCTGCCGAAAAGCCACTCAGTATTAAGTGTGTGTGTGTGTGTTTAAAACAATGAAACAGTTTTTGTCAAAGATAAAACTTCAAGTTCAGCAGTATTTACATTACTACTGACCCATTAAAAAATGTCTTCCTTGGCCCTTCGCCCATGCTGCTGCTTTAGAAAGTTATCCTGAAAAATGAAACCTTTCACAATATGAGGACATAAATAATCAAGATAACTAGGTCATTTTCAAGCCTTGCCAAAACTGGTACATAAGCAGACAACCATTGTCTTTGAAATGTGGTCCACACATCCAGCCTCTGTTAGAGCATTGAAATACTCTTCATATAAAAATGTCCGTACATTGCCTTAAGCTGAAATGCATGTAAATACACGCTTAACTTTAAGCATATAGTTGTCTAACTTCAGTGGTGTAGATATTTCCCCTGAAGCTCAGACATTTGGGGTTTTCTTTTCTATTGGAGCACCAAAAAATCCAAATAAAATAGAATTCTCTGTGCCTTCAACCAGCAAATAAGTGAGACATTAGAGAGATGAAGGAAGACAAGGAGCACTTAAAAATGCTTAAGAAAATGTGAAAACATATTGGATAAATAGAAGCTTGCATGACCTAATTAAAATGTTTTATTTTTCCGTATTACTTGTGCATCACTTACTAAGAAAAAGAGTAATTATTTTTTTAAAATGCAATGTCAGGTTATATGATTTTCTGTATAAATAAAAAACATTTTGAGGAGGAACATGATTTATAAATATTTTCTCATACTAGGAATAACTTTACATAACTGATAAACTGCTTAAGTTCAATTAGTTCTGCAATTTCCTTGCCCTACTGAAATGAACCAATTTTACTTCATATAGCCTCAGTAAAATAATTATCAAAGTAGATTAGAAATTTATGCTCACTTGGGTGGAATTCATTCCTGTGCAAAGATTCAACACAAGGTCTGTGCACCACTTGAATTTCACTTCAGTCTAGATTAAAAATCTTTAATGAGACTTAAATGGTACATAGAACTTGTGCCAGCTCTCTGCACAGGGTGAATTTCACCTTTTGACTTTGAGAACTAAAAGTCAAGTTGAAAGGTCCTGTTCTTGACAGTTGTGCTTTGTGAGTAGCTAATATCTAGTGCTTGACTTTGAACACTGTAACTACTATATAATGTGTGATACCATATATCTGGATCCTGACAACTGCACCTTGGTGATTTCTAAATCCAAGGGAGAGAGGAGGGATGAATGGTAATTGATCTGAAAATATAACAAATGGCTTACTTGAGAAGGCTGGATATTGAAGATGTCACAATGTGGGCATAGACTGCCATTCTTACCACTACATTAAACACAAACATATCAACTATCAATCATGCTCATATTATTACTTCAAGTTTAGACATCTGGAACAATATATAACATAAATTGTCTCTCTAGTGTCTTTTCCCCCTGAAAATAATGTCTATAAATTCTCAGAGCATAAATTACTTCCATCTACTTAAAAAAAACCCTTTACACATTGTAAATGTGGTCAACAAACCTACAGTCCCAAAATCTGGAGAGATTATGTTAAATATACAACTAATTTAATCTGATCAACTATATAAACAATTGATGCAGTTCACTGATGCTTTATTAATCTTTTAGTACTGGTATTCTGAGTGAGATGGGCAAAAGTTGAGCAGTGATCCAAGAAACCTGTTACAATTGTACATTAATTATTATTATAGTTTGAATTTTTTGGAACACTATGCCAATGGCAAATTAAAGCCAAAATTCTGTATTTGGGACAGTTCATTATTAAAAATGCATTCTAATATTTTGGATCCAGATTTCCTCCTCTGTTTGTCGTCATCTTACTTTGGAGATAATTTTTAATCTACATACTGCCAATTTATTAAATTAAATTCCAAGAAAAACCTTAGACTTGATAAATAATTTTCTCACCAGTTGCAGTTTTATGTTTTACTACGTATTGTTAAATTTTGTCAAGTGTCCTGTAAAAGGGTAGTTTTCCTGTTTTTTGTCTGATGTCCAGAATCTCTGTTCCCACTAGTCATTATATTATTGATTGCAAGTGTTGTGTTTTTAAGACTTATTTATTTCATTTAAAAAAAAAAAATTAAACATGTGCCCATCATGGTTGTCTCTGGGGCCAGGTATAAATTTAGGCCCTGATCCTGGCACTGATTCACTGCTCCATTCACTTCTGTGGGCCTTCATGTGGCCATCCATAAAGGACTGGTTGTAGGATTGGGGCATTACAGACGATGACAGGAAGTTGTTGCCTTCCTTAACCTTTGCCAGTTGCCAAGTTATGTTAATACACATCCTTTAAATCTGTAGAGAGCCATGTTCCCAAGTATCTGATTTTCTTCACTGTCTTTCAAAAAGAATAATTTCTGGGAAGGGAGCCTCATTGGAGCCAGGGTATTAAACATAGTCATGATTCAATAACTAAAATGTAGGCTCCTTGAAAAATAGATTATAGGGTACTTAAGTGTGGGTCTGAACAAGATCCTGCCCTGACCCCCCCTCAGTTTCTTGTCATCACCCATCGACTGGAGCAGGAGCTCTGTGTGATGGTTGTTTCACAACCTCGCATTCATTCTCTTAGCCTAGCTCCTTGTACATAGATAATAGCTACTTTAGTTAGCTAGTGTTAGTTTTAAAAAAAGTTATATAGTGCTCTCCGGTGATGCCTTCACTGGGGTTCCAGCATTGCCCTTTGTGTGGAGTAGCAATTCCCAACAGTGCCCCCCACATGTGGTGCTTACTCTATCTTGATGAAGCCATTCTTAAAAGCACTGTTTGATTTGTAGATTGTTCAAGAAGAGGACTCAGGTGGCAGGGGACCATTGCCACAAGCAGCACCTGCTTGAATAGGCCACGTGGCCTGACCTGGTACCGTGGCCTGACCTGTTACCAAGGCCTTCCCCAAGCCACAGATCGTGCTCAGGCTCAGAAAGTGCTGCTGCCTCTCATTCTGGAGCAGGGGCCTCTTCAGAGAGGCACAGGAGCCAGTCTCCATTGTTGGCACCAAAGAAGAGGTCTCACAAGCCAAATTGTGAGTGCTCCAGGTCCCCGCGTGGCTGTTCTGCCTCCCCTAAGAAGAATGCTGACTGGCATGGGACTGGTTTGGGCATGTGGGATGGTGAGGGTACCTCTGACGCTCCCTTGGTACAGGGTAGAGAGGGCAGAAATCCCATACCGTTGACTCCAGTTTGGGCATCTGTTGAGTCTAGTATCAACTGGAGCAATGCCGGTACTGATAAGGTCTGTGACATCAGTATATCAGGCTGCAGTGGACCTAATCTGCCTTTTGGTTACATCTTGACCGCTGATCCAAGACTTTGCATGGCTGGCATCTGCAGTGGCCCCCAGTTGGAGCACACCACCAAAATTTCAGGCCCTTCCACACCACAACAGGAAGCACCCTTCCTGGTAGTTGACATGGACACAGCACTGGAGCGAGTACAGGGGATCTTTGGTACCAGGCCCTTCCTTGGCATTGGCACAATTGATGCTGCAGATGCTTTCATGGCAGTTGTCACCACCCTCAATGTAAAGGCATTCAGGTGCTCTGGTGCCACTTTCTGCACCGGGACTGATCCTGCCTGTGGCACCAACATATTGAGCACCAGTGGCTCTGACTACATGTGGAATGCTGATTCCAACCTTGTTGTGGGCCACAGGGGAGTTGGATCGTCTGCTGGCCCCATCTAGGGTTGCCCTCTCCCCCCGCATGTCTCCGAGGTCACGGCCTCCTCTTTTTCAGAGTTGGGATCCTTCTTCTCCTGCTCCACTTCTCCAGAGGAGGTCCAAAGACCACTGGCAAACCACTATGGCTACCAAGGTAAGCACGTTCCCTGAGGCCGAGACAGAGGCCCCTGGCCTGGCACCTTCTTGCCACTAATGCCTTACTCATACCAGTGGCCCCCTTGGGCTCAATGGGAAACTCCTCGCTCCCTTACTCATCATCCAAGTCAAAGGCAAGATCATCTGCTCATGGAGCACTGGCAGCTGTGGATTGGCTGCAAGCCCTGGCACTCACGGTTCTCCTTCCTGTGAAGTTGCGGGAGTTTCCTTGTCTGGAGATGCTACTGCAGGAACAGGACTCATCTATGTTTCAGCCAACAGCCTTAGCCAACAGCCTTGTCCTAGTCCCCGGATGATGCAGTGCTGTCTGAGTCATCCTCCCTTTCCATCCCAGAGGACTTCAATGTGTACCAGGATCCTTTATGTTGGGTGGACACATCCCTCAGTTTTCAAGCAGAGTTTCTCCAGGAGAATACCCATAAACTTGTGAACGTTTTCCAGATCTCTGTCCCAGGGAGAATGGCCCTCCCAATTAATGAACCTTGAACCTGCAAGAGCTTTTTGGAGTATGCTGGCCTCAGTAATGCCAGTGGCCAAACACTTGGGGAAGCACTATTTTGTGCTTGTATAGGTATACAAGGGGTTCTATTCCCATCTGGTCCTGAACCCGCTGGTGGTCACAGAAGTGAATGACAGAACCCAGCAGATCAGGTTCAAGTCCACCCCCAGCAACAGAGAATCTAAACATTTGGACCTTTTGGGCAGAAAAATATACACCTCTTAATCACTACAGATGAGGATTGTGACCCAGCAAACTTTGCTGTCCAAATAGGACTTTCTCAATTGGTTGGCTATGGCCAAATTTGAGGAGCAGTTGCCCTAGGCCTATCAAGATGAGTTTCAGGTATTTGTCACCAAGGGCTGCTTGGTGGCCAAGACGACTTTGCTATATGCCTTTGATGTTGAGGACACCTTGGCCAGTGTGGTGGCCTTGACAATTACTATGAAGGGGGCTTCCTGGCTCCAAAACTCAGGGATCGTGCTGGTTGTCCAGCAAGTGATTGAGGACTTGCCTTTTGATGGCTGAATGTTATTTTCAGACAAGACTGATAAAACCTTGCATTCCTTTAAGGATTTGAGGGCTAACTTAAGGTCTTGGTGGACATATACTCTGCCCACGTGGATGTACCACTACGGGGTGCAGCAACAACAGCTGTACAGGCCACAGCATCCTTTTGTGCAACCCTTTCCCTTGAGACAATAACACTTCCCCTGGAAGAGGGACAGGTCTCACAAGAGGAAGCATTTGAGCTCGAGGCCCAGACCATCTGTTTGCCCTCCTTTGGCACCTGCTAAGTATCCATTTTGATTTGTTGGTCCAGAGCACTTTTCCAGTTGTTCTTCTTCCTCATTGTCCCCTTCCACTGCAGCTGGCAGTTGATTTGTCTGTATGCCTTCCCTCCTATCCCAGTCGTTCCCCAGATCATCACCAAACTCAAGATGGATTGAGCCAGGCTCATCCTGATCACCCCAGCATGGCCGAGACAGTGCTGTTTCTGGGACCTCCTTGTTCTGTTGGTTCAGCCTTCCGTGCCAGTTCTCCTTCTCAGCCTCCTCACACAGGACTGCAACCACACCCTGCATCTGGTGATCAGCTCCCTGTACCTGTACGGGGAGATTCTGGCAAACCAGTAAAGTGCTTGAAACCACTATGGCTTATTGCTAAAAGCAGCCAAGTCAGCAGGCCATAAAGTGACCATGTAGCAGCCTCAGTGTCACCAAGGCAGGGGGGAAGCGGTTTTGGGTGCCACAGAAATGGCAGCTTGACCCCACATCCTTCGTGACAAGAATTGTGTTGAAGTTGCTGATACATGCATCTTAGAAGAGCAGGATGTGCCCTCAGGAATGTGTCTGACAGGGTCTCAAGACTGCAAACTCTGGGAAAAACCCACACCTGGTTAATCAATAATCAGAAGGAAGCCTCTTGCTTGACCATTGGAACTGCTTGCTTAACAAGTTTTCTTTAAGGGACATGTCATTCTATTACTAATGTATAAATAAGGGGGGAAAGTTTGAGGTAGTTGGACTCTTCTGGACTCTCCCTTTGGATACATCTTGCAGTCCCCAGCGGCAAACGGGCTGCCACTGTGCCACTCGAGAGCCACACTCAGCTTCGGTAATTATCGAGGATTGGGGGTGGTTTACTAACCTGTTGTGGATGTGTGTAAGTGCTTGAGACTAAGTAAAGTTTAGCTTTAAGTGAAAGCACTCTTGTGTTGTCCTGTTTGTGCCAGCCATCTATCGGTCTCCCCTAATTTATTTTCTGACACCACCTTGCACCAAGAGTTACCAAGAGCTTTGGGTTGAAAGCACACACCTTGTGGGGTGGCTGCTCCATGGCTAAATAAGGAGGAAGAGCGTTGCTTGGAGGCTGTCCAACAGGTCCTATTCAAGAGCAGGAAATCTTCTTGGCAAAGTGGAAGAGGTTTTTGGTGCGGTCATTGGCCCCTGGGGCTGGCCCCTGGACTTCCATCCAGGACACCTTGAAGTACCTGCTACAACTTCAGGAACTGAGCTTGGTGCTTAGTTTGCTGAAAGTGCACTTGGCAGCAATATTGACATTTCATCCCTGTATCCAAGGGAAACTGTTTTTTTCCAGTGCCATGCTGCTGAAATCTCTGAAAGGACTTCTCTGCCTGCATTCTCTGGTCTGAGAGCTGATCCTTCTGTGGAAACTGAACACGGTTTTAGCAGCTGTTATGGGGCCTCCATTCAACACCTTGCTTCCTGTCTGCTACCCTTCCTGTCTCATAAAATTGCATTCTGGACACACCTGAAGTTCATTTCCAAAGTAGGCTCTGAACCAGGCGATGTATTAGCCTCTATTTTCCCCCAAGCCACATTCTTCCCCAGAGGAGCAACACCTCCATCTGTTAGATACTGTCTAGCCTTTTATCTGAACAGGGGTAAATGGTTTTATGCTTCACCTCACCTGTTCATATCATATGTGGACCCCATGAAGGGACAAGCAGTTTCTGCACAGACCATCTCTAGATGGATAACATCTTGTATCAAGACTACATATGAGATAGTGTCAGTTATGCCTCCTCAGCAGATACGGTCTCATTTGATGAAAGCACAGGCAATGTCAGTAGACTTCCTCAATATTCCCATATTGGACATTTGTATGCTGGCCACATGGTTGTTTATACATACATTTATGGGCCATAATGCAATTGCTGCTTCTTTCAGAGCAGATGCTAATCTCGAAAGATTGGTCCTGCAATCCTTATTCATGTAGACTCTGAGCTCTGCTTCTGGTGGGGGTATTGCTTGTGAGTCACCTATTTGGAATACACATCTGCATCTACTTGAAGAAGAAGAAATGGTTACTTATTGTAACTGTGGTTCTTCTAAATGTGATGCAGATGTGTATTCCACAGCCCATCCTTTGTCCCCTCTGCATTGGAGTCTTCCCCTGGCCATTCAGTGCGAAGGAACTGAAGAGAACGGGGCGACACTGCCTTCTATAGCCAGGGGAGGGGCTACAGGAATGAGGAGTGAGTGCCGCCCCTCTGTGGGTACTGCTAGGCAAGAGTCTCCAACTTTGGCATGCGGGGTGTGCCCACACCTATTTGGAATACATATCTGCATCACATCTAGAAGAACCACAGTTATGGTAAATAAGCGTTTCTTTTTCTAGAGTTACGGGCCCTCTGCTGAAAAGGTCCTGCCCCAGACATTCAGACATAGGAACTTTAGTGTAAACTTATCTGATGAACTTATCTGCCTTGACAGTACAAAGGATGAGAAGCATGTTCCCAGACAGCCAGTAGCTAAATCATATCATGACCCAAACATATGAATCTCTTGTGGACATGGTAAATATATTACTGCTTTACTAAAACTCTTTTGATGCCATCTCTCACAATTAATTTATAGCAATAAATGAAGCAAGATATCAGATGGTCAGGCAGATTTTTTTTTTTAAATTAACAGTACCCTGTAACACATGGACATAAACAAAATCAATGACAAATTAAATTCTGCATTACTACCCTCCTGGTGTAACCCATGCTAACACAATGTGGCTTATTGTCCCCTTCTAGTGGCTAGCTCATGTATGGACACTTATGAGACTGCTACTGAATCTAAGCTAAATGACCTGCTTTGTTAGCTGAAGCTGTATAGACACATTTTGTACCAAGGCCCAGAGATTAGTCCTTGTATACCACCTGACCAGGAGTGCCATTTCATGTATTACAAGTGGTGGCTCATACAGTGACTCGAACAATTGTAGGTCTCTGAAGCTTGGGAGGAATTTCTGTGTTGAGATGGAGTGTGTAGCGACACTAACACAGCGTGTCTCTTTGTTCTCTCTAGTAGCTAGACCAAGTATGGAGATTTGAGTCTGCTACTGGTCCTGAGCTAATGGACTTGGTCCGTTAGCTCAAGTAGAGGCCTATACTGTTACATTCAGAAGTCCTGAATGTAATCCCTGCATTTGATGCAGCAATCATTACACTGGATCTATAATCCTCACCACCCCGTCAGCCCTCTGAGAACAGTCAGAAATCCACCAAAATGGCTGTTCTTGTCAGTCTCTTGTGACTTTTCCCTGACTAGGTTAAACTCTGCCCACAAACTTCCAAGAAAACCGATTTGAGGGATCATGAACCTTTCAAGGTTTACAGTGGCATTAAAGGAGAAAGAAGGAAAATGATATTAGTGTGTTGAATATTCAACCAAGCAAGACTCTTCACATTGGCTTCCAATGCACCCTTCAAACTCTAAATGAAGTCGGTGGGAATTGTAATATTTTAAAAATGTATATCGCAGATAAAAAGGTATACAATACATTGTGTCCTGTATGATGAGTAACTACTGTACTTTTCTATAGGTTTCAGACTAGCAGCCGTGTTAGTCTGTGTCCACAAAAAGAAAAGGAGGACTTGTGGCCCCTTAGAGACTAACAAATTTATTTGAGCATAAGCTTTCGTGAGCTACAGCTCACTTAATCGGATTTTCAGTGGAAAATACAGTGGGGAGATTTATATACTCAGAGAACATGAAACAATGGGTGTTACCATACACACTGTAAGGAGAGTGATCAGGTAAGGTGAGCTATTACCAGCAGGAGAGCGGGGGGGGCGGGGGGGAAGGGGTCTTTTGTAGTGATAATCAAGGTGGGCCATTTCCAGCAGTTGACAAGAACGTCTGAGAAACAGCGGGAATAAACATGGGGAAATAGTCTTACTTTGTGTAAAAAGAAAAGGAGTACTTGTGGCACCTTGATGGACTACAAGCCGTCAAGAACACTATCCCCGATAATGTCACAGCTAACCTGGTGGCTGAACTTTGTGACTTTGTCCTTACCCATAACTATTTCACATTTGGGGACAATGTATACCTTCAGATCAGCGGCACTGCTATGGGTACCCGCATGGCCCCACAGTATGCCAACATTTTTATGGCTGATTTAGAACAACGCTTCCTCAGCTCTTGTCCCCTAAAGCCCCTACTCTACTTGCGCTATATTGATGACATCTTCATCATCTGGACCCATGGAAAAGAAGCCCTTGAGGAATTCCACCATGATTTCAACAATTTCCATCCCACCACCAACCTCAGCCTGGTCCAGTCCACACAAGAGATCCACTTCCTGGACACTACAGTGCTAATAAACAATGGTCACATAAACACCACCCTATACCGGAAACCTACTGACCGCTATTCCTACCTGCATGCCTCCAGCTTTCACCCTGACCACACCACACGATCCATCGTCTACAGCCAAGCTCTGCGATACAACCGCATTTGCTCCAACCCCTCAGACAGAGACAAACACCTACAAGATCTCTGTCAAGCTTTCTTACAACTACAGTACCCACCTGCAGAAGTAAAGAAACAGATTGATAGAGCCAGAAGAGTTCCCAGAAGTTACCTACTACAGGACAGGCCTAACAAAGAAAATAACAGAACGCCACTAGCCGTCACCTTCAGCCCCCAACTAAAACCCCTCCAACACATTATTAAGGATCTACAACCTATCCTAAAGGATGACCCAACACTCTCACAAATCTTGGGAGACAGGCCAGTCCTTGCCTACAGGCAGCCCCGCAACCTGAAGCAAATACTCACCAACAACCACATACCACACAACAGAACCACTAACCCAGGAACTTATCCTTGCAACAAAGCCCGTTGCCAATTGTGCCCACATATCTATTCAGGGGACACCATCACAGGGCCTAATAACATCAGCCACACTATCAGAGGCTCGTTCACCTGCACATCCACCAATGTGATATATGCCATCATGTGCCAGCAATGCCCCTCTGCCATGTACATTGGTCAAACTGGACAGTCTCTACGTAAAAGAATAAATGGACACAAATCAGATGTCAAGAATTATAACATTCATAAACCAGTCGGAGAACACTTCAATCTCTCTGGTCACGCAATCACAGACATGAAGGTCACTATCTTAAAACAAAAAAACTTCAAATCCAGACTCCAGCGAGAAACTGCTGAATTGGAATTCATTTGCAAATTGGATACTATTAATTTAGGCTTAAATAGAGACTGGGAGTGGCTAAGTCATTATGCAAGGTAGCCTGTTTCCTCTTGTTTTTTTCCTAACCCCCCCCCCCAGATGTTCTGGTTTAACTTGGATTTAAACTTGGAGAGTGGTCAGTTTGGATGAGCTATTACCAGCAGGAGAGTGAGTTTGTGTGTGTATGGGGGTGGGGGGGATGTGAGAAAACCTGGATTTGTGCAGGAAATAGCCAGACTTGATTATCATGCACATTGTGTAAAGAGTTGTCACTTTGGATGGGCTATCACCAGCAGGAGAGTGAATTTGTGTGTGGGGGTGGAGGGTGAGAAAACCTGGATTTGTGCTGGAAATGGCCCACCTGATGATCACTTTAGATAAGCTATTACCAGCAGGACAGTGGGGTGGGAGGAGGTATTGTTTCATATTCTCTGTGTATATATAAAGTCTGCTGCAGTTTCCACGATATGCATCCGATGAAGTGAGCTGTAGCTCACGAAAGCTCATGCTCAAATAAATTGGTTAGTCTCTAAGGTGCCACAAGTACTCCTTTTCTTTTTGCGAATACAGACTAACACGGCTGTTACTCTGAAACCTTACTTTGTGTAGTGACCCATCCACTCCCAGTCTTTATTCAAGCCTAAGTTAATTGTGTCCAGTTTGCAAATTAATTCCAATTCAGCAGTCTCTCATTGGAGTCTATTTTTGCAGTTTTTTTGTTGAAGAATTGCCACTTTTAGGTCAGTAATTGAGTGACCAAAGAGTACTTTTCTATGTGAGGAGAGCAGTACTATTTTATCATTAATGCAATAGGACATAGCTATGTGGGAGTCCATGTAATTCCATTCAAACTTCTTAACAGCAGAACTGAACAAACAATAGAAAACATTTTTATGAAAATATTTGCCAAATAATCATCCATTTTGTTTAAATCTGTAATTTTAGTCAAAACTTCAAAAACTCAATTTTGACTACTTTGTAGCAAGTAAAAAAAAAAAAATCAGATTTTAGTGTTTGAAAAAGTCATCCTGTTTTTTTGGGAGGACGGGGGTCCGGTGTCAGAATTTGAAATTCTGAAGTCAAATTCTGAAAAGTTTCAATGAGCTCTGCTTAATGAATTGTTGCCCATGATTCTATATGCTCTGATTTATGCCATTATCTAGGTTTCTTTGATAACTTTGAGCTACAGTTTCCTGATGACCCTTCCGAGTCTTTCCATATTGTCAGTGCCCATTGTTTTCCTAATACAACTACTGGAGTTTTAACTAGATGGAAAGGTATGCCACTTCGGAGTATGCGAAGACTTGAAACTAAGGAGACCCCGGTTCTCTGCCCAGTCTGCCGCTGACTTGATGTGTGACTTTGTGCAGGTCACTTAACTTTCTCCATTTGGAAAATGCTGATAATGAAATCTTTGTAAAGTACTTTAAGATCTCTGGATGATAAATGCTAAAAATATTACCTAGGCTTTTGGGAATCTGATATTTCATGTCTCATGAGGGGACAGATTTAGGGAAAGGTATTGCTGGGCTGTGAAAAGAGCGGGAGATAGATCTCTTGGGCATATTAATTCATCCTGCGCAGTAAAGGGAGATGTGAAGTAACCGATCTCTCCCCAAAGAAACAATAGAGGTGAAACTGACCCATACGCCACCCATTGTCAACTTGGAATAGCTATGTCCTTTTAAGGACTGAAGTGCCACACTAGTTTTATCCCTCTCCCCTTTTCTCCTCCTAAAAACATATACCAGAGCCTCATCTATATATGCCAATATTTTGAGATAAGAGTCTGGATCATAATTATAATTAATCATAAATAATAAACCAAAGTAGGTTGAACCATCAAGTCATTTGAGATCAAAATATTAATTTTTTAATTGATTTAACATGACATCCCCTCCCCCAGTTGATTTGAAGTTGATTTGACCCTCAGGCACTTCTGCTGCAGTTTGCATTGTCGTGGAGATCTTTTAATAGACTTAGTCAATGTCCCCGGGATTCCTTTCTCTTTAACCTCAGGGTGCCAATGGGTTCAGCTTCTCCGCTAACCCACCCCACAAGGGAGCTCTGCCAAACCTGATCTCCCCGCTTCTGTTCAACCCCCATCCCCAACCACTTTTAACCTCGTATGGTTAATACGAGTGTTTCCCTATGCGAGTGTATTTGGTCTGTGCACAAGCGATCGCCATTACAGCCTCGGGCAAATTAAGCGGCTAATGAATTTTCTGTCGGCCACGGAAGTAATTAAGCTGTGTACTGTGGGGCCGATTAAGCTGCAAGTCACAGCAACCCGAGCCCAATCGCAGCGAGTCAGTCGCGCGTCTGTACTGCCGGCTTTTTGCTGCACAATGGAATCATTGACTATTTATTTACTCTGCACAAGAAGTCTGCTGTTTACTTAATTACAGGAGCTTTTCAGCTCCCAAAAAAACTAACTCTTTGAGGTCCCTCCGCCCCACCGCCCCCTGGAAACCAGCTCATTGATTGCAGCTGGAGATTGTTTCTGTAACTTTTAAGCAGCTCCTTTGGGGAGGGGGGGGAGTGTAAACAGCACTTCATGAGAGGCAACATCTGTAATACTGTAGGTCGCACCCCAGGTAGGAAGCAGAACCCTGGGGAAGATAGGAGAGCCGGGGAATTCCTCTAAAGCTTCCAGGCATAGCTGAGCTGGAAATCAAGAACGCAGGGGGAAGCTACAGTTAGGAAAGCAGGAGAATTCCTGTCATGCTTCCACGTAGGTCTCAAGTGGGAGGCAGAAAACAGAGGGAGAATGGGAAACTCCTGTCATGCTGCATAGAGACCTGAACAGGGGAGAGCAGAATGCATGGAATTCCTGCAACGCTGCTTTAAAGCAGGGCAGGGCTCGGGCTTGCTGGCTGGGCAAGTGGGACAGGCTCCTTTGCTTCTACAGTTAATTTCTGAGCTTTAGACCTATCAGAAGCGAGCTCCAGTAATGTTGCGGATCAGGTCGCGTTAGGGAGCAAGTCAGAGAGGGAGATGGGAAGGTCTGATCAAACATCTACCATTAGCTGTTCTTTTTCTTTCTTCCTTTTCAGTACTATGGTCTTTAACATCTCAGTTCACTCTTCTAACCTCTGCATCTTTGTCCCCCCCCACCACCTGAGCAATTCGCCTCCACCCCTTACATTCTCACGGTGCTGGGACTCCACTCCTGCCTAGTGGGGGCGGGAGGGGGGGGGAGAGTGCCAGAACTCAGCTCCTTCCCACTTTTAGAACTGTGTATTCAAGCAGGGAGGGCAAGAGGAATCCCTCATGTGGAAGCAATAGGGGGATGTAGCCAAAGGGAACTAGATTTGTACATGTTAATACCTTCCTAAACCCCAAGACAGCTGCTCTTGAAGAATAAATGCAGACCCTGTTCCCACAGCAGGCTATAGGGAACTCAGCTTCCTTGATGGTATTTTGCACATAAGGACAGCTTGAGTTCCTTAGCTCTTCAACCCCTGATTCTGCCCTCCTTCTCCCTCCCTTTTTTAAAAAAATAATACTCAGGGTTGCTATACAATTGGCAGCGGGAGGTTCCAAACCCGACGTGTGTCATAGACTCCCTCGGGGTCGGCTTTATGGTTCTGCGGTGCCCCCAAGCCAAAATGTGGCGTCCGGCTCGCGGCCGCCTTTGGCCCCAGCTGCGAGAGCCGAGCTCTGTGCCAGGAGGTGTCTGCAGCAGAGCTTGCCCACGCCTGCGGGGGAGGGACTGGGCCGAAAGAGCAGGGTCACAAGCAGCCACCCGCCTGGCTTGTGCTTGAGGCAGGCTGGGCTGGGGGGTGTGAGCGGTGTGTGGGGCGCTTTGGGGGCCCGGCGGTGGTGGAGCGGGAAAAGGAGCTCTGTGCCTTTAAAGGGCGCTGTGCAGAGCTCCGGGCAGGAGGCGTGTCTCTTTGCCGGGCTGCAGCTGCCGCCGCCGCCGCTGCTGCTTTCACTCGCGCTCCGCGCGCCGGCAGCACCTCGCCCCCCCAGCCCCCGCCAACTGCTGCGCTACTTTGAGGGCAGCATCCGTCCCGGGCTCTGCCTGCCCCGCGCACGCGGCCAGCCCCGCCGAGCACCTGTCCGCCGCGCAAGGTAAGAACTGCCCTCCGGGGCAGGACCCCGGCCGCTCGAGGGGCTCGCTGCCTCTTTGAGAGCCGTGCGTGGTTATTTGCCCTGCCCTCTTTGGAAGGGGGCAAGAAGGGGGCGGGCGGGAGAGCTGGCACCCGGGAGCTGCCGGGCTGGTGATTGCCCCGGGCGTGGTTTGTTGTAAGTGGCATTGTCGGGGTTTCTTTGAACAAATCCAGACCGGCTTGCAGCTGTCTGAGCTGGGCACCGCTGCCTACCAGATTCCTAGGGACTGTCTAGATATCAGTCATCCAGCTGGCAAACCCAGTCCCCCAGGTTAGAACAACAAAAGCAACACCAGCTTCCCCCAAAGTATCCCGGAGATATCTGTTGCTTTGGCTCTCCGGCGCTATATCGCCACGATGTGCCAGGGCAGAATCCGAGTTAGCTTCAAAAGCTTGAGGGGTGTAATCCCCCCTTGGGACCCTGCTTACTTCCTTCTCCGGGGTCACGATTTTGTCTTAAAAATGCATCAAGTCGCCTTCCTTAGAAGATTAGCCACGTGAGGAGAAAGGATGAGACGTGCTCTAACTTGGTGGACAATAGTCTGTACTTCATCTGATGTCCCCCCCCCCCTTCTCTCCTCCCTTCCTCCGTCCAGTCATTTACTACATTATACAACCAGCCGTCTACTCTATGATAGCCAGTCCTGTCGTTATTGATCAAAGATGAAATTCCACATTCTTTGAGAAGCCATCCATTGTTAACCTGGCTCGTGTCTGTGGCTCTCTGTATTCAAGGGGAAACCTTCCTTTCTGTTCCATGTAGTCGTGACTGCTAATACAGCGTGTGCAGTGAAAATGAAGGAATGCGTTCAAATGAAAACGCTCCCTTCATTTTTTCTTAAAAACTTGGTGGTGGAATAAAAAAAATCTTTCCCCCACCTTTCCCAGATACTGGGGGGGGGTGTGTGTTTGGGGGGGGAGCTGATGTATGGGGAAAGCCATGCATGTTTGCGTTTGCTGCTTAAAAATATGCTAAGAGTGCATTGCTGTGAAGTCCAAAAGTGCCTGAACAAGTAAATCTATTACATCCTCAGTTCGTTAATTAGGATGCACGTCTCTCCAGCAGCTAAAAAATTAATTACCATCTTAAAATGTCATTAATCATCGGCGCAGCAGAAACTTGGTTATAAATCTGGACTAAGCTAATAACAGACAAGGGGGACCTACCGTTTTTATAGCTTGTGGGAGTGGAGTGCAAGTGGGCCGCGTTGTGTTTTCTTTAACTGATAACATCAACATTAATTTTAGTACTTTGGCAAACGTTTAAAGGGGTGGACCGGGTTACTGATTTGTCAGCAAATCTGCAATACTTCTGTGTACCGATCTGGTGGGGTTGGTCAGGTGTTGCAGGAGGCTACTGCTTTCCTCTCACCAGATTGCAACAGCAGGACGACTCTGGTGGCCGACAAGTCTGAGGCGTTAGCAACGATTCACCGAAAAATGTCCAAGGAATAAAGTGTCAGGGACCATATGTCACATGCCGATTCTACATTTCTCTCTGTTATCCTTGTGAGGGAAGCGATCAGGAAGTTAAGCGACGTAAGGCCCATGATATACAAGCTCTGTAGTCAGTTCTTAGTTCTGTAGCTGATAATGGAAAGAATTGTCTTAAATTGTTGTGGTAAAAATGTATATCCCAGCAGGTGGCAGCTAAATGGAACTAGATTAACTTTTAGTATAAGAAAAGGACATAAATATATGCTCTGAAGAAGAAAGACCTTGGTAATCAGGTAAAAGGTTAATCATTTAAATGTAATCGCTTAAGGTAATTCTTTAAATACACAATTTAAACGAATCCCCCTTTTCCTAAGGAAACATTATTTACATAAGATCATTGTATACACAGGGCGGGCGCGCACACACACACACACACACACAATTAGTAGGCTTTTAATACCCAGCATAGTTTTTAATTAACTTATGCAATGTCTACTTAAGTTTTTTTTTTGTAGCTGAAACATGTATTTTCATATCTGCTTCCCTGTGCGCTGGCCCTGGATACTAAAAACATGTAGCTACCAGGCTCCGTATGGTGAAGTTGAAGAACAAAACAAGACTTATAACAAGAAACTGAATATTTCAACCCTATTGTGGCGGATTATTGGTATGTGGAGGATAGGATCCCAGTGGACACCAGCTTCAGCTAGCCCTATATCAGAAAAGGATTGAATAGCGGGGTTGACAAGCATTGAAAAGACCAGCTCCCTCAGTAAAATACTGTATAATTAGCCGTGTTAATCCTTTAGATGTGTACAGTACTGGGAACGAAAATGCAATGAGGGGTGCTATGGCGCTTTTCAGTTTCCATACTAAAAATAGTTTAGAAGAGAGAGTTTTTTAAAGGTGTTTAATAATGGGGAAATGAAACTGAAATCCTCTTAACAGATGGGAATCTGGAGGTGGTGGAGTTTGAGGCTTTAGCTAATTATATATTTTATAAATGGGTTTTAGCCACCAAATGTAGGCAAATGTTTTTTGTTTTTTTTTACTGAGTTTTAAATATTCGGTGGCTTGCAAGACATTCCTTACCAGAAAGTAAGGACGCCATGTAAGAATTCTGAGTTAACCACAATCTTCCTTGAGAAAAAGATATTTTCATAAGATACTAGAGAAATGTATGGTAGGACATAGGAGATATTCAAGGCAACCCTGTGAAATACCAATAAAAACACAGTCCAGCCAACATAGTACAGAATAGAGTGTATCTTTAAAAGTGTAGATAAAATACATTAATTCCCTTTCTGTATTGGGAAACTATTGGAGGGGGAAAATGTATTTTGACACCTAAAATCACACACGGCTTAGGTAATATAGCTCAACAGCAATAAGGCTTAAGTAGTGGTGCTCTCCGTGGTGCTGAAAAGGGAATGCAGCCCTCCTATCGACACCGTATTTCAGCAGGACAGGTCCAGTCACTGTCCATGGTGGTGAGTGCTGTCAGGTTAGTGTTGGACGGTTATTGAGAGTGAAAAGTTAATTTGAGTGTCATGCGTGTGCACAGGTTTTGGAATGTAGAATACTGAATATCTAATTTTAAAAGCCATTTATAATGGATGGTTTTGAAGTTTCAGTGATTGTATAAGATCCTTGGCAAGTTGGGAATTTTGTTAGGATTTTTTTATATCAGGTAGCTGCCTATTTGTCCAGGTAGTTTAGAAAATAAGTTTGGATAACAGATGGTTAAAATTGTTTGTTTTTCATTTCTTGATTAATGCGCTGCATTTACAAAAGAAGACAATGAATCTTATAATTTCCCATGCTTTTTTAAAGTTCATTCTATAAATAGTGCTACATTCTGATAATTCGCAACACAATGAGCATTTGAAGATACCTAACCTCCGCTAATTCATCACTGTAGCAAAATTAAGAATGCTCAGTTACCACCCAGGTCAGTTTTATTCCTCCTTGGACCAAGATAAGATATGAACAGATAGATCAGAGTAAATGAAACAGCAAATACATGAAAGAATACCTCAAACTGTACATTTTCCTGAGAGTTATTCTAAATGGGAACTGAAGGAGTCGCTAGATATCCTTGCTTTTAGCACTAGGTGTTCTTTTTAGAGTACTCCAATAGTCAAATCATTTGACTGAATTCCCTGCTAGACTGCAGAACTAGCCATTCATGATACTTATTTTTGACACTGCAGTTATGCCTCCATTTTAAAGACAAGAAATCAGTAATGTTTAATAATCCCCTCGCAGAATATTTTATCAGTATTTTTACAATATAAGAAGATATGGGCAGATAAAATCAGGGTAGAAAGTTATTGTGAATTGTTAACACTTTTAGGGACACATGGTTTCTAGAACATAGGTAATTTCATTTTAGTATCACTTATTCTGCATGTCTAAAGTATGCATAGAATTATTAAGAATTAATCATAACTCATGTCTGTGTTGTTACACTCCTGATAGGTCCAAGAATGTGTTTCTTCAGTCTGACGTTCTGTAAAGCCAAATCTATGCTGTCTTTATCTGTGATAAAAATCTCTCTCATTGAGATTTTCTTCAGCACTAAAGAGAGGGCAGAGCCCAGGCAGACTACAGTTTAATCTGCCTTCATTTTCCTTGTGGGATACTAGGAATGGTCTCTTAATATCTATAATAAAAACCTAAAATAGCTTCAGTGAAAGCTTCACTTTCAGATTTTTTTTTTTAAATTGCTGTCCATTCTCGACCAATGTGTTTTTAATGAATGCACATAGGAGCGAATATACAATTCAAAGTATCTTAATTGTTTTTCCAAGGAAAATCTGAATGTTGCTGAAAATGAGTGCACCTTTATATGGAATACAATAAGAAAAAAAAGTCCAGAGCTGTTTTAAGATGCAAACTAAATGTCCCAGAAGCAAACTAGCAAGCACTGTTATACTTACTGAGGATAGTGGAATATTATGTGTATTTAGACTACACTCCCATTTTAACCATAGGTCTCGCTATGCAAGTATAAACAGTAGAACCTTAATAAAATCACAGTGAAAGAGAGTTTAGTACCAAAGATAGGCATTTTGGACTGTAGCATATGAAACCTGTCAATCCACACACCCCCTCTTTCAAATAACATTGTCGTTTTAAGCAAACTGAGCGAAATGAATATGTAGGACTTTCAATTCAGAATTAGATTTATTTATTTTTTTAACACTGCAAAATTGTTCTGTACTTTGCTAAAGCTTGGATGTTCAATGATCAGAGTCCCCTACAAGTTGCCGAAAGACAGTCAGCATACAAGTCATGGCGTTTACATTAATAGCATTAAATGTGCATAAGTATTAGAAAGTGAATTAAACTATAGGGACCTTTTTAGCCTAAGCCTTAGCCGGATACCCTTCATGACATACGGTCACCCCTTGTAATACCTCCTCTTGCAGAACTCTGAGGCTAAGTGATTTCCACCCAGCTAGTCGGCTGTTAAAATTCATGAACTGATTTTTATAGAACCGCGCGCGCACGTACACCATAGCTGCCCCTTTGCAGGAAAATAGCTATTGTTGAAAATAAACAAAAAATAATAATTGTACGCACGTCAGTAAAACGGAGCTGATTTTTCAACAAAGCGAGGCGATCAGGTCGGTTGCATGGCAGAAATTGGGAAGGCTGTCTGGCAGGCAGCCGTAAGAAGCGAAGAGCTATCTCAAATTTTCTCACTTAATCTTGGCTTCACGTCAGAAGCTGTGCAGCAGTGCAGTAGAATGGGAGCACAGCAAAAGCTTCGCTACTAAAACGCCTGGAGCTCGTTGACTCTCGGTATGTGGCGATAGCTCAGCGATTTCTCGAGCTGGATTACTTATTGATTTCCCTCCTTTCTTGCTTCCCAGGTTTACCCGGCTGGACATTGTGTGTGTTTGGATTTCGCGAGGATTCTCCCTTGACTAACATGGATGTCCCACCATTCCTTGCAGTTGAAGGTTGCTCCTTGGCGCAGTGAATGAAGAACATGCAGGGATTGCTAATGGGTTTGGGAAGCGTAGACTCTCTCCTCTCTCTGTGACCATGCCGTGATCGTGTCTGAGGGCTAACAGTCTACGTATCCTCATTCTTACCCTACCGGGGAACCTGACGCTTAGAAGGGGGAAGTAAGGCAGCGCGTGTGTGCATAGAAACACCATGAAGATTATTTCCCCGATTCTAACTAATCCAGTCTTCAGATGCACCATTAGACTCCTTCTTTGCTTTTTGTGGATTGGATATTCGCAAGGAACTACACATGTGTTAAGATTTGGTAAGATTTCCCCTGCACTTTACATTGTGTATTTCAAGCTGAATAGTTATATGCATGATTATGTCAATAGGTGGGGAGCAGGGAGAGATACGAGGCTCCGGGGGATGCTTTTGGAGTCAGTTACCGAAGACCCTCTTTATTTTGTGTCCGCATGGCTAAATTAATGTTTGGTTTTTGTGTCGCCGATTATAGTAATAAATAATCATAGGAAAAAAAATGACTGTCAAACGTGCTTTCCGGAAGCTCTGCGGGGTGATCAGAGCTTGTGTGGTTTCCTCGTGCTGTGCCTTTTTTGTTTCCATAGCAGTAGGAAACGCGGCTAAAATAGCTGTTGATTAGTTAACAATCTGACAACGAGTTGGTGAGTTTCGACCTCCAGCTTTTCCATGGCCCTCTCTGAGTTGGAGCGTCAGGGCAGATTCAATATTAATGTGACACTGGAAGAGACCTTCAGTTCTGTTGTTCTTTTAGTTTACTTTAGTGGGGGTTCCGCTGTAGTAGAACAGATTCTTTATCAACAATTAGTGGGATACCAAAGGGGCATTGATGCAGGGCTATGACACATTTCAGAAAAGCTCCTCTCATCAGGGAAAATGACTTGGTCATTATTTCCCCTGTAAGACAAAGAGACTGGGAGATGTCACAGGCAGATCAGTGAAAGCAAGCGTAGCGGTGTCCCAGATCAAAGAAATACTCAGCGTCTCGTGGAAACTAGTATTAGAAACCGGGAGTGACATTTCTGGTAGCCTCCCACATATAGGGTTGCTTCAGGGGAGCAGAAGCAAGAGGAATGTTCAACAACAGCTCGAAGCTCATGTTGTTTCTTGCCATTGGGGCAGACCTGGGCATGAAAAGTTCTGTTAAGTAAGAGTTAAGGTGGTGAGAATTGCGAAGAGCACTGATCCATCAACAATCGCCAGCCTAAGTGGTACTAGCTTAGTGTTTGTGTGTGACTTACTCTCTCAGATTGTACACACGTTGGAAAAGTTGCCGTGCCAAACAAGCCCATCCGGTGTGCCAGCTTGTTATGTATACAAAAGAAAATACTGCTTTTTCTTTTCTGTAGCTTCATTTTTACACTGTAGCAACTGCAGGAGCCATAAATAGCTCTCGTTTGCTTGGGAAAGGTAGAATGTCTTGCAGTTCTTCTTTAAAAAATCATTTTCGTGTTGAATGGAAGGCTGGTAATGATTAAGAAGGCGACTGGTTGCTATTGATCTCGTGCGCTGAATTCCTAGTGTACTTTCTTTTGCCTTCATCTGGTCTAAAGGTGGTGCTTAAGGCACGTTGCTCTTAGCAACCATCTTCAGGAATGCTTGTTTCTTTGGACACGGCTAAACAGGTCCATATATCATCGCGGGGTTTATTTTGCATTGAATCGGCTCCGTTGGCATTGCAGTGCAATCATGCAAGGGCTGAATGTCGCCTGGCGCTGCCCAGTTATCCGTCTGTACCCGAAACAGGTTCACAATTGTTGCTGAGCGTTGGTATCTGTGCGTTTGAATTACTTGCAGAGGTAGCTATGAAAACAAGCACCCTTCCACTCCCACCATCGCAAACGCTGATTTGAGGGGTAATTGAAGCTGTCCTCGTCAGTAGCCGCATCCTTGTTGAATTGTGAGGCTGGAACACTTATTAGAATATCATTGATCAACCAACCTGTGTTTTTATGTTAGAAAAATAACAATCTTAAGGTCACAGCGGGATTTTATAGGGTGCCTTTTCCAAAGGGCTGCCTCTTGGCAGCATATAGTGTGTTTTTTCTAGACTAACTTCCTTTCCCAATCTGTCTCCCGGACATACATCTCGGTTTTGGGGTTAGACTCCGATGGCTGGTGTTCAAACTGGTTTGCTGCAACAAACTAGAAAGACACTTTGGAAGCATTTGGTGCCTTTCTGTGCTTAAAAAGTCACCTTTTCTCTCGGTCTCTGCGGGTTGGGGGCGGGGCGGCAAAGTTATTTTTTTTTTTTCTCATGTGGAGTCCTGGGAGTGAGGGAAAGGGCTTCTTTTTGCTTGTCAGCGCGGCCTGTTGCATGTCTGTCGTTGTGATCGAGTTTAGCTTTTAATTTCGTCCAGGAGTAAAACTGCCCTTATGCCCAATGTGTAAGAGAAGGGCTGTGCGCTCCCAGGAGGGTCAGATCATTTGGCTGGGGGAAGCTGGAAATAACAACTGTGTAATGAAAACCTTGAATTATTGTAAGTGGTAATCCTATCGCGCCCCCCGTTCCCACCGTCCTACATGCCACTCCGAAATGCCCTTGCTACTGAACTGATGGGTTGTCTCTTGTTGCCCATCGGAGTTTTCCATGGGTCTAGCCGGGAGCGCAGAAGATTCCCTTTAAAAGGCAGCCTGCCAGCCCCCGCGTTTCCTTCTTCGCTGGCAGCGCTATGGCAACAGGGGAGATCTCGTAGCTTGCCAGAGCTCCAGCCCCCTCATTCTTCCTGTGCAAATGAACCCACGATAGGGGTTGTCCTTCCCACGTTGTCCTTCCCACGGCTGTGCCACTGTTGGGACTAGCCGGCGTGTCCTGACAGCCTCTCTCTCTCTCTCTCTCTCTCTCTCTCTCTCTCTCTCTCTCTCTCTCTCTCTCTCTCTCTCTTCAAGCTACTTTTCAGCAACAGCACAGGAAAGCCGAATGCCCGGGTTATTTGTCATAGGCAGACTTATTTTTATCCACGCGCTTTGGATCGAACCCAGGAATGGCTGATAACTAACTCTCTAGTAGCCTTAAGTCAACCTACCCTTCACCCGTCCAGTCCAGTTGCAGGAAAAATGTCTGCGTGGATTTCTGACTCCTGTTGCTGGAGCAGGACCAGCTAATATTTTGGCACCGCAATAAAGCGATCCCTTATAAATGGCATACAGCCAAATCTCTCGTTGCAGTTCCTGAATACTTTCCTATACACAAGCCCAGAAAACAATAGGCACGAGGCATGCACCCATGATAGTCATGAATTTGAAAGAGAATTAAGGCAAGGCACTGAAAATAGTATTCTGATTATAACAGGAGGGTCTAAATTTAGAATAAAAGGAAAGGTCAGGATGGTGTCTTATCATTTGCATCACTGTTGTCTCTGCTGTGTTAAGTCAGACTCTGGCAGAAATCCATACTTTTGCTCTTGGAGTTATACAAAAGCAGAAATGCCTAGGTAAGTCGGTCCATGGATCACTTTTTAAATTTACTGTTGACTTATAAAAAAAGCAGGCCCTATAACCTGAAACAAATACATCTCTGTAGACATCATTAAGCCACTCCATAAATCAGTCCACCCTCACCGCCACTCATGATGGTCTTTCCATCACTATATTTTTGTTTGCCCACAGCAGCCTAATGACACGCAAAAGTGGGGTTACTGTGTTAGTGAGAGCTCCAGACCAAAGCATTTCAGGACCAAGGTAAGCAACTTTGGCTAATGCTGAGTTTAGATGCACTACTACTGATTCTTGGATTTTTTTTTTAAATGTCCACGATATTTTCCTAGTGCATAATCACCTCCCCAGTCTCCTCTTCAAAGCACCACAAGCTGATCAGAAGCAAGCAGTGTTTAAGAACTGGAGTCCTCTGGTTCTAACAAAACAAAACTGGACAAAGGCGCTGGGAGGTAGCAGGAATCCTGGTGTAAAAGCAGCACCCAGTAAGTACTGTTAGTACTAAGAGGTTAATGATGACAACTACATACAGTTTATAACAGTGACAATTCATCACTCTCCAGTGTGGTATGGGACAATAGAGCATTTAAAAACATTTGGCTACTTCAAGTAACCTATTTTAGATGTTTTGGGCATTTTAAAATGCCTCATCTTATTTAAATTGCACCTTTCAGGATTTCTAATTCATGCTAGGCCCTTGCTATATTTAACAGCAGGAATCTGAGGCCAGACAGATCCCGTTTTCTCTTTGTCCTGGTAGTGCATGGACATCATCAGCGTGACAACTGGCTGGAATCAGGAGAACAGAATTTGGTCACTAGGAATTAATTTACGTTTCCTGTAATTACAAGTGTTGTCCGTGAATGTACATTGAAGACACAAAGCTCTGAACCGTGAGTGGTCCCTTGACCTTATGTCACTCCCTCTCTTCTCTTTATTTTCAATGTCACTGTAAAAACAATCCTACAAGGAAATGAAATCACAAAATGCCACTTCAACATACACAAAAGAAAGGAAGGCTGAGAATCGGGACTACAACTCCCTATAGAAAGTGACCTTTTGTTGCTCAGATGTTGTGGATGTCTCCAATAAAAAAAGATTTCAAGCCTATGGGGTAGCTGAATATTGTGAGTTAGTTACTCTTCTAAACTTACTTGCACAGATTCTTTCCCCTGAGGGTGCAATAGCAAAGGAAGGTCCAACTCTCTAGGGGAATGCGGTGGAACTGTCAGAACTGCAAGAACTTCAGGTTGAACTCTGAAAAGCAACTAAACTGAGACCATCTCAAGGAAAGCATAGGAAATATTGATCCGTTCCCTTATCAGCTCCTTCAAGTATTACATATGCCTGTTTGCCCTTCATCAAATTGGAGAAAATATGTTCAGAAAACAACTGAAAGTGGTTTTATTGTCTTAAAAAAAAAAAGAAAACTCACCTTATTTTTGGTCTCTCTTCTAATGGCTCCCAGTGACAGGAATGACTGCACAGCAGGGGCTTCTTCAATAAAGATTTGGCATTTGGGCTTCATCGCTGTTGTTGCTCTGTTGTGTTCATTCCCACTGAGCCAAATGAGTCTTTTCATAGAAACTTTTAGCATGTGCCTGAATAAGTAAGACACTACATGGCCAGCAGCTGGAATTCACTCCTAATGCCATCACGGATGGCCAGTTATGTATTACTGACCATTTTGCCAGACCATCATTAAAACTAGCAAAGACTCTACGTAGCATACAGGGAAAGCTGGCTTTCTGGACACTGAGATCATATAGTTTGCAGGCTCCCCAGACATACATTTATACCTCTTGGGCAATAGTGTTTTATTACTTTGTACTCTGTGTTAGGCATCTCAAGTGTGGAGTTTCTTTCCATTTGGTTCCTCTTCCACCGACATGACTGTACATTGCCATTGCAATCCCCAAACTGGGAAGGTAAAGTCAGACTGAGTTTAAGTGGAAGGATCTAGTCTATTTACCCATCTTTCTACATGTACTTAATCTATGCGTGTGCACATGTGGGGGGCGAGGGGGAGGGAGAAGAGAGGGGATATCTGCCTTCAGATCAGGGAAACCGTGAAATCTGGAAAAGAGCTGTCGGGTTCAGCAGCCCTTAAAGATTCAGGACTGCTGTATTTCTTTGCTTATTGGGAGCTAGTGAAAATTTTACTTGCCAAGGGCAAGGAGCCTTCAATGTGTATTAAAGTCCTCAGAGCAAGGTATTCAAAATCTGTCTGAAACACAACAGCAGCAGCAGCAATCTTTGGAGGAAGAGTAAGGTTAAGAGCCCCAGGAAGAAAGGAAGGAGGTGAGAAGCATTGTTATTGACTGGTCCAGATTAAACAGCACAGAGGAAGATTTCAATTTGATAACGTCACAGCCCTTCCTGTTTGTCTTTGCTGCTTCTGCTGACAATTTTGTAAGGTAATTAAACTGGCTGGCTGAAGTCACAGTGGTCACAGGGCGATAAAGACCATTTGGATTTAATGGAATTTAAAAACAACAGTGCACTGCACACAACTCTTACAGAACAAGAATTTTAATGACCCATTCAGGGTGCTGACTAAATAGAATGTCCTGAACGAGTTTAATTGAAAGGGCAAACAAGATTAGCTGTACACAGTCTTTATTGCTGTAGATAGGGGAATTAAAATGATCCTTTTAAAGGACTCATTATTACATTATCAAGATTGAATGCAGGTGAAGTAAGCTGTCTTTGATGTTGAGCTTTTGAAATATCCCTGGATCCCTTTACCCCACTGTTTAGAACCAAGCACACTGGTACAAGAATTTGCACACAACTGTGCTATGAATCAAGTGATCAGAAGTATAACTTACTTTTTTATTGACTGTTACTGATCTTTGGAAGTCATGGAAAGTTCAAGTAATGCTTTCAATGTAAATGTGCTTGATGAGTGAAATGGTTTCTGTTACTGGAGATAAGAAACCAGAGAGAGATTTATTTGTCTTTTCTAAACGTGAATACTAAGGATTTTCCTTTTAACAAGGAGAAAACCCACTCCCATCAGAAACTAACATGTTTTGCAGTCAATGCAAACAACTGCAAGTCTTATGTCTCATATTTAGATTTACATACCTTGTTTTTCATAGTTTTAATCTTTCCTTCCCTTAATATCTTCTACTGAAGCTATTAATATATGTTCAGTTAGTAAGTACCTTATTTTCATACTCTCCAATCTGCAAGGCAAATTAATGTTGGCTGAATATTCTTATTATACATGTGCTGTAATGCATGTTAGAAGACTAGATTAAACAATGCACAACATAACATTAGGTCACATTTGAACTGAAACTTGAGGAATCGGAGGTCAGCGTGATGTTAAAGTGCTTGCAAATTCCCATTATTTTGTACTTTATTATTTTTTGACTATTTTGTTGTTTTAGATCCTTTGTGATATGATGTATAGTAATAATAATGTTAATAATAGTGTTATGTTTGTAAAACAAATTTTAATTTCAAAAGATTCAAAGCATTTTGCAATCGTATTTAAAAATTACATTGTATGTAGTGATCACTTTGTATGTCACTGGAGTGCAGCCTGCGTTGACTGAGTTGATATTTTAACAGCATACAATAACACTAAAGCAGTTCAGGGCAGTAAATGAAGACTATCTTATTCACTTGAATTAATGGGGAGATTTTATTTAGTCGGGAATTGGAATACACGTATTTGAACGTGACAAAGACATCAGGCCTGCCATGCAATGTGTTTCATGGATCTTAAAGTTGCCAAAAGGCACTTTTACATCTCATCCAAAAGTCACACTTGGATCAAAATCTGCAAGTAAATAGCAAGGTAGTTTTGCATCCAAGTATTACCTAAGAATTCTTCTTGGGTGAGCCTTCACTCTTCTATAGTAATTTTTGGGAATCCATTCTGACCGTTCTAAGAGAATCTCATAGGCTTAGGAGAGAAATTTCCAGATTCTTCAAAAGGTGCAGAGCTTTTTCTTCCTGGTTAGTTTTGTTTAAATGAATACACAGTAGCTGCATTTCCCACTGCATAATGTCAGACCCATAACTGGATGTCTGTAGTAAGTTGAGGGGTAGTTCAGCATGTAACTATACTGTGATCTTTGTAGAAAACACCATGTCAGCATCCACACAACAGAAGCTCATTTCATTTATTGGGTCAACAACATTGCAAATTTTTATAAGCAGCAGCTGTCTAGTTTTGGTTATCCACATTCTGCCCATGACAATTTGCCTCCAGTTTGCTACATTTGATATTCTTCGTGTTCATTCCAGAACTCTGTTAAACTTGTTACATTTCACCACAGAGATGATTGCATTTAAAAGGTAGGTGAAGCAAATCCTACATACTTGTTTTTAATTTTTTTGGGATGAAAACCCCTGCTTAAAGGAAGATTTTATTACTTATTATGGTTACTAAAACAACTTAGGGACACATGCACTTTACATCGGGGGCATAACACATTTTCCAAATATATGTGTTTGTCATTTATTATATAATATAAATATTAAATATGCCATGTTCCCCCTCCCCCACCTTTTTGCTGTTATGGAAACAATTTATTAGGCCCATTCTGCAATCATTTATTACACAAATAATGCAACTGACTTCAACGTATATGAATAAAGATTAACAGGATCAGATGACTGATTTATACTTTTACACAGATTATAGCAGTAAGCAGCAGTATGTCTTACTTGGCCACAAAATAATCTTAAAGATGAACTGCAAAGGAAAGAAAAATGGGATTGCCTTTTTTCCCTATCCTTTGTTTACAAAAAAATAAAAATATTTTTTACTTCTTTTTTGCAAGGTCTTGGACTTCCTAACTTTGATGGGGAAACTCCATGGATGACTGGAAAACTAATCAGTTTATGACCTCAGATATATGGAGAAAGTGAAATCGGAATGAGAGAATGTGACTTTTTTTTTTATCAGACTATTTAAAGCTATTTGTTTTTGTTACACCTACTTACCTCAAGCTCCCTAAGGGGGGGAAAATATTTTAAAGAAAAAGATTTTTTTTTTAAACATTCAACAGCCTTGTCTTTAAATTAAAGGCTTGAAAAAATTGGAGCTGAGACCTTTAAGTAGCAAAAATACCAATAGGACTACTAATGGCAGTAAGCACTACACCTGGTAGTAAGTGATTGCAGGATCAGGCCCTGGATTTATAAACTTGTTCTTCCCTACTCCCCAGTGATATAATAAATGTTTATTACTTTCAACATAACACGTTTGAATGTGACATGCAAATTAGAACCTGCCATTTACTGGACTAATTGAGATTACTGGGTGAGGACCTGATTCTGAAGCCCAGAGAAAGAGAGTCCCCCTGAAGTCAGTAGGACTATGCAGCTGAGTAAGGGCTGTCAAACTCACCCTATAAAATGCAGTCCTGTTTTGGTTAAGGCCCCAGTTCAGCAAGCTGTCTCTAATCAGCAAAGCACTTAAGTATATGCCTAACTTTAAACATACATAAGTGCTGAATAAGAATAGTATTTAGCATATATTTAAGTGCCTTGATGAACTGGGGCCTAACTCTATGGCAAAGCTCCAACTGAAGTCAATGATTAAGTTCATACTGAGAAAATGATGTTTGGACAGCATGTAATCTTGATTTTCAAAGAAAATATTATCCTGTGTTTATACAAAAACAATGCTTTCTTTAAAGCTGTCTTTATAATAAACTGACTGCTGGTGAATTCAAAATACTGTTGTTAAAATATTCATTCATGTGTATATACACTCTAATAGGGAAAAAATCAAGTAAATTTATTAAGGATATACTTATAATTGAAGTTGCCATCCATTTGGGCTTTTATGGTTCTGCTATAGTTTATAACTGATATGTCTATATTTATACCGCTAGTTTAAAGTAACACAATTATGGTATGGCTATAGAACATAACATAATAAAAATAATCAAGTATCCACATTATTTTAACAAGAAATGTGTGAGGTCCACAGCCCACTGTGTTCATATTTATTAAGGCCTTCATCTTTTTTTTTTTTTTTTTTTTTGCAACTAATCAACCGTATTGTTAAGATAATTCTAACTTCTACCTGAACTATTCAGATTGACTAAAAAACTGGTTATTTTAATTGGTGGGGGATACAGTACTGATTTATATTCATAATTAACTTTGCATCATCCATCAGCAACAAGCACCTTGTCTAGATTATTATAGAAATAGCGCAGTGCTGCTGGGGTCACTTTAGTGTGTCTTATTTTTTATGCCATAGCCATAGGTGTAACTATCAGTTGCATGCACCTTTTAATTTAGCCATTATTCACAATTACATTTTATGTACCAAATTTAGCAATAACTTAATTTGCAGTGTAAATTACAGGTAGGCTCTGATTTTGATTTTACTTTCACTGTTTTTACACAAGTGTAACTGCATTTAGTTTTGTGGGGTTACTCCTGATTTACATCAGAGTAAATGAAATCGGAATCAGACCTGCAAATTATAAGAGAGTTTTAAAATGAGTGTAAATTCACTGCTATGGCACTTCATGATTGTGAGAAACCACATTATACCGTGAGACCAAAGTCGATGAAAATTGCATCTGTTCACTCCAGGTCTCAACTTTGCCTAGAAATATTAGGGATAGTGTGTAGGCATAAGTGTAAACTGATTGATGTAGTTCCCTTGAAGTCAATGGAGCTATGCTTGTTTACACCAGCTGAGGATCGGACTATGTGTTTGGAGCAGGGAGTATGTTGCTCTATTTTATATTCTCCTGTCAGTTGTTTATCTTGCTGCATACTCCTTCTGCCTCCTTTGTGCATGTTTTACACAGTCACTAAATGCTAAGTCAGTGTAAGTTTATACTTCTTTGCCACTACCCCCACTATAACTGTTTTATGACCAATTTATTCCTGATACGTGATTTATAACACTGACTAAATTACTGCTGAATTTGGTCCACAGACTTCCATGGACTTAGCATCCACTGAGCAGCTGTGTTTACTGAATTTGTTCCTGTACATTTATATCTTTTTAATACATGTATAGTATACGCACGTGTGTGCACATGCACAGACATCCAAATTTTAAAGGTAGGCATGTACAACCAAATTTATACAGTTGCATGGCCAAAGTTTTGAACACAAATATCTGGCTTGCATGTACATAATATGTGTGCGCCTCCCTCCGCTCCATGACCAGTTAGGCATATAAATGGTCATGTGTGCACAGAAGCACTTCATTTGTAACTACTCATCAGTTACTTATATACATAATTAGACATGTTTAACAGTATGCGTGTACTTCTGTGTACTTCTGTGTGCTTCCCTTTGCAACTCTGTGTCTGTGTTCAGAATTTCCAACATCTGTAATGTAATAATATGTAGCACTTTTTATCTTGAAAGAATTATACAAACTTATTATTACTGATCTAATTAATCAACAGTTTGGTTTGTGATTTGTGCATTTTTTTTGCAAAGGAATAACTCACATTAATTTCACTGAGTGTTTTGCCTGAGTGAAAAAAGAGTTAGACTGGGCCTTGTGCAAAAAGTCTATAGCTCCTGGAAAAAAAGGTTTGCTGTATCCTAGTTTAATTGTACTTTTTATTTTTGGCATTTTTTTAATTGAATTACATATTGTGATACCCTATTCCTGTTCCAGAATTAAAGTCTGTGTGATATCCGTCTGTCCCTCCAGTTCAACTGTATTTTCTGCCCTACCTTTTACTGGATACAGAGATTGAAACTTTGCTATTCTCAACGACCCAAGCAGAAAGATGTCTTTGTCCAACCTGATTGTTCTTTGGCATGTGTGGGCTTTCCCTCAGCTCCCACTTCAAATAATAATACCCCCAAATGTGGTCAATTTCCTCTGTCATCAGTCTGGCAATTTCCTCTGGTCATTTTCCTTTGCCAGCTATCTTTAAGGTACATTCTTTCCTTTCAGGAAACAGTATTACAACAGGGACTATTTCACTGAAGATTGTAGGAGGTATGGACATGAATTTTGATCCCTTTTAATTAGTCTCTTTCTCATCTTATCTCTGTCTTACTGATTTAACAAAATATTTGTGCAGATTTGGGAACCCTTAGGCGTCATGGGATTTATGCCAGTGTAGCTGAGATCAAAATTTGCTAATTAACTCTGCCAGTTATCTTTGTTAGTCCATACAGCCAAAGAAGATGACTACGGACCTGATTCTGGTCTCACACCAGCACAGATCAGGGGTTTCCCTTTGGATCAGATGGAATTTTAAAGTAGTGTGAGACCTTATACTGGTAGAATTTAATTTTATATATTTGTGAGGCTAAAGGGATGTGGCTTTTTGTTTGTAATATCATGAGATCTGAATGTGGGTCCTATTTATATATGAAGAAACAAAAATGAAAAAGATTGGATTGTGCTTTCATGTTTTCTGTAAAGCTGTCTAAGCAGTATGTAGTTCATTTGTGCACTAAAGTTTGTGAAACAAAAGTAAATGGCATTCAGTGAGCATTAACCAAAACAGATACTTAATTTTTTTTGGCTAAGTGTTTCTGTTGTAATAAATGACAATTTATTAATAGTTTTATAGATTTTTTTTTTTAAGGCCAGAGGGACCATTAGATCATCTAGCGTGACCTGTATAACACAAGCCATAAAATTTCATACAGTTACCCCTGTATTGAGCCCAATAGCTTCTGTTTGACTAAAGCATCTCTTCCAAAAAAGCATCCAGTCTGGATCTAAAGATTTTGGGGGATGTGGAATCCATCACTTCCCTTGGTAGTTTATCTCATTGGTTAATCCTCCTCCCTTTTTTTAAAAAAAAAAGTACCTGATTTCTAATTTGAATTTGTCTGGCTTTAATTTCCAGCCATTGGTATTGTTAACTAATATACCATAAAAAAGAACATTAAAGTCATGCAGCGAGACCTTAAAATATTGGGTGGGAAAGCTTCAGAGAATGGTTGGTAATGGTTTGGTTCTTAGTGATCGAATCTTTATTACATTAACTAGAAAGGTTATGCCTGCTGCTTTAGAATTGGTCTCTCAGTAGTAGTAAATGCCACTGGTTTTACTGACAATAACTCATATGCAATCAGACACTTCCTGTAGTATGTAAAATAAAAGTGACTAATATAGTCATGGAGCCTTAAGATTCCACATTGTCTGGAGCAAGAGAGTGTCTTTTAAGCAAGAACTCTGTGTTGTTCAATGACCTTTATTCTACAGGGCAGGAAATCTCTACATACAATTTTACAGCTCCAGAATTCCACATTGTCTGTAACTCAAGGAGAAAAGCAAAAACTATATGTGAGAATGTTAAGAAATATGTTTTTTTTAGAATATAAGCATCTATTTACCTAAAATCAGCAAGATTATTTGTTCTTTAAAAGTAATTAACATTTTTATATCTGTTACATTTAGGCTTTGCATTTCTTAACGGCAACACACATATTCAACTGGCTATCAGATACATTCTGCTCATCTCAGCAATAGAAAGATAATCATATTCTTCTCCTGGAGTCTTTAAGAAATTCATAGAATAAGTTAAGTGTTATATAAATAATTCATTCTTTTTGCTGCACGTTACAGCACTTAACGAGGACCAATATCAGGACTCAGCACCTTAGGGAAGCTAATTTGTAGCATTATTACTGCTCTCATTTTTATCTGTTCTACGTTGTTTAGAGTTTTCATAACCTAGTATCTTCACAAAAGTCCCCCTTTCTCTGTGATGCCTGAAAAAAACCCTTCCCCTCCATACATATCACTTTTGGTGGCATGCCAAGGAGGACCCATAAACACTTTTTATTTGTCTTTCTGTCAAGAAGTACATAAAAATGTAAGCATTCCTGTTTAATACAAAAGCTAGTCAGTTACTGTCACCTTGTCACTGTCACTCAAACAAATCAAACTAAACTTCAAATACTTTGTATCACATCTCCTGAAATTGGCACCTGAAAAATCACTGTATATTACAAGTTGAATTAAGCTGACATGTACAGCCAAATTCTGTTCTTCGTTTATATCACCACGTAAGCAAAGTAATTCCAGCTACTTCAATAAAATTATGCTTGATTTACACTGGTGTAACTGAGATTAGAATTTGGCTGATAGATTATGTGGGGAACCTCTCTTTGGTACAAATAAAAAATAGTAACTATTTAAAAAAGTGACCTGATTTTGGACACCTCAGTTATATGGTACATAATTTGAGACACTTTTTGGTGCCTGATTTTCCACTGAGATCCTTAAATGTGCCTGAAAATGGCCACTTGTCACCCCACTCTGGTCAAAGTTTTCAAAAAATTCTGGAATCAATTTGATGATGATCTGAGAGCATTGCTGGTATAACAGAATATAGATCAGCTTTTAGAGCTTAATGATGATGATCACTTATAAAAAGGTTGACAATGATTACTGATAAAAAAATCTTTTATGAAGAGAGATTATAAAGATAGGGAATGCTTTATCTCAGAACGAAAATTAATAAGAGGAGACATGATAAAAGTACACAATAGTGAATGGTATAGAGAAGGTAAATGGGGAACATTCAGTGAAACTGAAGACTGGCAAATTTAAAAGAGATAAAAAGGAAATGCTTTTAATACACAATTAATGCACACTAGAGTGTGGAACTCATTGGCACAAGATATCATTGAGACCAGGGGTTTACCAGGATTCAAAATTGATTTAATATTTCTATTTCTATCCAGAGTTGTTCTTTTAAAAATTAAAACATGGAGAGCTTTGGAGATGATATAAATGATTGTGCTATTCAGCCTAGGACAACCTTTGGGAGTTAGGAGGAATCTTTCCGACTGGTCAGATTTTTCCATAACTGCCTTTTGAAAGTTTGAACATAATTGTACATAGTACTGATAATTAGGGCCATATATAGTCTTTCTAACCCTTGTCCATGTAAGGGACAGGCATTATTGCATTTTCTGAATGGAAGGAGCCAGGACTGGTGTACAGGAGAGTATACTGCACTTTACAAAGGGATGCAGCACTGTACGTGCTACCCCTGTGTGCTGGGGAACTCTGGGAGATGCATGTGGCTGGATTTCAATGATATTCAATGATATACATATAGTTTATATATTACTTTGGGATCCTTGAGGTTAAAAAGCACTACAAAAATGTAAAATATTACTCTTAATAAAGTTTGTTTTCAGATCCTGGCAGTGTCTATCATTCATGGCAGTAAACTTCAGTCTGCCCATTCAAATTTAGTATCAGGTCTGTGCTATGGATAATAATAAAAAATAATACAACAGAACTGCATTAAAAAGACATTAAAAGGTCTGTCTTAAACCTACCAAAGCAAGGAAAATTTCATTTAAGGATCAAACCAACATTATCTAGTCACAACAGGATATCATCTCCAGCATCATCCAGTTGTGACCTCTTGTGTCTAGATGCTGGAGATCTGATGCTTAGTTATGAATGTCTAGGTTTTTGTGACCTTCAGGCAGACCCTTACTGTTAGTTAAATGTTTTTATTGGAGGTTAAGGTAAAAATATACTGTGTTTTCATGCTAAGTACTGTAGATCACTTCACTGTGTCTCCTTCATTCTGTATACGCTTCATTGCTTTACTATAGCCAGCAAGAACCAGCTATAACAACAAAGAATTAAAAGCTACGTTGACCATCTGAATCATAGATATTGCCAGTTCTGACCATCTACTCAGCCTGGTGTAAAAATACCATAGACCTAAACAACAAAATGTACACTTATAAACATGAATAGAATGCTGGATCTATTTATTTCAAAAACTACAGGTATCTACCACTTGAGATAAAGGAGACACTCCGTTAACAGTTTGTGTTTGCTTTAGTTGGGCTTTTTATTTTAAATGTTGCCTGCAGGCAACCACGACAGAGCAACATAGCACAGGGATGGGTAAACTACAGCCCGGGGGCGGCATCTGGCCCTTCAGATGTTTTAATCCAGTGCTTGAGCCCCTGCCGGGTAGCAGGGTCTGGGTCTTGCCCCGCTCCGGCGCTTCAGCTGAGAAGCAGGGTCGGGAGCTTGCCCCGCTTTGCACGTGCTGTGGCTCCGTGCAGCTCCTGGAAGCAGCAGCATGTCCCCCCCTCCGGGGTTTATGTGGAGGGGCAGCCAGGGGCTCCACATGCTGCCCCTGCCCCAAGCGCCACCCCCGCAGCTCCCATTGGCTGGCAACACAGCCAATGGGAGCGCAGGGGCAGCGCCTGCGGACAGGAAAGCTTGCAGAGCTGCCTGCTCATGCCTTTTGTGTAGGAGCCAGAGGGGGGACATGCTGCTAATTCCAGGAGCTGCTTGAGGTAAGGACCCCCTGGAGCCTGCCCCAGCCCTGATCCCTGTCCTGCCCTCTGAACCCCTCAGTCCCAGCCCGAAGCACCCTCCTGCACCCCAGAGCCCGCATCACCCAGCTGGAGCCTGCACCCCCACTCCAGCACCCTGAACTCCTCATTTCTGGCTCCATTCCAGAGCCCACACCCCCAGAGGGAGCCTTCACCCCCTCCATACCTAGATGTGGCCCTCGGGCCAAAAAGTTTACCCACCCCTGATATAGCATCTCTATTACCTGAGGATAGGCACTAGTTGGCAATAGTCATGTATGCTCATACCTATGTGCATGCATAGGAACATATCTGTGCGTGATCCTGCAACCTTTATGCAGGAAAAAAAGAACTCCCCTTTGTCTGAGTAGTCTTTAAAATATAAGTTGGAAGAAAAGGAAGAACTGCCCAAGGCTAAACCTTTTAGTCTTCATGAAAGGACTCATGGGCTATATATCTGTTTCATGACAACTGGTGTGAAAATGGGATAACAAAAAAGATGTGAAGGTAGCAGAAACTGTTCTGCTCCAGCATGGTGAGGACTTCATTAGTATTTTCACAGACTTGGTGGAAATAAAGAACCATTCAGGGTCATATGAAAGTCAGCAGAAATCAAGTGAGGGAATAAATGCAAATTACAAAGAAAGGAGAACAGTTCTAAATCAAATGCTGACAGAAAGAAAAGCTAATTATAGTTGTCCTGTTAATAAGAAGCACACAAACACACATAAAAACTATTAAGAAATGTTTGGGAGATGGAGCTTGTCAAAAACACACCAGGATTAGAGGAGAGATGAATCAAGGGCCAAAGCCCACATAAAAAAAAAAATCGTTCAAATCTTGAGGATCAACAGTGTTGGGGAAGAGCTAGGAGACACATTTGAGACTGAGCTACAATATACAAGATCAAATTCTCAAGTCTGCCAATTTTACTTTACATGTGTGGCACAAGGTGAATCCAAAGCAGACAGATATCACTATTGAGGCCTACGCCTTCCATAGGCATAAAGCCTCTGCCACTTTAACTTGTCCTGGCGCTGGGCAGCTCAGAATCAGGGAATTGCAACTGACTCCCAGAACTCCGCTTCTCCCTCCACTGCACTTTGTTCACTGGAGAATCAAGCCCACAATTCTTTACTGAGAAATGAAGGTAGGTCCTGACAAAGTAGAGGAGTCTCATTATATCCTTACTGGGTTAGGCCAAAACTCTACAACTTCTTACTCTCAAGTAACTTTATAGACATGATTCATAGGTTCAAGGCCATACGGGACCACTGTGACCATTCAATTTAGGTAATCACACGTTTTAAGCATTTGCAGAATCAGTGCAATAGTTTTCAAGCATAAGAACTGAGGAATGTGCCTACACAATTTAGTTGTTTAGGCGATGCATTAGAGACCATTCAGTTTTGAAGAAAAATCCATCCTGAGAAGCTTTTGAAAGAAGCCAAATTAAACCCTTCAACAACAGTCTTGGTGCCAGTCTAAAGGAAGCTGAACTTTTTTTCCTAAGTAACTTGTTAGAAAAATAGAAAAAGCTGTTAAGCCTAGTCACTGCATTAACTAATTCTGTTGGAGTTGAGCATCAAAGGAAATTCACTAGAAGTGCAGTTCCTGTATTGTGCTAGTGAACATGTGGATTCTCTACCAGAACTGTCTGAAGACAGTGACAGATTACTACATGCATTTCCAGATGTCTCAGAAGAGCTCTAAGATGTCTTATCTCAATATCAATATCATATACATACTTGCTGTGAACTAGAAACTGAAGAGAAAAGTAAATAAACCTTTATCATTTAGTAGCTCTGGCATAAACTTTGAAATTAAAAAATGCCTGTCCAACAAACCCTCCAAAAGAGAAAATATTCCATGATATAAGATGGACAGAAAATTCAAAGTGGAATAAATAAGCAGCCATCATTAATGACAGTTACATTTAAGGCAAATTATGATGTTCCTGCAAGAGTTAGTTGAACTCCTCCCTTCACCTCCAAAAAATCTGCATTCCTTGAAAATTAGATGCCTGTCACCTTTTGAGATATTTGAAAGTTAATTTGGTGTCACTACCACAACAGGTAAGAAGAGTATCTGAAATCAGAGAGTATTTCACAGCCAGGGAAAGATGACTAAAATTGGATTAAGGCAGAAAACTCACAGTAACCAAGCTTCCATTTCTTTTAAAGTGTGAGTCTACTCTAAAAATGGCACAAGTGGTACCACCTTAATCCACTGAGCTGTTCCTTGTTTGTATTCAGAATAGTATCTGATCACTTTAGTAATAAAAAGAAGGTTTTACTGCTCCTTATTCTTGCTAGCACTATAGTGACTACAGGTAGATGTGAGTGAGCTAGAGGGTAAAATTGTCGAAAGTACCTACATCTCATTTTCAAAAGCAATTTAGGCACTTAAGCATTGAGTGGGATTTTCAAAAGCTGCTGGGCACTGCATTACTACTGAAATCAATAGGAGTTAGGTGCCCAAATACATTTGCAAATCAGGCCAGTAGTCTCCTAAGTGTTTAAGCCACTTTTGAAAATGAGACTTAGGCATTGCAATGCTGAGCAGAAGAAATGCCTTTTAAAATCTGGATCTTGCGCATAGACAAAATAGGACTTAGGGTCCTAAGTCATGGACCCACAAAGGTACTTACATTTTGCAATTTTAGGTGCCTGGAGAATCAGTGGGATCCACAAATCCTGGGTTAGGTGCAATGAATGGAGAGAGTCAGATGTCTAAGAATGGGTTCTAGGTAAGCCAACATGCTAGCCTCGTGGTTAGGCTACTCACATGGCAAGTAATAGACCCCAGAACAATTCCCCCTTTTGCTTGATGAGAAGGAATTTGAACAGGGGTTCTCCTACAGCTCAGGTGTGCTTTAGCCACTGGACTATGGGATATTCCAATGTGGGTCTCTTTTGTTGAAGACATTCCTCTTAATTAAATACTCAGGCCAGAGAAAATGAGAGACTCACTCTATAGTCTATATATACACACACGCAAGAACTGGGATATCCTTTCACCTTATTAGGTAGAGAGGTGAATTAAACTGGGGTCCCTCACATCCCAAGTGGGTATCTACCCACTGGCCTAAATAAGAGAAGGCCCTTCATTCTCTGGTCACTTCATATAGAGTTAGGTGGCCTCTGTGCATGCGTCCCGATTGGGCCCCCAGGCCAGATAGGTGCTTCTCCACCTATCTTCCTCTGGTTTGCACTGGGGCTTAGTTGTCTGTGCACCTAGAGTGAGGTGCACGTGCTCAGAGGCAGAAACATAGTCACTTGGGAACTTAACTTTTACACAGAAAATGTAGGTGCCTAATGAATTTAGGTGCCTACAGGTTAGGTGGCAGCAGAGTAGGGTTTTTGTGGATCACAGTAGTGCCTAAAACTGGGATATAGGCACCTAAACCTGTGTTTTAGGCATCTAAATCAGTGCTACTCAAAGTGGTGGTCCGTGGACCGGTGCTGGTCCGCGAGCCATTGGCTGCCGGTCTGCGTGAACATTGGAGAAAAAAAAATCCGGTCCCCCTCATCAGATAGCTTGAGAAGCACTGATCTAAATCACTTCATGGATCTGTCCCGAAGTGCTGAAATCAAGTAAGCCAGTTTTGTGCTGGAAATGGCCCAACCTGATGATCACTTTAGATAAGCTATTACCAGCAGGACAGTGGGGTGGGAGGAGGTATTGTTTCATATTCTCTGTGTGTATATAAAGTCTGCTGCAGTTTCCACGGTATGCATCCAATGAAGTGAGCTGTAGCTCATGAAAGCTCATGCTCAAATAAATTGGTTAGTCTCTAAGGTGCCACAAGTACTCCTTTTCTTTTTGCGAATACAGACTAACACGGCGGTTACTCTGAAACTTGTTCTGAACAGTTTCAACTTTAGACGTAGCCCCAGCTTGCATAATAAGAAATGGTAAATACAATATGAGGGGTGAAATATCAAAAGGATTATAAAATAGAAGTTATGCTGTGTGAGACTGTTCTGGGCACAGGTTCAAACATCACCTTTATTCAGCAAAGTATGTAGAAGAAAATACCAGTGAATGCAGAAACATGGGTCAGGGCATGGGCAGCGAGTGAACTGGCAGTTGCGGGAGTCTAGCCCCCTCCCCTTCTGCCGCAGGCCCCTCCCCTCCCATTCGAGGCCCTTCTCCTCCCCGCTGAGGCCCCATTCTTTCTCGCCTTCTGCCCCCTCCCCTGCAGGAGCCCAGAGTAGCAGAGCCCCACTGCAGCCACTGGCCCCTCTGCCTCAGGCCAGAGCCCCCATCCCCAGCCTCCCTCCCTGACCCCATTCCCAACACAGGGCAGTTGGCGCGGCCACAGTGCCCTCAACCCCAACCAGGTGGATGGCGTCGCTGCAGCATTCCCCAGCCCCAGAGTGCGGGGTGGGCGGCGATGCTGTAGCATCCCTGAGCGGCGTGCCAGGCGGGCACCAGCACTGGCCTCCCCAGGTCCTGGCGGCAGGATGTCCAACCCCAGCCTGGGCCAGAAAGAGCAGGAACTCACAGGCACGCCTGGGGCTGGAGCATGGGTGGGGCTGTTTGGGGAGGCTCAGCCTCCTCCAGCCTATGATACCCGGTGCCAATGGGTCAGGAAACTACTATGCTTTTACTAGGGACTTATGAAAGCAGGCGAAGTAGATGTAATATTATCCTTGTGTATAGTCTGTGATGTATTTGGGGATCCTTTGGGATGAAAGATGCTATATAAAAAGAGAATTTAAAAGTCAAATGCCAGAGACAGTGCATGCTATTAGATAATGCAAGAAACAAATGAATGGTGAATAGGCTCCACTATAAGCAAAAATAAATGCTGGCATGGCAGAAAGCACTCAGAGGTTTTGGTTGCCAACATCACAGGTGAATGCACTTGGGATCTTGATTATACAATGGAAGATGTAGAAAATAACAAGCTAAGAATAGGATAGGAAGAAATTCCCTTGCACCAGATACTTAGATCTGGAACAGGGACAAGATACCAGAGTTAATCTGCCTAATTTTGAAAAGATTGACATGAGATCTTCAGTGACCACAATGGTCAACACAACAGCTCTGTTTTAAATGTCATCCGTGAGCCCCTAGGAACACGGTGAACCCATAATGTCTTGCTAGCACATTATTTCAATGTTTTTGCAAAAGGGAGAGTGTTGCCTAATAAATCTGGGTGTTTTGATGGAGGTTTCCAATTAAAATACTTAATAGGCCTGATCAATTTCACTTGATAAATCATCTGAGATTAAAGCCCACGATGGTGCATTTACCAGTCTAAAGGATTTGCATGGATTGGGGCAAAATATTTCTAACATTACAAATTGTTCCATAATTTCACAAATAGTGTCTATTTCTTCCACCAGTTTCCTGAAAAGAGGCATCTATTTAACTATATTGAAGAATGTGAAAAGGGCTTCCAGCAGCTGGAAGTGACACTACTAATAGGACTAATCTTAGCTTACCCATCCTAAAAAGACAGCTTTCCTTCTGGACACTAATGCTAGTGATTTAGGAATGGGAAGAGTACTATTTTAGGAGCACAGAAGCTAGAAAGAGTAGTTTTATATTATAATTAAACTCTCTCTGCTGCTGAGAAACATTATTGTGTCACAAGAAAAGAACTACTGGCCATTGTAAGATCAATAGATCACTTTCATCATTACCTCTATCGGAGAAAGTTTATTACTCAAAATGATCACACAGCTCTACAGCAGCTATTGAAACCCCAAAGCCCTGAAGGACAATTGGCTCGCTGGTTGCACAAAGTAAAACAGTATGATTTCATCATTTAGCATCTTCACAGGGGAATTCATGGGGATGCCGGTGCCTTATTACGCACAGTGTGTTTAGTCACTGATTGTAAACACTGCATTAGCAAGAAAGATAAATAATTTTTATCAGAATACCAAAATTCTTCATGTGCCAATTCTGGAAATATTTCTCTCCAGACCTAATAAACTGGAAAAGTACAATTAACTTTATGACGACTGTATAGCTGCTTGTGAACTGAATGATGCAACTCTACAAAGATTAATTACAGGTGAATTTCAAGAAGTGTAGTAAAAATATCCTGTGGCATTAGCTATTGTCAGATTGAAATTTCTTGGAGATGGAACTTCTTGGATCATGGAACCACAATTAAAACCTACCTGACATGATGGAAGCCTCTAGAAATGTAACAAGAATTGTTAAAATGGTTGATAGAGAAATTGAAGCTAATGTGATCCTAAAATATCAGGTTTAGAGGGCCAACATATTTAAGCAAGTTCTTTATCTGCATCACAATCATAAGAATATTGACCCCTAGGAATCTACAAATGATATGAGTATTTCTCTTGTTGAGGATGTCAAAAACGTGTTGAGAAATGGTACAAGAAATGCGAAAGGTATGTAAAGGAAGGGCAACAACAGGAAGTTTGTGCACCTTTACAACACAGTCCATTGTTGGATCACAACTGGAAAGATTTCTGCATCAGAACCAGAAGTCACTGCTTTGGATTATTTTAGTAACCAGTCTGAGGCCTGCCTTGGCGCTGACCCATAAGGTAACAAACAATGTTTAATTTTCAGAAATTATTAGTCATTTTTTATGTTCAGGAATGCACTTTGCTGAAGATTATTGTCACATTTTAACCCTTGACAGTCTAATGATATCACATGTAATGAGCTAAGAGAGCAAGAAGTTTATTTAGAAAAGAGAAAATCTTAGCAGTGTGCTCCACTATCATCTATTGTTGTCTGTCAATCATTTGTAGTGCGGGAGGGGAAGATTGGTAGCTCTTTTATATATACCCAAACCCAGATTAATGCTGGAACAGTATTCTAATTTTTGTGTAGATACACCCTGCTAGATCTCGCCAAGAGAGCAAATCAAAGAATGTTTTATTCTCATGAAGCACTCACACCTTTTGTGGGTATAGTGCTGATACAAGATCACTTTGTAGGTTCGACTGATTCCTCTATTATATTTTGCGTCTTAAGATTTGCGTCTGGAAAGATCAGTATCTTTTTATCCTTGATGTTTATTGTCTCTTTTTATTTTAGATGTGTCCAAAATCTTCTCTTCATCTTGCAGCCATTATAAAGCCATAATACTTTCATTGTTGGATGCGGTTCCCAGGAATTGGCTTTGGGTGGGTTTCTGTGACATCAAGCCACTTTTCAATAAAATCCAGTCTCTTTTTCTTCAGTACCTGCAAGAATGTAATAAATTATTCCATTCCTACTTCTTCCCTGATAATTCTGTGTTTTAATCAAACCATGAAGCACACCAGAGTTAAATGGTATTTAATCAGACTGTAGAAATCCAGCTAGCAACCTTCATTTGGGGGACCCTGAATTTGTGATTATCATGTTCCACCATTACTTTTCTACATCTCTAAGTATCTAAGGGTCTGAGTTCGACACTAAGGGCTAGGTAGATTTGATTGTTTATTTAAACATGTTTGTCACAATTTTTAAAAGTAAAAATCAAGAAGGAAAGAAACTTCCTGACCTAAGGCTAATTGTGTAAAATTGTAATAAAAACAGTTATATTTTGTGATATTATGTATCAGTTAAAGGTGTGCCATTAACTGCATAAGAGTCAGAGAATAGAGAGATGTCTATCAGCCCAGTGATTAGAGTGACTATTTTAAATAACCTATCCTGCTATTAAGATTGCATAACATGATGGGAATATATATATCTAGTCTAATCATTTGTTGTTCAGAATTTCAAAATAATATGATTAGCTAAAAACATAGTAAGAAGGCAATAGTTCTTAGCAGAATTGTTCTTTTTTTATTTGAATAGTTTAAACAGATTTCTTTGTACTTCATAATAGGATAATATGGGTTATCTTTTGCATGCAGTTATATTAATATTTGAAGAGGAAACTATAGCTACTCATAAACTGGCATATTGCTTCTAGGTTTTAAGGTTCAACTATTTTTTCTTTTGAAGAAGGTCATGAAGTATTTCTCCCCCTTTGCTTTGCTTCCTCTTCCCAATTAACAATTTATAACACAATGAAAGATTACATTAGAGAAAAGAGGGACAGCCATTTTACTGAGATTCTCTGAATGTAGCAAAATGGAAAGTATTTATAATTTATTATTGATGAATCACAATACATTTTAGCCTTTTACCACACAATCAAGCCATCTGGATAACAAGTGAAGTCTACATTTGCTTTGCAAATTCAAGGAACATTTGCCTACTTCCTGCTCAAATGACCAAGGCATCTTTTGAGATCTTGAAATTTTATTTCTGAATCACACGTGCAATTGCTGCTTCACTGTATCCATTATGAAAACATGTTTACTGCCTTCATACATCCATTTTAAAGGAAATGGCTACCATTCCTTATTTTCATTATTCAACAATAGTCATTTGTTTCAGAAGCTGACACATTGAATTTGTGTTTTTATTCTTTTCACCTTATAAGTTAATTCTATTCTATTTACCTTGTAATAACTGGGTGCCTTGTATAAATCTTCTAACCTTTAACCAAGATGGAAAGTTAAAATAATACTTTACCATTTCAGGAGGGAAGTGGTGCTGTTATATTTTGACTTTAAAGATTTTTTCCCCTCCAAACTTCATGGCTGAAAGAAATATATATTTTCCATAAATCAGATAAGAGCATGTAGCATGAGCATTTTGTGTGTAATGCACCGACTTTGATTCTGCAGAGTAATTAATCACATGCCTAACTCTGAGCATGAATAGTCACATTAATAATAATATCTAACTCTCACTGATGAAAAGCACTATATAAAATAGGTATTAATGTTATATAGCATATTTCACCAGTAGATCTCAAAGCACTTTAACAAAAGAGATCATTATCTCCATTGTACAGATAGGGAAACTGTGGCATAGGGAGGTGAAGTGACTTAGCCAAGGTTATCCAGAAGGCCAATGGCAAAACCAGGAATAGCGCCCAGGTCTCCACACTCCATTCCAGTGCTCATATAGACTTCAATAGGACTATGCACATGCTTGGTTAGGCACAGGCTTAAGTACCTGGACCAACTGGGGCTCAACCCTATGGAGTACTGAGCACCTTCATTTCCTTTTGAAGTCAATAGGAATTGAGGGTGCTCAGCACCTTGCAAGATTGAGGCTTTGGAGCCTAAACAATAAAATGATACCGAGGGCTCTGTATAGCGCAATGCATCAGGACCTAGAAAACCTGCATTCTATTCCTGGCTCTGTTGCTGCTTTGCTGCGTGACCCTGGGTAAGTCACTTGTATCACTGTGCCTCCATTTCATGTCTGTAAAATGGTGATACTGACCTCTTCGTAAAGTGCTTTGGGCTCTATGGATAACAAGTGCTATATAAGAGCTAGGTGTTAACTACTGCATTGTAGTAAAGGTGGTAATATTGATATATCTGTCTGTTTTGGTCTAGAGAAACTAAATGCAATGTGTTAATTTCTCTCTTTTGCAGCCATGTGTGCCAAGGAAAGTGCAGAGATGGGGCCTGATTCTGAGTAAACTCAGTGGCTTTACACCAGTGTTACGCCACTGATTTAAAATGAGCTACCTGATTTTCATTGGTTTATGCTGAGATCAGAATTATCACCATTATGACTGAGTGCTGGCACCTGGCAGAATCTGCCTTAGCAGAACAAATCCAGGTAGAATGTCACAGGCAGCCTCATTCCTGTCTTCTACTACTTCTGCTTTTAAGAGGAGCAATGAATGCTGCCTCAGCCCATGATGCTCTATTTCAGTTGGAACATGGTGGGTAGGATGGGGCAGTGGCTCCTGCCTCAATGGCCATACTTCTCCATGACCATTGGCTGGCCAAATATCCTAAGCCCTGAAGGGAACACTGAGTCTATTGTGTGTCTCTCTCCTGTGAGCATGTGCTTGGAGGCTCTTTGAGGCATCTTCCTGGCCTCTAGTATTCCTGCCCAGGCACAGCCACAATTTAGACCAACTTGCTGTTGTCTTAGAGTAGTCTGAAAAAGTTATTGGAGTGACTGTTACAAATAGAGTAAAAGCTGTGTTATCTGGCACTTTACCAACCAGAAAGCTCTAGAAACCAGCATTTCTGATATCCATTAAAAGTCCAGTTGGCCCGGGGCCGGTAGGCTACGTACCTGGCAGAGCGTGGCTCTCCGGAAGTAGCAATATGTCACTGCTGCTCCTAGATGGAAGACTGGCCATGGAGGCTCCATGCGCTGCCCCCACCCTACCCTGAGCATTGGCTTCACAGATCCCATTGGCTGGGAACTAGAGCCAATGGGACTGCGGGGGCGGTGCCTGCAGGAGGAGGCAGTGCACAAAGCCCTGTGGCCGCTCCTCCATGTAGGAGCAGCAGGAACATGTTGCCGCTTTCAGGGAGCTGCCCAAGGTGAGCACCACTTGGATCCGGCACCTCGAATCCCCTCCTGCACCCAAACTCCCTCCCAGAGCCCACGCCCCACACTCCCTTCCATGCCCCAACCCACAGCCCTGAGCCCCCTCCCGCACCCAAACTCCCTCTCTCTTAGTTAACTGGAATTTTTGACTTACTGGCACCCCTCATTCCACCAACATACCAGAAACAAAGCTATTACTGTGATGCTTTCTTTTTTTATATGATATTATATTATATCTTTGAATGGCAGTAGACCAGGTTTCTATCACACTTCTGAGTATATTTTTGCTGGAATTACCTCAAAGGCAGGCAGTCTTCTCTCAGGGGATTTTATAACTGAGTAAGTAGCAGTAAACAGAAAGGTCAACACACAGCACACATCTTCTCCGAGAGTCAATGCCAGTAGAATTTTGATTTAATTGTGCAACAATTATATCTTTTAAGTAATGTACCGAAGTGCTTAGGGATTAATTCTTCACCTTGTATTATGGAGTCAGGAAAAGTAATGACATGCATTACTTGGATGTCATGGATTTACTTAACTGGGTAATTTGAAATCCCTTCCAGTATTTGTTCTTGTGATTCTTTTTGATCTGTAAATATTAGTTCTAAACATTTTAAGGGAATTTAACAAAAATTAGTTTTAAACAGGAATAAGCAATCAGCCTATGTTTGTGTCATGAATAATCTTTTGGCAAATCAATATGTTAAAGTAGCTGAGATTATCTACATTAGCACACTAATATCTAAGATTATCTACATTAGCACACTAAATATCTAATCCTAAAAATACAAGTGCAGAATTCTGCCACTGGAATGCTTGTCTGTATGATGAGCTGCATTATATGTACACAGGGAGAGGAATGCACATCAGCCAAAAGGTGCCAGGATAAAATCAGAACTGGACAAATTCAGATCTGATGTATATGTGTTTATTTCTATTAATTTAATTATAGTTACTCCCTTTTACCATAGAAATGAATTTTGCCCATAGGCATAATTATTCCTTCTGAGTCAGTTATATTTATTCTGTTCTCCCTCAACATGACTGTTTTATGAAAACTGGAGCATAAATTAGACTTATTCCTCTCACTTTAAAGTCACTAGACACAGTGGGCCAAATCAATCCTTTGTACAGCTCAAGTGAAGTCAATGGGGTGCATAAGGTTTGAATCTCACCCAACAAGAGAGAGAATTGTGTTACAGGAGACAAGAGGTGTGAGAATCAGGGTCCAGATATGCCTAGGGGAGAACAGGGGGTCTGAACCCCAAATAATAAATTGTATACAGTTGAATCAACTGATTGTATACAGTATTAATGTATTATAAAATGTATTGAGTAATGTCTTTTATGAAAGCTGGTTACACATTGGTGATTAATATCATTGGGAATTATGGATACGCAGTGATATTATGCTTTTAAAGTCTGTGACCAAAGGGGGATGTAGGTTTTCTCTCAGATAGGAAAGAAGGTAATTTCCAAAATAAATTAAGCATTTATTTATCCTCGGGGGATAGGAAGTCATCAGGAAGCAAAGAATAGCAGGTAGCCATCCTGATTCTGGGAACAAAACAGTGAGTTTTGGGAAATATAAGTGGAAGCAAAAAGCCATTTTGGCATCTATCACCTGAGGGACACAGAAGGTCAGAGCTCTTGAAATTTGAGAAAGGTGGATCCTTCAGAAAAGGGGGTTGAGATCTCTGGGCACTGACTGTAGGTGAGAAACCTGCTTAGACAAAGATTATAACTTGCTGAACTTAAGTTTTAGTCACTAGAAAGTGTGGGTTTTTTTTATTTGTAACCTTTCATTTCTCTTTTACTCTTATTCAAAATCACTTAAATGTCTGTTCTTTGCTGATAAACTTATTCTTATTTTGTTACAAAAACATCTCAGTGCTGTTATATTAAAATGAAATGTGAGTCTTCAGTTAACATAGGTTGGTGTGTGCTCTGTCTCTTTGGAGGCAGCAAACATAATAATTTCTGTGAATGTCCAGTGAAAGGGAAATGACTCTGGGGAACTTGGGAATTGGGATTTACTCATTGTTACCTTGAAGGCAGAGTCCTGAAGAGTTTGCTGGCCAGGCAACACACTGGTAAGACAGGGAGATGACACAGAGCTGAGCAGCAGCAATGTTCGCTCTTGCTGAGGCAGAGTGGTCACACAATGTCTCACAGTGCTGAGAGACCTGAGCAAGATGTCACAGGAAGTAATAGGACTTAAGTAGGTGATTAAGTGTTTTGCTGAATTGTGTGCCTTTGGCCTGATTGTCAAGGCTGCTAAGTCTCTGCAGTGCCCAAGTTGTTACCTGAGGTTTTCTGAACCCAAAGCTTTTGGTAACTTTACTCTTTGCGAAGCAGTGTCAGGAAATAAATCAATGGAGACACAGCATGTCCGTCTGATAGATGGGCGACACAAACAAAAGTGCTTTCACTTAAAGCCTCTACTTTATTAGTCTCTAGCACCCCCACAGGAGTGCTTTTACTTAAAGCTTCTACTTCATTTCATCTTGAGCAGATACAAATGCAGTAGTTATTGATCTCCCCCAATCAATAGTTACCCCAAAGGTCTGGAGTGGTCTCAAGTGGCCAATGACATATTTTCAGTGGTGAGCCTTCCGGCTGCTGGTGGGGACCTTAAGATGGGTTCACAGCAGAGTTCACTTGACCCAGCACCCCTTTTCCCTTTTATCCTTACAAGTGTTACATAGCTGAGCAAAGAAAACCAACCATTGAGCAAGAAGCAGGTGTTACAAAAAACCTCATGTCACTTAAAAAAAATGTTAGGCAAGCAATTCTGAGCCATTAGTCTTGCAGCTGCATTTCCCCATAACAACAATCCTAAAGATATAGCCAGACGTTCTGTTTTTCAAAGACACATATCCTGGAAATTTCAAAAGCGAGCTTATCAGGAAAGACGCAGGGTCATGTTCACTTCTCACAATTGCTCTGTGACCCCCCCACCATCCTCTCTGGCTTTTGCTTAATTATGCTAAAGTTCCTGCAACGGCCTACTGGCTAGCTTAACTGCTTTTAGTAATGAGCAAATTAACTGACATTCCAGTTACTGGTAGTGGCATAAAGATGTTAGGCATTCTGCTGGTTGTCAAACTTACACCCCTACAAAGGAAGTCAGTGGGAGTTGCAGTACCCTCTCCCTTACTTAGCTTTTTGTTGCACAGAGAGACAATCTAATCCTAAATGCATAGGTCTGACAGCATTTAAATACACTGTAATTAATATTTTCATTGGCTTTTAGTGACTATAACTATCTAATTCTGTGCTTTTCCAGCCCCAATGGTAGCTGTTTCCCCTGAGGATTAGCCTTAATTTTGGAGTCTCTCTTTAATATCTGGATAGACTTGATATGACGGAACTAGTCTATGTTTGCTGTCCTGGAATTGTGGCAGCTGGGATGATAACCATAAACCTGATGCTTCTTATTCCAAACCTCTCTCAAGAAGTTGTGTTGCCTAACAGGAGAATATTCG